>NC_134469.1:74404843-74545379 GCF_964194025.1 Convolutriloba macropyga | reverse complement strand
AAACTAACTTTTTTCCTAGGCAAGCTATAGCAAATATTCTTTTTGTTTTAGACTCTACATACACTGGGGATACTCCATACCGAGTTTGGTGTCATTTGGACAACTCCTTGACCCGATCAAAAAGACCTATTTTTAAAATTATTTATTTGAAATAATTGCAAAATTGCGTATGAAAAACTAATTTTTTTCCTAGGCAAGCTATAGCAAAAATTCTTTTTGTTATAGACTCTAACTACACTGGGGATACTCCATGCCGAGTTTGGTTCGATTTGAACAACTCCTTGATCCGACGAAATAGACCTATTTTTAAAATTGAATAATTGCAATGTATTCGAAATAATTAAAACTTTCGTATGAAAAACTAACTTTTTTCCTAGGCAAGCTATAGCAAAAACTCCTTTTGTTTTAGACTCTACATACACTGGGGATACTCCATACCGAGTTTGGTTCCATTTGGACAACTCCTTGATCCGACGAAAAAGACCTGTTTTCAAAATTATTTATTTGAAATAATTGCACATTTCCGTATGAAAAACTAACTTTTTTCCTAGGCAAGCTATAGCAAAAATTCTTCTTGTTTTAGACTCTAGGTAAACAGGGGATACTCCATGCCGAGTTTGGTTCGATTTGAACAACTCCTTGATCCGACGAAATAGACCTATTTTTAAAATTGAATAATTGCAATGTATTCGAAATAATTAAAACTTTCCGTATGAAAAACTAACGTTTTTCCTAGGCAAGCTATAGCAAAAATTCTTTTGGTTTAGACTCTAGGTAAACAGGGGATGCTCCATACCGAGTTTGGTTAGATTTGGACAAAGCCTTGACCCAATCAAAAATACTACAATTCAAAATTATTAATTTGAATTATTCGCAAATTTCCGTATGAGAACCTAACTTTTTTCCAGACCAGCTATAGCAAACATTCTCTTCGTTTTCTCCAAATATACTGGCGATACTCCAAACCGAGTTCGGTTTGATTTGGACAATTCCTTGACCCGATCAAAAATACCTATTTTTAAAATTCGTTATTCGCAAAATTCCATATGCGAACCTAACTTTTTTCCTTGGCAAGTTATAGCCGAAATTCCTTTTGTCCTAGTCTTTAATTACACAAAGAGCACTCCATACCGAGTTTAGTTCAATTTCAACAACTCAATGACCAATTCAAAAATACTATATTTCAAAATTAATTATTTGAATTAATCGCAAATTTTCGTATGAAGACCTAATCTCTTTCCTAGAACAAACTATACCAAAAATTCTTGCCCATTTCAGGAATTATACACCAACCTGGAAATCTCGAATGCCAAATTTGGCTTGCATCATGTTTAAAATAAATAGATCTGATTGAAGAACTATTTTTAAAACGTTAAATTTCATTACACTAAAAGGCATTACGGAAGATCGTCATTATTCTAAACACAAAATGAAGTAACCAAAAATGAAACAAACATAAGAGTTCATAACAAACAAGGACTGGCTAGTTATGTTCAAAATGACGAAGCATTGTGATAAGATAACTTTCTTGATACTGAAAATAGAACATTTTGTATTTAATGGCCCTTAGAGGCACTTCAATCTTTTCCTCAGTATCCTCTACAATAAAACCGAATGGCACGACGCGTTGAGCTTCAGTTTTCACAAGCTTCAATTTTTTTTTTACAATTTTCAGTTTACGAAGGATGCAACTTCTAGAAGTGCTTTCGAAAAAGAAAAGAATTTCTCCAGTCACAAACTCATCTTCTGCCCAAACCGCAACATATCTATCCGCGAGACATCCTCGTCCATAGGCAGCAGATGATAAGAAAAAGTCTCCCCAATAGCGACAAAATAATTTTGTTTGAGGACGTTCCCGACGAAATTTTCTCGTATCTGTGTTGTCTACAAAGCCGTACGCTTCATCAAATTTCTTCTCCTGGAGAAAATCAGTCAGCATTGAGGTGAGACAGTCTTCTTTTAATTTCATTGTCGCAATCTTTTTTGCTCTTATGAACCGCCATACAATTAGCTGACATTGATTAACAGTTCCCGTGAGCGGAGCAATAAGCAGCTTATTGGCAGATTCGAACATTGCAGCAGAGGTATTAAATAAAGGCCCGATGTTTTTTGCCTGCCAACCTAGATGCCGCAAGAGGTGAAAATTTATAGATTCCATCTTGTTTGTCTTTTCTGCCATGCTCACACAGAACTCGGAAAGTGGCCTCTCGCAAAAATCAGCGTTTTTGCTTGATTCGTAAAGTTCGCGGATCGAGAAAACCAATTTATTTAAATCAGTCTCGTCGCTTTTTCTCTCATCGCCAAATAAGTAAAGAGGGAAAACTATTGGAGACAGATGAAGCAACATTACTTTGACTTCTTTCGCTTTAAAATTGCTGAGAGCATCAAGAGGTCTAATCGTATTTTTGAATTCTTTCGGTACATCTAGAGAAGAGAGAAAGGAATTGATTTCTTCTCTATGATGCGGCCTCATCCTTTCATAATGATAGAGCAGAAGATCTTTTCCCACACCAAGAAACAATTGATGCATGGGATCAACTGGCGACAAAAGGGGCAAATTTGAGATAATGTCAAAAGCTTTGCTAAGACCTTTTACTCCATGGGTTTTGACTTCGCAATCTGCATTTCGACCCAGTCGTTCTTTCAATTTTTCAACGCTGCCTTTTTCTAATTCCTGTACATTCATCAAATGAGAACTAAAGGAACGCATGACAAAAACTTCATCATGAGGGTATCGATGAGCACCTCCAACATGGTTCCCTCTCTGTGTACACAGTGTGCACCCGTAGTAGCCGTTGCACTGTTTCATTTTTAACACCTTTGACTTGGCAATGAGGTCTGCAACAAACAAAATGGGCTCAAAAATAACCGACACACAGGCCCCCTTGAATTCAATTTCTTCATCGACTGACAATTCTTTCTGCACATGCTCAAACACAACATCAAAATCGGGATAGCCTGCTCCAACAAAAAGAGCTCCAAGTACCAGATTTTTGAAAAGTTGGCGCTGCTTAGGAGGTAAGTCGGCAATCGCGAAGAACATGGGCCAAGCTGAAGCCATCGGTGTTTTACAAACATTAGCTCCATCTGTGTTGACAATTAGCCTGATCTTCAATCGCTGCTTTTCTATGCGCAACTTTGGCATCAGAATATCTTTTCCATCTTCTTTGTCTTCGGCGTACTTAAAAATGTCGGCAAGTGAATCTCTCAGAATATTGAAAAGAAGTGGACGAAAACTGAGGAGAATCAATTCACCATTATGAAAAGACTGCTTGCTCGACTGATATTTGGCGCAAAAGTTTTCGAATTGTTTTCTAAAAGCCCATGGGGAAATTGTCTGACCAGCAAAAAGCAACTGATCTCGTTTTAGAAGATCGCTCAGAAGTGCGTCAGAACCGTTATGCAACGATACAATAGCCAATAAGGACGCCGCTAAATTTGTGGCTGAAGCACCTGCTATTTCAAATAATTGGTTTTCTTCATCCGCTTCCTGAGTACCACTTTCAGCGCCTTCTTCAATAAGAGAGTAATCTCTGAATAAATCAATTCCATGATTGAACTCTTCGCTCTGCTCGAAAGAAAGGCTGATATCACTACAACTAACGTCTGAAACAACTTCATCATCTTGCTGTTCCAACTCTTCACTTTCAGTTAACTCCCATTCTGGATCTGGACTTTTCACGACGGAAATGGAGCTAGTCTCTGAAACGATACTAGCATTTGAGTCTTCGTTGTAAAATGTGGCTAGATCAACTAGCAAGGAGCCACGCTCATCATCTTTCATTACTTTTATCCGAGGCTTTGCAATCCGCTTTCGTTTTGGTGGCCTGTCATTTAAATTATCTTGCTGTACGGACTCTGTCAGGACTTGCATGCCATGTTTTGATTCATGCCCACAAAGACAAAACATGTTGTTCGTTCCAAAAAAGTCGTCTTTATAATAAGTTAACAGCTCTTCTCCATCCTTGATTTCGCTTAGAGCTCTTAGACGCACGCATTCTCTTCCGCGGAAGCCACTTTTCATGTAATAGTCGCAATTGGGTACGCATGAATGATTCGCCCATTTTGCAACTCCGGTTACTAATTTCTCGCCCTCCATCGACGACCAGTCATCAATCTCGTGGCCTTTTGATTTCCTACCCAACAATCCAACAGCGCAATTGATTTCCCCGCACTTGATGGTATTTCCACTTCCGTTAACTAAGCAATACCCGCCAAATTTATCCGGTTCAATTCTCAATCCAAAATCAACTGCAGATTTGTAAATGTCTTCCATGTCTGTATGCAATTTTTTGAATTTTCTATCGCTGTTTAATAGATTCATGTAGCTTTCTTTAGAGAGTAGATTTGTTAGAGCGTGAACTTCGTGTTCAGAGTGTTCAAGAAAATGTCCCGCAACATATCCTTCGACTTGAGCAAGCTTTTCACACTGGTCCATAGAGCATCTTAAACGATTGAACCATGATTGAAGCATTAAAGCAAAAATTCAAAATCTTTGTTGTTGTGCAAGAATTAAAAATGAAGAAAAAATGAGATTGGTAAAGCAGAAAACTGATTTGATCAAAATCATCTTCTAGAAACTAACAAGTGCCAAAACATTAGGTCATTGTAAAATGACAACAGCATTAAAAGTAAAGTAAATCACAAACTGCTAATCATTATCAAACTTAATGGGGCGCACATTTTTCACAAATTGTTAAAATTGAGAATGTCTTTGAAAACTATTGCACAATTCACAATACACATTCAACCGAAAACGGTAACAATTATAGGTTCTCATCATTCTGCTCTGCATTTAACTTCAATTCTAGCAATATCTTTAACTCTTCTAACTCGAGACATCTACAATTGGGGCTTTAACTGGAATCATTTCCAAAGCTATCATCAATAGCAGCCAGGGTTACATCTGCGGTGTGCTCACTCATCTGGACTCGATTCAGATAGCTTTGTCTCTCTCTCTTCCAACCTGATTTGCGGAGTCCCTCGCTTTTCGCAGTGCCATATGGGGCGTTAGCGGATATTTCTGGGTTACAACATCTAAGCAAGAGAACGCTTTGCTGGTTATAAACAATCCCATATAAAGAACAAGTCAGAAGTACTTAAAACTCGAGCAGTTATTTTGAAGCATGTAGTTTTATATTATTGTGCTAAAACAAATGAAAATCTGTTAGAAAAAGTTGAGAACGAACCTTCAAAGATAGCAATTTTGTCTTTTGGAGCTTCGATGAGCTTCAGAGAGCGTTCACTGCCAATCATATCTTTAACCAAGCCATCAACACCGAAGATAGTTCGCCGCAAGCACCGACCAAGTTGTGTTGGATGAGCATTCGCTTTCAACGTCTTCATTAGGTCGTCACCCTCAAAATCCACGCGATGGACAGGATAAGCTTCCAACAATTCCGGAAAATCATCAATAATTTGGAAACCCGACTTTTGAAGTAGGGAAACTTCATTTACGTCCTCAACCTAAAACTTTTAAAGTTCAAAAGGGCTCAAAAATTAACAGCAGGAGAGAAAGAACAAAAATACCATTTTGTTGAGCTCTCCCAATAGCTTCCTTCTTTTCTTGTCGTGCCTAGTCTTGATTGATTTCCCGACTTCTTCAGCTCGTTGCATTCTCTTTTCGTGACCTTTCATAAATGCCTCGAAATCCTTGCACATGGCAGAAGCACCCTAGAAAAAAATGCTGACAACCACTTGAGAAAAAGAGTACCTAAAACTTGCAAGACAGCCAAAACTTTTCATTGCACAAACTTTTGAAAGCAAATCAAGTTAGCTTTATTTACCTTTTTGTCTGCAGACACTACAGCTTCTTCTTGGAACAGAAGTCGCGGGACCACAGCATTTTCTTCTCTGGCTGAAATTGGCGCTTCCACAATAACTGCAGCCGTTTGATCTTGAAGATTTGAGGCCGTTGCAACTATTGGTGAGTCTTGGGAGAAGAACGAAGGAGATTCAGGCACAAAGTCAACAGGCAATTGAGTCACACTGCTTTTCTTTGGCTTGGAATTCAATTCTGGAGAGACACAACTGAGAAACAGTGGTGGCAAACCTCTCTTGACCCTTTCAGAAGTCAATTTCGGTGCAATCTCACTTCATCTGCGGGACCATGACCCAAATAAAGCATTCGATGAGTCCCACGGTTGTGTCTGATAAATTCACTCTCTCGTGGTTTCAGTGCCATTTTATCTTCATCTGAGTACCCTCTTGACCAAGCTTTACTGTTCAGCGTAGTAGATACACAAGCTTTTTGATAAAAAAAGCAAAACAAGGTATTCCGATACTGATAACGGATACTCCTCTCAACCTGTACTTCCGGATCGGTTTCAAATTCCGGCTTCTTAACTTGCCTTTTAGGACGGTCTTTCGAACTTGAGGTTTCCATAGGTCTGAAAGACACAAGACAACTTAGCTCACTTGAGACATAAAGAAGTTTAAGGAGGTTATCATATGAGTTTAAAGACAACGAAACCAGGTCTTGTTGGTATTAGATACTCCACTGACTTTAAGTGAAAACAAAACGGAACCTCTTTACTGATTGAATTTGAATAAAAAGATACTATAAAATTCATCGTGAGTAGAAATTTGAAGCAATTTTGTTAAGCACCACTTTCTAAACAATTTTATAACTTTAAGTTAAAAAAATAACAATCTAAACAATAGCAAAAAATTTAAAAGACTTTTGAACTACACCATACTATACACAAAGTAAAACGCAACCGATATCTGAGTAAGTGCTAAATTTCAGTTCGATTTTTTGTCCTGTTTTTTGTTCTGATAGAGCTGTTTCTTCTTCCCTTTCGCATCTTCGCTGTATTTACCTTTGCTTTCGAGCCGCTGCTTTGCATTTAACCCCGCCTTATTTGCCGCTTTTTTCGCCTGAGATCTTGCGTCGGGGAAGTTGTCATTTGGGAATTTTCTCTGGACTGCTCCTGAAAAGAACAAATTAGGGTGCTGCGCACTCATTGTGCAAATAACTTCGGAATGTTAACAATTTTGGAGACTTCTTACGAAAAAAGGTGAGCATTGATTCCTTTGATGCACAAACTCTTCCGCCTGCACAAACTCCGTATATCCATTTGCGCAGCGCTAAACCGTATTCTGAAGCTTTATGGCCACTGTAGATGTGGTCAAGGTTCTTGCCGTTCAATCCAAACTGAACGGGAGGTTTTGTCTCAATCAAACGAAATAGCAAAGCTTCCTCCAATTCCTCCTGCTCTACAAAATTTTCAGTTTCTTCATTTTGTCTATTTGGCACAACTGGAAGAAGAGAGCTGTCTTGAAAGCCGTCAATTGCTGCGAGAGAATCAGTCACCTTTAAAAACACCGAGGGTATTTTCTACAGAAACGAAGATTAAAATAAAAAACTTCAAAAAAACAACTCACGATTGTATTTAATTTCCGTTTAATGTTGTTCACATCTTCCATCGACTGACTTGTCGTGCTCTCTAGAAGTGTCACCATATCAGACATCCTCTTTTCGTTTTCCAACAGAACTTCCGAAAACTTCTTGTGATCGGGGCAGCACTAACAAAAGAAAAAAGAGGAGTCAAAATAATTTAGCGAACAAATATAAGTTAAATTGGTTAAAACGGATAAAAAAATTTTCGAATAAAATAAACGCACCAAAACAACTTTACCCTTGGGCAATTTTGAGGGTAGCTTAACAGTCACATCGCTTCTTTCTTCGTCTATTTCTTCACTGTCATCAATGAAAGCTTCTGGATCATCAAGCTTGAGCTGTTTCCGCAGTTCGAGAAGATCTTTTTCATAATTATCAGTGCCATGTCTGATTACTTTGTACAAATGCCAGTCAATGTTAATAAACAATCTAGTTTCAGCGCCTGTCGTTCGATTGAATTTATCGCATTGACTTAGGTATCCCCAGGCATCTGATTCAGAATCAATGATACGAGCATCATTTTTCTCAACACTCATGACTAGCCAAAAGTACTTGGGATCCATTTTCAAGACCTGAAATAAAAGAAACGATGATGCATAAATGAAGACGGTACACAATTGATTCGGAACTAAGCTCTAATAAACTGTGACACAAACTGAACTGCTAAACTTTTGATTACACTTTATAGTAAACAAAACATTGGCTGATAGATCACGAAACAATAACAAACAGAATTTAGGACAATTAAGTATATCTTTCTAAAAGAATCTACAAGCTGGAATATCTGCAACGGGCTTCTCAAATACCATTTGGTATATAATCGCTCAAATCTGATGAGTGCACAGAAGCTGTTGAGGGAAAGCTGTCATCTGCAGTTAAGTCAACCACTTCAATGTTAGCTTTTTCAAGCTCGATAACTCGCTTAGTTAACTGCTCAATTTGCTTTTTAAGTTCACAAATTTCACTCCAAACGTTATCCGCTGTTTGCCTTTCTTGGTTCTCCTCAATACTGCTTAAACGAGGCTTTTCAAATAACAATTTTTTCCCTTTTATGACAATTTTGCTTTGCAGCATCTTTGAAACTGAAAAATAAACATATTATTTCAAAAAAAATGATCCCATGAAATCAATCAAACAAGTCCTTCAAATCAAATTCAAGATGTTTCATTCCTTTGAAATTCGCTTCCACAGTGGCATTTCAATACTTAGTTCGGCCAAATTTCGACATCTCTATGACCAATTCAAAAATACTGTTTCAAAATTAATTATTTGAAATAATCGCAGATTTCCGTATGAAAAACTAACTTTTTTCCTAGGCAAGCTATAGCAAAAATTCTTTTTGCTTTAGACTCTAGGTAAACAGGGGATACTCCATGCCGAGTTTGGTTCGATTTGGACAACTCCTTGATTCGACGAAATAGACCTATTTTTAAAATTCAATAATTGCAATTTATTCGAAATAATTGCAACTTTCCGTATGAAAAAAACTAACCTTTTTGCTAGTCAAGCTATAGCAAAAATTCTTTTTGTTTTAAATTCTATATATACACGGATTGCTCCATACCGAGTTTGGATTGATTTGAACAACTTCTTGACCCGATAAAAAAGAACTATTTTTAAAATTCGCTATTCGCGAAATTCGCAACTTTCCGTATGAAAAACTAACTTTTTTCCTAGGCAAGCTATAGCAAAATTTCTTTCTGTTTTACACTCTAGGTATACATGGGATACTCCATACCCAGTTTGGTCCCATTTCAACAACTCCTTGAACCGACGAAATAGACCTTTTTTTAAAATTCAATAATTGCAATTTCTTCGAAATAATTGCAACTTTCCGTATGAAAAACTTACTTTTTTGCTAGTCGAGCTATAGCAAAAATTCTTTTTGTTTTAAATTCTATATATACAGGGAATGCTCCATACCGAGTTTGGATTGATTTTAACAACTTCTTGACCCGATAAAAAAGAACTATTTTTAAAATTCGCCATTCGCGAAATTCGCAACTTTCCGTATGAAAAACTAACTTTTTTCCTAGGCAAGCTATAGCAAAAATTCTTTCAGTTTTACATTCTAGGTAAACATGGGATACTCCATACCCAGTTTAGTCCCATTTCAACAACTCCTTGACCCGACGAAAAAGACCTATTTTTAAAATTATTTATTTGAAATAATTGCAAATTTCCGTATGAAAAACTAACTTTTTTCCTAGGCAAGCTATAGCAAAAATTCTTTTTGTTTTAGACTCTAACTACACTGGGGATACTCCATGCCGAGTTTGGTTCGATTTGAACAACTCCTTGACCCGACCAAAAAGACCTATTTTTAAAATTGATTAATAGCAATTTATTCGAAATAATTGAAATTTTCCGTATGAATAACTAACTTTTTTCCTAGGCAAGCTTTAGCAAAAATTTTTTTTGTTTTAGACTCTTACTACACTGGGGATACTCCATGCCCAGTTTGGTCCCATTTCAACAACTCCTTGACCCGGTCAAAAAGACCTATTTTTAAAATTATGTATTTGAAATAATAGCAAATTTCCGTATGAAAAACTAACTTTTTTCCTAGGCAAGCTATACCAAAAATTCTTTTTGATTTAGGATCTAGTTACCCATGGGATACTCGATACCGAGTTTGGTTCGATTTGGACAGTTTCTTGACCCGATCAAAAAGACCTATTTTTAAAATTCGTTATTTGAAATAATTGCAAAATTCCGTATGAAAAACTAACTTTTTTCCTAGGCAAGCTATAGCAAAAATTCTTTTTGTTTTAGACTCTAACTACACTGGGGATACTCCATACCGAGTTTGGTGTCATTTGGACAACTCTTTGACCCGATCAAAAAGACCTATTTTTAAAATTATTTATTTGAAATAATTGCAAAATTCCGTATGAAAAACTAACTTTTTTCCTAGGCAAGCTATACCAAAAATTCTTTTTGATTTAGACTCTAGTTACCCATGGGATACTCGATACCGAGTTTGGTTCGATTGGGACAGTTTCTTGACCCGATCAAAAAGACCTATTTTTAAAATTCGTTATTTGAAATAAGTGCAAAATTCCGTATGAAAAACTAACTTTTTTCCTAGGCAAGCTATAGCAAAAATTCTTTTTGTTTTAGACTCTAACTACACTGGGGATACTCCATACCGAGTTTGGTGTCATTTGGACAACTCCTTGACCCGATCAAAAAGACCTATTTTTAAAATTATTTATTTGAAATAATTGCAAAATTCTGTATGAAAAACTAACTTTTTTCCTAGGCAAGCTATAGCAAAAATTCTTTTTGTTATAGACTCTAACTACACTGGGGATACTCCATGCCGAGTTTGGTTCGATTTGAACAACTCCTTGATCCGACGAAAAAGACCTATTTTTTAAAATTATAATCGCAAAATTATTCGAAATAATAGCAAATTCCCGTATAAAAACTAACTTTTTTCCTAGGCAAGCTATAGCAAAAATTCCTTTTGTTTTAGACTCTACATACACTGGGGATACTCCATACCGAGTTTGGTGTCATTTGGACAACTCCTTGACCCGATCAAAAAGACCTATTTTTAAAATTATTTATCTGAAATGATTGCAAAATTCCGTATGAAAAACTAACTTTTTTCCTAGGCAAGCTATAGCAAAAATTCTTGTTGTTATAGACTCTAACTACACTGGGGATACTCCATGCCGAATTTAATTCGATTTGAACAACTCCTTGATCCGACGAAAAAGACCTATTTTTAAAATTATAATCGCAAAATTATTCGAAATAATAGCAAATTTCCGTATGAAAAACTATCTTTTTTCCTAGGCAAGCTATAGCAAAAATTCTTTCTGTGCTAGATTTTAACTACACATGGGATACCCCATACCAAGTTTGGTTAGATTTGGACAACTCCTTGACCCGATCAAAAAGACCTATTTTTAAAATTCGTTATTTGCGAAATTCGCAAATTTCCGTATGAAAAACTAACTTCTTTCCTAGGCAAGCTATAGCAAAAATTCTTTTTGTTTTAGACTCTAGGTAAACAGGGGATACTCCATGCCGAGTTTGGTTCGATTTGGACAACTCCTTGATTCGACGAAATAGACCAATTTTTAAAATTGAATAAATGCAATTTAAACGAAATAATCGCAACTTTCCGTATGAAAAACTAACTTTTTCTCTAGGCCAGCTATAGCAAATTTTTTTTTGTTTTAGACTCTAACTACACTGGGGATACTCCATGCCCAGTTTGGTCCCATTTCAACAACTCCTTGACCCGGTCAAAAAGACCTATTTTTAAAATTATGTATTTGAAATAATAGCAAATTTCCGTATGAAAAACTAACTTTTTTCCTAGGCAAGCTATACCAAAAATTCTTTTTGATTTAGACTCTAGTTACCCATGGCATACTCGATACCGAGTTTGGTTCGATTTGGACAGTTTCTTGACCCGATCAAAAAGACCTATTTTTAAAATTCGTTATTTGAAATGATTGCAAAATTCCGTATGAAAAACTTATTTTTTCCTAGGCAAGCTATAGCAAAAATTCTTTTCGTTTTAGACTCTAACTACACTGGAGATACTCCATAACGAGTTTGGTGTCATTTGGACAACTCCTTGACCCGATCAAAAAGACCTTTTTTTAAAATTATTTATTTGAAATAATTGCAAAATTCCGTATGAAAAACTAACTTTTTTCCTAGGCAAGCTATAGCAAAAATTCGTTTTGTTTTAGACTCTACCTACACTGGGGATACTCCATGCCGAGTTTGGTTCGATTTGAAAACAACTCCTTGACCCGACCAAAAAGACCTATTTTTAAAATTGATTAATAGCAATTTATTCGAAATAATTGAAATTTTCCGTATGAATAACTAACTTTTTTCCTAGGCAAGCTATAGCAAAAATTTTTTTGTTTTAGACTCTAACTACACTGGGGATACTCCATGCCGAGTTTGATTCGATTTGAACAACTCCTTGATCCGACGAAAAAGACCTATTTTTTAAAATTATAATCGCAAAATTATTCGAAATAATAGCAAATTTCCGTATGGAAAACTAACTTTTTTCCTAGGCAGGCTTTAGCAAAAATTCCTTTTGTTTTAGACTCTACATACACTGGGGATACTCCATACGGAGTTTGGTGTCATTTGGACAACTCCTTGACCCGATCAAAAAGACCTATTTTTAAAATTATTTATCTGAAATAATTGCAAAATTCCGTATGAAAAACTAACTTTTTTCCTAGACAAGCTATAGCAAAAATTCTTTTTGTTTTAGACTTTAACTACACTGGGGATACTCCATGCCGAGTTTGGTTCGATTTGGACAACTCCTTGACCCGATCAAAAAGACCTATTTTTAAAATTCGTTATTTGCGAAATTCGCAAATTTCAGTATGAAAAACTAACTTTTTTCCTAGGCAAGCTATAGCAAAAATTCTTTTTGTTTTAGACTTTAACTACACTGGGGATACTCCATGCCAAGTTTGGTTAGATTTGGACAACTCCTTGACCCGATCAAAAAGACCTATTTTTAAAATTCGTTATTTGCGAAATTCGCAAATTTCCGTATGAAAAACTAACTTTTTCCCAAGGCAAGCTATAGCAAAAATTCTTTTTGTTTTAGACTTAAACTACACTGGGGATACTCCATGCCGAGTTTGGTTCGATTTGAACAACTCCTTGACCCGAACAAAAAGACCTATTTTTAAAATTATTTATTTGAAATAATTGTTAATTTCCGTATGAAAAACTAACTTTTTTCCTAGGCAAGCTATAGCAAAAATTCGTTTTGTTTTAGACTCTACCTACACTGGGGATACTCCATGCCGAGTTTGGTTCGATTTGAAAACAACTCCTTGACCCGACCAAAAAGACCTATTTTTAAAATTGATTAATAGCAATTTATTCGAAATAATTGAAATTTTCCGTATGAATAACTAACTTTTTTCCTAGGCAAGCTATAGCAAAAATTTTTTTGTTTTAGACTCTAACTACACTGGGGATACTCCATGCCGAGTTTGGTTCGATTTGAACAACTCCTTGACCCGACCAAAAAGACCTATTTTTAAAATTGATTAATAGCAATTTATTCGAAATAATTGAAATTTTCCGTATGAAAAACTAACTTTTTTCCTAGGCAAGCTATAGCAAAAATTTTTTTGTTTTAGACTCTAACTACACTGGGGATACTCCATGCCGAGTTTGGTTCGATTTGAACAACTCCTTGACCCGACCAAAAAGACCTATTTTTAAAATTGATTAATAGCAATTTATTCGAAATAATTGAAATTTTCCGTATGAAAAACTAACTTTTTTCCTAGGCAAGCTATAGCAAAAATTTTTTTGTTTTAGACTCTAACTACACTGGGGATACTCCATGCCGAGTTTGGTTCGATTTGAACAACTCCTTGACCCGATCAAAAAGACCTATTTTTAAAATTGATTAATAGCAATTTATTCGAAATAATTGAAATTTTCCGTATGAAAAACTAACTTTTTTCCTAGGCAAGCTATAGCAAAAATTTTTTTGTTTTAGACTCTAACTACACTGGGGATACTCCATGCCGAGTTTGGTTCGATTTGAACAACTCCTTGACCCGACCAAAAAGACCTATTTTTAAAATTGATTAATAGCAATTTATTCGAAATAATTGAAATTTTCCGTATGAATAACTAACTTTTTTCCTAGGCAAGTTTTAGCAAAAAATCTTTTTGTTTTAGACTCTAACTACACTGGGGATACTCCATGCCCAGTTTGGTCCCATTTCAACAACTCCTTGACCCGGTCAAAAAGACCTATTTTTAAAATTATGTATTTGAAATAATAGCAAATTTCCGTATGAAAAACTAACTTTTTTCCTAGGCAAGCTATACCAAAAATTCTTATTGATTTAGACTCTAGTTACCCATGGGATACTCGATACCGAGTTTGGTTCGATTTGGACAGTTTCTTGACCCGATCAAAAAGACCTATTTTTAAAATTCGTTATTTGAAATAATTGCAAAATTCCGTATGAAAAACTAACTTTTTTCCTAGGCAAGCTATAGCAAAAATTCTTCTTGTTTTAGACTCTAACTACACCGGGGATACTCCATGCCGAGTTTGGTTTGATTTGAACAACTCCTTGACCCGATCAAAAAGACCTATTTTTAAAATTGATTAATAGCAATTTATTCGAAATAATTGAAATTTTCCGTATGAAAAACTAACTTTTTTCCTAGGCAAGCTATAGCAAAAATTTTTTTGTTTTAGACTCTAACTACACTGGGGATACTCCATGCCGAGTTTGGTTCGATTTGAACAACTCCTTGACCCGACCAAAAAGACCTATTTTTAAAATTGATTAATAGCAATTTATTCGAAATAATTGAAATTTTCCGTATGCATAACTAACTTTTTTCCTAGGCAAGTTTTAGCAAAAAATCTTTTTGTTTTAGACTCTAACTACACTGGGGATACTCCATGCCCAGTTTGGTCCCATTTCAACAACTCCTTGACCCGGTCAAAAAGACCTATTTTTAAAATTATGTATTTGAAATAATAGCAATTTTCCGTATGAAAAACTAACTTTTTTCCTAGGCAAGCTATACCAAAAATTCTTATTGATTTAGACTCTATTTACCCATGGGATACTCGATACCGAGTTTGGTTCGATTTGGACAGTTTCTTGACCCGATCAAAAAGACCTATTTTTAAAATTCGTTATTTGAAATAATTGCAAAATTCCGTATGAAAAACTAACTTTTTTCCTAGGCAAACTATAGCAAAAATTCTTTTTGTTTTAGACTCTAACTACACTGGGGATACTCCATACCGAGTGTGGTGTCATTTGGACAACTCCTTGACCCGATCAAAAAGACCTATTTTTAAAATTATTTATTTGAAATAATTGCAAAATTCTGTATGAAAAACTAACTTTTTTCCTAGGCAAGCTATAGCAAAAATTCTTTTTGTTATAGACTCTAACTACACTGGGGATACTCCTTGCCGAGTTTGGTTTGATTTGAACAACTCCTTGATCCGACGAAAAAGACCTATTTTTAAAATTATAATCGCAAAATTATTGGAAATAATAGCAAATTTCCGTATGAAAAACTATCTTTTTTCCTAGGCAAGCTATAGCAAAAATTCTTTCTGTGCTAGATTTTAACTACACATGGGATACCCCATACCAAGTTTGGTTAGATTTGGACAACTCCTTGACCCGATCAAAAAGACCTATTTTTAAAATTCGTTATTTGCGAAATTCGCAAATTTCCGTATGAAAAACTAACTTTTTTCCTAGGCAAGCTATAGCAAAAATTCTTCTTGTTTTAGACTCTAACTACACCGGGGATACTCCATGCCGAGTTTGGTTTGATTTGAACAACTCCTTGACCCGATCAAAAAGACCTATTTTTAAAATTGATTAATAGCAATTTATTCGAAATAATTGAAATTTTCCGTATGAAAAACTAACTTTTTTCCTAGGCAAGCTATAGCAAAAATTTTTTTGTTTTAGACTCTAACTACACTGGGGATACTCCATGCCGAGTTTGGTTCGATTTGAACAACTCCTTGACCCGACCAAAAAGACCTATTTTTAAAATTGATTAATAGCAATTTATTCGAAATAATTGAAATTTTCCGTATGAATAACTAACTTTTTTCCTAGGCAAGTTTTAGCAAAAAATCTTTTTGTTTTAGACTCTAACTACACTGGGGATACTCCATGCCCAGTTTGGTCCCATTTCAACAACTCCTTGACCCGGTCAAAAAGACCTATTTTTAAAATTATGTATTTGAAATAATAGCAAATTTCCGTATGAAAAACTAACTTTTTTCCTAGGCAAGCTATACCAAAAATTCTTATTGATTTAGACTCTAGTTACCCATGGGATACTCGATACCGAGTTTGGTTCGATTTGGACAGTTTCTTGACCCGATCAAAAAGACCTATTTTTAAAATTCGTTATTTGAAATAATTGCAAAATTCCGTATGAAAAACTAACTTTTTTCCTAGGCAAGCTATAGCAAAAATTCTTTTTGTTTTAGACTCTAACTACACTGGGGATACTCCATACCGAGTTTGGTGTCATTTGGACAACTCCTTGACCCGATCAAAAAGACCTATTTTTAAAATTATTTATTTGAAATAATTGCAAAATTCTGTATGAAAAACTAACTTTTTTCCTAGGCAAGCTATAGCAAAAATTCTTTTTGTTATAGACTCTAACTACACTGGGGATACTCCATGCCGAGTTTGGTTCGATTTGAACAACTCCTTGATCCGACGAAAAAGACCTATTTTTTAAAATTATAATCGCAAAATTATTCGAAATAATAGCAAATTTCCGTATGAAAAACTAACTTTTTTCCTAGGCAAGCTATAGCAAAAATTCCTTTTGTTTTAGGTTCTACATTCACTGGGGATACTCCATACCGAGTTTGGTGTCATTTGGACAACTCCTTGACCCGATCAAAAAGACCTATTTTTAAAATTATTTATCTGAAATAATTGCAAAATTCCGTATGAAAAACTAACTTTTTTCCTAGGCAAGCTATAGCAAAAATTCTTTTTGTTATAGACTCTAACTACACTGGGGATACTCCATGCCGAGTTTGGTTCGATTTGAACAACTCATTGATCCGACGAAAAAGACCTATTTTTTAAAATTATAATCGCAAAATTATTCGAAATAATAGCAAATTTCCGTATGAAAAACTAACTTTTTTCCTAGGCAAGCTATAGCAAAAATTCCTTTTGTTTTAGACTCTACATTCACTGGGGATACTCCATACGAGTTTGGTGTCATTTGGACAACTCCTTGACCCGATCAAAAAGACCTATTTTTAAAATTATTTATCTGAAATAATTGCAAAATTCCGTATGAAAAACTAACTTTTTTCCTAGGCAAGCTATAGCAAAAATTCTTTTTGTTATAGATTCTACATTCACTGGGGATACTCCATACCGAGTTTGGTGTCATTTGGACAACTCCTTGACCCGATCAAAAAGACCTATTTTTAAAATTATTTATCTGAAATAATTGCAAAATTCCGTATGAAAAACTAACTTTTTTCCTAGGCAAGCTATAGCAAAAATTCTTTTTGTTATAGACTCTAACTACACTGGGGATACTCCATGCCGAGTTTGGTTCGATTTGAACAACTCCTTGATCCGACGAAAAAGACCTATTTTTAAAATTATAATCGCAAAATTATTCGAAATAATAGCAAATTTCCGTATGAAAAACTATCTTTTTTCCTAGGCAAGCTATAGCAAAAATTCTTTCTGTGCTAGATTCTAACTACACATGGGATACCCCATACCAAGTTTGGTTAGATTTGGACAACTCCTTGACCCGATCAAAAAGACCTATTTTTAAAATTCGTTATTTGCGAAATTCGCAAATTTCCGTATGAATAACTAACTTTTTTCCTAGGCAAGCTATAGCAAAACTTTTTTTTGTTTTAGACTCTAACTACACTGGGGATACTCCATGCCAAGTTTGGTTAGATTTGGACAACTCCTTGACCCGATCAAAAAGACCTATTTTTAAAATTCGTTATTTGCGAAATTCGCAAATTTCCGTATGAATAACTAACTTTTTTCCTAGGCAAGCTATAGCAAAACTTCTTTTTGTTTTAGACTCTAACTACACTGGGGATACTCCATGCAAAGTTTGGTTAGATTTGGACAACTCCTTGACCCGATCAAAAAGACCTATTTTTAAAATTCGTTATTTGCGAAATTCGCAAATTTCCGTATGAAAAACTAACTTTTTCCCTAGGCAAGCTATAGCAAAAATTCTTTTCGTTTTAGACTCTAACTACACTGGGGATACTCCATGCCGAGTTTGGTTCGATTTGAACAACTCCTTGACCCGATCAAAAAGACCTATTTTTAAAATTATTTATTTGAAATAATTGTTAATTTCCGTATGAAAAACTAACTTTTTTCCTAGGCAAGCTATAGCAAAAATTCGTTTTGTTTTAGACTCTACCTACACTGGGGATACTCCATGCCGAGTTTGGTTCGATTTGAACAACTCCTTGACCCGATCAAAAAGACCTATTTTTAAAATTCGTTATTTGCGAAATTCGCAAATTTCCGTATGAATAACTAACCTTTTTTCCTAGGCAAGCTATAGCAAAAAATCTTCTTGTTTTAGACTCTAACTACACCGGGGATACTCCATGCCGAGTTTGGTTCGATTTGAACAACTCCTTGACCCGATCAAAAAGACCTATTTTTAAAATTGATTAATAGCAATTTATTCGAAATAATTGAAATTTTCCGTATGAAAAACTTACTTTTTTCCTAGGCAAGCTATAGCAAAAACTCTTTTTGTTTTAGACTCTAACTACACTGGGGATACTCCATGCCGAGTTTGGTTCGATTTGAACAACTCCTTGACCCGATCAAAAAGACCTATTTTTAAAATTGATTAATAGCAATTTATTCGAAATAATTGAAATTTTCCTTATGAATAACTAACTTTTTTCCTAGGCAAGCTCTAGCAGAAATTCTTTTTGTTTTAGACTCTAACTACACTGGGGATACTCCATGCCGAGTTTGGTTCGATTTGAACAACTCCTTGATCCGACGAAAAAGACCTATTTTTTAAAATTATAATCGCAAAATTATTCGAAATAATAGCAAATTTCCGTATGAAAAACTAACTTTTTTCCTAGGCAAGCTATAGCAAAAATTCCTTTTGTTTTAGACTCTACATTCACTGGGGATACTCCATACCGAGTTTGGTGTCATTTGGACAACTCCTTGACCCGATCAAAAAGACCTATTTTTAAAATTATTTATCTGAAATAATTGCAAAATTCCGTATGAAAAACTAACTTTTTTCCTAGGCAAGCTATAGCAAAAATTCTTTTTGTTATAGACTCTAACTACACTGGGAATACTCCATGCCGAGTTTGGTTCGATTTGAACAACTCCTTGATCCGACGAAAAAGACCTATTTTTAAAATTATAATCGCAAAATTATTCGAAATAATAGCAAATTTCCGTATGAAAAACTATCTTTTTTCCTAGGCAAGCTATAGCAAAAATTCTTTCTGTGCTAGATTCTAACTACACATGGGATACCCCATACCAAGTTTGGTTAGATTTGGACAACTCCTTGACCCGATCAAAAAGACCTATTTTTAAAATTCGTTATTTGCGAAATTCGCAAATTTCCGTATGAATAACTAACTTTTTTCCTAGGCAAGCTATAGCAAAACTTCTTTTTGTTTTAGACTCTAACTACACTGGGGATACTCCATGCCAAGTTTGGTTAGATTTGGACAACTCCTTGACCCGATCAAAAAGACCTATTTTTAAAATTCGTTATTTGCGAAATTCGCAAATTTCCGTATGAATAACTAACTTTTTTCCTAGGCAAGCTATAGCAAAACTTCTTTTTGTTTTAGACTCTAACTACACTGGGGATACTCCATGGCAAGTTTGGTTAGATTTGGACAACTCCTTGACCCGATCAAAAAGACCTATTTTTAAAATTCGTTATTTGCGAAATTCGCAAATTTCCGTATGAAAAACTAACTTTTTCCCTAGGCAAGCTATAGCAAAAATTCTTTTCGTTTTAGACTCTAACTACACTGGGGATACTCCATGCCGAGTTTTGTTCGATTTGAACAACTCCTTGACCCGATCAAAAAGACCTATTTTTAAAATTATTTATTTGAAATAATTGTTAATTTCCGTATGAAAAACTAACTTTTTTCCTAGGCAAGCTATAGCAAAAATTCGTTTTGTTTTAGACTCTACCTACACTGGGGATACTCCATGCCGAGTTTGGTTCGATTTGAACAACTCCTTGACCCGATCAAAAAGACCTATTTTTAAAATTCGTTATTTGCGAAATTCGCAAATTTCCGTATGAATAACTAACTTTTTTCCTAGGCAAGCTATAGCAAAAAATCTTCTTGTTTTAGACTCTAACTACACCGGGGATACTCCATGCCGAGTTTGGTTCGATTTGAACAACTCCTTGACCCGATCAAAAAGACCTATTTTTAAAATTGATTAATAGCAATTTATTCGAAATAATTGAAATTTTCCTTATGAATAACTAACTTTTTTCCTAGGCAAGCTCTAGCATAAATTCTTTTTGTTTTAGACTCTAACTACACTGGGGATACTCCATACCGAGTTTGGTTCCATTTGGACAACTCCTTGACCCGATCAAAAAGACCTATTTTTAAAATTATTTATTTGAAATAATTGCAAAATTCCGTATGAAAAACTAACTTTTTTCCTAGGCAAGCTATAGCAAAAATTCTTTTTGTTTTAGAATCTACCTACACTGGGGATACTCCATACCGAGTTTGGTTCCATTTGGACAACTCCTTGACCCGATCAAAAAGACCTATTTTTAAAATTACTTATTTGAAATAATTGCAAAATTCCGTATGAAAAACTAACTTTTTTCCTAGGCAAGCTATAGCAAAAATTCTTTTTGTTTTAGACTCTTCCTACACTGGGGATACTCCATACCGAGTTTGGTTCCATTTGGACAACTCCTTGACCCGATCAAAAAGACCTATTTTAAAAATTATTTATTTGAAATAATTGCAAAATTCCGTATGAAAAACTAACTTTTTTCCTAGGCAAGCTATAGCAAAAATTTTTTTTGTTTTAGACTCTACCTACACTGGGGATACTCCATACCGAGTTTGGTTCCATTTGGACAACTCCTTGACCCGATCAAAAAGACCTATTTTAAAAATTATTTATTTGAAATAATTGCAAAATTCCGTATGAAAAACTAACTTTTTTCCTAGGCAAGCTATAGCAAAAATTCTTTTTGTTTTAGACTCTACCTACACTGGGGATACTCCATACCGAGTTTGATTCCATTTGGACAACTCCATGACCCAATCAAAAAGACCTATTTTTAAAATTCTTTATTTGAAATAATTGCAAAATTCCGTATGAAAAACTAACTTTTTTCCTAGTCAAGCTATAGCAAAAATTTTTTTGTTTTAGACTCTACCTACACTGGGGATACTCCATACCGAGTTTGGTTCTATTTGGACAACTCCTTGACCCGATCAAAAAGACCTATTTTTAAAATTACTTATTTGAAATAATTGCAAAATTCCGTATGAAAAACTAACTTTTTTCCTAGGCAAGCTATAGCAAAAATTCTTTTTGTTTTAGACTCTACCTACACTGGGGATACTCCATACCGAGTTTGGTTCCATTTGGACAACTCCTTGACCCGATCAAAAAGACCTATTTTTAAAATTATTTATTTGAAATAATTGCAAAATTCCGTATGAAAAATTAACTTTTTTCCGAGGCAAGCTATAGCAAAAATTCTTTTTGTTTTAGACTCTACCTACACTGGGGATACTCCATACCGAGTTCGGTTCCATTTGGACAACTCCTTGACCCGATCAAAAAGACCTATTTTTAAATTTATTTATTTGAAATAATTGCAAAATTCCGCATGAAAAACTAACTTTTTTCCTAGGCAAGCTATAGCAAAAATTCTTTTTGTTTTAGACTCTACCTACACTGGGGTTACTCCATACCAAGTTTCGTCTAAATTGAACAACTCCTTGAACCGATAGTAATCTACTTTGAAAAAAAATCAGATTTTGAAGACTGAAGATTAAAATGGGGTGTTTTCAACGATTCTGTTTGTAATCTAGGGCTAGCCCTGCCGAATCCTTGAAAACAGACCATGTGCAGTATAAATAGAACAGTAGAATGCAAAATCAGCATCAAATTAGGGTAAAAACGTTTAATGTTTAATATCATCTTTTGTGAATTCGCTATAAAACTATGAAAACATCAAGTATCAAACTAAACAAGGTAATCAGACTCTGCAAACTAAATCAAATCATTGACGCAACATTAAACTAATCATAAACAAGCACAACGTCAAAAGGCAAGCACGTAAAGTCGTCAAAAGCAAATCTACTATCATTTCTAGGTGGTAACTTCTTGCCCCAGCACGAGTACTGGGTAGGGACATTCAATTTGGCAGGAATTCTGTATCGTGGAAGCGCAATAAATTTTTTTCTGCTGTCCAGTCCGATGTTTCTTATTCTGCCAACTTTTTCGATTATCATGCCACCGAACTTTTCGGGTTTCTTCTGGATTCTGATCTTAGCCCGCTTGCAATCGCCGATGCCGAAAAAATTCACCCAGCCATTATACTTCCACTCATTTTTCAATCCCTTTCTTTGATTAGGCCTGAGTTATCCTACTTTCACAGATTTAGCCTCTTTCAATAGCTTAGAAACTTTTGCTAAGACTTTCCCGGGTTGACAATTGGCTCGAAAATTTACGAATTTGATAGAAGTTGCTAGACCCAAATCAACTTCACGACGTCTCTTAAACAAACACTTGTCGTCTTTCGAATTCAAATCCTTCAAGCATTTGGCTCTTATCTTTTTAAGCTTTCCCCCTGGGTAAACAAACTCATCGTCATAAAGATCTTGTCTAGGTACATCATCATCAGAGGTACTTGCTGACATTTGTCTCGATCTAAAATACTCAATTCCAGTCGCTATAGGCTCTAAAAGGGGTCCCACACTGCGCCCTGTGGCTTCCTCGCCTGGGGCTGCCCTTTTCTCCCTTCTCCGCTTCTCTTCTCCGCTTCTACCCTTCGCTTCTACCCTTCTGCGCTTTCTATGTGGGGGGGGAGTTGGGGGGAGCATCTACGCATACTGTCACATATTATAGCTCTACTCTACTTCTCCTGCTTACACTGACAATTCTGATATATCCACTTTATATTATGCCTCATACAAGGTACGTATTACTTGTTGAACGGACAGCGTCTCATCGGACAGCCTACGCTTTCAGATGACATGCTCAGTTCCGAGTGACGTGGTCACTTGAAAGCACACGCCGTATTCGAATATTTCATATTCTCAACTGCTATTACTTACCTGCAAAGAGGTAAATCACAACTTGCATTCAAATTACATATTTCAAAAGCTTGTGAATTGCACAGTGCGAGGAATGTAATTACTTTGATCGTATAATGAGTATTTGAAAAATATTGAGTGAGCGAGTTCATACCGGGCACCGGGCTCGACGGGTCTGGGTCTGACGGGTTTTTCAAAGTGCAATATCTCCAAGACTACTGAACCAATTCTTAAAAATAAAAGTGTTTTGGAATCAGGAAGGAAAATGCTATCATCTGATGCATAAAAAAGTTCTGAGAAACAGCTTTAAAAAAATCATGATTTTGACCCCTTGATGCAAAACAGGTGTTTTTTAGCATTCTTCGGGAAAGGCAAAAAAACTCACCTCGGGTCGCAAAACTTATTCAAACAATATATATGGGTGTAAAGCAGAGAAGGTAAGCTTTATTTTGCACACTAGAACGTATCTTAACTCTTTCTGTGCTTGAAGTTATTAACAAAAACAACTTTGAATTTTCGTTTTTTTTTGCAAACTTTCATCTCGATTAGGTGGCGTTCCTCGGCCTAATTCTCAAGAAAATCAAAAATTTTCAATTTAAATAATCATTGTTTTGTGAAGCTTAGTTGATAGGCTGCACGAAGATTACAAAAAAGTATAGTTTTGAAGCTGAAACATTAGTTAAAAACAGAAAATTACCTCAAAAAGGGCGTTTTTCTCAAGTTTTTTTGAGTTATTTTGCATTTTAATACACAAAACTTAATGAAACGATTACTCGGGTATAATGATTTAGAAAGTAGAGGCAATGAGCCAAAAAATGAGTATACGTTTGCTATATTTCTTTTCCAAAATGAATAGTTTTCTTGATAAGAAACAAAACTCCGACAAAACTTAACGAGACTTTTTTAAATTGTGACAAAACGATTTATTGTGTGGGTAAGCTATAGCAAAACTTTTTTTTTGTTCTGGACTCTAATTACATTGAAAATACTCCATGCCGAGTATGGTTAGATGTGAACAACTCCTTGATCTGATTAAAAATACTATAAGTACAATAAATCGATAATCGATTTAATCGTAAACTTCTGTGTGAAAAACCAACTTTTTCTCTAGACAAGATATAGCAATAACTTTTCTTACATTAGAGTCTACATACAATGCAAGTACTCTCTAGAGAGTTTGGTTAATTTTGAAAAAATACTTGGACTAATCAAAAACAATATATTTCAAATATAATATTTCGAAATAATCGTAAATTTCTGTATGAAACCACAACCTCATTTCTAGACAAGCTGCAGCAAAAATTCTGTTCGTTTCCGACTGTATATACACTCGGAGTACTCCTTACCGCATTTGGTTAGATTTGGACAATTCCTTGATCCGATCAAAAATACTATAATTCAGAAAAAGAATTTCAAATTAATCGTAATTTTTCTTATCAAATATCAACTTTCTTTCTAGACAAGCTATAACAAAAACTCTTCTTTATTTAGACGCAACATGTATTGGTAGTACGGCATACCACGTTTATTGAGATTTGGGACACTCCTTGACTGGATCAAAAAACTAAATAATAAGCGAATAATAAGCGAATAAGTCGATATTTCCGATTGAAAAGCTAACTTTTTTCCTAGCCAAGCTATAGCAAAAATTATTTTTGTTTTAGACTCTCTATATACAGGGGATACACCCTACCGAGTGTGGTTAAATTTGGACAACTCCTTGACCCAATCAAAAATTTATATTTCAAAATGAATGATTTGAATAAATCGCAAATTTCCGTTTGAAAAAATAATTTTTTTCCTAGGCAAGCTACAGCAAAAATTCTTTTTGTTTTGAACTCTATATACACAGAGAACACTTCAATCCGAGTTCGGTTAGATTTGAACAACTCCTTGACCCGATGAATTTTCTATGTTTTTGAAAATAGAATAAGCGAATAAGCCGATATTTCCGATTGAAAAACTAACTTTTTTCCTAGGCAAGCTATTACAAAAATTCTTTTTGTTTTAGACTCTAGGTACACAGGGGATACTCCATGCCGAGCTGGCTCAATTTGAACAACTCCTCAACCCAAAGAAATAGATCTATTTTTAAAATTGATTAATAGCAATTTATTCGAAATAATTGAAATTTTCCGTATGAAAAACTAACTTTTTTCCTAGGCAAGCTATAGCAAAAATTCTTTTTGTTTTAGACTCTAACTACACTGGGGATACTCCATACCGAATTTTGTTCCATTTGGACAACTCCTTGACCCGATCAAAAAGACCTATTTTTAAAATTATTTATTTGAAATAATTGCAAAATTCCGTATGAAAAACTAACTTTTTTCCTAGGCAAGCTATAGCAAAAATTCTTTTTGCTTTACACTATCATAGCGCTGGTGATACTCCATACCAAGTTTAATTTGATTTGAACAATTCTATGAGTAATTCCAAAAGACTTATTTTTAAAATTAACTATTCGAATTGAAAATAATTATTCAAAATATTTGTATATTTCTGTGTGAGATACCAACTTTTTTTCCTAGGCAAGCTTTTAAAAATTCTTTTAGTTTCAAGCTCTATATGCACAGGAAATACACCATTACGAGTTTAAAAGATTTGGACAACTCTCTGACCCAATCAAAAGTATAAAAATACTTTATTTCAAATTTAATAACTCGAATTAATAGTAAATTTCTATATGAAATACCAAATTTTTCTCCAGACAAGCTATAGCAAATTGTTTTTCTTTTTTGATTCTACATACACCGGAAGTACTCCCTACCGTGTTTGGATAGATTTGTACAATTCCTTGACCCAATCATAAATACAAAATTACTATATTTCAAAAACTTTAATTCGAATTAATCGTAAAATTGTATATGAAATAGCAACTTTTTCTCTGGACAAGCTATGGCAAAAATTTTTCTTTTTGGATTCTACATACACTGCGGTTACTTCCTAACAAGGTTGGTTTGATTTGGACAACTCCTTGACCCGATCAAAAATACTACATTTCAGAACTAAATTTTTGAATTAAAAGCAAATTTGCGTATGAAAAGTTAATTTTTTTTCCAAGGCAAGCAATAACAAAAACTCTTTTTCTTATAGGCTTTATATACACAAAGATTACTGCATACCAAGTTTTGTTCGATTTGGGAAACTCCTTGACCCGATCAAAAATACTATATTTCAAATATGTTTATTCACAATAATCGTAAGTTCCCGTATGGAAAACCAATTTTTTTTCTAGAAAAGCAATAGTAAAAATTGTTTTTGTTCTTCCTTTTACGTAGAAAAAAAGAACTGCATTTAGAGTTTGGTTTGATTTGGACGACTGCTTGGCTGAATAAGTCAGATTTTTCAAAAATAATTATTCGAAATAAACGGAATGGACATTTTCGAACAGTCTGGACATTAAATCACGAAAACCCGGTGAACGAAACTAAATCTGGGGAAAACATAAAAGTCTAAACGTGAACTCATCTTAAGACTGTCGAAGGCTCAGAAGTCTGGACATGAACGCACTAAAACCTGGTGAAATTAAAAAAATCTGATGAACGCACGAAAGTCTGTTGAAGCGCGAAAGTCTGGACATGAACGCACGAAAGTCTGGACATGAACGCACAAAAATTGGTTGAACGCACGAAAATTGGGTGAACGCACGAAAGTCTGGACATGAACGCACAAAAATCGGTTGAACGCACGAAAATTGGGCGAACGCACGAAAGTCTGGACATGAACGCACGAAAGTCTGGACATGAACGCACAAAAATCGGTTGAACGCACGAAAATTGGGTGAACGCACGAAAGTCTGGACATGAACGCACAAAAATCGGTTGAACGCACGAAAGTCTGGTGAACGCACGAAAGTCTGGACATGAACGCACGAAAGTCTGGTGAACGCACGAAAGTCTGGACATGAACGCACGAAAGTCTGGTGAACGCACGAAAGTCTGGACATAAACGCACGAAAGTCTGGCGAACGCACGAAAGTCTGGACATAGGCAACTTCCGTCTGGGACGGTCTGGACATAGGCAACTTCCGTCTGGGACGGTCTGGACATAGGTACTTTCCGTCTGGGACGGTCTGGACATACTTGCTTCCGTCTGGCACCTCAGCCTGGGTTAGCTTTCCTAAAGTTTGTGAAATCGTTAAAAACTGTTAAGCTTTTTCTCTATTTATAACTGAACTTTTTAAAATGAAACAGCTTGGAGCAGCCAAACGGTGTGATATTGACGGAACATATCGGGTACATGTTTGTCAAACTGTGAAAAATTTACTGATTTTTTCTCTTTATCATCTGTAAAAGAACAAAGAACCGCATTTTTTTGTTTTTTAGTTTAATTTTATTTTTAATAAATTTAAAATGAATAAAGGAAACAGCAACTGTGGGGTTTTCAGCGCAAAAGGGCTGGAAAAATTTGGAGAATCTTGCACCTGCTGTTCTTTCTTGAATTGACTTTCCTATGATGTAACAAAAAATGATCTTCCTAATTTGACAAGAAGAAACTTTGGACCTGCTTTTGACGATGAAGAAACGTCATCATTGCATCAATATGAGTTGAGCTCCTCTTTGTTTTGAGTTTTTGTAAATGAGTAAAATAGTGATCAAATTTTTCCTTTCTTTGAGTTGTGTGCGAAAAATATACCTTTCCAGATCTAAACTTCTCGAAAAAATTTTCTTTGATTCGTTTAATGGAAGATTGATTGGAGCTCGTAAATACTCGTCAATAAATATTCGAAAATAAACAATTTTTAAGAAAAGTGTTTGTATCTTTTTTATCGGCAACTATAATATATTTTTTAGTCAGGGCAACATTTTATTTTACATAGGGAGAAACAAATTTGGTTAACTGGATGATCACACATTATCTTTTGTAAAAGTGTGCTTAAAATAATGATGAAAAAGCAATTGTTAAAAAATGAAAAGCCAATATAAAAAGCACGACATAGTCTGGACAGCGTATCGGCCGCGGCGTTCCGCCTGGGACGTGCCTGAGATTGAAGTCATCGAAGAATACGCCTCGTTTTGACAGAACCTTTTAAGATAGGCATACTATTCCTCCAGCTGGCGTTGATTCTCTTGATGCATGTTCTGCCTATAAGTTTTTTTTAGTTCATACAAGAAGAAGAACGTTCAAAGTTCAGCTATTCTATGAGTCAGTACGAATCATTGGTGATGAGGATTGTATGAGGACGTTTGTTTATTAATTTTAGGGGATGGAGGTTGTTTCAACGACAACAATTGTCCAAGTAACTCCGAGTGCACAATCTCTGGTGCATGTCAATGCGATGAGGGTTACACTGGCTACAAAATCTGCAGCGATTGTCTCATTGATGAAAAAGATGAAAATGGGAACTGCCAATCTTGCAACCTTGATGGCCATAACTACTGTCTAGGTATATTATTTCACTTCTGCTTTCTTTACAGTGCAAATCAGAAGCTGAATTTATCGCCACAATCTATTGTAATTTCGAAATAGTTTCTAAGTTAAGTTCATTATAATAAATGAAAAGATAGGTAATGTCAAGACCTAAAAACACAATAATGAAAAACATAGCAGGACAACTGCTGACACAATTCAAAGAATTTTCATTTACTTAACAAAAAAATATTGCTAGAATGGACAATAAATGGATTGGGAAGACCACTCAGAAATAAATCCCATAAAAAAATTTTTTAAAAAAATAGCAACACTCAAAGTCAAAGTGCTGCATGAGACTAAATAATCGCAATCGCGAAAGCGACGTTTAGTTCAAACACCTTTTTCTCACTCTCCCTTAATATTGACGCAAAACAATCACGCCGCAAAAACACTCGCTTGTTTCTTAATTTTCTGCTTCGGTAAAACCAAAATCATTTCTCCAATTGGACTTCAAACATCATAAAAAAGTGTGTACAGATCTTTGAAAAAAGACAACAACCCAATAAAATTCAGTTTCTCTGAATTGTAATAATTGTTTTCTGTAGTCAAGAACAGACAGATGTCAGCAGTCGATTAGATAAAATATTCATAAATGTCTGCAGTGAGAGATTACTATAATGCCATGAACCAACCAGTTCTCACATGTCTCAAAGAAGATAAAAACAACTTCTTTTTATAACAGCGGTAATTAAAAATCAATATAAATCCTCGAGTTTAAAAAATTCGTACCCATTAGAAAAACATACTTGCTATTCACAAAAATTGAAATTTTTAAAAAACCAACCATAGTTATTCTCTTTTTTGAACAGAACTCGCGTGAATTGACATCTCTTGTTAATCTTCTTGTTTTATGATTTTTGTTTGTGTTTTTTTTTCGTTTTTATCATTATTTTTGTTTTTTTTTGTTTGCAAAATTTTAAACTCTGCAATTTACTCATCTCAAAATAATACCTGAACATGAACAAATTTTTAATTAGATTGAACTACACTGAAAACGAGATTTATATATAGATAGCGCAAACGCCAAATACACTTAGAGCAATTTCACTTAGTAGCCTGAAGCTTTGTACCAATTGAAGCTAGTAAAAGAGATGGCGTTCCGTTTTAAAAGAAATTGTAATTCTAGTTGAGAAAAAAATTTTGATTCGCAGGGCAACATTGCTGGACAATGCATCGATAACAAAATTTGTAAACTTTTTCCGAAAATCATTCAATGTCATAGAAAATAAACTTTTGCCGCCCAAGAATCTGCAAGTTGAACTTGGTTACAAAAGTTCCTGCATCATTGCACGCTGCTCAACGTTTTCCTGCTGGATCCAGCATCTTTAGAAAAGATTCTGCGAGTTTTGTGAAAAATTATCGTAAGAAACCGTTTTCAGAATCTGTATCTGGAAGCTCAATAGTTTAAGAATTAAAACGGGAACTTGTAAGTGTTGACAAAAACGATCAGAAGAATTTTATTCAAGCAAAAACTAGGGTCAAGGATATATAGCATTTTGCTTCCGTTTTGCTTTTTCTAGTAATTTATCAATAATATTCAATAATGTCTCACCTCAGATTTCAATCTGAACAATTTTAATTTATCATCCAGCAACTATTGTTTTTTTCAACCCCAACGCCAAAAAAAAGACAAATATTTAAGTTACTATGACAATAACGTGCTGTGCCTTGAAAATAGGCCATTTTTTTAAAAAATACTTTTAAGCAATGATACAACGTCAACGAAAAATTTACTAACTATTTTCAAAGATTTTCTGATCGTTAGCAAAATTACTGACGTTGGATCAATCAGACCCCAAATTAACTGGAAATACAAATTTTCAAGCAGTGTCTATATAGAAAGCCACTGTCTTTTGTTAAGAGTTTTAATCATAGAACGAAAGTTTCTGTGCAGACCATCTTGTTAATTTTTGGCAGAAAAATTCTGTAGATTATCTCATCACATCTTTCCTTTCTTTACAAATTTTGGGAGCTGTATCGCTAAGTCTTAATGCTGCGATCATTCTGATGTTCTCCCTATTTTATTAATAATTAGTCTGGAGCACTAATTTTGAAAAAGAAATGACAACATATTGGGCTAGTGACTCGTTTTCAAGTGTCTAAACTATAGGAACAGATAAGACATTGTAATTCTGTACACATACCGAGTTAGCTTGTCAACACGGTTCATGCAAAAAGATGTTTATGTTGAACTTGATGTTTGCAATGCACAAATGAGCAGATAAATGTTGCTTACATAATAATAAATAACTGTGAACATTTATTACAAAATTGAATAAACAAAATGAATATTTTTTACAGCTAGTGGGGACTGTATAAGCGACAATGACTGTGTGGAGAACTCATTATGTGCTAACGAGACCATCAACGGAGAGTTAGAAAGTGTTTGCAGATGTGTGAACGGATATTTGGGATTCAAGATATGCGCCTCAGACAACTGTGAAACGCAGGGAGACAACTTCTGCCTACGTTAGAAGCCCCACTTTCTTAGTTTTCCTCTTTTTAAAGTTTTTAAACATGGCCAGAATTGAATGGGCCAGGAGAGACTGCTAAATATTTCTAGAAATCTATTATACAGCAAAATATGCAATATTTTGGGGAAAACCGTACAAAACGAAGTATCGTCGGCAGTACTTTAAAGATTGTTACAACATCATTCTAGATAAGCAATTAGATATAAATATTCAAAATTGACTGGAGTTACCAGGTAAGTTTTTGGTTGACTCTAAAATCCTTTTTCCCGCAAATAATTGAGAAGAAATGAAAATGTATTGCAGGAGGAAGAATTATCTGCTAATAGGTTTATGACAGTCATGATGCCATATGATGAATAATAACAAAATTAATTAGATAACAATCCTACTTTGGTGGCCATTTTTATATTCGTTGCTGAAACTTTAGATAAAATGTAGTCCTGCAAGTGAGTTGGTCTGAATTATCAAATGTGTAATTAACAAATGTCGTATCTTGTACTATGTCGAAATTCAGAATGAAAACTAGAAATCAATTGTTTTTAAAAAAAATAAATTAAAGTACCAAGAACTGTCCGAAAAGCAGTTGAATAGATTATTGCGAGTCGTTAAAATGAACGAATCGACGGTCAGCTGAGAAAATAAAAAAACTGTTCATAAATTGTAATATGAACAAGTATTAATGACTGTAGATTTTCTGATTTTGAATTTTTCCATTCCCGTTTTAGGTGCATTCGGTCATGATACTTCCGGAAACAGAGTAAATCATGGAAAATTGGAATTGAAAACCAAATGTGGTTGGCATCTGTACCTCTATTAAGACATGCCTTGAATTTTCTCCTTGATAACCTATTTATTTACTGGAGAACTGGATATCAAATCAACTTTTTTGTCACCTTATCACGTCTCTCCAATAAATCTCTATAAACATACAAGAAAAGACCATGTTTGTTTTTTATTCTTTTTTTTCTCATTCAGTGTTTTTCAATTAAGCTCAAAAATTTTTCATTATTTCCATTTGAGTGCTAACTGCAACAGAAATTTGAGCCGCGTCTGTCTATTTTATTTTTCGGACGAAAAGTAATTGCAAATAGGAGAAAAAAGGATTCAAGTTGATAAATCAGCACATGTAACTGAATTTTTACACCTAAGGATTGTTTAATTAAAAAGAATCCATTTTTATCAATAACACAAATAAGTATTCTGAGTACAATTTCATCACCTTTTTTATTTTTTTTTCATGCCCTGTTTTTTTAAAAAAGGATTCAACAGCGCTCTTCTGTTAAACGATTTACCCTCCATTTTGTTTTTTTCTCAAAGACTTTAATTTGAGCAGTTGGAGCTTTGCATTCAGAGAAAGATTGTCAAAACGATAAAAAAAATTTATTTGAGGGGTATCAATTTAAGTCAAAGGAAAACTTTAACATTTTCAACTTATTGTTACCAAATTTACATCTCAGGCACACAGCTTGATCGGAGCTAGGAAATTTACCCTCATCTAATCATTATTTTTTAAATTGCTTATTAATTAAATAAGTTCTAAATTAAAAATTAGATCATTTTAAATTTAGTAATTTGTTGCTTAAGAATGAAAGAAATGGGAAAAAAATTAATTGAAACAGCTCGTTGCAATGTTTTGGATTTCAAACGTGATCCTAATGATTCAATATTAGAGATACACAACGTTTTGGGGGCTATAAAAATCCGAAGTTGAAAAATAGGATTTCAGAGAATTTTGATTTTTTGAAGTTGATGAAAAATTTCTACCTGATGAATTTGAAATGTAATTTTTTTTGTGCTCTGAGCCTCTTCTTGGTAATAAATTACTTACATTACCTTTCGAAATTAAAACTTTTCTTCCAAAACCCTCTTTATGTGATTTCTAAGCCAAAAATTTACTTTGTACAATAACATTTCTTCGTTCCATATATTTTTCATCATTTTTCTTTAAAAAAAAACTGCGCTGATTGAGTCTAGTTCTAGCAAATCTCATTTTTGGCGACTTTTTATAATTATTCGAATAATTTCGTTTGTTTGCAATCTTTCAACGTGTTTTATTTTGCTGAAAAATATTATCATCTTGCATCCTTAATCATTGATCTTTGCCTTTTCTCAACTTTTTTGTGTGCTAGCCACCTTTATGTGTTAGTATATAGTTTTTGAAATGAAAGACATTTAACATTCTCGGAGAAAAGATAGAGAAATTGTATACGAATTGGAAAAACCAGTTACGTTTGATTAGTTTGAAAGATTAAGAAATTTTTCTGCATAAATTACGATATCATTGTAAATGAATTAATACTGTATGAATATCCTATTGTGTTATTCTGTTCATAATATATTTTTGTCCAAAAGAACTAAAAGTAGTTTGCTTCTTTTTCTTGACAAAACATAGCAAGGTCTTCTTAACTATGAATTTTAATCTTAAGTCTTGATAACTCATTTTTCATTCGAGAAAACAAGCAGAAATTTTATAGTTTATACTTATCATGATAATTTCCCACTTGAACCTTCTCAAAACTGACAATATTGTGATTTTGCGTTAAAAATGCGTCCATGAATCTTGGCGTGTCCCAATGAGCTCTTGGTAAGATACTTAATTTCATGAACACATGCACATTTTGGACAATAAATTGGCGAATATTGTTATTTTTTTCTCAGTAAAAGTTATCTTGAATCTTTTCGTGGACAAAACAGAAATTAACCTAATGCCGCGTGTTTTTAGGAGACGGGAGCTGTACATCAGACTCTGACTGCGCAGCCAACGCCGTATGCAACGGCGGAAGCTGCAAGTGCAATGTGGGCTACAAAGGGTACAAGATCTGTGACATTCCGGATCAGGATGAGAATGGTACCTGTAATCTTGTAGGAGACAACTACTGTCTGGGTGAGAAAACAATCAACATATGTTAAGAACTCAGTTGTATATCATTCATTAACATCCACATCACATGCCGAATTCGTTACTACAGTCAATGTTAACTTACACCACTTTGAAAATTTCAAAGTTTTAAAAATTTTAAAATGACCGTCTGCCTCTCATTATATAAAAAGAATTAAGGTTAGCTGAAGAAAAAAGAAAAAAGTGAACCGAGAGTGAAGAAAAATCTAAAAATAAGTTCACGGTAAACTCCTAAAATTCAAGTTTTCACATTAAAGAGAGTCAAAGAGTCTTTTCAAGTTGATTTCATATCGTATGCGAAAACATGTGTTCCAAATTAGCCGTGTGAATTACCTTAACTTATTCCTTTTGATCGGATTAGCATTCTCAATTAGCAATTTTGCTTGCTTTGCGAGCATCTGGACTGTAAATTGTCATGACAAAATAGCTAGCACAAAAATACCCTATGCCAAAATACCCTATACCAAAATACCTTATGCCAAAGTACCCAAAGTGAAAAATACTTTAAGTCAAAAACTTCATCCCATTTCTCAATTTTTCTCATCAATTGTCGTTTTGAAATTTCTGAAAAACTTCACTCATTTAACAAATCCACAGTTTGTAAAATTTTCAACATATAGCCAGCTTAAGTCAAACATTTGACTTCAAGAGCAATGAGCAAAAAATGAAAATAACATAAGATGTCAGCAAAAAAATGTTGAGCTAATATTACTCCTTCTTTTCTGTGTCCAAAACCTTAAAAAATCAATGATTAAAAAAGCACAAAAAGTTAAGTTGAGGGCAACTTTTACAAATTTCTTTCTACAAAACTTCATAAAGAAATGATAAAACAAAATATCCAATTAAAAAACCAAGTAGCCGTATTTTACTTGGTTTTACTAAGCAAGTTTTAAGGAACATAGAACGAAAATGTTTAAAAATTCAGGAAATGTGTAAAGATTGAAAAATATAATATAAAAATACAGTATTAAAAACATCTCGCATATTAAACTTCCAAAAATTCTCACACAGTCAACTCTCAAAAAATCATCAAAAATCTGCATATTTGTAAACTATCTTTATTGTTGCTGGCAATAGAAGATGATAGAGGGACTAATAGAAACAAAAAAATTAATGGAAACAGTAAATGTGAAATTCAGCGAAAAATATTGAGGCAAAGTTACATTTCGAACAAGAAATATTTTGCGAAAAGAACCATTGCAAGAAAATGTTAGCAACCAGTCGTTTTCAGGATACGATGAAGAATTTTTCCTAACGTTAAAAGTACTAATTGATAAACGGGATCAGGGCACAAAAAAAGCAAATTGATAATTGCACTTAATTTAAATATATAGTGGCAACTCAAATAGCCGTTGTTTTAGCTCAAGCAGCTTCGTAATCAAGGACTTTGAGAAATAAGGAACAATTAAAGTGGATACAGATACTTGTTTAAAGCAACAAAAGACTACTCAAGAAAAATAAAAGTGGCTAAAAATTTGCAAAAGAACTCAAGTCAAAAGGTGCAGCATACTTTCGTTAAATTTGAAAAATGAGATCATCAACGTCATGACAAACAATTTCCAGCCACATATTAGCTTACTCAGGTTCGTTGGAACAAAATCGACAGCGCTATGTCACTTTTAGGGCTCTATGCGTTGCATGAGTTGCTCCAATTGATCTTTTGAAACTATTTTTCTGCAGCAGTTGCTTTCGGACACAAATTTCAATTTTGCTTGAAATAGTGAGCAATGTTTATCGAGAAAGTTGACTCCAAAAAATTTTCCCGGAGGTTGGTGGCTGGCAGAAAAAATCAGCGGTGAATCATACTATAGACACTGTGTTCTTTCTGAATGGCCAGTGTTTTGTCCATGTCAAAATTTACATTGGCTGACCTTAATTATTCAATGCAATTGACGGCATAAAAAGTAACCATGTCCAGCTTAACACCCACCAACAAATTTTGCTTGTTATACGATTCAAAGTTCTGCGTGGGTAATGTTAACATTTAATCAGCTAAGCAAGTTGTTTACACTAAGCTAAATGGGCTTGGTGGTAATTGCCTACAAATAAGCATAAGTATATAGGTTGCGTACACTACTACTAATACTTTGCTTACCAGTTATGCCGTACACTGATAACTAGTTATAAGCTAAAAAGTTTGAAATTGTTTTGATCAGATTTAGGTTTGGCGAAGTTGCAATTTTCAGACTATACAGGATAAAATTAGTCTGAGTGAACTCTATGACATTAATATAATCATAATTAAGAAAAACTTCACATAAAGAAACTTTAATTTTTCTGGAGATTCAATGTTTCAAAATTTAAGTGATTTTTTTCTCTTCAAGTTTGCTGGTTCACCGCTGAAATAGCCTGAGACTCAACTCTGGTTTGTTATTGTAACCTGTATACGTACAGTTTGCTGTTTACGGTTTTCCAAATTTTTCTTCGACAAATTTTTCTGAATTAAGCGCAAATATTAAAATCATAAATTTTCTAGCTTCATTTTTTCCAATCAAATGTCATTTTGTTTCTAAGTCTTTTTGTTTTCCTGGGATAAGCTATCAAATTTATTGCTGAAAAAGTGTGTCCATTTTTTTCGCACAAAATACAATAATGACTGGTTTTTAGTTGCTCAAATAAAAAAAAATTGGTTCAATTAGTTTGCGGCAAAGCCAACTTGATATGTGCTCGATTTGCTTCACAGCTGAAATCAACAACAGTGTCTTTTTTTCCAAAAGCAGTTAAAGATAGTGAGGGCTTTTTTAAAAATATTTTTAAATTCGAATGAAAACTACTTGCCCAATTGGATGGAAGTTAAACGTAGGCGGAACAATCGCAAGGTCGACGAGCATGGTAACAAGTAAAATCCCGTTGTGTGGGCCTAATTGCATATATAGAGGAAAACAATTTCTTCGTTCTAGATATCCAATGAAGTGAGTCGTTCCGTGAATTTTTGCTGAATTGTTAAATTAACTGATTTCAATATAGTTTATGGCTCGCGCCACAATTTTTAAAAAAAGAACAGTATTTCCCAGATGCTACACAATAAAATTTATGGGCAGTGCACACTCTCCTGTTTTCTTTTTTAGTTTATTTTATTACTAAGTTTTTGTGGAAATATAAACCGTAAATGCCTAATTTGATTGCCTTGCAGCTCGTTGGGTCATAATATTTTTGTCAAGGGTCTTTTTTGAGTAGTTTCAGAAAAACTGCTATAATTGGTTTTCGCTGCGCAGTGTTTTAGACTTAGATAAAATTTCGCCCAGCCTAGTTGTTTTTCTAATGTTTCAATTATATTAGTGCTCATTGTTGGAAGCAAAACTGCCAAATACTCAATATGACTTAGTTCTAGCGCATTCAAGATTGATATTTTAAAATGCAATGGTATAATACTTATCAAGGTGTGCAATTGAGCCATTTTTCATAGAGTTTGGTTCAGATGTGAGCCACACCTAAATTTTTTGTCCATATTTACACCAAGATATTTACCTCCTTGACTTCCTTGATAACTTGATCATTAATAACAATGTAATTGTGCACAGCATGGTTGCAAAAACCATGAATTAGGTTTTGTCAGGATTCATTTTCAATGAGCGAAAATTTAAGTAGTCAACCATTTTGATACTGCTGTTCTCTAGTTTTGTGTTTACTGCTTATTAAAACTGTGTCATCGGCATATTGGATATACAATTTTACATTTTGCTTGTATGTACATATCACTTACATGCAGTTTGAACAACATCGGACCGCGGATAGTCCCTTACTGTACTCTTTTTTCAACGGTCCACTGTGGTACTCCTTTTAAATAACCAAGCCTATATCAGTAAAATATTTGCAATTGAAAAAATATATTTTATTTTGGAGTTTTCTTGGCCTTTTAGTTCTAGTTATAATAACAATGACATTTGAGGTTTTGCAAAAATTTGTGATGAGTTATGAAGCAAAAAAAACAAAAAACATTTTCTTTTGTATTATTCGTTTGATCCATTTGGCTAGTTCAAGAATTATTAAAACATTTTATGATTGAGCTGCTAATTTTTTCTGTCTCTGATTATATTGTTGATTTTGATTTCAGAGGATGGTAGCTGTCTTTCGGAGGCTGACTGCAACGACACTCTGGACGTGTGCCGTGCTCCCAATGCTGACAATCCAGATGAGAAGTACTGTCAATGCATCCGGGGATATTTCAAACCAGCTCACTTTGAACCATGTCGAGGTCAGCATAAGTTGCATCATAAGTTGATAGATAAAGAAAATCGTTTCCGTATTTCGACATAGTTTTTTGTTCTTTTTATGTATACAGAAAGCACGGATCAAATTAAATTTCAAACAACGCATCAATTTGAAGTTTAGTTTCGAATTTCCAAAATATATTACTTGGTTAAGACGCGCCAATCATTCTACGATACACACTTTTTTTACCATTCAAAATTAAAGTTTGAGAGAGCACCTCCCCAAGCATTTATTAATGAAAATTTTTTGACGTTTTTTGACGTTTTTACTCAATTTCAGACCAATGTGTGTCGGCCGAGAGCCACACAGACACCCTTCCTGACTTCCAAAATGGGATGGAGGAGAGGTACTTCTACGACCACAGCATCGGAGTCTGCGTCAAGACCAGGATCAACAACAAATACGTCAAGTACGGATTCACAGACAACGCACAATGCGAGAATTGGTGCATGGGTGAGTACACTTCAGAATCCTACTCGCAGTTTAGATTTAATACCGAAAAGTAAAGTCAAGGGCCCTAGACGTAGGCATTTTCCGTCTGGGAGGGTCTGGACATAGGCATTTTCCGTCTGGGAGGGTCTGGACATAGGCATTTTCCGTCTGGTACGGTCTGGACATATCGACTTTCGGTCTGGCACTTCAACCTGGGGGGTTTCATGACAAAAATTACAAGCGGTCGAAAGAATTCAAGGTGTTTGCATGGATCTAAACACGATATGTCCATTTGTAGAAATGGTATAAGGCCTTCCTTTATTATATTTAATAATTATCTTTTCATGCGCAGTTTTGGATCATCAAGGTTGAGAGCTTTTATGCTTATAAAATTTAAGTAGCAGTTTTTAAATAAGTTGTTAAAATAAAATTTAATTTATTGCTCGGTAGAAGAGATGATGACGTAGAAAACCCACAATGTATCACCATTAAGCGCAAAAAACCATTAAAACGTAATTATGGAAGTCTGGCAAAGCTCCACATTTAGAGCAAGAGATCAACATATCAATTCAGAAAATATCAGTGACCAGAGCATCCTGCAAACCTTCGCTAGCGTATATTTGATTGTTGCTAAAAATTGTCAATATCGCAAGTATCTATGCTGCATATTTTATCAAAAGTTCTGTAGAAATAGCTTCAAATTTTTGGAAAAAAATCAAAACTGTGTTTTGAGGGTTAATTTAAATTATACAGTAAAAAAAATCAACACTTTTAGATGAAAAATTTAAGCAAGATTGCGCTGAAGTATGGTTAGTCAATCAATTTATACTATAAAAATTTCTGAATAAAAGAAATCGTCTTCTGATTTAAAAGCATATACATTCGCGCAGTGGGTTTGATAAACAAATCCATTTGCAAAAAAAAACATATGCCGATCCAAAACCTCATATCCGACATACTCTCTTTTAGCATTACTTTCAAGATACTTACTTTCACTTATTTTTAACTTCAACTATTGTATTCGACAGAAGTTATGAATTAATTTGAAAGGTAAAGATTGAAAATCAACTTCAATTATAAATTTTTAATATGATGCTTACGGGAACTGTATAAATAATCTCAAACAAAGTAAGCACCAACTTCATGCAAATAAATCACTTCAAGGAAGCCACTATTTTTTAATTAGCTCTCTGTACTAGTCATACATGAGCCGATTGAGTTTCAAAGCGTAAATTGGCAGGAATGCCGCCCAAGGCTTGCTGATAGAAAATCTACGGCATTACTTTTCAAGAACTTTTTGAGTTAAAATGCGTTATGAAAAATTTTAGCGGCTAATTGTTGAGTTATTTTATTTCTAACACGGTCAAAGAAACGTAAACATAACATGGCACAAACTTAACGAAACGATTTATGCGAATTCACAATGGTAGAATGTCCCATAATGCATGCTCTCCCAGGTTGAGGTGCCAAGCGGAAATCAGTATGTCCAAACCGTCCCAGACGTAAAGATCTTATGTCCAGACTTTTGTGCGTTTATGTCTAGAATTTTGTGCGTTCATCAGACTTTTTTGCATTCATGTCCAGACTTTCGCGCGTTCACCAGACTTCCTTTCGTTCATGTCCAGACTTTCGTGCGTTCACCAGATTTTCGTGCGTTAATGTCCAGAATTTCGTGCGTTCACCAGACTTCCGTGAGTTGGGCTGACTTTTGTGCGTTTATGTTCAGAATTGAGCGCGTTCTTCAGACTTCCTGCCTAAATAAGATTTTGTCCATTCACGTTCAGACTTTCGTGCGTTCAAGTTCAGACTTAAATGTGATCATGTCCAAATTTTGATGCGTTGAAAGTCAGACAAACTTCGATAACACAGAATTTAAAAACTGGAATTTAACATTTTTTTCATTTTTTATGTACATCCTCAAAATCTTTAACTCGTTAGTAATGTTCTGAAAAACTTTACCTAAACTTAAAAAAACCATTGCAAATTTTTTTTTTGCTAAATATTATATACTCTGGGCTGTATGGCTCGAATGTCCTTTTTTTCAACTTCAGCTACTTTTTTAACAGAAGACGTGATTATTTTAAACACAGTAAAAAGACTGAGAGCAATTCTTTTGCATTTGATATTTTACTATTTTTAACTCAATTTAGTTTCGACTTCAGCATTGAAGGCTGCCACTTGAGTGGGTACTCTGGATTAACAGTGCTAATTCAAGTGATAGATATTTGTTTTTTAACAAGGCTAGTGCGTTCATGTCCAGACTTATGTGCGTTCATGTCCAGATCTTTGTGCGTTCATGTCCAGACTTTCGTGCGTTTTTCGATGTTTCCAGACTAACTGTAATTTCGAACGCACAGCGGCCCACTAGTGCGTTCATCTTCTGTCTGGACATGCTTGCTTCTGTCTGGGGCCTAAATCTGAGCTTCCACCAATTTGTTTTTAGTGTTTGAGATATATTTTATTTTATCATAAATCATATTTTAAAAGCCTTTTAAAAGCATAATTTAATATAATTAAAAATATAATATAATTGAAAAATATAATTTAGAATTTTTCGAATATCTGTGAATTCGATTTGGGTTTTATTGGCCCAGTTCTGTAGTTTGGACAGAACTGGAAGTACAGGCTCTCAGTACAGGTGTTCTATTTTCATTTAGATAAGATCAAAACTCTGCCGGAGAAGGTGGGTCCAGTAGACCTGGCATCTTGTGTGCCCGAGTTGCCCAAATTCGTCCGGTGGTATTTTGACGGGAGTGAGTGCAAAGAGTTCGAGTACAGGGGCACTGGCGGGAATGCCAACAGGTTCATAACTGAATCCGAATGCAAGACAAGAACCGCAGTCAACGACGTATCAACCGATGGTTAGTTAGTCACTAAACCAAAATTACCCAGACTAAATCAAATACTAAAACCAAAATTACCTGGCTTTTCAGTGCACTGGATTTCAGTTCACATTTCACATTTGTATACCACATTAGCCCAACCCCCTTTTTACTGACTCCATCTAAAACCTCCATTAGTTATTGTTAACCGGACGGCCAGGGGGAGGGGGAGGGTGTTGGGGCTTGATCACTATGGTCTTAGGCCCCACCTCTGATCTAGGTAATGAACTGAATAGTGTATGTCAAGTGAAACCAAACTTGATACTCTCTGATAGGAGACAACCTAAAACATAATAATGCCAATATCTTGATATTCCACTTGCTATGAAACGATCAAGATATGTACAAACTTGCAAGATCTTTTTCAGGGTACCAAGAAACAGGATTTTGGCAAGATAAACCAGTAAGATCAACCATGACATGGCACGATAGTCGATTATCGACGCTATCTTATGATCTTAAAAGTCTACACAATTATGGAGATTATTTTTTAAAGAAACGTCAAAAACATAAAACAAAACAAAATAAAATTTGGGATCAAATCAATTCTCCATTAATGCGTCTTTATGTTCTTGACTTTTTAACCTATAAAAATGGTTTCTATAATCTTCTTCCGAGTTTGTAACGACATCTGCACCAATTTCGTTTCCAAAGGATATCGTACATCTTTCGCATGAAGGTGTACGACACTTTTTTCTAAATTCTCCGGAAACTATTCGACTGTTTTTGCCATCGTTGTTTCAAATACATCCATAATGTTTAAATTGATTTCAGATCGAGACTATAAACTTCCATTCAATTCATTCCAACTCATATTCCTTGAAGAAATCTCGGACCATCCTCGATCTTTAAAAAGGAGCATCACCTTGTTGAAAAGTAAAGTCTTGAAGTGCACTTTTTATTTTGACTTTTGACTATTTTTAATTTTTTTAAAAATGTTTTAATGTTAATTTTAATTTAACTTAATTATAATTTTAATTATAACTTTTTAATTTTTACATTTGGCTGATTTTGAATTTTTTAAAAATATTTACACTTTTTAATTTTTACATTTGAGTAACTTCAAAAAATTTCGAAAATTTACACTTTTTAATTTTTACATTTTACTAATTATTTTAAAAAATTATAAGTTTTTAATTTTAACATTTGACGAAAACGCAAATGCGACTCTTCGAGAATTGGTTGGCTTCGATTACTTCCGAAATATTCAGGGCACAGCTTGTCAAAAAATTGAGAAAAATAGAGATAAAAGCTCTATTGTCTCACAAATTGAACAACGACAATGGTTGCTGTTGTGTTGTTGCAGAATTAGGTTGTTGCTATGTCTTCATAATTTGGATTATCAATTGCTCGCTTCGAAGCTTGAATCAGAAACAAAGAATCAGAAATCGATGGTAAAAATAGCTGCCACGACTTTTGAAAGAGAAGCTTGGTAACGATTTGGGTGTAGCTTCAAGCCAAAATTGTTCGATATCCTTGCTGATAGTCTTGTTACAAATGAACCAATTCAAACAAATTTCTGTGTGGACATTTACTCAGCAACCATTCGTTGACGACTGTTGGCTCCAATGCTTGCGACTTAAATGCGATGACTAAAACTCATTTTTTGTCGGAAATTGCAGTTCTCGCTTGCCTTTGTTTACCCGGGTCAAAATGGACCACTGTACGTGGTAGGCTAAAACTCCAGTATGCGCTAACGAAACTTGGCATTGTCGGTTAAAGAGTTATATGCCCGCATTGAATTGTTGTTCAAAATAACAAAACGCCTTCAGGCAAATATCTGAGGACATTTTAAATTTATACGTATTGTTCATGGCGACAACCCAAGATTATGGGCGATTATCCATTCTCTCGTATTTGGTACTACGGATAATGACTGCACAGAAGGATCTGTCGTATTGCAAAAATAGTTCAGACTTTTTGTCCGCCCTTTTTTGCCTAATGCAGGTTCTAGAATCATCAAATTTGAGGTGGGAGGTTGCTGTCAATTGTACTGACTACTTGTATTTTGGCGCACAGTATAGCTTTCTGGTTGAGATTCGTGGTAGGTGTCTGGAGAATTCTGGGTCAAACTCTCACATAGCCAAAACTTTTTGCTCCCTGAAATATAATTGAGATTATTCCAATTAGGTTTTTGACCTCTAAGGACCTTCAAACGAATGTCAAAAAACGCGTCAGAGCCATTGTTGTCTTCACAGTTTTTCGGAAGCACACATACATTGTGAAATATAACAGCATTTTAAATATTTTGTACTAACACAGGCTTTTAGTAAACTTTGTACCGATAAACAGTTATTATCTCGAATTAAGTCTGAAATTTTTCGATCTTGTTATATAGCACGTTACTCTGTAAGAATACAGCACGTGCGCCTGGAGGTCATAAATTATTTATGCTCACTAAGCTGGGGGGGGGACAGAATAGATCCGAATTTTTTAACGTTTTCCTTCGAGGTTGACGAATATTCGATTATTATCATGTCATTTGTATGAATTTGTATCTTCTTGCAAGACATTGTGGAGTTACTATTCGATATCGACTTGAATGTTTATTCTAACTTAGATCTCTTAACTACTATTTGTTATAATATTCTTAAGCGGTTTTGTGTCAATGAATTTTGTTTCTTTTGTGTATATAAACGCTTGGAAACGGATAAAGTTGATCTAATAGTGCTCTCTCTGGTGCTCCAATCTGATTTTCTCTCACTTTTATAAAATCAAAGTAAATAGTGGACACCAGGAAACAGTTTGTTATTATTATTATTTTTGTTATATCTGATGTGTTTGTTTAGGTTTCAACCTGGAGTGTGATTATGCGGAGGCGGGAGTGGACAAGTACAAGGAGTGTGTGAGGGAGTGGGGTTCTCAGTACAGCTGTACTGTATTCAGAAGAGATGACACAGGATGTCTCAGTGACATGTGCAGCTGTTACGACGACCATGTAAGCGATATCATGGAAAAGTAGACTCGGTGTTGAACCTTATTTGTACATAAAGTTTCAATCCATCTTTCCAAAATATATTGAAGTTTTAAACGATACTATAGGAATAACCAATACGCAAACATGCAGACTTTTATTTGAAGTTAATATTGCTTGGACTAAAAAATGGTCATTAAATATATATTCATTTCAAACCACATGATCAGTTGAAAATTTTTGGCTATACCGACCTTTTCAATGCTTTCGTTTACCATTAACAACAATAAACTTGAAACAACAATCTTAGAATTCAAAAGCAGACAATTAAGAGAGAACATAATCGATCACCGATGGACTAATCGCACTCAAGTTATTTCCCTCAGCTGCTTCTTTTTTGGTTAACTTCTGCCATGAGAGGGCAGAGAAGTCCGTCTCATCTATTTTTCACGCGTAGATGAAACAAATTTGAGCCCTTACTAAGAACAAGGAGGCTCGGTAATGTGCGATCGCACCTAAGGTTCCCACCCCACTCATCCACAATTTTGGCATAATTGTCTAACAAATGAGGAACAGATAGAAAAACCCAAAAATTATTTTTGGGAATCCCTAAAAACCCAAAAAAAAATCCCAAAAAAGCCAAGTTTTTTTTCAAAAAAATAATGTATGAAGGAAAAGATAGCCTTCAAAGCAAATGATTTAGTGGAGTAAAAAATGCTGCACTAGATTAATGAAATATGCCAATATCGAGAAAACGAGTGAAGACGAACAGCAAAATCAAACAACAACAAACATTAATAATACCAAAAACTTTATGTCCGTTTTAAAAAACAAAACTTAATAACAAAGTCAACACACCGTCAGATAAATCTTAAACTAAACAAAATTAGTGAGCGGCTTTTCATTAATGAGACTAGGTAACAAGTAGACAAAAAAGAAAAAAAAGGCAAAAGTAAATAAAACTTTTGATTTTTTTTCGAAACAAAATTAATTCCAAAGTCATGAAAGCCATTAATTACAAAATGAAATAATTAAATAGGTTCGTTTTTTCGTCCAAAAAGAAGTCTTCGAGGACGGCAATTATCCGGAATACGTCTTGTGTGTACAAAAAGAACGTCAATTATGAAAAAAAAAACAAATTAAATTACTTTTATTGTGAAAAAACCGGTGTGGAAGCCATTAATCTCATGACGAATTCTTTCAAAATATCAGATTTTGTGACACCAATTCATTTTGGCATCTTCTTTTGACATCAATAATGTCATATGCGACATGTAATTAAGGAGAACAGGTAACAAAAACACAATAAAAAGAACAAAATTGAGAAGTTTAAAAAAATAATGTTTTTGGAAAAAAATTGTTTTCAAAGTTTTTAAAACAATGAACTATCTATTACTATCAGAATATCAGCTCATCTATTCTTCCTTGAAAAGCCAATATAAACTGTCATTATACAGGAAAATTCATACGACAAAAAAGACAAAGTAAAAACAGCAAAAAAGACAAAATTATCAAATTCAATTAAACTCTTCAGGAAAGAAGTACCGAAGCCATTAAAGCTAGTATCTTTATATTTCAGTAGTTTAATATGTTTAATTGTGCCTTATTTGAAAAGCCATTAATGTGATATGAGAACTGTCAATAATGAGATAAGGTGACAAAACTAGAAAAAGTGAAAAAAACTGGCCAATATCTAAAAACAAAAAAGATCTGAAATCTAGTAATATTAAAGCAAGAAAACAATAACTTAGGGCTTGAAACCGACATAATGATTAAATTTTAAATCAGTAGAAAGGAGAAGCTTTCTTTCTTTGAAGGCACTAAGCTACAAGTGACCAAATTAAGAAAAAAATAGAGGAAAAATTTCATTAAGCCATTAATTCTTTAAAAAACGATTAATTTTAAAAGTCAAAACAACGTAAGCTTTCAAGTAAAGAGCTTAGCGCATTAGCTTGGAGCTGCTGATGAAGCCAATTGGATCTATCACTCCTGAGCTTTAATTTGATATGTTCTGTTCTTTAATTAATGTAAAAAAAATCAATTTTAAAAAAAAAGACGGACTGATAACAATCCGAATTTTTTCGGATTGTAACAGTTCAAGAGTTTTTCAAAAATAACGCTGCTAATTTTTATCGTCCATTAGGAACACTGATATTTATAAATGTTATAGATATAGGTATTTTGTTAGTTAAAATCTTAAAAATAAATTCTGCGTTTGTGATAATCAACGAGTAAAGTTAGCAAAAAAAGGCAAAGTGCTAATTACACAGCACTCTCGACAGAAGTTGAAGTATTAATAGCTCCTTTTGAGTCTACAAAGATTGTATTAGTGCTGTTTGGGTTGTACTTCCGGCAAAATCAATCAAATTGGACTAAAGAAACTTATTACGTGCTGGTTTTGATGAAAAAGGCTGAATTTTGAAATATTTAGCCCAAATTTTTGACAAAAAATTAAATCAAATAATCAACATTACGTTCATGTCTTTGAAAAAATATCAAAAACAATATTATTAAAAACTTTTACAAATTTTTGCAAAATTGACGAAAATTTAGGCAAAAATTCCGGAAAATGTGAATAAAAACAACGGAATTCACTCTGCTTTTCTCAGAAGTTTGAACCTCAATAACACCCTGTAAAAAACGAAAAGTGAAAAAATCTTTTCGATTCCATATTCCACGCTGGACAAGCTTTCTATTGATACCAGTTTCATCTCTCTACGATGAATATATCGATCGGCGAACATTTTTTGAACAAAAAAACCCGTTTGAGTATATGGTTCCTCCCCCCTCAAGAGGGGTCGGAACAATAAATTTTAATTGAGGAGAGTTACAATTAATAAATACTTTAAAATGATAACTGAAGAAAGAAGCAAAAATGTGATACAGAACTTCATCAAAACATTCAAAAATTTTTTTTTCGATGTAAGAAAATACTAGCCAATTTTACGAGAGAAAATTATTTAAACCAAATTGATTAGTTGTGGAATGTATGCATCAATGTTATAAAAGACGGACTCGATTTTTTATTGAACTGTTTCAGAGAAATTAGTTCCTGTACTCATCATTTCATCCCATTTACTACTTACCTACTGCTTCAGCTGAATAATTGAATTTCCTAGAGTCACAGCTAAAGTGTTAATAAACAGGACATTTTTTAAATTTTTTACCCTATCATAACGAGGACCAATTTATCAAATGAAAGTATTATAATCCGCAAATTAATATTGTCTAAAAACGTTCCATAATGGTTTTCACTAAATTAGTTCACTGATTTTTGTTCTACTCAAACGATCGAAGCAAAACGATCGAAGCAACTAGTCACGGAAAAAATTGGACATTTGAAAGAAAAAACGATTAATTACTGCTGAGATACAAAACTACGGCTTACGAAACAACGGCTAACAAAAAATACCGTACGTCTAAAAGAAAAAAAATGATTATTTGAGTGGCTCAGCACTTTATCCTGGTTACTTCAAAGACAAGATAACCAACTATTTACTTGTCCGGAGGGTAATTGATGGTAGGACACATTAAAAAAATTGACATCCAGTCGGAAACATAATTTTGCCCTAAAATTCACCTATGTACAATTATGTTATTCAAAGAGGATGAAAAAAATATATGAAATTATTAATTGCCAACAGCAAATACAGAGTTTTAGTTATGCCAAGCAAATGTACGCCACAAAGCTGATTTTTCAAAATAATCTTACTATTTAAATGGTGATTAATTTCAAAGCCAAATTTTCAATCAAAAATTGGACACCAAGTTATTTGAAATTGTAACTTTTAAGTTTACCTTCCACGTGCTGGAAACATTTAAAAAATGGCTCAATAAAAACAGCAATTGCGATACTTATTCTGTTTCATTTTCAGAACTATTAAGGATTAAAAAGTCAAGTGTTATGATAAGTTCAAAGGGGTGTCAACGCAAAATGCCCATTGTCAAATACCCAATATTTTTCCCTATCGTTAACTTACAGAAAGAGGATTTAGAAAAAAAATGAAGCTAAATTAGATAATTTATAATGCACTAAAGCATATTTATGAACTTATTTTCATCGTAAAAGTGGAAAGAGGTGCTATTAGGACACGATGGTCATTCCACCACTTCTGACGCAGACCGAGTCCGTTTCGCAATCCGCTCAACTTGGCGGATTCTTCTGCGACTCCACATCTCCTGACAAACCAATCCTGATCAATTACAAGAAAGTGAGGAATACATTCCAGTGCAAGTCTCTTGAGGGGAGAAACGTGGGAACTTGTCCCAGGTTCTCAAGGTGTGTCGATACCAATACCACCGAGTTGGAATCGATTGATTGCGAGTGCTTCGATGACTATGAGAAGAAATTTGACCCCAATCCTAAACACCGACTCAACTTCACCTGCGAACCAAGTAAGCACAGCACCCCAAATCTCATGTCTGGCTCAGATCACTTCTATTCAAATATTGATATCGTATATTTATTAGTTGCCGAAATTGAATTTCGAACCCGCAAGTTTGATTTTCGGCATACGCAACAAATAATGTGCAGGTAAAATTACCTAATATTGCAGGTAAATTTACCTGAACTGTGCACGTTTTTTGGCGTTCCTGCACACTACCTGCACGGTATCTGAACGTCCCTGCTAAAATTACTTGAAAAATTCTGGCAGTCCTCCTGCACAAATTACGAAAAAAATTTTGAATTGATTTAATCGATATCATCTAGTTGAAACCAACTTTTACGCAATTTTTTTGTTGATTTAATAATCAAATATTTAATGTTGTCCTTAATGATCTCAATCTACTATTTGTTTTTTTTAATGGAGAAAGCGTTCTTTTCATGTGAAAAAAATGTTAATTTCGGCGCAAAAAACTTGTAGTTTTTCGACGGGAAGTTCAAATTAAAATGAAGTAAAATATTCGTAACTATTAAATTTAATAATTATTTTGTGTTTCAGTTGAATTCCCGTGCGAGGGGCCCAACAAATACAACGCAACAATTGGCAAATACAAATACTGCCTTGAACTGATCTGTGACGACAAAAAGTCATTCTGCGACGCACAGCTGGACTGCATAGGCAAAAAGGGATGGCTGGTTGAAAAACCATCTGACGTCACGGTCGAGACATTCTACAACAATCTGGCTGAGGTTCTAACTGCGTCCACAGAAAGTGTTCACTGGACGGGCCTGAGCGATTTGGTGGGAAGCAACCACCTAGAAGCAACATCTGGAGCCTCTTCGTTCCAGATAGCGAATGCAACCAGCATTAGACTGGACAGGAAGTGCATGGCTTTGACTGGACAGAGTACTGTTTCGCTGTCCACTTGCAAAGACGAGCATTGCTACATCTGCCAATCTCGTAAGTTTCTTTTTTGTTTTGTTGGGGGGGGGGGGAGGTGGAGGGGTCAAAGCAGGCGAACTACTCCGAAAATGGACCAGTAATGGGTTGAAGCCAGCATCTCTTACCTATTGTGCTACCCATTACACTAAGTGCTCTTAAGCTATCGAACATGGGCAACCCAATCTTGTTCTTTTTTGCTTCGCGGGTCTTCATGATTCAATAATAAATTGTTCTCTCTCAATCTTCGAACACTTTTTTCACTCAGAAATAATACGCGAACCGATGTTTATATAACATCCCGTTGTTATTGACACATTTTGTGTTTTAAGGCTTTTAGGGCCGTTCGGAAACAACACAATACCACGCCAAATAATTTAACTTTAGGTAACTGTTGTCTACGCTTAGATAACGAGGTACGTTGGCTGTGGACAACAATAATAAACAAAGAGGATTTTTTCACTTGCTCTAACGGATAACGCAACAATTATCCACGATTTTGAAAGTTTAATTCTTCACAAAACTCTTGGATTACCCTCTGTTTTTACTCGAATTCAATTAGTAAAGAGTTTTGGTCACTATGATAAAACAAGTTTTGGTCACTATGATAAACATTTGCTCAAAAACAGGCGTCATGGTTAAGTCTAACGAAACATTTTAAAGCAAAAGTAAAAACTAGTTTTACTTACTGTCATCGTTGTCCATTTACGCTTGCAACTATAATCTTCATCCATTGTAGCAAATAACAACGACCTTTTCGAATATATTTATTCAATAAAATGAACTATTTACAACGTAATTCATTCTTCACCTTGACTTTCTTTGCCAATCACGGTCTAAATTTATGGTTATGTCGGCAATCAATTTATAATGTGTGCTCTTTTTATAGCCCGAACAGTTCGAAGTTGCCCCGTTAACTGGTTCCGAGTGGACGAGTCCTACGAGGGAGGGGACTGTCTCTTCTACTCTGACCAAGTCAAACTCAGTCACACCAGAGCCAGTATGTACTGCGAGTCATTTGGGTCATCCCTGGCCACTGTCGAGGGACTAGTCCTCAAATTCGTCAAAAGGTATATTAATCTGTGCTAGGCACGAAATGCTTTCACTTTACAACTATTTTTGTTCGTCTCAGGTACTAATTGAGCTCTGCTCTGAAGTATATATCTTCTTCTCGTTATGCTCATTGTTTAATCGTTTTCAATTTGTCAATTGACCTCTTTTTATTTAGGTTTTGCTTTCCGTGTTAACATCGCTTTCGGGAATAACAAAACAGAACCATTCCCAAAACTGTTTCTTTGTTTCCGTTGATAGACTTGGATTGAAGGATATCATTTCTACTCTTTTTGATGGCCTTCATTGGTCTTAGATAATTGGACATATGGCAGCAGACATTGACTCCATGGCGTGGTTAGGTAGCTCCTCGGAAAGCGGTAATGATTATTTTGCAATGATTATGCTGATTCCGCAATAATGATTAATTTGAGGCTGCTGTTGGATCCCCTAGAATTCATTCCCGTCAATAACATTGTCTACTATAATCTTATCTTTGATTGGGCAGAGGCCCATGCAGCATCATTTAAACAAGGAAGATGGTTTGAACGGTGCTAGGAAATTGAGCCGAAAGGAAAATTAGCCGAATGGAATATTAGCCGAAAAGGAGATTTTAACCAATCAGATTTGAGAACGATCGTGATATTTTGTTGATTGTGATAGATTCATATCAAGTCCCACAGGCCGCTGAGGCATGGCCATGGCCCGCGAGGCATGGCCAAATGCGTTAATTTCATGTGTTAGCGAGTTAGATAATTGCGCGTCCCACTGATGTTTGCTTACAGCAATTATCTCATGCAATTATTTCTGCTACTATGCCAAATTTTGAATTTTTCGGCTAATATTCACGTCGGCTAGTTTTCCGGACACCGGTTTGAACAAACATATTTTTACTAAGCATTCATTACTTAAATCATTTTAAATTATCATTATGTTTTTGAAATTTTAAACTGGTTGTATTTGACGAATAATTCTGGTCATAAGAGAAGGAAAATTTGGTCGCTGCTGACTACGGCGAACTTCTATTTCAAAACTCACCAGGGCCTCAGAATTCTAACTGATCCGGTTGAAATCTATCTTTTTATTAATTGTACTAGCCGGTTCGGTGATATTTTGTTTTAACTCTTTTGGATTATCCTTAGACTAAGATTCTTATCTTATTGTTTCTAAGTTCCAATTCTTGAGTGAAAATGTTTGTGTTTAATAAGATGAATTTACTTGAAGATAAATAAATAGCAAAAGTGGAAAGAATATTTTAAGTGTACACAGTAACTTGTGCGCGGAGGTTTATCTGAGGGAATGATTGAAAAAGGCTGTAGAGAAGTGCGTACGTACAACACTAAAAAGTGGGAGTAAAAAAGATTACTCATGTTACTCATACAAACAGCAAACAGCACTGTATTAAATATGGAAATAGTGGAAATAGTGTGGGAGGAAATAGGAGAGAAATGTTACAACTCACCCCCCTTCGAAGGAAAATATAAAAACTACAAACTTACCAAAGGTATGTCATGCATAATAATTCACGGGCTAAATAGTCCATATCAAAATAATATGCTGAAATGCATAATAAACGTAGAATCAGGAATATACGAACAAGTACAAGTAATACCAGATACAAACAGTGTTACTAGAGTTAATGACAAGTTATTTTTGCTGGCTCTGCTTCTTCGCTTTCTGGTTTATCGGCCAGGGCAATCTAGCATATTTATTTTCCCAGTTATAATCTTTTTCGAAACCATCACCACTTGGGTACCATATAGTAGATAAACGCTCTTTAACAGTTCCCTTGTAGACGTTGAAGATTGAATTTTCAAAATAAATTTCGGTGTCGGTCGCGGTTGCCAAATCAAGTAATTCTGCCAAAGATGTTTGCAATTCCTTGTATTTTTCGTCGTCCAGATTTTGAATTAGTTTAATTGCCTCAGCACGTTTTACATCGATGTCAACGCTTATTCGCTGAATATTTTTCAGATGTTGGCCAATTTTACGATTTTCTTCTGCCTTCACGTTAGCATTTCGATACAGTTGTTGATATTTTAGCTGCTGACTGTCAGCTTTCTCTAAGGCTGCTTTTAGTTCAATAATCTCGTGGTAACACTGAAGATACTCGGCCTCAAAACTTGGTTTTGTGTTAACATTGTTTAATTGGGCTTTTAGAGACTCATTTTCACGTTTAAGTTTTACCAGCTCAAGATTCTTTTCTTGCAATTGTTTGTCCGCAAGCACACAGTTTTGGATGGATAAGTCATACCTTGATTCCGTTTCGTTCCAGTTATGCTGTGCTCGATCGAGGGCTTTCTGTAAGTTGTCTATTTTCTTTTGCATAATATCCTCATTATTTTGTTGCGTTTGCAATTCAATGGACGATGTTGGAAGATTTGCAGGGAAAGCAGGTGAGCTAGAGGTACAAGGCTGCGGATTTCGTGGAGGTTTTGACTTTACGTAAGTTGAGCTAGAAGTACAAGGCTGCGGATTTCGTGGAGGTGTTGATTTTACGTTTGGCCCGAGCCATTCCGAGTTGTACCCATTTGGGAAGGCGGTTAGATACTGGTAAGGTACGTTTAGATAAATTTTGAGCGAGTTGAAATGCACGGTGTAGGTTTGTGTTGATACGTTTCTCATCTTGATCCGACAAAAATTGAATTCAGGCAGTAGTTGAAGGTTTCCATTCTCCAGTTCAAATTTCCCAATCGCATTTGATGGTAAAATATGGCGCTTCGTATTTAACGTTTTGTTCTCGTACTCTCGATCAGCAGTCTTTTGCCAGATATTGGCCTCTGGTTTCAAGGAATATTGCAGGAACTCAACAAACTGAGGATTTATGAAGTTTAGATGTTGTTCTCGTTCTTTTTGTATCTCGAGTCTCGATTTTTTGTTGGGAAATTGTCCTGCCTCTTTTGGGAGGTTGTCGAAAATTTTTCTTTTCTTCGACTTAGTTTCTTTGGCTTTTGCTGTCCACTTGTTAAAGTTGGAAACAGGAGTCTCCAATATTGGAGCTCTATTTGTTTTAGCAGGAACCGTGTCCTGACTGGTTACTTGACCGGGATTGGCAGGTACCTTGTCCTGATTTGTTACTGGGTCAGAGTGATTTGCTGAATATGCTGGTGCTACAGGATCCATGTCCTGGGGCTGCGTTCCAATGGGAGCGTGTGAAGGATCCATGTCCTTCGAGAGAGTGTTAAAGAAATAGTGCACTGGGGAAGTCAAGTTTTTATTTGCATCAGTGCTTGATACGTGATCTTCGGGGGCTTTAGAGGTGCTATCAGACTCGCAAGTGGCAATAACGAGGTTGCCGGGAATTGAATTTATGTCAGGGATATCAACGCTAAATTCATCTGGCGTGACAATGTCAGGAGCTGGAAAGAAGTCGTCAATGTCGAAGGTCGTATTGACGTTTAGAGATGACATGGTAATGTTGATGAAGGAACAGTAAATAATCTTATTAAACACAAACTCATTAATTGGAACTTTTCCAAAGTTTCATTTTAGTTCATACTAAGTACTAACAGTATTCGTATACCATTTTAGAATATTATCCTATAAATATTATAATAGTTTTACATGCACTACAAATTTTGTTTTGGAGTTTTAAAATCTAAGGAGGTGCTAAAGGCGCACTTGCACCCTTTTGATTTTGAATGGTAGGATAAATTTTTATCTCCATTTCTTCCGCATACTTCTCCTGGTGTTCATTGGAGTTTAGCGGTTTGTTTACAGGTATATAACCTGTTTTGTTTTCGTCATCGTTCGCACCATGGCGATTGAAGATGGAAGTGAAAATGGACAGAACGAACAAATTGAAAACTGCTCCTAGCAGGATTTTGCTGAAGCCAACTGTTGCTCCCGTTAGTCTGTGTATTTCAAAAGCTTTAAGGAAAACGACAACAATTTCCGTTATAAGTTTGACGAAAAGGAAAACTGCAAACCAAATACCAAGTTTTTCTAGGTAGTAAGCAACAGATCCAAAGGCTGACTTGAACTGCTGCGTGAAGTAGTTAGGTGAAAGGAATGAGTCAAAATACATTCTATTATTCAAACTGAGCGCCTGGTCTAGCTTTCCGGATTCCATGATTCGGACATTGTCTCCATTTGTTAGTATTCGTCTAGTTAAATTTTTAAGAATTGTCGCAGAAGCAGAATTATGGATGACATTGTCCCAAAAATCTTTTATTTGGGCAGGTGAGTAGAGACCTGACCGTTGTAGGTCGTATTCTTCTGGTTCAGTAATGTGGCCAATCTCCGTTGGCTCAAAAATTAAAGGTGCATTTACTGGTTCCGGTGCCGGTGAGAGCTTATACCAAGAAGTAGCTACGTCAAGATCTAGTTGGAACATATTCCCGTATGTTCCTTGACATGGGATTTCGTTTGCGAAGGGGAAGGTTTGACGTGTAATTGGGTCAATAAAGTGAGTTTTCCCTTCGTATTCAATTGGAATGCGGTCATAGCATCTATCAAGGATTTTCAGAGGTGAAATAACCTTTGGGCATTGATACAGCCAAGCAACGCTACCATCAGTGTCAAGAAACATGGAACGATCTCCAGTGAGCATGTATCCAGCTAAACGAGTATTCTGAAGAGCTAACATAAAAATAATTAAGAATTGTGTCCTCTCCAATTCGCAGTCATTGCGTAGAAGAGTAAGCTCAGAATGGCGAAGCCGCTTAGCGTTATAAAACACTAAAAAGTTTAATTTGGCCTGAAGATGCAGCTCATAGTCAATTTTATCGGCACCAAATTGTTGCCATGGAGTTTCACCATATCGTGTGCCGTTCGGATGCCATCTATAATTTAAACTTGAATACTCGAGATTCTGTTGTGAATCAATTGAAAGTCTGTAGGAGTTGGATGAAAAACTCGAAGGTTTTCTGGGGTGCCCAGAATCCAAATTGAAACCGTTGTCATATGCGACGAATAGGTTAGCGAAGTTTGTTCTGTAAAGTTTTTCTGGCTTGCCACAAACTTGTTTCTTCTCGTTAAACACCCTGATTCTGATATCAAACTTGATAGGATTTGAGCTATCATTGTGCTCGGTGCTATCACTAACTAAGAAGTATATAGGGCTTTGAAATTTTGGTGTGTGCTTCAACATTCTAGCAGGTTGGGAGAACAATTGAGTGACCAGACAGTTTTCTGGTGCGTCCCAAACATAAGCATGTGGGTCTAATGTTGTAGTGAAGCAACCCTCTTCGTTTAGGGTACATGGGAGTTTCATGCTGAATGGATTCCTGACTTCTAGGGTTTGGAAGTCTACGTACAAAGTGACATTTTGCATAAAGGTTACGATGCTTAGGTGCTTTACCTCACCAGAGTCATCGCATTCATCTTTGTTTTCGCGTTTTGTTCCGGCATTTCCCCATGACTGGGTTTCGACATCATAGTCGACACTAGCTGTGAATGTTTTACCCCAGTAGGAGATATTGAGTTCTTTTGTTGCTATTGCTTGTCTACAATCATCTGCAGACAACACATAGTCGGTGGTAATTGATGATTGTTTATGAACAATGGATGAATGCGAGAACATGCCGCAGTGAAACCTGAGTGGTTGGATCTTCACTCTACACATTGTAGCATCTACTGAGGTGCGGAATGAACGTTGATACACATGAACGTAAGCATCAGCTACTTTGACCTGTTCAGGTGAAATTGTGCAAGGAGCGACTTGATTAAGGGAGTACATGCGATTTTTGCGCATTCGTTTGCAATCATAGTGAACAACTTTTAAAGACTCGGATACATTGTCCTTTTCGTCTTGCTGTTGACTTTGCGTTTTAGTTAAAGTAATGAGTGTAGAAAACAGAGTAAGTAAGAAGGTAATAGATAAGAAAAGGAATTGTGTTTTTAGAGAACAACTCATTTTGGCAAGATGAAATGTGGGACTGAGGAAGAAGTTTTTGATCGTCTGTATTTATACTCCAAATGACGTCATCGAGTGAGACGGGACCTCATTGGTCCAGTTTTTTTCTGCACTCATTGGAGTTTTTTTTTTTTTTTTTTTTTTTTTTTTGTGTTTATGGATAATAATAATTATGTCGACCTATGGCACGAAGGCCTCGGCCAAGTGATCTGCTACGAGCGGGATCTGGTGACTGACTCGTGTTCCTATTAGCAGTGGATCCTTCATCTGGATCTTGATGAGAACCGATTGGTCTCTGAACAGTGTGTGTCTCAGGAGTCAACTTACTTATCTCAGTAAGTGAGTTATCTAACTCCAGATGTTGACTTTGCGTCCTTGGTGTAAGGATTGGTGGTGGTATTTCCACGGGGTCAAGTGTTTTGAAGGAGCCGTTGGTTAGAATTTTATTCAGCTTTCTTCCTCTTTCGGCGCTGAAGTTTTGATAAAATGTTTTAGATTCATCATCTAAAGGGCAGTAATTTGAAATCAACTCAGGCAGGGTTTCCTCTTTTGGGAAATATTCGATCAGGTGATTCCTATGGACCACCTTTTTCACCGAATTGTCTTTATCCAAAGTGATTTCGTAGTTAACATTGGTGATTGGTTTAGTTACAGTGAAAGGTCCCATGCGTAGAGCACTGAGTTTTTGACTCTTTGACCTATCTATTGTGTGATTCTCAAGAAGAACTTTTTGTCCTACTTGAAGGGGTTGACCTAGCTTGTGTCTGTTTCTGTAAAAATGTGATCGGTCTTGTGTGTTTATTGAGGTGAAATATGCATTTGCATAGGTGTTTTTAAATTTATTTTCACGGTGAATTAAATTTGAAGATGATGGTTTAAGTAGCAGTGGATTTACTGCATTGTTTTTCGTGAAGGTTTCAGAATGCTGGTGAGAAGGCAATCCTTCACAAAATTGAGCCGAACAATTTAGGTCTAGGTTTCGAGTAAGTCCCAACTTCATTGACAATGGGATCTGTGGTTTTTGACCAAAGACAATCTCGTACGGAGTTTGACCCGTTCCGTAATTAACGGACGTATTATGAGCAAACGCAAAATTTCCTACCAGTTCGGACCAATTTGTCCCCTGGTCAGAGATAAATTGCCTGAAGTATCGACCAAGATGCTTGTTTTGAATTTCTACCTTGCCATTTGTCCATGGCGAGTAGGCTGTTCTGGGTGCATGTGTTATCCCCATTTCTTTCAGCCAATGTGTGAAGTCGTGATTCATGAAGGCAGTGCCTCGGTCGTATACCAACTTTTGTGGTATCCCAAATGATGTAATGAACTTTTCGAGGGCTTTGATAGTATCTGATGCTGAGGTTGATTTAACCGCGTAAACTTGTACGAAGCGAGAGAATGCATCCACAACAACAAGGCAATGCTTTTTGCCTTTGCTAGAAGAGTTGAGAGGACCCTTGTGATCTATGTGCACCGTGTGCATTGGGAATGGGATGTCATCATTCCAATTTTCAAGGGGTGCTTGGTTTGGTTGACTGGGTTTGTGCTTGTTTTTCTGACAGATAAGACAGTCATTAACAAGCGCTTGGACCCATTTTTGCATTCCAGGCCAGTAGAAGTATCCTTTTAAAGTTAGCAGTGTCTTTTCTACACCCATATGACCAGCTAAGGGGTGACTATGTGCAAGGGCAAAAACAATGAGAAATAAACTTCGTGGCAAGCAGATTTTTTGTTCAAAATCAGAAGACATGTTTGGTTCTTTATACACCACCAGATTCTTTTCTGGTTCAATGGCCAGGCTCTCGAACCTGTTATAGTAGGCCATCAGACCTTTTGAGTGCCTTAACGCAACCGAGCGTTGCGGTTTCTCTCCCTTTTCTATCCAAGTTCTTACTTCGCTCAATACGGCGTCATTGGCTTGCTCTTTAGCAATCAAGTCTGAATTTAGTGGTTTGATACTGTAGTCATCATCGGCTAAAGCTAAGTCTTTGTTAAGGTCAACAATGCTTGCAACAAACGCACTCTCAATTTCATTGACATTCATTGTTCCCTGCACTGATTGAAGTTCCTTGACTTCATTTAGAAACTGATTGTCGATTTGTGCGGTTAAGGTATGTTCATCATTTTCTCCGGTATCGGACTCAGAATCAGAAAGACCATTGCTCTCTTTGTCATTCATTTCGATTTCGGAGTAGACATGTGATGAATCAGATTCACTATCTGTTGAGCTTAAACTTAGTTTCCGTTGCTGATTTATATGCTTTCCTTGTTGGAAGCAAAGATTCAAATCGGTAATGGAGTGTAACCTATCTTTTAGGTACTCCTGTTGATAGGAGTGTTCCATTTTGTTCCCAAAAAAAATTTGGCGAGTGGTATTATTTTGATGAGAAATTATAGGAAAGAAATCATTGGAAGACCGTGCTTCGGTATCATCGTGGTTGATGAAGTATTTGATCTCTTTTCCATTCTCGTCGAAGAATTTAATTTCCTTTGGGATGCGTTTATGTTTTAATTGTTGTTTGTTTATTTCCTTCAGAGACAAATTTCGACTTAATATGTCGGGAAAAGCCAGGTTCTTACCTGGGGTCCAGATAATTTTCAAGTTCTGGAACTGAGTTATGATCAACTGATAACGGAAAAAGCGATGCGATAGTTTTCCACGTCTTGCCCAAAGATACAGGATCGGTTTGTGATCACAGTAGACATAAATGGGAAAGGGGGACCCGATAATCAAATGTTCATAAGTTTGTAAGGCCGAAACTATTCCACAGAGTTCTCGGTGCATTGTGGACATCTTTTGTTCTGATTTGTTAAATATTCTTGAATTGAACGACACAATCCTTTTTCCTTCTGGGAACTCTTGAACTAGGATACATCCTGTTCCCACACTCGAGGAGTCTACATGGATGTGGAAAGGATAACGTTCACTGGGGATAGCAAGAATTGTATCCTCACTTATTCTATCTTTCAAATCATTGAATAAGTTTTCGTGTTCTGCAGTCCACTCAAATGGTACATTATCTCGTGTTAACTCATGGAAAGGCTTTGAGTCTACATGCAAATTTTTAATATAACTGCTGTAGAATCCGAGACAACCTAACACACGCATAACATCTCTTTTGTTCTCTGGAGACTTCAAAGCTTTGAGGGCAGCTACTTTCTTCGCAACTGGTTGAATACCATCCTGCGAAACGACATGCCCTAGGAATTGTACTTTTCTGAGAAAAAACTTCGTTTTCTCAGGTGCCGCCTTTAGTCCTGATGCCCTAAGTAGACGGTGGTACTCTTGAATGATGTCCATCATTTCTGGTTTAGTTTCAGCTTGCATTAACGTATCATCAATGTAGGTTATCGCTTTCTTGCGTTTGATTAAGGGAGCAAACTGTATCGTCATGATTCTACTAAAGAAATTTGGCAGACCGCAGAGACCATAGAAGCCACGCTTGAAAGTGAACTGTTTAGATCCAGTGACGAAGCTCGCAAGTTTTTGAGTTTCATTGGTAAGGGGGACTTGGTTGTATGCGGATAGAAGGTCACTAGTAGTGAAGTACTTGCCGTTAATCCTGGTTAACATGGTATTCAAAGGTTCCAGTGGCCAAGAATAGGATGACAAATCTGTGATTGAATTTAGGTACCGAGCATCAATTACAAGTTTGATAGTATCACCTTTCGGTAAAATGATGATAGGATTAATAAACATAGAACCCATCTCGATGTCATCTCCCATTTCACGAATAATGTCAGCTCTCTGGAGTTCTTCCAGTAGTGCTTCCAGTTTGCTCTGATAGTGCAAAGGGACTCTCGAAGCTCTTTGCTTCTTGAGTTCCGAGTTCTCCTTTAGCTTAACATGAAATTTCTGCTGGATTTTCCCGACATCATACTTATGATGCGAGTATACATCTTGGTCGTTCACCAGGATCCGAAAGAGGAGATGGAGCTCATCGTCTGTTAGTTCGGTTTCACTAAAGTCAAATTTTTTCAAAAATTCTTGGTCTTCAGGATGGAAATTCTTAAAGAATTTTGATGGTAACTGTCGTGGTCGATGGACTGTATTATTGATTTCTGCCTGTGGTCTGAGAGATTTGGACTCCGCAGAAAAATCAGTGGCCAATTCGGTCTGTTCACAATCGAACATCTCCAAATCTTTGTCGTCATAGACAGTTTGTGAAACCTTGCTCACTTCAAAATGTTCCTCGAATTGAGGATAATTGTCTCTGAGCTCATCGACGAAAGCAATGTTGTTAGTTATTGAATAGATTGTCGAACTGTTTTGATTACGATCTAAATCCAACACAGTATAACCAAGATTCTTAGACGGTAGAGTTATCTTATATGAGTTTGGATTGTTTAACATTATAGGTATCTGACTCTCTGGCGATCTACAATAAACGTTGAAAGTATAGATTCCGGCATCTCGAACACTCTTGTGTAATCTGAACGTAGTTCCTGGAGGAAAAACTTTAGGAGACGTTTGAGGATAAATGGAAACAACTCTCGTGGAGTTTGGTGCAATCGTTATGTTTTCGGACAGACCAAACCGTCTAACTTCACTGATAAAGGGAAACTTTTTATCACTTTTTGGGCTCATTGCCACCCATTGTCCGGGATAGGCTTTCAAGGAAAGTGCAAGGTCGGAGAACTTGAGTGTCTCACCAAATTGGGAAAGGAAATCAATTCCCAATATGTTATACTCTGTGCCTCCTGGGCCGAAAATCCAAACTTTATGGCGAATCGGGTATTTTCCCTCAATATCGAAATTAGAGATGATATAGTCAAAACCGAGGATGTCTAATTCGTCCCCATTTATACCACAGGTACGTACATTCGTTTTAACAGGTTTTAGATTTTGAAGTTTTGCAAGTTCGATGTAAGTAGGGTAATTTATCAAAGAGCAGGTTGCGCCGGTATCTACCAGAAACTGGGCTTCCATGCCGTAATTTTTTTCTTTATCTCGCAAGTCAAATTGCACTAGATCAATAAATAGCTGTTTATGTTGACTTTTTGAGGAACTAATTGCATTCTCAGCTTGTTTTGGGTTGTTTAACGGGGATTTTGTTTTGAGGTATTCGAATATTGCATTTATTTCCTCTCGTTGGTCAAAGTGCACACTGGACCGTCTTGACCGGTCGTATTGTTGCGGAGACCTATGTCGAGAATCTTGCCGATCTCTGCTATGAGACCGAGATTGTGGCTGATTTCGCGGATAGGGGCTCTGTCGCCTGTTTTCTCGGTTGTCAGATCTGTGATTACTACCAGAATATCCACGATTATCATAATCGTTTTGTCTTCTTCTGGTGTCGCTGGAGGATCTTCCTCTGTCGCGATCTCTGTAATCGGTGTTTTGTGACCGCCGGTCATAGGGAGAGTTTTGCCTTCTGGAATCGTTTCGAGAAGGTGAAGAATTTCTGGATCTATTTGAGCTTTGATAGTTATTGCTCGATGATGGCTCTCGTGGCCGTCTGCTTGGATATTTGTCAGAGTACTTTTCTGAGTACTGAGGAGATCGGTGACTACGCTCCTGTGATTTTTTATTTTTAAGTTTATCACAATATTTAATTGTGTGGTTATTCTCTTTGCAATATTTGCAGAACCTGGTATTGTTTTGTCTCATTCGAGGCTCGTTTGGGTTATAGGTGGCATTAATTTTGTTTGTTTGCAATAATTCGGTCATCTTTTTAAGTTGTTCCTCAACGTTAGCTAATCGTGAGTCAGATGTTCCACTTTGGACTCCAGTCATACTGGTACTCACGCTATAGCTGAGGTCCTTATTTATGACATGGTCTTTTAGAGCTTGCCAGGTTATGGCGGGATTTTCAATTAAGTGTCGGTATGCATTTTGCTTAAGAGCAGCTGGAGCAAGTCCACGCAAAAAGAAATCTTTGTATTTCTGAGCGCGTTCGTCAGCTCCAAGATCTGACCAGCCCTTGTCTACTGCACGTGTCACTCTGTATATGAATCCCTTGATGGGCTCATTATCTTGTCTCTTGAGAGATTCAGCTTCAATTTGCTGGAGGTACTTGTCTTTACCATCGGTAAAGCGGTCTATGAATTGCGTTCTTAGGTCGTTCCACGCAATTGCTGCGTTCAGACCTCCAAACCAATCCTGAGCAGGACCGCGCAGCACTGAACCAAAAAGCTGTTTTCGCCTATGGTCAAACAGTTCTTGCTCATCCGCATCGTCTGGTCTAAGACCTAGGCTGAAACCGATCTTCCTCTCTATAAGATCAATGAAGGTTTGAGCGTCTTCGCTCGCATCTAGCCCTGTAAATTTCTCCAGAGCAATGTCTGGATATGCCACCGCTTGTGCCATGTCAAGAGTGACGGAGTTGTGGGCTTAATACAACTGACGAGGAATTATAGGTACAATCAATAATTAAGGATTATTCAAAGAAAACTGTCTACTCGTTCAACTAGTCTGCGACTGCGAAAGAACTTTCGACAACACAGAGAACTAATTAGGAGTTGAGTCAGGTGAGTCTTGTTCAACTAGTTCAGGACTTCGAAAGAACAGACAACCCAAGTGTAGTTTAAAGTGATGATAAAATAGTTTAAAGTAAGATATAAGACATGGTTAAAAGTTACAAGCAAGTTACTACAACGTTCAACTAGTTTAGAACTGCGAAAGAACGGAATAACTTGCGTTTAAAATTTACAAGCAGGTTAAAGTTAAAAGGTAAAGTTAAAATTAAAGTTAAAGGAAATTAAAGTTAAAAGTTAAAGTTAGTTAAGTTAAATTAAGTAGGTTAAGTTAAACAGTTAAGAATTAAAAGTTTAAACAGAAGTGTTCGACTAGCCATAGGCTTCGAAAGAACACGTATTTTCGTTAATTTAAAGGTTCAGATGGAAAAGTTAAAGGAACAGGTTAAAAGCTTTTTAGGTTTTAAAGTGAAATTGAAATTAGACAGGAGAAACAACACGGAAATTGAATATATTTAACAATAAATTGTAAATTTAGTGATTCCGTTTTGGATTTCTGGTGAATTCGTCTTAGAATTCACTCTTTTGTCCGGAAATACTATATCAGTACAGTCTTATGTACCTAAGTATTCGCCACAATTTTAGTGCCTTTCGATTATTTTGTTACTTTTTGTAACAACGGATCATATCCATACCAAAAGTTGCACTTTTGTTGTTTTTAGTTGTGTTCATACACAACTTGTGTTTTGTGGTGATCATATCACCAGAGACAAGTTTTAATCGTATAAAACTTGCTCATTTGAGTCTAAGTTTTGTTTAGAAAACTTGAAATTCCGAACCGTCGTACAGTTCGTTTAATCGGTGGCCTCACTGGTCGCACCAGTTGTACTAGCCGGTTCGGTGATATTTTGTTTTAACTCTTTTGGATTATCCTTAGACTAAGATTCTTATCTTATTGTTTCTAAGTTCCAATTCTTGAGTGAAAATGTTTGTGTTTAATAAGATGAATTTACTTGAAGATAAATAAATAGCAAAAGTGGAAAGAATATTTTAAGTGTACACAGTAACTTGTGCGCGGAGGTTTATCTGAGGGAATGATTGAAAAAGGCTGTAGAGAAGTGCGTACGTACAACACTAAAAAGTGGGAGTAAAAAAGATTACTCATGTTACTCATACAAACAGCAAACAGCACTGTATTAAATATGGAAATAGTGGAAATAGTGTGGGAGGAAATAGGAGAGAAATGTTACATATTTTTACTAAGCATTCATTACTTAAATCATTTTAAATTATCATTATGTTTTTGAAATTTTAAACTGGTTGTATTTGACGAATAATTCTGGTCATAAGAGAAGGAAAATTTGGTCGCTGCTGACTACGGCGAACTTCTATTTCAAAACTCACCAGGGCCTCAGAATTCTAACTGATCCGGTTGAAATCTATCTTTTTATTAATTAATGATGAAAATGATGTTAGTTAAAGGATCTTATTTTTTATTAGGTATTTAAGATTTTTAATTAGCCTAAGTTAATACACTGATGCCAAGTTACGTCTTAATTAATGCAAAATTGGATTTATGATGAAACTTGTTTGCTTCAAAGATTATTTTGTTCATCTCGTCCTTCAGTGATTAAATCGGTGAAACGTTTTTGCGTTGAGTTTTGTTCGTGACTTTTGAAAATTAATCCCATTCATTAACAGGAAGTTTTGCTTTGACGATCATTTATGATTTTGTCGTCGTCATTTAATCTTTATCTGACGTAGATTCTCTCTTGCGTTAACTATAATAACATTCACAGTTTTTTATACGAAGAATTGATGTGTTTTTAGCTTCCTCCTCCTGTCGTAAGTCATCAAAGCGTATATATTGTGTGTTCGGGTCAATATGGTGTAGGGAACAAATTCTGTCTTTAATCAGATACGTTTATAATCAAAACTAGCATCTGGTTTCTCTGTTTTAGCAACGACACATCGTGAGTAACATATTTGCATTATTTACTTGAATTGAAATTGACAGGAATTGATTAATAAATGAGAACATTATTACATCATCAAGATTTATTGTACAAATACCTTTGCTAAAAAAGTTTCGATTATGAAATTTTGAGTTCGAACAAATTGTTGCCTGATTAAACGAAAATACAATGAAGGAGACGAAAATTTTCCTTGACTTTATTTTGTTTTATGATTGATTTTGGTCGCGGTTTTACAAAATTCTGACCGTGCCTACCTATTGTGGTGGACACCCTCACATCCTCACGTCGTTGTACTACTTTCACTCAAGCATATACTTTCACTTTCTTGCACCCACATTTAAACTTTCAAACTTTTAAGAACCTTTCGCTCTTTAACGTCATGATTTACTTATTAAGTTGACCTGAATGCGAAAAATCAACCTTGCACTTGTTGCGAACATTAATGCTTTCTTTCAAATGTTAATTGTACTGATGAAACCAAGTTTCAGTTAACTTTTAAAAATAAGAGTTAAAAGGTACCCGGCACAATGCCGGAAAATAAGCACCATTGATCCTTTTGACGTCAATTGTGATTGAAAAAGAAAGAGAAATGAAATAAAGGAACAAATTGACATTCAACTTTTTTTTCTGCCCAAACTGTTCTAATTTGACCAGCAGTCTTATTTTGATTATATGATTCTGCAGATATAAATTTTATAAACTAGACTAAGAATCTCAATATTATTACCATTGGGAGTTTGCTCTAAAAAAACTCCATAACCAAACTCACCTGGACTAAATAAACCGGGCTTTATAGGTTTATCGTAAATTTGTCAATTGAATTCTAAGTTTCACTCAGATGAAACAGTGAATAAGCTACGGCAGAAGTCAATATTGAAATTTTTAATTGTGAGAAAAATAGTAAAGCTAAATTAAAAACGTTGCTAAAAAAATACTGAACAAGAGTTCAAAGCGTTGTCATTAACTTAGCGACAAACTAAATCATTTAGAACTGACCAGGAACAAATTGCGCTAACGAATAAAAAGAGGGGGTCAATTTTTAAGCTCCGGTAAAAATTTCTAATCATTTATACAAACTTTTCAGCAGTTCAATATCAATTTTCTGACCTTGATAATTACATTTGAAACAATTTTTTGCAATTTGGACTGCGACAAAACTTAACCTTTCAATTGGACTGATTCATTGGAACTGTTAGTCACAACTTGGTTATTACAGCCTACTGAAAGTGATCCTAAGAAACAATTTATAATTCATGAATTACCAATGTTTTTTAACAACGCAAAATAAAAAAAAACATAACCTCAAAGAATCTCAGCTAAAACATCTACAAATCAAGAGTTTGGCTAAAAATTCAATAAGCCGTCAAAAGTTCAGGTGTTCCAATCAAAACAAAAAATTATTTTTATTTGTAAAGACAAAAAAAATTATTGTAGGCTATTTTTTTAAAAAATTTTTTGTCAAAAATTCTGGCTAAATATTCCAAAATTAAAAATTTTTTCATCAAAAACTGCACGAAAAAAGTTTCTTTAGTCCTGTTTGATTAATCTTAGAGAAATGACAGACCCAAACACCACTAACACAATCTTTTTAGAACCAAAATTGGGTTTTTCTACTTCACATTCCGATGAGAGTGCTCTGTAATTAAAACTTTGCCATTTTTGCTAAATTTTTTCGTTGATTATCAAAAATGCAGCATCTATTTTTGAGTCTTTAACTAACAAAATATCAATATCTGGAACATTCGAATATATAAGTGTTACAAATCGACAAACAGCATTAGCAGGGCTAGTTTGGGACCAATCTTGGACTGGTATAATCCAAAAATAATTTGGATTGTATTCAGTCGGTCTTTATAAAAAAAATTGATCTTTTTTACATTAATTAAATAACAGAACATTTCAAACCAAAACTCACTAATGATAGGTCAAATTAGATTCCTGAAGACCTCAACATTGTGGTATCTAGTTGGTTACTTGAAAGCTTATGGTTGTTTTGACTTTTAAAAGCATTTGATTTTTAAATAAATAATGACTTCTTGAACTTTGCCTCTATTTTTCTCCTAATTTGGTCACTTTGTAGCTTATTGCCAGCAATGAAAGAATGCTTCTTCTTTCTATTGAAAACAAATTGAATCTTAATTGAAGTTTTACGCCTTAAGTTATGGTTTTCTGGCTTTGATATTACTAGATTTCACATTTTTTAAAAATAATTTCAGGTATCTGCCCATTTTTCAGTTTTGTCTAGTTTTTCTAGCTTTGTCACATTATCAGGTTATTGACAGTTTTTATATCACCCTTTTTGCTTTCAAAATAAGACACAATTGATAATATTAAAATCCTTGAAGATATAGATTATGATTCTAACGGCTTCGACACTACTTTCTCGAAGAATTTATTAGAGTTTTTAAAATTTTGTCTTTAACTGTCCTTTTTACTTTGTCTTTTTAGTCGTATGAAAATTCCAGTACAATGACCCAGTTTCATTGGCTTTTCACGGAGGAACAGATGATCCGATATTCTGATATTAGTAGATAGCTGATGGCTTTCATGACTCTGAAAACAATTGTTTTATTAACTAAAAAAAGACACTTAACTTGTATTTTCTCAATTTTGCTCCTTTATTATCTGTTTGTTATCTAAACTCGTTAATTACAAGCCAAATATGTCATTAATGTTGTCAAAGGTAGGTTTCAAGAGGGATTGGTGTCACACAATCTAATGTTTTTAGAGAACTCGTTGACCTTACTGGCTTCGACACGGAAACAAAGTAAATTAATTTTTGATGTTTGACGTTCTTTTGTAGACGTAAGACATATTCTTGATAGTTTCAAATTTCAAGAGCCTGCTTAGGAAGATTAAATGAAACTATTTAAAATTATTTCATTCTGTAATTAGTGGCGTTCATGTCTTTAGATATATTTTTTTCGAAAAGAAAATTAAAGTGTTACTTAATTTTGCATTTTTTCTATTTTTATCTACTTTTTACCTAGCTTCAATAATGAGAGGATACATAATACATTATCGGCTCTCGCAGAAAGTGAAATTGAACGTATTTTGATGGCCGTAGTATGGCTTTACGGTTTCGAAAGCGTTTTCTGCAAAGTTTTATTTGGTCTTTGTTTGTTGTCTATTTGCTGTTCTTTTTGTAACCGCATAAAAAATTGAATACCGTTAGTTCTTAATTCCTTCTATAAAAGAACCGGTAATCATACATCCAGGGGTTTTTTATTTGATTTCTAATGGTTTTCATTACTTTGAAATTATTTGTTTTAAAAGATTAGGCGAATTTTACAATTTGACTGTTTTTGTTCTTTATTGTCTAATTGTTACCAAGAGTTTTTATTAAGTAGTCCCATATTTTTCCTGGTGAATTGAAAGTTATTTTGTTTAATATCAATTTTATCTGACGCTACTTTGACTTTGTTATTAAGTTTTGTTTTTTAAGACGGACATGAAGTTTTTGATGTAATTAAGTTTTGTTGTTGTTGTTTGATTTTGCTGTTCGTCTTGACTCGCCTTCTTAATATTTGCATACCTAATCAATCTATTGCACCATTATTCACTCCACCTTTGAGTTATTTGCTTTGGAGGCTATCTTTCCGTTCATACACCAATTTAAAAAAGTACTTGAATTTTTGGGTTTTTCTATATTCCTCATTTGGTAGACAATCATGCCAAAATTGTGGATTAGCGGGGTCGGAACTTTATGTGCGAACGCACATTACCGAGCCTCCTTGTTTCCTATAAGAATCAAACTGGGTTTGTTCCCGTGGGGCTTATTCCCTTGACTATTTTGTTCTTATCTTATATGAAAGCGGGAAACCAGTTTGGTGATTAAACCCGAACAACTACAATGAAACATGTTACACACTTGTCATTTAATACTTAGAAAATCAATACTGTGATACCTTTTCTTTACACGCACAAGTTTCAATCATTCCAAAAGCGCGCTATGTTACTAAAAGGGTGATGGTAAATGATAAGGTTGAAAATTTTTATGTCTGATTAATAGAATTTGGACTTCTGGTGTGTCGTGCCCTGAGGAGAACTCACCTTGTCAAATGTACCTCAACGACAACATGGTCAACTTGACGGACCCCGAAGAGCTCTTATCCGGCTACTTCTCACCCGGAGATCTGGAGTACGGACAAGCTGTGAGCTGGTCCAGAGGATACAACTTCCGACTAGAGTCAAGAACTATGGAAAAGGCATTCTATTGCCAGATGGAACAGCCTTGTATGTCTATTAGTTTGAGTTAAACTAAGCACCCGGGTTTATCAACATAAAAGAAACACACAAATAATCATAGCGTTGCAAAATGTATACCTAAATTGTCGGGATCAAACGTGCCCAGGCTCGCATATAAGTGCGGCGCTATGTTAATGCGTAAAAACTTTTTTATGGAATTAGGCAAACTATGATGTTTTCAAGGGCAATGAGCAACTCTTGCCCTTGATTATGTATTAAGATCGGAAAGCATCTCAAAATATGCTTTCCGATCTTAATACATAGGGCCTTGCCATACTTAATACATGGGAAGATTTAACTTTGTGTGCTCTATATGATGAAGCCTGTTCTTGCAAACTGCAGATGACCGGAATCTGTGAAGACAAAATGAGCCAATTAAACTCTGCGGCGTTATGAAAATTTACTATCCCTACAGAGATAATACAAAATAAGAATTACCCCAGCCAAAATCGAATGGTTGTCATGCAAGACTCTTGCAAGATCTTGCAAATTCTTGCAACACGATGCATCGTTTTTAGGATTTTCTGTCAAGAGAAATCTTATCAACTATGATCATAAATGGAAACTTACTAAACATTACAGGATCATAAAATGGAGTTTATCAGGTTATGGAAACCATTAATGTGCAAAAACTGTAATCGAATAGTTAATGCACACACGTGCACGTTATAAAGTGCCAAAGGTCTGTAGGCCAAAAGTAAAAATGCCAGGAGCTCCTATATACAACGCCAGAACTTGAATTCCACAAATTTTCCTCATTTTATAACGTGTTTTAGGCAAGATTAAGTGACTCTGCAGAAGTCACATAAACTATGTTTCACATATGGTTATGAATACAAAAATTGTGTTCACGTAAGAAAAAAGCAACTCGAGTTTCTGTTAATTTTCATGGTCATTCTGTTCAGCTCTGAGGAGTGGCAACTTCAAGCCGTGTCTGTGTGGAACCCGTGCCTTCCACAGACACGCCAAGTGCTACCAATTCCTGCCATCGTACAACAACACCTGTGAGGAAGGTGGATTGGTGGATGCACTGTTGAGTGCCACTCTAATTGAGGAGTTGATGAACTACATCAGGAGTGAGATTGTCGATGTGTTCCAACAGGTGGATCCCTCTATGCTGACATTCAATGAGGTCCTGCAAGCTCACCCTCATGCAGCCTACATCAGTGGATGTGAGTGTGTGCTCCCTTAATTATCATAGATTTTCCCCATACCATTAGGAGCCGCTGCCGTCTACGATTTGGCGTAAATTAAACGCGAGTAAATTTACCCGGATTAGTTACCAGAATTTGCTGTATGCGTGTCCGGACTAAAAAGTCCCAGACAAAATAATCCCAAAATGCAAATATTCCCAGACAAACTGGTACCAGACAAAATAGTCCCAATATCGAAACAATTGTAAATATAATCTACAAACAAATAACAAACATAATCCATGAGTTAAGTTTCTGAATGCATTGTTTTTAATTGATATTAATTAGGGTTAAACCAAAAACTCAAAATATACAAATTGCCAAAACATTGTAATTGTTCAGTGACATCCAATAATAATATGAAATTGTTAACTGGAGTGCATATTTTTAACTCTGTTTAGTTGGGTATAGTTTAACTCTATTTTGTCTGGGACTATTTTATCTGGGACTATTTTGTCTGGGGTGGCGGTCAAGCAAGCCGATAGGCAAGCAAGCCGAATTTTGAAAATGAGGTCAAGTAAGCCGAAAAATTTTCGGATACCCGTATTTTAAGTTGCCCCTGGCGGGCCGGTGGGCGCGCATCGCGCGCGATCGCGGCTTCGCCGCGATAACCGGCCCGCTACTTCCGGATTACATCCCACAGCATTTTTGTTTCTTTGGTGCATCGGAATACATTATGCACTATAATACTACGCGCAGTATTGATTGTAACGGCTGACGATGTATTATTTCTGATAGATTACATAACTATTACATAACTTTCGGCTTGCTTTTCTGTCGGCTTGCTTGCCTATCGGCTTACTTTGCATTCGCCTTTGTCTGGGACTATTTTGTCTGCTTTTTTAGGACTATCTTGTCTCGGAATATTTTGCTATTCGGGACTGTTTTGTCTGGGACTGTTTTGTCCGTTCACCGATTTATAATCTCAATATATTTCAAAACTGATTTGTCTTACGCTCTGATTTCAAGTCTTTGCAATTTTAAGATGTCACGCTTAAGTATTTAATTACCATATATGGAAAATGCTAGTGCTGCTCAATGAACGGAAATTCCGAGCGATATGGAGATTAAGGCAATTTAAAGCCTTATTTAAGTAAAATCCGATGCCCTTAAGGCTGCCAATTCATACATAGCAACGGTTCGTAATGAAAGTTGCAACTCAAGTGAACGTTCTGAAATTTCCAAAAAAGAGTTGAAAAATCAACGTCTAATCTTTTCAAACCATAAGTAAACTAAAATGACCGAAAACTGACACAATAATTGTTCAAATGGCCTTTGTTGATAGCGATAGCTCAGATTTCACTGTTTTTTTTGGTTTGTTGCTGCAAATAATTGCGAGAAATTAATTCAAAAAATTTCTCGTTATTGCTCGATCATGAATGACCAAATGTTTTTTTTTGTATCATTGCTCATAATAAGTAAGGATAACAGAAGGAATGCAGTTGAAAAAAATATTCACAGTAACATGTAATATTTGCAATTTGTATACAAATTTGGATGAAACCGACTTCTTTTTTCTATTCCAGACGCTTAAAAATGGATCAACTTAATCTAATAGTGCTCTCTCTGGTGCACCTCTTTGATTTTCTCTTACTTTTGTAAATCAAAGTAAACAATGGATATCAGGAAAAAAATTATCTTTATTATTAAAAATCATATGACAAAAAAATGAATGTTTTATTTCTTGAGTTTTATACCTCAGAAACTAGCATTATCAATTCGAACAGCCAGCACATCAAATAACAGGCACATTAAAATTGAAATCAACCAGTTTTTTTGTTTAATATCTGTTGAATTAACTGCTGTTTGTCTACGAAACTTGATTTCCAAGAAAATCATTTAGTTCGATATCCAATACCTATCGGGCAAGCCAAAAATGTATCAGCGTTAAATGTTAATAAGAATTCTCATTAAAAAATCGTCGATGCAATTGTATTTCGAGACGTTTGAGGAAGGTTAATATTTTTGAAATACGGTAATTTCCTGAATTCTTCATGCGCAGTTTTGCTACAAGAAACAACTAAACAAATTGCAATTTTGGGCGCCCATTAATACCATTAATAACAATTTGTTACTGATAACAACCTGATGTTTTCTGTGAAGACTGATAGATATATCATAAGTTATTTTCCATTTTTATCTTACATCTTTATAGGACCAAAAAATGCAGTGACATAAAAAAAACAAGGAGATACCGTTATCAATATTGAGTCACATAAAACATTCTTCTCAATTGGTTCAAATAACGAAAAGTCTTATTTATAATATTTTAGCAGGCTCTAGGTTTTCTTCAAGACGTAGATGTTGCCTGAAAAATTAAATATATATATATATATATATATATATATATATATGTATATATATATATATATATATATATATATATATATATATATATATATAGGTTCTTGTTTTTTCTACAAAACAATTTGGCTGCTGATAAGTTTCAATTTGTTTTTTTTTAAATAGCAGTTACCATTACAAAGATTCAAGTTACAATAGTAGCTTTCTTTGCGTTTTTTCAAATACTTTTAAAATTTAAAGATTCTGGCAAACAGGAGAGAGAACATATGATGTACACAATTTCAGTACCCCAGATGAGATTGGATAATTTTTCCGCTGAACACTTTTTGCTTCGCGTTGTTTGTTGCTAATTTGGGAAAACCGCCGTAAATATGACATACTGTTTTATATATAAAAAGTTGATTTTAGAAATTTTTGAACATTTTTCAATCACATAAGGAGGCTCATTATTGTGCGTTCGCACATGATGTTCCGACCCACACTCATCTACATATTTTACTTAACTGTCTTTTGACTTACATTTTTGACAAAGAGATAATCAAAAACAGATGTTTGAGTTTTAAAAAATTATTGCACAATAATAATTGAATTAAATTATGCCATGCCTCTTTACGACCAGATCTGCCACTGAAAAGATTACGTGAAAAAACAACAACAACCAAAAACAAAAGCAATAATTTCACGGCAAACCTTGTATCTAAATTTAAAATCACCTAGTAACAACGTCAAATTAAAATCAGACAAAACCCTAACTACGAAAATTTTCTTTCTTCTAACTACACAGCCGATGGGACTGTTCCTTAATGAGATTAGTTAACAAATTGACGAAAAGAAGAAATAAGGAGGCGAAATTCAAAAATCAATCAAAATTTTTTAAACCAAAAATTTCAAAATTCTTATAAATGATTGGCTTTTAACGAAATAGTTCTTAATAAAATTTCTAAAACGTCAAAAAGAAACCAGTAGAATCTGACTTTGGTTAGAATAAGCCATAGGAGTGGACTAAAGATGCAGAAAAACTCAAAAAATTACGAACAACAAATTACAAACATTGCGAAAACACAAAGTACTGAAGCCATTAAAACCCTTGGTTATTATCTGAAGATTGGGTTTTTTATTTCAATTTCCATTTACAATATTTCAGCTAAAATGATTTTGACTGAAAAAATAAGTTCAATTGGGCCACACTCGAAAAACATTGGGATCTGTTAACGCGATTGTGCTGAAGGTAGAGAAAAAGAAACACAAATACACAACTCACATAAATTTTATAAAAACGCCCATTGTCCTATCAACAAAACAACAGTTACGTCATAATACCAGTAAACCTGTTAATTTTTAAAATACAAGGAATTGTATGTGACCTCTCACTGATGAGAATAAGTTGGCGAAAAGAACAACAAAAACCGAAAAAATCGATAAGTCCTCCAAAATTTTGAAAATGTGCAATGTCATAAACTTTATGACTATACGCTATAAACTGACTGCTTTGGGCAAATTCATTTATTCAATCCTCATTCACAACCTTATGAGACCGGTGAGTTTTTTGCGGCTACATGAAGAATATAAGAAACAGGCGAAAACGGCAAAATCAAAGAAAAAATTGAGCGAGAATAGTGTCAAAGCAAATAAAAAATGCAAAAACTGTTCTACTTTCAATTTATTTGAGCATTTGGATTCTTCTTGTTAACATTTTGACTTCTTTAAATCAACAAATATGAACAAATACATTAAAACCACGAAAGTTTGAGAAAACCATGGTATCAACGCCATTGAATTCAATAGCTGTCAACGGAAGCTAACAAATACGCTGAGTTGTGAGTCTATGAGATAGCAAGGATGTTTGTTTTTCATGTGTCATCAACAAGACATTACAATAAGTCAATGACTATGAAAACAAGAACAAATACAGGCAAAATCCAAAATTAAATTAGAAAAGTGCTAGAAGAAAGTGTCGAAGCCATTTAAAACATAAGCTTTTATCTGAAAACTTTGTGTTCAATCCATTAAGCGTCTCCTTTAAACCAATGGGAGCTACCAATAAAGGATAATATGAAAGATTTCAACAGGAACCAACAATACGAAAAGATCGAAAAATTTTTATTTTTTGAAATCTTGTGGCATCAAAGTCATTAAACAAATAGTTAAAAACGCTAAATAGATTAGTTGTGTTTGCAGCAGAAAGGAGGGGTTACTGTCATTACCAGTGCCAACTTACAGCTCACAAAAATGAGTTTAATATATGTTCAAAAAAATTTTCGATAAATTTTTTTAAAGTCTTAACAGCGATTACCTGTCAACTCAAAGCAGTAGATAGGATTACTCAATGATCACTTTCAAAATTATTGCATTTTCAGTCTAAAAAAAGTGTTCCATAGGACTCCAAAAATTTTGGAAAACCTCGAAAAACAACATCAAAAATTCATTAAAAATTACAATACTCGGAGGAGAAGACAAAAAAAAACATGAGCGCGTCCTTGAAAACGATTCTTTTGTTCATTTAACTGAAAACTGTATGTATTGTCTGATGAACCTCTTTTCTAAGTCAATGAAAATATGGATATTAAAATAATGTGTAAAGATTCCAAAAAAAACCATGATTACATAAAAAATTCAAAATTGTTAAGAAAGAATGATGAAAACTCGTGCACCGAGGTCATAACACAACTAATTAGAGGATAAAACCGCTATCTAGATTAGATTACGTTTGCCTGATTTGGAGCACAAAATAAGGGGGTCCCGTCATTTTTGAAATTGACTTACAAATCACAAATATGTTTTTAATATCGATTAATGTTAGAAAAAACTCTCTAAAAGTACTTTTTTTCAAGTCTTAACAGCCATTTAGTTCAAGAGCTTTCAACAGAAGTCAATAAATACGCTCTGTTATGCCTCCATTGGAAAAAGAGGATATTTGTCATGCATAGGTAAACAAAAAAACATCACCAAAAGCCTTATGACTATGGAAACAACAACAAATACCAGCAAAAACCAAGAATTCTGTAAAAAAAAAAGTGCGAGAAGAAAGTGTCGAAGCCATTTCAACTATAAGTTTTTCTCTGAAAATTGTATCCATGATTCATTTAACGTCTTCTATGAGCAAGTTTGAGACATCAGAATCAGGTTAACGTGATAAGATTTCGAGAGGAACCAATAATACGAAAATATCCAATTTTTTTTATTTTTAAAACTTGACGCATTGCAGCCATATAAAAATTAGTTAGAAGATAAGACCGCTAACCAGATTAATTTTGGTTGCAGTTGATAGGAAGGGGATCCTGTCCTTACCGAGACTGACTTAGAACTCACAAAAATAAGTCTATGACTGGTTAATGTTAATAAAGTTCTCGGAAAACCATTTTTGAAGTCTTAACAGCCATTAGCTGTCCACTGAAAGCTCTAGATAGGTTCTCAGAAAGCTCATCATAAAACCTATTGAACATTTAGTCAGTGACTATGCCAGTAGTCTATGCCATCGGACTCCAACGTTTTAGCAAACATCAAAAAGAAAATCAAAAATTCATTTAAAATTACGAAAACTCAGAGTCGAAGCCAAAAAGAAACACAAGCGATTACTTGAAAACGAATTATTTTGTTCATTGGGATTCATTTGACTGTAAACAGGTTTTTAGTTAACGGAATCCCGATTTGAAAATGAACTAGTTTCCAGGGGACTTAAGAAAACAAAAAAAACATTATCATAAAAAAAACTGTCATTACCAGTGCCGACTTACAGCTCACAAAAATGAGTTTAATATTTGTTCAAAATAATTTTCGATAAATTTTTTTAAAGTCTTAACAGTGATTACCTGTCAACTCAAAGCAGTAGATAGGATTACTCAATGATCACTTTCAAAATTATTGCATTTTCAGTCTAAAAAAAGTGTTCCATAGGACTCCAAAAATTTTGGAAAACCTCGAAAAACAACATCAAAAATTCATTAAAAATTACAATACTCGGAGGAGAAGACAAAAAAAACATGAGCGAGTCCTTGAAAACGATTCTTTTGCTCATTTAACTGAAAACTGTATGTATTGTCTGATGAACCTCTTTTCTAAGTCAATGAAAATATGGATATTAAAATAATGTGTAAAGATTCCAAAAAAAACCATGATTACATAAAAAATTCAAAATTGTTAAGAAAGAATGATGAAAACTCGTGCACCGACGTCATAACACCACTAATTAGAGGATAAAACCGCTATCTAGATTACGTTTGCCTGATTTGGAACACAAAATAAGGGGGTCCCGTCATTTTTGAAATTGACTTACAAATCACAAATATGTTTTTAATATCGATTAATGTTAGAAAAAACGCTCTAAAAGTACTTTTTTTAAAGTCTTAACAGCCATTTAGTTCAAGAGTTTTCAACAGAAGTCAATAAATACGCTCTGCTATTCCTCCATTGGAGAAAGAGGATATTTGTCATGCATAGGTAAACAAAAAAACATCACCAAAAGCCTTATGACTATGGAAACAACAACAAATACCAGCAAAAACCAAGAATTCTGAAAAAAAAAGTGCGAAAAGAAAGTGTCGAAGCCATTTCAACTATAAGTTTTTCTCTGAAAATTGTATCCATGATTCATTTAACGTCTTCTATGAGCAAGTTTGAGACATCAGAATCAGGATAAGGTGAGAAGATTTCGAGAGGAACCAATAATACGAAAATATCCAATTTTTTTTTATTTTTAAAACTTGACGCATTGCAGCCATATAAAAATTAGTTAGAAGATAAGACCGCTAACCAGATTAATTTGGTTGCAGTTGATAGGAAGGGGATCCTGTCCTTACCGAGATTGACTTAGAACTCACAAAAATAAGTCTATGACCGGTTAATGTTAAAAAAGTTCTCGGAAAACCATTTTTGAAGTCTTAACAGCCATTAGCTGTCCACTGAAAGCTCTAGATAGGTTCTCAGAAAGCTCATCATAAAACCTATTGAACATTTAGTCAGTGACTATGCCAGTAGTCTATGCCATCGGACTCCAAAGTTTTAGTAAACCTCAAAAAGAAAATCAAAAATTCATTTAAAATTATGAAAACTCAGAGTCGAAGCCAAAAAAAAACACAAGCGATTACTTGAAAACGAATTATTTTGTTCATTGGGATTCATTTGACTGTAAACAGGTTTTTAGTTAACGGAATCCCGATTTGAAAAGGAACTAGTTTCCAGGGGACTTAAAAAAACAAAAAAAAACATGAAAACTTTTCTTTAAAAAAGAGCTCAAAAATTGAATTCGATTTTTTTAATAGTAAACTTCCCTATGAGACCAGAATTAATCTCTTTATCGTCTTTCGTCTATTAGGAACTTAAAATTGATTCAGTTTGTGGCTGAAATGTAATTTTGAATTAATTTTTTTGTAAAAAAACTTTATTTGAAGAAAAAGTACACTAAAAGTGAACAAAATATCTCGTGTTCACACAATATTTCAATCCTCGATAAATCCTCGAAAAAAAACAATATTAAAAAAATCTTTTTAGTTTCGAATTCTACGCTGGACGAGCTTTTTAATGACACCACTCACGTTTCTCTGCGATGAATATATCGATCGGCCAAAATTGTCTGAACAAAAAAAACCCATTTGAGTATATAGTTCCTCCTTCACACAAGTGGGGTCGGAGCAGCAATGAGCATAGATTTTGTTAAAGGCTTTTTAGTTGTGATATAAGTCAGTAAGTTAATTTTGTTTGCAGTGAATGACCTTGGTGACAAAGTGTGCTACAAGTTGAATGGTGCCAACAAAGTGGAGTATGCTTATGAGAAGGTGGATTGCGCCACAGTCACCGAATCCATGCCTGTCTGCTCATCTCGTAAGTATATCGTGGGGCTAAATAGAGATAATTTGCTGTCATTGGGCAGCATTTTATGAGCATAATTATTACGTTGAGACACTATTGTAGTTTGAAACATATTATTGGTGTCATATCGTTTGCACATCACAGTTAACTGAAAGGTAGAAAAAACTCTTTTGTTTCAGCTTTAATGTTTTTCAGTATCAGCAAAAATTCATGAAAAAAATAAAAATTAATTTTTCTTTCGGCTCTGAAGCGCGGGAAGTCAACGTTGTTTTTAAGTTTAGCCTCCATTTAGGGATAAAGCATTCAAAAGCTTTTTGTACAATCTACTTGTGTTGAAGTTCGTTTAATTTGCTAGTCTTGATTTCATTGCTTAAAACTATTTATTTTTTAGCAAATGCAACAGCCTGTGAAGACGAGAACCAATTTGGCGTTGCTGGGGAATGTGCAGGTCAGCTCACTATAAATATTGATCAGATTTTGCTTTACAAATTGGATTAATTTGTGTCAGAGTCTCTGGACTTCCCAGGTTGAGGTCCAGACCAAAATCATTTCTGATCAGACCGTCCCAGAACGGAGTGACCTCTGATCAAATTAGAGTGTGTTTGAAGCTCATGGTGCGCTCGAAGCCACCTCTGATAAGACAAGTATCTGACCATTGAAATTTTATTGCAAGGAGATTGAGCCCTCACCTGCAAGTTAGAATTCTAACTTGCAGGCCAGGGTTCTATCTCCTTGCATCATAATTTTAATCTCCTTCTTTACAAAAATGAAAGTTAAGATAAACTTACCTTAACATAGTTAAGTTAAACTGTTACCTTAATTCATTAAGGTAAAGTACAGGCAACGGTTACCTTAATTTTACCTTAACAAAAGTTTACCTAACCTCGGTTAAGATAAACTTAGCCTAACTTTATCTAGTCTATAAGATGTTTGTTTACGTACATATTTTGTACTTGTAACATGGTAAACATAACCGAGACCACGATTAGTTTTGTTCACAACAGTGTCAAAATTTAGAATATTTCTACTGGAAGAACCACATAAGGATCTTTGTTGTAACCGCCGAGATATTTTGCCTGGATTTGTTACCGCCGGGACTCTTTGCCTAATAATCTAACTTCATTTACCGTTTTCTTAACACTTTTCTTCAGAATTGTCCCGGTTTGACCACCACAAAAGAAACTTATCAATTATAAAACGACAAATGTGGTTTTATGGAAACTCACTAAGCATACAATGATCATAAAAATTTTTGACTTGAGCTGATAAACGGTCCTAAGGGCCACCTACAGTTCCAAAACAACGTTTCTGTGCATGAGATTTCAAACTTCTGTACTTCAATTCTATGGTGCTGTACTTGCCATAAAATGATATAAAAATGTTTATAGACGGTTTTATTATTGAATGTTTTCCTTAAAAAGGCTGTCATTTCAAATGTCCAGTTTTTTAGATTATTTTTTATATCAATTGCAAGCCCAATTTCGAACTTATTAAATGTCTAAATTACAAACCATAAAAAGTGCGATAATGGGACTTTATCAACCATAAAATTGTCCCAAATTGTAATATATAAAGTATAAACTGAGCATAATGTCAGGAAAAAGCTATTAATATCTTGTGAACCGTTTTGATAAACGTTATATAAACATATCAACCATAAAATGGACAACATTATGTAAAATTACAAATCAGCAAGTTCATTGAGCAGAGTTTTTTATAGACTTTAGGGACGATTCTAGTCCGTTTTTTGGTTGGTAAGTTTGGTCAACCCGGTTTAATCTAAGAACTTTCTAACGCTTGACACGTAAAAACTCCTTCTTCAAGTACCTGTTATTTTTTTGTTAGTGTTTTATTGAAAAATAATGGGAGCTTCAATTTACCTGAACAATTCATAGAAAAAAAACAGTCGGCATTTGGTCATCGTTTTCAGAAAGATTCGAAATAAACAAACTCAGTTCCCAGCTACTCTTGTAATTTGTGTAAACTTAATTCGTTAAGCTTAAATCGTAATTCGCTAAACATAACCTCGCTAAACATCAAAAACAGTCTGCTCAGCTAAAAAGTCCAGTCAAGCCAGAAGCCATTCAATCTGAACTTTTAACATTTCTTAAAGATAGAAGTTATGATAAAAATTACCTCATTCCGACAAACTGTCATTTTTTGAAACTAAGTTTTCTCAAAAAAAGTTTTTTGTGCTAACTGAAATTCAGGACAATTTTTCGTCAAAAGATTTTCTGACAAAACAAATGATTGCATTGGTTTTTTATCGAGCCTTGTATTCAAAAATAAGTTCTGAATTTATTTTTTAAATTTTTTTTGTATATTTGTAAATCAAAATCTGTTGGGGTCAAGGGGACAGTGATTAAATTGTCTAATGGCCATAATGCCTTTCATGCGTTTCGAGCATTTTTGGGACATGACATCGATTTTAGTTATTTTCTAATTTGCTAAATTTTGGATATCAATTTACTCCCCATAACTTGGCTCCAGTACTTCTATGATGTTTTGCGCTTGACCACAAGTTGATTCTGGAAACTAACAGCGTTTGACTGGAAATAAAACCCAAAACATTACTTTGACCACGCTTGACAAATTTGATTGGGAAAATTAAACAGATTAGAACGATGAACCCAACTTCACTTGAAGTTCAACAATTACAGTAATTGCATTGTGAAGTCTAAATGTTGGCCACTATCATACATCCTTATTGTTTTTTCTTTGTTCACCGACAAAGAAAGGTCTTTAATGAAAGGTCTTTCAATGCGAATTTATAATTTAGTCAGAGTGACATCTTCAATTTTTCATTTAAAAAAATCAACTAATAAACCTAACTTAAAATCATAAGAAAAAGGCATACCAAGATTTTTTTGAGATTTTGATATATCTGCTCGATCATTATCTGTAAGGTGACACAAAGTGTTGCAAACTTTGGCCGGTGTGAGCTAATACTCCGATCTATTATGAACAGAGAATATTTCTAACCGAAATCTTATAAATTCATACAGAATAAGAACAAAGTTTCTCAAAGCAGAACATTTATGTGTAAAATTTTATAACACATATTTTGTATGCTATCATATAAGATTGAAATTCAGTTTTCTAAGACTTGATAAAAAGTATCACAGAAGCTATCAACGGAAACCATAAAATGCTTTATTTGAGTGGTCAAAGAAACAAGCAGGCTCGGTTATGTGCGCTCGCACATAAGGTTCCGACCCCGCTCAACCACGTTTTTGGCTTAATTGTCCACCAAAAGAGGAAGTGCTAGAATACTTTCAAAAAAATTAATGTTCGAAAATAATTGTTTTATCTATTTAAAAAATCTCTTTAGCTCTAACCATTGTACAAATGAAATAATAATTAATTAGTAGGGTCGATGTTAACTGCCATTAAGGAGTTTAAGAGAAAAGTCCAACAAAAAATTCAAATAACGACAACAAGCCTTACTCACGACAAAACCTCTTTTTTTGAAAGAACACAATGCAGAAGTCAAAAAAGTATCAGATAAAAAGTAAACTAAACAGAATGACTAGCAGTTCATCAGAAGAGATATGGGACCTGTCTTTATTGAGAAATATTAACAAGTAGACAGAAAACAAAAAAGGAAAATTTGGAAAAAACGTTTCCACTTTCTGAAAACAAGTAAACTGAAAGTGAGGAAAACAAATAACTAACAAATAACTACCGCCTGAAATAATTCAATGGCTACATCTATATCGTCAAACGAAACCATTGTGAACTGTCATCATCTAGAATCTCACAAGACTCCCAAAAAAACAAATAATGAAAAAATGGAAAAGTCTTTTCAATTTTGCGAAGAAACGGCGTGGAAACTTATAATGGCACAAAAGTTATTGAAAATAAACAACTAAACTTTGTTTCGAACTAATTAATGTAGCGTGTGACTGTTCAGTAATGTTCCATCAATAGGTTGATAGGACAAACATCAAAAGAGAACCTTGAAATATTGAAAATGTCAAAAAATATTTGTAAAAACTCGTAGTATCAACGCCAAAAAACCAGTATATTTAATAAGATATTAATTAAAACAAGATTATAGTTCACTGGCAAAAATTGCGTTCACTTTTTAAAGAGACCACATTGAATAACTGCTAAATTGAGATTGAAAGTGGCAAAACTCAAAACATTTTTTTAAAAACATTAAATCATTACCACAGTAGGCTTTCAACTAAAAATGGCAAATAGTTTAAGATGCAACTGCTTCGGAATCCAACTGTACATGTCAATAGTGAAACTAAGTCAAAAAAGTACACATTAACACTACGTACAAACAAAACTCTAAATTTCGCGGCCAATTTTTTGCAAACGGTGTTGAAGCCAAAAGAACATATGCTTTTTGCACCCGGGTTTGACACTTGAATAATTATATTTTGTCATAAGAATACAAAAAACCGAATCAGAAAGAATCAAATTCCGGCAAATCTGAAGATTTGTTAAAAGTTTAAGAATACTGTTTTTTGGAGACAAGAAAGTCTTGACTTTTTCTCATGAAACACAAAATTTTCTCATTGGTTTTTATTGGAGTATGAAGCTAACACATTATAACTGAAGATTTACAAAATTACATTCGAAAATAGGTTCTGGTATTTTTGATTTCAAAAATACAATTTTTAAATAAAGGACAGACCCAAAAAAACTCGAATCTTTTGTCATTGCAAAACTCAACGATGAGATCCACACTGACATTGCTATCACTGTTCGGCTATTAATACGGCTAAAGTTTTTTTGGCACATGAACATCTTAATATGTCAGAAAGTATACTACTCTTTTTTTGTAAATATCAGTTTCCATTAATAATGTTAACTGCAGAAATGTTTCTGAGGACCGTAGGTACAGTTATTCCTTATCTGAGTAAAGAAAATTTTTTCAGCAGTTTTTATATCTGCATCATCTGTCAGACTGTTCGGAAAAACAATAATTGTCATCTCTAGTTTTTTCTTGTTGAATTTTAAAATCGCAAGAATTATTTGGAGCTGATTATAGTTCACCAAGGAAAAATGTAATTTTGTTATTTTGTACAGAATCCTTGTGATTAAATTGTTTAAAAAAACTGGTGGCATTTAATTTGTTGAGACCTGTTAAACTAGGTCAATCGATGCCAACAGTTTTGTTAACTCGGAAAGTAAATGGAAGTTTTCTGTTTTGCTAGATAGCTTGTCTTCAATTCTTATCACTATTGAACCCAATGAAAGTCAACCTTCGTTAATTGAATCGATCGCGCAAGAGCGTTTAGCTGCTAACCCAAATGTTAAAATTTTGACTAACAAAACTTGTCGACCAATCACAAGCAAGCTGAACGCTAAATCTCATTTTTCACTGTCGGCTAAACCCCAGTCTGTCAATATTCCTAGGCCTTAGTTGCCCAGAAAGATTTTACCAATTCTTGTTTGCACCTGATTCGTTTTTCTTGATTAGTTTTTCGTGCAACTGAAGAATTTTCTTGATTTCAAAAAGCAACTAGAATAATTCCTCACAAAGTCTCAGTACAACTTGACAAAGTTTATTCCTATTGAAACGGTGAAAATATCAATTGATTATTTGTAAGACTTTTTTAATGATTGTCAAACTTAAAATATTCTATCAAATTTTTTAGCCGGACCAATTTTCGAGAAATATCAATGAGCTCTTAAATTGGGCAAAATGGGCCAAATAGGTTTAATTGATATTGTTTTTTATGTAAAATTTTGTTGAATTTTCGAAAATTTAGCCGAAAATTTTGCAAAAACCTTTAGCTCAAACAATTTGTCAACTTTCTTCTATCTTCAAATATTTAAACCTCCGTCACTCTTTGGAAAAAAAAACAAATTCCAAAAATTCTTTTTCTAGTTTGAATTTCTACTTTTGACAAGCTTTTTCATGATACCACTCACAATCCTGTACGATGAATATATCGATCGGCAAAAATGACTGTGCAAAAAAACGAGTTCGGTATAGAGTTCCTCCCCCACTAAAGTCGGGACAAAAAAATAACGCTTTACAAAATTTAGATGGTCCAGCTCGATAGGTTCATTCGGTAACAACCAGTTAATACTAAATATGGGTTATTATCCGATTCGTTTTCTTTTTTAGAAACTTGAAATTTGGCATCAATTTTTTTAGTACGAACCGTAGGACTACCTCCAAAATTTTGCGCCCTGTTTTTTTGAAGTTTCTCTGATTTAATAATTACACAGCCTAAAATAATTTTAATAATAGCCCTCTCGTTTTTTTCGACATGACTAATTTTTTTCAGCCCTATTTTATTCAACAGTACCTCCAGCCACCTAAAGTGGTGCATAAATTGATGCAATGCATGAAAAAACAACAATTCTAGCGATGAAAACTAATATTCTCGGGTATTTATCATTCAATTTGAGTTCTCATTTTGATGTGTTGTTCGAGCTGGCCCGAGTTGTTGATACAAACAGTTTAAGTAAATTTATCTATACAGTATAAATATGTAATTTTTTGTGCTCAATTACAATAGGAGAGACGATAGTACTTATTTTAAAACAAGAGCTCATGAACAAAGAATTGAAAAGATATTTGAGGCTAAATTTTGGTTTTAATTTGAAGTTTAGAGCACTTCAAAAAACAATTAAAAATATCCAAAAGATCTATAAAAGAGCTTTGTAAAATCCGTCATTGTAGAAGTTTAATTGATCGTTCAAAATACGATTTACGTCATGCGAGCTAGCCTGAAGATGAATTATTATTTTACCATCTTGCATAGTAAAAACAAAAAAGTAATGTTTTATTGATGAGCATTTTCAACGTGCGTCGTATAAATCTAAACTTGGATGCATTTTAAAACGTAAAAACAGAACTGTTTGGCGTAATTTTGTACTTATATATCGTATTCATCTCAAACATCAGTTTAATTAATCTTATATAGCTGAGAGATCTAAATAGAAAAGTTGAAAATGTCTGGTAGTACCCTGGTTACTTGTCAATGGCTAAACGACCAACTTATTAGCGACCGGAAGAAAAAACGGATTCAGATTTTGGACTGTTCTTATTTCACAGACGGTCCCTCTGGCAAGGAACAGTATGATCAGCTACACATAAAAGGCGCATACTTTTTCAACATTCCCCAATGTACGGATAAAACTAGTAAAATTAGCAACATGCTACCGGCTGTTGGTCCTTTTAACGATTACGTTCGGTACTTCGGAATCGCGGCAGACATCCATGTTATACTGTACGATTCCAGTGATACGGGATTGCATACTACCCCACGAGTCTGGTTCTTGTTCAAGGCTTTGTCACACAGACGGGTTTCAATTTTGGAAGGCGGGCTCCATAAATGGGTTAGGGAGGGCTACCCAACGAGCGACCAACCAACCGAATCCCAGAAACGGGAATACAATGCTGGACAATGGAAGCGTCGGGAATCGATGGTTTTAGGTGTGAATGAAATGAAAGAGCACGTGAAAAAATCAAGCGAGGCTCATAAACAACAACATAGCTCAAGTATAGCGAACTCCTCTAATGATTTAGTGGCCACGGACGATCCCACGGTCGCGGTCAATGCAACAAACTCAAGTGGGGACACTAATGATTCGTCAAAAACCAGTTATCATTCGGCATTTCAAGTTATTGATACCCGATCTAGCGACGAGTTTCTGGGAGTTGCTGAGAACTTGCGAGGGTTCCACACAGGTCATATTGCAGGATCAGTAAACATAACAACCGACATTCTAGTCGACCCCGAAACCCGAAACGCACGAAAGCCGAGCGAGTTGAGGAGGATTTTCAACGAGCATGGCATTGACGTCATGTCGGATAGCAAGCTTGTTTTGTTATGTAACACAGGTATGATGTCACCCAAAGTCGCCCTCGCCCTGTTCTTGGCAGGTAAAATGCGGCTGTGCTTATACGACGGGGGTTTTGAGGAGCTGACCAAAGTGGTGGACAAGAAGTTGCTTGTGGTCTTGAAGCCGACGGCTGAAGTGGCCGAAAATTTAGGTCCTACAGGGGAGGATGAAGAGACGTTGAATCAGAGTGAGACTGAAATTGAGGAAGATACAGAGAGCTATATTCAAGATCAAACAACTCTTATCGATAATTAATGACATAATTTTAATTCTTCGCATTTTTAGTTTGTCGCATTAATTGAAGCTGAACCTCATAATGTTGTTTCCTTTAGGAATACGGGCTGTGTGTCTTGAACCAATTAAAGTTGATAAAGCCTTTTTTGTATATAGAGCAACGTTGGTTGAATAATTTGGACAGCAAACATACCCTAAGAGATTCCTGATTTCTTTTTTCGTCTTTGATGACCGACAACTTTTAACAAATTTAACTGCTATATTCATAACTGCAATGGAGTTCTCGGTGTATACGCTTTAGTTCGTTTAGTTTTGAAAAATTATAGTACGCTTTCACCTGGATTGAACGCCATAAATTCTTGTTTAAGACCACGCGTACGACATGTACGGACATTGTGTCTCTTAGATATAATATCTAAATCATCAATGAGTGCTTTTTAAAAGTGCAGCATTCTCGCTCCATTCAATAAAGAAAGAATCAAACAGAAGAAACAGAAAGGCAGAAAGCTAAACTCCTGCAACTCTTTTGACCAAAATGTTACGTTCATGTTTGCGGTTACTGTCATTAACTGACTCCCCTCTCCTATAGCATCTCGATATGGTCATTTATTTTTCAAATCTGAATAATTTTGGTAAAAGTACACTGATGAGAATTTAAATGAATTCAAAGAACTTGCTTCAAAAAATTGCTGTATTGACGTTATAACTAATAGAATTTGGTTCCGATTAACTAAATGCCATAAGTCCCTATCCAAAAACTCAATATATGAAAATTAAAAAAAAAAACACCGCATTATCCGTGCAAACAGTGTCTTCGAATAACTTTTCGACATTTGAATCAGTGGCTATTTTTTTTTAATTTCAAGCGCTTTATCAAATTTGGCTAGGCTGCTACAGATCACACAATACGGGATCTCTTTATGTATGCCAGTCAAACTTGACAAAAGATATAACAAATCGAAGGCAAAGATATATGCCTAAGACCTGTCTGTGCTATAAGTCTCAATTTAAAGTAGTTGGGGGGCTGAAAAGTTCAATTAATTAAATAGATAGTTTAAATGAACAAGCTTACACTGAGTAGTATTAGACCGGGTTTAGCTGTTACTTGATTGTGTTGTTGTTATTTGAGTGCGTCGTTGAAACTTCTTCCAGTCGATTTCTCACAAGTATGTTCTGTTGGAAAATTTGCTAAGTTGGAAATCTTTAAAAAAATTTCTCTGTTTAAATTTAGGAATTTATTTTGCAAGAAAAATGAAGCAGTTGTCTGCTGCTCGTCGTTGGCTCTGTTATTTGTCTCTCTAATTTTATTCCGTCCCACTTCGCTGAGAGAAACAATTAATTCCTCTCAGCTCCGTTTGGGCCGATAGGGAGCGAATCACAAACTCACGTTCATAGTGAGGTGCTTCTTAATTTTCCTATTGGCCGAGAAGGCAAGAGAATTAACTCTTTTTTATCTCACGGAAAAATTATTGAAACTCCAAAAAATAATAAAAATCTAAAAAGCTGAGAGCATCAATTATTGATTTCGTAGGCGCCTGTTTTCTGCTTTTCCCCTCTTCTAAAACCGCAACAATTATGGTTTTCTTGGGGGCTTTTTATGAGACTCTATTGTCTTTTCCCCTGAAGCAATCTGCTTCATCTTTATTGAACTTGGGGGGAAAGATCTGCATTGCAACTGTCAAAAGCAGAAGTAATTTAAATCAAAAGAAACTGTGGTTTTACAGGCCGCCCACGTTCAACAACGTACAGTTTCTGTCCTGGATATAAGCGAGGAGTTTGTTTAGCGCGCGGCGAAAGAATGGTTAATTAGCGCCTAAATACGTTTGCTCTAATGCGGGATTAATTATCCGTTCATTTGTAACGGCTCTCGTAATACTACAGCTCACCCCGATTTTAAGATAGAAAAGAAAATGATTAAAAGAAAGAAATATACTGCATCGTATATGATTTTATTGCGCTTGGGACATATGAATGAGTTACTACAAGTTCAGACAGTTTATAAAACTAATCGCAAAGGGCGATAATGGGATGCTAAAAAATTAATCGCAAAGGGCGATAATGTTGTGCTATATTTATTAAAGAATTCTGGAGACAAAATGACTGGGCTTGGCATCGGTCTGTTACCATCGTCTTCGATCAAAAGAACCTCTTGTATATCGTCCTCAGTTGGTTCGTCCTTATCCATTGATTGTCGCTTTTTGTGCTTTTTAACCCTCCTTTTGAGCTCGGAAATTTTGGTTTCTTGTTTTTCGTTTTCCTTCAATTCAATGAGTAGTGCAGAACTAGGGTGAAGGAGGTGACTTGCTCCTGGTAAAAACTGAATTGAATTAGGGATATCGATTGGATTAAAAATAAAACTAGGGAAAGAAGTAAAATTTTGGATGTTCTTGCACGCATTTTAGATTATGTGATTGTTTTTTCGCAACGAGGGCATAATTTATAATCTTCTACGCAAAATTTACAAAAGTTGACGGGCTCATGATCACTGTGATGAAACGTTTTTGCAACAGAATATTGAAATCTTGTTTGTTTGCAAATATCACATTGAAACCAGTTAAAGATTGAAAAGATAACATTAAATTTAGAGCATTTAGGACAAAAATCATAACCCATATCTTTTATAACATATTGGTAACAGAGCAGACACATTACGTGGGGTAGTTCGTTAGGGGGGTTCTCGTGTAATTTCTTGAAAACAATTGTTTCACGTCTGCAGCATAAACAAATTAATGAGACCGGTTTGGATTCTATAGTATTGGTTTCTTTCTCAATTGTATTCATTTTTGAAAGATTGTTATTGGGAGGAATTATGGGACTGGCACGGTTGGAGGATTTGGTTGTCGATTATTTCGGGATTTTATTGTTTGGTCTATTACTAATATAATTATGAACATTAAAAAGTTGAAAGGAATACTTACAACTACGAGGAAAACGGTTAAAACGAAGGAGAAGGCTGCTGCAATAATCATAAGGGCCATTAATAAAAAATCAAGTAAAGTGGGGGTAAACTTTTTGGATAGTTTGTGAACGTAGTTTTGAATTGAGGATTTTACCACGGGTTGTTTGGGTCAATTGTTTGTTTGCATAAAGGGCATTTAGTAGTTGTGCAAGTCATACACTGCAAACAAATTGATTTTTTAGGGTGTAGGCTTTTGAAGTGGCTGTGGCAAGTGGATAACTTTTTGATTTCTTGACAAGAATCACACTGGAAATAATGGCAATGACTGATTGTATAAATGGGAGTTACGCAAATGGGGCATTTAGGTTGGTTCCAATACTTAAATAATTCATTTCTACAGGGAATGCAAGCAAAATGGGGGGTTGACCGTTTGGGTTTTTGTGCAATTTTTTAAATTAACGACAAGGGAGGTAACAAATAGGACATTCGATTTTTGGGGTTGAGTCAATTTGTGGTTGCAGAGATAATATTTTCAAAGTGTTTCCCATTATATGGATAAATCAGAGAGATCTGGGTATGCGACTTCTAATCCATGAAGTTCAAGTTCGTTGGGGATAGTTACCTTTAGATCTGCAATAGCAAAAAAGAAATTCCAGTGTTTCTCGTTTGAATAGATGTAATAATGATTAATGCTACCTGTGCTTAGGAACATATAAGTTATTTTGATACATGCTTTATATTGTATAAAACAGATAGTAAACCATCTTTCTGCTTTAACAATTCTAACTTTTTCCTTACCAATGGACAAAATCATTTTATTTTTAACAATTTGGAAAAAATTGAGGGAAAAGGGACAAATTGATTAGAAAAAAAAAGAAATAATGAGCAGGGAAAAAAATTATTTTTTTTGGGGAGAGAAAGTTATGTGAAGCAAATTACTTTACTGAAGAGCGCCCAAGTTGACTGGGAAATGCTCTTCGATATCAATGAGTGCAAGAAAGAATTCCCAGTGCATCATATCCATGGTGACTCGAGTAGAACCCTCACATCCACGCTCGTAGTCTGTATAGTGTATAATTATACAGGGTTTAATCTCTGCTGTGGAAGTTTCAATGAAAGATCTCTCGAGGGACTCTACTTTGACTAGGCGCTCACCAAATGGAACAGCATTATAGAAGATCTAAATTAAAAGGGATTTTAGAACCATTTAAAGCTTGGGATATATTTATAAAGAATGTCCAATAGGGGAAAGATGGTGTTAAGGTAATGGTTCCATCAGTCCAAGTGTTTAAATATTCAAAATGGAGTATTAATTGTGGGATTACTCTGTTGCTTTTTGTCATGACAAATGATTTTTCAAAAAATTGTATTTTTATAAGGCAGTTTTGGTATGAGAATATCATTGCTGCTTTTAATTGTTAATAGTTTCCAACTCTTTAAGGATTGAATCGTTTTGGCAAGAATCAGTCTTTTGCATGTCAAAATAAATATTGTGAGGTTCACAGTTTGGATTTTTTAGAATAAATAGGAAGAATTTCCAATGATCTGAGAGAGGATTAATACTTATTAAGCAAATTTTTTCACTTTGGATTTCTTTGAGCGTTACTAGCATAGTAGGTACAGGAGTTGGGTATGCATCAAAAGATCGTTGAATTTTTTGTAACTCTACAAATTTATTGTTAACTGCAAATATCATAGTTTAGAATGATACCTAAGCAATGTAGATTGGATGTTGTACTTGAAATACCGAGTTCTCTTTGAAAGCTAGAAAAATGGTGAATTCGGCGAACTGAGGATGAGTAATGAAAATAGTTAAAAGTCTGTAAATATTTGTCATGGGTTTTTTTGCGAAATTCATTATACTTATAGCGGAAACATAGTATACGGCTAATAGCTCAAAATCGTGGTTTCCGATTCTGATTTGTAAGTTTCTATTAGTTAAATGAATCATGTTGCTGATCTAGCTCATTTGGCAAACTATTGGGGTCGAATTGTGCTAAATACACGAAATAATTCCAATACAACGAATGAGGGGTTAAAATCACAGTATCGTTTTCCCAACTGTCCCAAAAACTCAAAATTTATAACAATTTGAGGGAAAATGTCTCCGTGTTGTTCTTCAAAGGTTTTCTTTATTTGATAAATTGTAACAAGTCTATCTTGAAACAAAAAGTACATCAATGGAAGCGTTTTAGTTGTTAATTAACTTAGTGTTCTTCATTTCAAAATAGGTATTAAACTAAATTTTAAAAAAAAGGATAAAAAGGAGTGTCAATTATTTCTAAAAACAGGATTATTGACAACGATTGATATTTATAGATAATATATCAGTCGGATTCACTGTAGTAAAATCGGAGTAGGGGGAGAGTGCAGGCAATAGCTAGATGAACTTAGTTGGGATTACATAGTTGAAACTGGATTATAAGAAATAAAAAGAAAGAAAGAAACTCATACATGTCTCTCAATGTTGAACTTACAAGAGAATTCAAAATCTAGAAATATTTTTCTTCAGGTGCTTTGAAACAATTTCGTATTCGATTCCAATGTTTACAAAAGTAATTGTGTTATCAATCAGGGCTCTTAACAATGAGAAGTATTGAAAATTTGAATGTGGTACATCCAGATCAATGATGTCACTGAAGTAGAAAGATGCAACTCTAATAGTTACAGTCGTTTTCAAGGCGGAAATACTTGATGATAATATTTGTCCGGTGTATTGTCCAAATCGAATGAATAAAGCGTTAGGCTGTTTTATGAATTTGGGCCGCATAACATAGCATCCTTGAGGTGTATCTAAACAAGATATTAACTAACTTAAAGAGTCTAATACAAATAATTTTTATTATTTTTGAGACAAATTATTTTTTTATAAAAAGGATGATTTTTAGTCACAGCTTTAAGGAGGTGCCATCACACTTCGAATGGTTGCATCATTTTGTGGTTGTGGTTGATGTGACGCCAGACTTGGGTATTCTGCTTTGTTATTTTCTGTATGACAATGCTCATCAATTTTATTTTCTCTTGGTTGATCCTCAACGCATTTGTAAGTTTTTTCTATTGTGCTGTAAGGTTGATAATTACTAAGCGGTAAAAAATGATTGTTGTTCTGTGGGGCCGACGGTTTGGTTTCGTTAGAGAATACCGGTGTAAAGAACGATAAGATACAAAGATTATATGTTGCTCCTAATAGAATTATCCAAAAACCCATTGTTTTGTTGGATATTTTGTGGATTTCGAACGCTCTTATGATTGTTACGATTACATCAGTTAAGAATTTTATGCACAAGAAACAAGCAAAATAAACTCCAATTTTTTCCAGATAAAAAGTGATGATTCCAAAAGTGCCTTTGAACTGGTCTGTAAAAAATGTAGGTGAAAGAAGAGAATCTAGATAAATTTGTCTGTTAATTCCCATTGCTGACGCATAGATATCTTTTTGAAAATAGTCTATGCTTCTTCCTTCTAGAACTTCTCTTGAAATTTTTGTCAAAACAGATTTTGAAGCTTCCGAATGCAAGATGTTGTCCCAAAACGATTTAAGTTGATTTGGTGTGTAAATTCCGGCACGTTGCGATTCGTAACCGGTAAATTTTGGAATAGAACTAATAACTCTTGAAGAGAATATTTTTGGCGGTTGTAAAGGAACAGGTGCTGGCATCCAATGGTACCATGAATTTTCATTATCAACATCTAATTGGTAGGCATTTTTGTAGCCTCCAACACAATCTACTTCGTTTGCAAAAGGGTAGGTTTGTCGAGTAATTGGGTAGACGAACAATGTCCTACCATCATAATGAATAGGAATTCTATCATAACACTGCTCAAGAACCTGAAGTGGTGAGTTTCGTTTTGGACAGTGGTACAGCCAACCTATGCTACCATCTGTGTCTAAGAACATCGAGCGGTTGCCGGTTAACATATATCCAGCTAAACGATTGTTTTGGATAGCCTGCAATAGTATCATTTGTTTTTGAGTTCGATCAAGTTCGCATTGCTCTATGACCAAACCTTTCCATGCTTGTTTTATTTGCATGTAATTATGATATATGACAAAATCCATTTTTACCGCAAGGTTAAGATCATAGTCTAACTTGTCTTTGTCTAAGTGTTCCCATGCAACAAACCATTGTCGGATGTTCGGATCTGTTCATCTGAAGGCTTCCTATTAAACCCATTTACACCTAGGCTATTGTCAGGTTCAACACGAAGTTTATGAAAAAATTGTTGAGTTTTTGTTTTATAAGGTTTGCCACTCTTCATATTAAATCCGCCTCTATAAGAAACATATAAAGAATCTAAATTTGTTCTCTAAATAAATTCTGGTTTTCCACACACCTTTTCTTTTTCATCAATTACTCATATTTTTTTGTCCATTTCAGCAGGAGAATACGTTCCTGGTCCTTCATAGGGCGTCTCCGGTTTTTCATCACTCACTATGAAATACTGTACGTTACCAAGTTCGTTTTCATGTTTTAGCATTTTTGCGTTTTGTGAAAAACTTTTAGTAACTATACAATTTTTCGGTGCCTCCCAATTGTGTGCAAAGGGGTCGAGTGATGTCGAATGACAACCTCCTTCTGAGAGGGCACAAGGAAGTTTTAGTCCTTGACTGTTATAGACAGTTCTGTCATTAAGATCAATATAGAGTACAGTTTCTTGCATCAGGGTTTCAAAAGAGAAATGTTTAATTTGACCACGATTATCACAAGATGTTGATGATTCACCTTCAAGATCAACTCCCTGGTTTTTATAGGAGACAGTTTTCATTCCATGTTTTATGTCAATTTTGCATGTCATCATCGTCAAATTCGGTAACAGTAATTTTTCCAGTTTTATTAGCATTTAGGCATTGTTCGGGTGAAACAATAATATCGTATGTTATTATTGGAGCGTTGTGTACAATTGATGAATGGGAAAACATACCACAATTATAACGAATGAGCATTGCAGTGACTTTGCACATAAGAGCTTTAACAAAGGTTCGATAAGACCGTTGATAAAATGTTACATGTGTATCAACCATCTGAATGTTTTCGTGTGTATTTTGCAAGGAGAAACATGTGTTAAAGCATACATTTTATTTTCTTTCATTTTAGAACAGTCATAATGAATGACCCTAAGTTTGTTAGATACGTCATTAATATCCCCAGTAACGTTAATAACTATAGAAAGAGTACAAAAGTAGAAAAGACTTATAAGTAAATAAGAAAAATAAGAGTTTTTCAAAACAAGGATATCTGTTCATCCTGTTCTTTTTTAGCGCTTCAAGTCGGGAATTAAGGCTATGACTTGTAGTAATAGGCACTGCCAGTAAATGTTGACTGGATTTATTGCTACCTAAAACAAAGTTAATAAATCCGGCTTGATAGCGTGATGGCGGCTTGGCCGAGCGACTAGAAGTTCGCCTATTAATATTATTATTATTTTCTAAAGTTTGTAAATTAGAAGGTCCTTGTTCCGATGTATTAGGGCGGAGAGGACTTAAATTAGAGTCTAGAGGTATTCTAGAATTGTGCTGTGGGCAAGGAGTTGAACTTCTTGTTCGACTACCGCTAGGTAGGTGTGTTTGGACTGGAGGTGGGTTATCACGACCACCTGAACTTGCTTCGTTGAATCCAGAATCGAAATTGGTAAGTGTTCGGTCAGGGTCGAAGTTCTGCACAGGGGAGTCTCTTCGTATGAAATTATCCACGGGGAAATATTCGGTGTTAGTGGGGCTTTGGAAGGAGAATTTAGTCAAGGGACTATTGAGTTTATTCATCTGAGTAGTCATTAGATTATCATAAAAGGTGTCACAATTATTTTTATCTATACCATACTCTAGGGCTAACTCTGGTATAGTTTCAGTAGCTGGGTAGTACTCGACTATGAGCAACCTTCCTGGTGGCCGGGTTGCTATCTAAAGTTAATTCATAGTTAACATTGGTTAGTTTTTTTTCTACAGTATAAGGTCCTGATCTTAGTTCATGTAGTTTTTTTGACTTTCCTAACTCAATTTGATGGTTTTCCATTAGAAATTTTTGTCCAACCTCAAGTGGCTTGCCTAATTTGTGTTTGTTTCTATGTTTATGTGCGCGGTTATTGTTTTCTAAGCTCTTTTTATAAGCGTTATTGTATATTTGTTTGAATTGGTTTTCTCGCATAAGCAACGAATTGTTAATAGTCGGTTTTAGAATTTTGTCAATTTCGGTGTTTTTTGAAGTTTGCAAGGTATGCCTGTGAAGAGGCAGGTCTTTGCAAAACTCGGAAGAGCATGTGAGTTGTGAATTTCGCAGGAGTCCTAACTTAAGTGACAGAGGTATCTGTGGTTTTTGTCCGAACACAATTTCATAAGGTGAGATTCCAGTACTAGCGTTTGGAACCGTGTTATGAGAAAAAGCAAATTTTGGTGCCAGTTCGTCCCATTTACCTCGAGCTTGTTCTAGAAAAATTCGGAAATGTGCTCCTAGATGTTTGTTTTGGATCTCGACTTTACCATTAGTCCAAGGCGCATAAGCAGTTCGAGGTGCGGATGTTATACCTAATTCATGAATGTAAATCGCAAAATCTTGGTTCATGAATGCCGAACCCTTATCATAATTAAGTTTTTGTGGTATTCCAAAAGACAAGATGAACTTTTCTAAAGCTTTTATGGTGTCTACTGCGTCTGGAACGTACAGGGTATACATGAATGAAACGCGAAAATGAATCGACAATAACTAAACAATGGTGTTTACCGTTCGATGGAGGATTTAAAGGTCCTTTGTGATCAATATGGACCGTATGAAAGGGGAATGGGACTGTGTCAGTCCACTTTTCGAGAGGTACTTCGTGGATGTCTCTCCGTTTTTGTTTATTTTTTTGGCATTCAAGGCAATCAGCAATTAGGTGTTCAATCCATTTATACATTCCGGGCCAATAAAAAATCGTTTTACATTAGCAAGTGTTTTATCTAAACCTACATGACCTGACAGTTCACAATGAGCTAGCTGAAAAACTTTAAAGAACAATGACAGTGGTACACAAATTATTAAGTATTCAATATCTGGTTCGTCTTTTTGTTGTTGAATACATAAGATGTTGCTTACAAAACTCAGTTTTTCAAAGTTATTAATGTATGACATTATGGCTTTAGATTGTCGGAATTCAATTTTCTTTTCATCTTTGTTATTGTTTGTCCTTAATTGGCGAATTTGTTGTATCACTGGGTCTTTTAATTGTTCTTGACAAATTACCGATGTATTTAAATCAACTTCTTTAGAGAAAATTGTCAGTTTATCGATGAGTTCTCTTGCATCTTGTATTTTTGTATTTTCGGGAAATTTTTTTGCTAATTCGGTTTTGTCTATACAAGTGCTATTTTTCACGAGAAAAACTTTATCGTATTCTAGAGGGAATCTGTACTCCGAGTCTGTGGTATTAGTTTGATCAATGTAGAGTTTGTCAAAATCTAATTCCGGTGACTGGTTCTCATTGAACAATTCAATTTCCGAAATTGGGTCAAAATTTTGTTCGGTTATCCCTTCATCAGGGTAGGAATCAATTTCTGTATAATGATCAGACGTTTCGTCTTCCTCCTGTTCTGATACAGGGGTTATTTCATGTTTGCGGTGACGCCTATAGTGGTTTATTGATGAACGATACGAGAAATCTTCGGAAATATTGTTTATTGAGCAAAGTCTGTTTTGATTATTGTCGTACTTTTGCTTTACCATTTTGTCATTTTTGAAAATGGATTTGTCGATACCCGTTATGCTTTGTTTTAGGATTGGAAAGAAGTCATCTGCTGGTCCCTTTTCATTATCACGCAAAATGAAGTATTTTTCCTCGTTACCATGCTCGTCGTAAAAACTAATGTCTTTTGGTATCTTTTTGCGTTTAAGTTGATACTTGTCCAGATCTTTAAGTTTTACATTGCGACTTAGGATGTCGGGAAAAGCTAAGTTTTTTCCTTCAGTCCAAATAATTTTCAAGTTCTGAAATTGAGATATTACTAACTGGTATCTAAAAAACCTGTGAGAGAGTTTTCCTCTTCTACCCCATAGATACATTAAAGGTTTATGGTCGGTGTACACATATACTGGATGGGAGAACCAATTAGGTAATGCTCATAAGTTTGTAGTGCAGATATTACGCCGCATTGTTCGCGTGCTGTGGTGCTCATTTTTTGTTCCTCTTTAGTGTAAATTCTAGAGTTAAAAGACACTTTTCATTTCCCTTCTGGAAATTCTTGAACGAGAATTGAGCCTATTCCTATAGAAGAAGCGTCTACATGCACGTGGAAAGGGTATTTAGTATCATGTATTGCTAAGATAGTATCTTCGCTAATCCTGTTTTTAATGTCGTTAAACAGTTTTTCGTGTTCTGTTGTCCAGACAAATTTAGTTTCTGTGCGGGTTAGGTCATAATATGGTTTGCAGTCAACATGCAAATTTTTGATGTACATTCTGTAAAATCCTAAGCAACCTAGAACTCTCATGACATCACGTTTGTTTTCAGGCGACTTAAGTGCTTTTAAATCTGCTACTCGCTTCTTGACTGGTTGTATCCCATCTTTACCTACTACATGTCCCAAGGACTGTACTTTCCTAAGGAAAAATTTAGTCTTTTCAGGTTGAGCTTTCAATCCTGATTTCCTTAAAAGTTCATGGTACTTGTCAATTATTTCAAACATTTCGGTTTCATCTTGCGCTTGCATGATGGTGTCATCAATGTAGGTTATAGCTTGTTTTTTTTCTAATTAATGGTGCAAAATGGATAGTCATTATACGACTGAAGAAATTAGGTAGACCGCATAGGCCGTAAAATCCGCGTTCAAATGTGTATTGCTTTGGACCAATTACAAAACTTACCAGCTGTTTGGTTTCCTCAGTTAGAGGGACTTGGTTATAGGCTGAACAAAGATCACTGGTTGTGAAGAAATTACCTTTTAATCTAGTTAATAGACTTCCGATTGGTTCGAGTGGCCATGAATATCGACTAAGGTCTGTTATTGAATTCAGATATCGGGCATCTATAACCAGTTTTACTGTGTTCCCCTTGGGTAGGATTATTATTGGATTAATAAATTCTGATCCCATTTCTTTATCATTACCCATTTCCCGGATTATACCTGTTCTACACAGTTGTTCCATAAGGTTTTCTAGTTTTTCCTGATAATGTAATGGTACTTTGGATGGTCTTTGTTTTGTCAAAGTTGAATTAGGTAAAAGTTTAACATGAAACTTTTGTTTTATCTTTCCAACATCTTATTTGTGTTGAGAGTAAACGTCTTTATTTTTAGTTAAAGTCCTCAGTAACTTGTCTAAGTTTTCGTCATTGATATCAGCTTGACTGAAATCAGATTTTTTGAGAAACGCTTGATCGGTTTTGTCAAATCTGTTAAGTTTCTCTTTGGGAAGTTCAACGGGTCTGATGTTCTCATCAGTTGTTCCTAATTGTGGCTTAAGATCTTTGAGGTCGTCGCTAAAGTCTGTTTCTAATTCGTAGTTGTTGGTAAAATCTTGTTGCCTTTTTCGCTTTTCTGTTTTCTTTTGTTTTTCAGGAGTTTTGCTTGCAAAGAAATTTTGAATTTTTGAAATTTTTGGACCTTGTTTTTCTTTAACATGGAATATTTGATCCCAATTAGTGTCACTATTCATTAGGTGGTTTATGAATGCAACGTTGTCAACTACAGAAAATTCTGGGTCTTGTCTAATTTCAATGTCTTCTAAAGTGTGCCCAATAGGACCCTTTTGGATGACAACCTTGTTGTTTTGAGGATTGTTTAGCATTATTGGTAATTCCTTTTCTTTTCTAAAACACTGAACGTTGTAAGTATAAATTCCTTGAGCTTGCAGTTCACTTCCAATTACAAAGGAGGTTCCCTTTCTGAAGAATTCATTCGGAGGTCTAATTGATATTACTCGAGTTGATTTTGGTGCTAATGGTAGTTGCTGGTCAACAGTTACAATTTTGTAAGACCTAATGTATGGATAGCTTTTCGTTTGGTATCTAGATAATGTGACGGCTACTTCAGGGTAAGTTATTAAATCAATTTTTGGAGTGGTTAGGTCAATGGATTTTACTGTAGATTCAAGGAAATCCATTCCCAACAAATTCGGCTTGCAACTTGATACTTTCCTTCATTGTCGAAAGAAGTTTTGAAGGTAATTTGAGCTAGAAGTTTTAGTTTCTCACCATTAACCGCTAAAGTATGATTTTTTGAAGCTTTCATCTCAATGTGTTGTAATTTACATAGTTCAAGATAAGTGTGGTAATTAATTATAGAGCTTGATGCTCCTGTGTCCAATAAAAACTGTGTTTCTAAGCCGTTATTTTTATTTTTGTCTCCGACGGATTGGTATAAATTAATGTAAATATTTGAGTAACTTGTTTTGTTATCAGTAGTGTTTATGAACGGAGACCTGTCTAGTTTAAATACTCGTCGTTGTGATTCTCATTATTGTAATAGTCTCTAGAAGTTTCACTGGTAAAGTGAACTCGAGGGCTTCGCCCTCCACTGTTATCTCTTGAATGAGTATTATGGTTTTGTCTAGTAGGTGTCATATCTCGGTCATGGTCTCTACTCCTATCACGATATCGATTATCTGATCTTGGAGGACCGTTGCTTTGTCTATCCCTACTATTTTGCCTATTGTTATCTCTGTAAGAGTTGTTTCGATGGTTATTTTGTCGTTCCTGTGATCGGTTATCGTAAGAAGATGATCGGTAATTGTTTGAAGAGTTTGATGGGTACGGTGATCGATGTCGGTAGTCTGATCTAGAGTTGTTTTGATAATTGGATTGATTTGGTTGTAAATATTTCTCTGTCTGTCCCTAGAATTTCGATTGTCATAATTGTTTGATTTGTAATTTTGTTGACCTGGTGAATGGCTCCTACTACGTTTATAATTATCTGTGAACTTTTCTCGTTGTTGAGGTGGGTTTCGTTTTTCGTTTTTAAAGTCCTTGTACTTAAAGCAGAAAGCTATTGTGTGACCTGAACGTTTGCAAAACTTGCAGAATCTAGTCTGGTTTTGTTTGAATCTGGGATTGTCGTTGTTGTATGTGGCGTTTATTTTATGATCTTTCGTTAGATTTGAAATTTCTGTGAGTTGGTTTTTTAACCCTTCTATTTCTATTTTATTGTCGATACTACTTGAAGCAGTACCCGTGATTTCACTGCTAAAAGAAAAACTTAAGTCTTTAGTTGCTACATGATCATGTAATTGTTGCCAAGTTGTAGCTGGGTTTTCTATTAACCGCTGATGTGCCCTTTGCTTGAGTGCAGGTGGCGTTAATCCTCTTACAAAGTACTCCATACACTTAGCGTTACGCTGGTCGTTGTTAAAATCTAGATCTGGCCATCCTTTTTCAACTGCTTTTGTTATTCGGTATGTATAGCTTTTTATCAATTCATCTGGTTGCCTTTTAATACTCTCGACTTCAATTCTTTTCATTTACTTGTCTTTTGCATCAGTAAAACGGTTAATGAACTGATTTCTAACTTCGTTCCATGCTAAAGCTGGTGCTAAGGTTTCAAACCATTGGGCTGCGGGCCCACGCAAAACCGAACCAAACAACGCTTTTTGTCTAGTGTCGTATGCTGCTTGCAAGCCAGCATCCGCAGGATCTCTTGTTCCTAGTGAGAATTGGATTTTTCTTTGTATTAAACTAAAGGATTCCTGGGCATCTTCAGATGGATCTAAACCTGAAAATTTCTCTAACGCTATGTCGGGGTACGCAACAACGTTCGCTGCCATGTTTTATTTTAGTGTACGAAAAGAATATTTTATACGAAAGTGTTATTAGTTTGCGTAATTAGTGTAGAAAATATTTTTGTTATAATAAAACGCTAATACTAAAGTAGAAAGTTGAACTGTTTGTTTTGTAATATGAATTTTATTTGCTAGGACCGTTTATTGATTGTATTTTAAATTCAAAGTTTTTGCCGTTATCAGTGCTAAAAATTTCAACACAAGAGTAAATATCGATTTGCTCAACGGTAAAATTTAATAACAACGGATAAGTGTTTTCAGAGTGTTTAAATTCAACAGAGTATTGGTGAAATCTGTTCATTTTTGAAAATCTAATGTGTGTGACAAATTCTGTTTTTATAAGTAATTTAACTCTATCTGGTAAACTCGGATCGTCAGGAGAAACGTTGATGTATTTGGGTTTAATGATTTTTAAGATTTGTAAACCAAACGGGGAAGTTTTATTTTGGTGGCTCATCCACACACAAGATGGTAACGTTTATGCTAATTCTATCACACTGTTCTGATTTCTTGGAGCACACAAAAGTTCCTTAAAGTTTGGGTTGGTCCACTTGTAAGTTATGTAGATTTCAGTTTCTGTTTCGCTAGAAGAGTGATGGTGAATGCATGAAAAGTTTCTGTTCTGGTCAGTTAAATAATATGAAACTTTGCCTATTTTGTTATGTACTTTAATACTTATATTTAGATCTTGAACGTTTACTTTAATATATGACATATAAATAACATAGAACAATTGTTTTTGTTGTTTTATTAATGTATTTTTGTATGAAATTACACAGAAGACAGTATAAAAACGTTTAGTACGGGATGTTTAGTACATCAGTAGTAGTATTTTTGTAGCTATTATTGTGTTTAAATATTGTTTCTAAAGTGCTTGAGTCTGTTAATGGCCGTATTTTAACATGAGACAACAACTTTTTTGTGATAAATTTGTGTACAAATTGGGTTGAAAAGGCTAGTTTACGCTCTTTTAATTAATTATTGGCTAAATTTTCTGCGGGAATCTCGATCACACTGTTTTTAGTTTTTAACAAAGTTAGTAAATTCTGAAAATTAGGGTTCTCAGATGCATAAGTTATACAAAAATCAGCGGGAGAATTATGTTCAAACACGTAGAAAATAGCTAAGAAAGTAATTCCGTCAGTAATAAACCGTGTTATTTTACCCCTTCTAGTGTTTTCTATTGCTGTTAGATTAAGATGTTCTACAATAACTATTCCAGTTTGGTCCATGCACTGTTTAAAACCTCTATTGGTGAAATTGTACTTGTGAAACCGGTTAAAATGGGGGAATTCTCATCAATTTATGTTATTTTCAGGCTAAAAATCTATGTTGGGGGGATAAAATTTAGTTTAAAACCCGTTATTCTTTGTTAAATTTGAGCCTTATTGAGATTTATGTGGTCAAAACTTGGTTAATATTTACTAATTTTGTGTAAAAATGACGTTAATATGGCTATTTTCTTGAGTAATATTGGTTAAAATTGGATAGGAATGATGTTTTTAAGGCTTAAATGTGATTAGTATCCCGTAAATTATGATAAAAGTGACATTAATTTTGTTAAAATCTGGTTAATATTTGAGAATTTAGGTCAAAATGATATTTATTTGGTTAAAATTTGATTAATATTACCCCACCCGGGTCAAGGAATTGATAAAACAGAGTGAATATTCAACTAAGGAAGGCTTAAATTTAACCAAAATTGGGTTAGTTAATGTGAAAATGCAACAACGTGTGCTTAAATGTGTAGAAAATTAGATATAAATTACACTAAACACGTATTGGGGGGATGAATTCTGGTTAAATTTATGTTAAATTGTTTGAAAATGCTATATTTTGGTCAAAAATTCAGTAAAAATTAGACATATGTTACTCTAAATATGATTTGGGGGGATGAGTTCTGGTTAAAAATCTGCTATTTAGCGTGAAAATGCTAAAATTCTGCTGTGAATTTGGTGAAAATCGGCTAAAGTTTAGTTTAATTAGGTGTTGGGGCGGTGAAATTTGGATAATTTTTGGTTATTTGGAGTGTATATGCTACAATTTAATCATAAATTTGGTCCAAATTGGGTCAGAAATAGTCTAAACAAGTTTTGTGGGGATAAATTCTGTATAAATTCCGATTATTTAGAGTGAAAATAATAAAATTTAACCATAAATTTGGTCAAAATCGGGTTAGAAATAGACTAAACAGGTTATGGGGGGATGAATTTTGTATAACTTTCAATTATTTAGAGTGAAAATACTAAAATTCAACCATAAATTTGGTGAAAATTGGGTTAAAATCAAAATAAATATGTTTTGGGGGGATAAAATCTGGTTGAATTTCGGTTATTTAAAGTGTAAATACTAAAATTTAAACATAAATTTGATGAAAGTTGGGTGAAAATTAGGCTAAATAGGTTTTGGGGGGATGGTTTTTGGTTAAATTTCGACTATAAAATATGAAATTACTTCAATTGTTATATAAATAAAATAAAAATCGGACATAGATTACCCCGACCCGGGTCAGAACAATTTTACAAGAGCAAAGAATCAGTTGCCTGTTACTATTTTAATGTAAATTTACTGTATTTTGGTCGTAAATTTGATATAAATTACTCTATTTGTTTGTCTATTAGTGTGCTTTCACTTCTGTGGTAGTGGTTATTTTACTATTTTAATCCGATCGGATAGAAAAACAAAAATTCAGGCGTGATTCTTTCCTCTGGGCGCACCAGTTATCAAATTTGGCTGGGCTGCTACAGATCACACAATACGGGATCTCTTTAAGTATGCCAGTCAAACTTGACAAAAGATATAACAAATCGAAGGCAAAGATATATGCCTAAGACCTGTCTGTGCTATAAGTCTCAATTTAAAGTAGTTGGGGGGCTGAAAAGTTCAATTAATTAAATAGATAGTTTAAATGAACAAGCTTACACTGAGTAGTATTAGACCGGGTTTAGCTGTTACTTGATTGTGTTGTTGTTATTTGAGTGCGTCGTTGAAACTTCTTCCAGTCGATTTCTCACAAGTATGTTCTGTTGGAAAATTTGCTAAGTTGGAAATCTTTAAAAAAATTTCTCTGTTTAAATTTAGGAATTTATTTTGCAAGAAAAATGAAGCAGTTGTCTGCTGCTCGTCGTTGGCTCTGTTATTTGTCTCTCTAATTTTATTCCGTCCCACTTCGCTGAGAGAAACAATTAATTCCTCTCAGCTCCGTTTGGGCCGATAGGGAGCGAATCACAAACTCACGTTCATAGTGAGGTGCTTCTTAATTTTCCTATTGGCCGAGAAGGCAAGAGAATTAACTCTTTTTTATCTCACGGAAAAATTATTGAAACTCCAAAAAATAATAAAAATCTAAAAAGCTGAGAGCATCAATTATTGATTTCGTAGGCGCCTGTTTTCTGCTTTTCCCCTCTTCTAAAACCGCAACAATTATGGTTTTCTTGGGGGCTTTTTATGAGACTCTATTGTCTTTTCCCCTGAAGCAATCTGCTTCATCTTTATTGAACTTGGGGGGAAAGATCTGCATTGCAACTGTCAAAAGCAGAAGTAATTTAAATCAAAAGAAACTGTGGTTTTACAGGCCGCCTACGTTCAACAACGTACATTTTCTGTCCTGGATATAAACGAGGAGATCCAGGCCTAAAGTTGTGTTATTTAAATAAGTCGAACTGAGTTGTTTAAATACTTGTGTACTGGTAGTCTTAATAAGCGTTAGTTTGTTTAGCGCGCGGCGAAAGAATGGTTAATTAGCGCCTAAATACGTTCGCTCTAATGCGGGATTAATTATCCGTTCATTTGTAACGGCTCTCGTAATACTACAGCTTTAAATTATTTGCAAAGTACAGCTTCCGCATTGAGATTTTGCCCCTTATGGTCTGGACTTAAAGCTTCTTGAGGCCATTCCTCGCCAAAGTCTGTTTCCATATACTAAAAACATAAAAAAAGTAAAATTGTTTTTATAAATATCAAACTTTTGGTTGCTAGCCATCTTTGCCGCGGTATACTGTTAATTTAATCAAGTAGTTATAACTGTTTCGCGTGTTCAGAATTGGATCCATGCAGCTTGCGACCATGTCATGAGGATGGTGTGTGTACCTCGGACACCCAGGGCAACATCAGTTGCAGTTGTCCCCCCGGATGGGCTGGGGACGGGCTCTACTTCTGCGTCCGTAAGTTGGAATCACTTTCATTTCTGACTCTTTTTTTACACTAATTAAGGTCGGAGCTTGATTCTCAGAACGTCAAAAAAATTTTTGCAATAAATGGACGAAAAGCTTCAAATAAGACCAAAAAATTGAATTAGCGAACAGAGGTAGCTTAATTTTTAGCAGTAAAATTGTAACAAATGAATTTCTATGCTATCTTCAACAGAAAATATCAGCTCCGATTGTCATCGCAATCTAAGCAATGCTAGCAAAAGGAACTCATAAAAAGAGAAAAGGATCTGAACAATCGTCATTTTGACCCATTTTTTTCTGTTCTCGGTTAGTTTTACTTGAATGAATTTTCTCAATATTTGATCCAAAAAATTTGAAAATTTTTTCTATTAACTCTTACAATATTTTGGGATCAAACGAGAAAATATATTTTCTATTGGTTTGAGACTTTTTGTATTTCTTCAGGAAAATTCGGCTGATATTATCTGTAGTAATTTCTGTTTGAAAATTACCTGTGCTGAGGAATATTTTAAAATTGGGGTGGTTTGTAAATTTGGGGTGGTTTGTTTGCCAAAGGTTTTAATCATTTTTTCCTAAAAACTTTGATCAAAAGCGATAATTTTTTATATGTTTTTGGGCAAAATTTCTACTGGGGCAACACTGATGTTTCATAAAATGGTCCGTTCTTTTGCAAAATTGCGCCTTTTCTCTATTGGGATCTATATTGCGATGGGTTCAAAAATGGAATGCGACGTGACAAGATTTAGAGTTTGTTTATTTATGTTGTTGTTTACCAGCACCTGGTGGTTGTGAGGACGGTTTCAATGACACCTGTCACGTGTTAGCCAACTGCATAGATGACAAATGTGTCTGCAAGGATGGATATGAGGGAGACGGATGGATGTGTACAGGTAACAATTTCATTCATAATTAATACAAAATTTTAAAAAGAATGGTTCGAAAAAAGGGGAATAAGGAAATAATAGAAAGTGACAACATGCCACTGTTGGCCTAGTACTGCTCCACTCCGATTACGCAGAAACGACATGGCTAAATTATTTTTAATTGCGTACTTTGACCTCTAATCGAACCATCTATTCCGTTCCTCTAATTGACCTCTAATTGACCTCTAACCGAATCGTTTATTACTATTTGACAATAAGCCAGGGCCTTTATTCCAGAATTTGACCTCTAATGAGACCTTTATTCCATACTGAGCCCTCTGATCAAAAAACATATTCCAGACTTTGACCTCAGGTTAAACCGACTAGACACACTATTAAGCTAGATACGGCACAAATTTCCAGCTTCATGTTGCTAATGATAAAATAATTTTTGTTGGTGTGTTCACACGTGGTATTCAAAGCAGTTTTTACAATGGGGATGAATTGCGAGCACTCAGTGTTGCTAATTTATGAGTTTCTAATTTTTGTGTGTGTTAAGATATCGACGAATGCAACGAAACGGTAGTTGACGACTATTGTACCCCCGATAACAGGAATTGCACTAACCTCATTGGAAGCCACACGTGTGAGTGTCTTTACGGGTTTGGTGGAAACGCAACTGCAGGTGGAATCGGCTGCCACCCCCTTGCTAGGAATTGCTCCCATGCCCTGGAGACGAATTCGATTGAGCCGATGCCAAAGGGGAAGCAATTTGTGAAAACAACTCTCTTTATTGACATCTCTGAGGATCCGTCAGACCCAGAATTCATCGAGTACGAGGTTAGGTTTGTCAATTAGGGTGACGTTTTCAAAACGTCAAAACTGTATGCTCACACAACCAAGATTTTTTTGTTTAACATACAAAAAAATCATTACTAATTTTGGGGTATTCATAAAATAAGCTTGAACTAGTTCAGAATAAAACAACTTTTCAAGGTGACACTTTGTGTAGAGAGAAGAAGTCTCCATCACAAAGAAGCACCAAAAAGGGGTTATCAGAGAATCCCAAGTAGGCAAACTTAACGGAGCATAGGTGCCATGAGTATAGGTGCGCTCTTGGCTCTCAACTTGAAAGATATATTGATTCAGATTGAGTAGTTACACCTGCCCAGATGGTTTAATGTCCAAGTTCCGGCCTGTATGAGCCAAAAAACAATTAGTAGCTTTTACTATAATTCTACAACAATAAGAAACGCAGCACTAGTGTAACTTTTTAGTTTCTTCTACATCTGGAGTTTTCTTATCTTTTCAGAAACTCAATTTATTTTGTGACGGTTCGAACATTCCCGGAACAATGTTTCGCTTACATAAAAAATGCTGGAATTGCGATGAATAATGGTAAAAAAAATTGTTCACCGCGAAGCGCCCGCATCTTTTAGCGATGAATGCGGTGAAAGCTGTGAATTTTTATTTTTGCGGTGATTTAAGCGGTGAATTTTTGGCCCAAAACCGTTCAACTTACCAATTCAAATATGGCATCGGAGATGGTTTGATACAAGACCGCTACAAGTATCAACTATAGAACAAATAAAAAGAAGAACAATCGGAATGGATGCATTTTTTGCAAATCCGCAGACTGAATATACGGATCACAGTGATTTGTAAGTCTTTTTATGTAAGCTTCAATGAATATTGAGAAACTCCCACCTGCATTTTCTTACTGTGTCATGTGCAAAAATCTTAGAAAAATTGTCAAAATATTTTGGGATTTCTAATACATGCATATATATATATTTCGATTTCGGTTTTCACTGATTCCAAAAGCCCACTAAAACCCATATCTTTGAGGGCGATTGTTTTGAAGATATTCTTAAATAGTGAACTACATTAAACGCGTTAATTTGTTTTTTGGGGCTATCAAACTATGACATGTGTTCCAAAGGTGTCAGGACAAGTTACCCAATGCCATTATACCCAATGCCATTATACCCAATGCCAAAATAACCAATGCCATTATGCTCAATGAAAACATACCAAAAGCCATTATTCCCAATGTACTTTGATACTTCCCATTAAGACGCAGAGGTATACCCAAATCGTCATGGGCAGATATGCCCGATGCGTGTATCTTGTGTTTGATTTTACTAAGTTAATACATTGAAAATGGAACAATATTTCGGAAAATAGCTACTATAGCAGAAACCGACAAAATGGAAGGGAAATTAGCAAACCGTGTTCGCAAAAGTGTCCTAATCCTAGCCACGAAATACAAGTACAAACTTTATAACCTATTTTTCGCAAGGCTTGTATCACGCATCTGCTCCATATATGTATCGATTTTCTGCACGCAATGTAGCTCAATTTTGCTTATAATCCGCAATTAAGCCTAACTTAATTATTACGTATTTAATTAAGCCTAACTTATTACTACTAGTAGTACTTTATTACTAATTATTACTACTTATTAGTACTTTTTATTACTACTTATTTAATTCGGCCAGTCCCACATTGATATACAAAGCCTTTGATGTGCGAAAGATTTTTCGGAAAAAAATCAGTGTTTGTGGTTGCATGTATTTAAAGCACTTGAAAGCTTCAATTAAATCTTTATTAAAGTGCTTATTGCATGCTCAAAATGCGCGCGAATAATAGATGCCTAAATTGAGCGGGCGGAAACGTGCTACAAGACTTGTAACCTACTTTTCGTTCGAATGTTCTTTTTTTTCGCAAAATTGGTGGAACCCTACTTGCGAAAAGAAAGATACAAAGGATGTCTCCTAATTTCGTTCATTGTATGTATCTAATTTTCTAGCCAATTTTACTAAGGCGGAAGTTTTGGGGTACATCTCTGCGTCGTAATGCCGTTCAATAATCCGACAACAAATTAGCAGTCGTTATTATCCTATGTTTTAACATATTTAATGGCCATGGCCATGCCTCAGTGGACCGTGGGATTTGATATGAAACTGTCACAACCGAACATGGGATTAAATTATCCGCTTGTTCAATCATACGTGTAAGAGCTATTTTCTGCTAATTAGTACTTGGATTATGGAACGAAAATTTCAATGTGAATTGGGTATAACGGCATTGGGTATTTTGGCAATAGGTATAATGGCATTGGGTAAAATGACATTGGGTAAATTGTCATGTAACCGTTCCAAATTATAGCATGATAAGACAACAGCATCTGCGACCCTATCTGTCACACAATACTGTGTTCCCAGGGAAAAACCGAGGATTTCTTACGTTCACATGTAGTATACCGATTCTAAGAACCCGAACATACTGAATGTCTCAAATCGAACTTACCGATTCTAAGAAACTGAATATACCGAATCTAAGAAACCGATAATATCGAATCTAAGAAACCGAACATGCTGAGTCTAAGAAACTGAACATGCCGAATCTAAAATATCAAACATACCTAATCTAGGCAAATGAAGATACCGCACATTTCTTATATTTTAAAACTAGACTTTCCCAACACTTTATACGTTTGTTAAGAAACATAGCCCATCTAAGAAAACGAAGATATCTTCACTTTCGTTTGTTTTATTTTTGTTTTAAAAGCAAACGACCCAATCATTTCTTTCGCTTCAAATCAAACACATCAAACCTATGGAACCGAATACCAAACCTAAGAAACCAAACATACTAATCCTAAGAGACTTAAGATGCCACCAATATCGTATATTTTAAAACCAAACATACAGACACTTCTTACGTTTAGAACCGAACATACCTAATCTAAGAAACCAACGACACCCCCCAACTTCATTTGTATTAAAACTAAACGTTCCGAACATTTCTTACGTTTAAACAGCAAAGGTACCGAATTTAAGAAACCGAACAACCCGAAGCTTTCGTATGTCCCAGACTAATTTTTACTTTTAAAACCGAACATACCCAATAAAAAACCAAACAATCCGACGATTATCTAACGTTCAAAAGGGAAAATACAGAATCTAATAAACATATCGAATCCAAACCATCGAACACTGACAGTTTCTTACATTCGATGTCAAACATGCCAATCAAATGAACGATCGACGATTTGTGGAAAACCGAACATACCTAACCTATCATCTCTTGTTTTCGATTGGTCCTCTGGACTAGGTCAAGACTAAGCGTTAAACGGGGATGTCACCCAGTGAATTTCAGCACTGAATTAGTGTAAATCCAAGACTGACTAGAGACGTTTTTTTCCTCTTTCATACTATGCTCATTAAGTCATTCATTAGACGTTTCGGATTGCATTTGCGGAAATCTTTTTACACTCTGGCATTACAAAACTAAATCCGATATTGACATGTATCGGCAAGCATGAGTTTCAATGAGTTAACGTGATTTCTAGCGAGCTAATTGGCAAAAAAATGAGAAAAAAGCCCAACTGACAATTTTACTTTCTTCATTTTATGCTGGATCTATTTTCGTGTTCCATGACCTCAAACAAGTGTATTCTGATTTCAAGAAACACGACAAGTTTTACATGATAGTTCAGGTTTCTTAAGGGCAGTTTTGTGGTTGGTTAAGGCAACAAGTGGGGGGGGGGGGTTTGTACAATAGTTTCAACACTGTTTGTTTTACTGAAACTGATTTGAGACAATTTTTCGTGCTGAATCTGATTTATGAACACTGTTTACCCTTAAAAAACTTGTCTCCTCAAACAGACGCATGAATTGTGTCCTCTTGGAAGCATTGTAAAAACATATTAATTTGCCCTGCTGCAATTTAGTTCTTGTTCTGTTTTTCGACACCGATTAACTAGCTCCAATGGGTGTTATACACTTATTTAAGCTACCAAAAGTCTGTTCTTGCTACTTGCCTGCAGTGCTCAAGTGTTTAAACTCGTGGCACGCGTGACTAACTATTATGAACGGTATTGGTCTTTCCAATTATAGCCCCGAAATCATGATTATTATATTATAATGGGGGAAATAATTTCGTGGGGGTGGGGTTGTATAATGGAAAAGACCCAACGATATATACCATGATGAAGATGTAAAAATATCAACTATAAAGGGTCATAATAATCTACCTGCTGGAGGGGGGGAGTGAGGTGTTCCAAAACAGGAGGCACATACAGTTTTCAATTATAGATGGTGACATTGTACCAACGAATGCTAGAAAGCTATTGTTACCCAGTTCATCTGGGTCCCATGCGTTAAACGGGGATGTCACCCAGTGAATTTCAGCACTGAATTAGTGTAAATCCAAGACTGACTAGAGACGTTTTTTTCCTTTTTCATGCTATGCTCAAGTCATTCATTAGACGTTTCGGATTGCATTTGCGGAAATCTTTTTACACTCTGGCATTGCAAAACTAAATCCGATATTGACATGTATCGGCAAGCATGAGTTTCAATGAGTTAACGTGATTTCTAGCAAGCTAATTGGCAAAAAAATGAGAAAAAGCCCCACTGACAATTTTACTTTCTTCATTTTATGCTGGATCTATTTTCGTGTTCCATGACCTCAAACAAGTGTATTCTGATTTCAAGAAACACGACAAGTTTTACACGATAGTTCAGGTTTCTTAAGGGCAAATTTGTGGTTGGTTAAGGCAACAAGTGGGGGGGGGGGTTGTACAATAGTTTCAACACTGTTTGTTTTACTGAAACTGATTTGAGACAATTTTTCGTGCTGAATCTGATTTATGAACACTGTTTACCCTTAAAAAACTTGTCTCCTCAAACAGGCGCATGAATTGTGTCCTCTTGGAAGCATTGTAAAAACATATTAATTTGCCCCGCTGCAATTTAGTTCTTGTTCTGTTTTTCGACACCGATTAACTAGCTCCAATGGGTGTTATACACTTATTTAAGCTACCAAACGTCTGTTCTTGCTACTTGCCTGCAGTGCTTAAGTGTTTAGACTCGTGGCACGCATAACTAACTATTATGAACGGTATTGGTCTTTCCAATTTTAGCCCCGAAGTCATGATTATTATATTATAATGGGGGAAATAATTTCGTGGGGGTGGGGTTGTATAATGGGAAAGACCCAACGATATATACCATGATGAAGATGTAAAAATATCAACTATAAAGGGTCATAATAATCTACCTGCTGGAGGGGGGGAGTGAGGTGTTCCAAAACAGGAGGCACATACAGTTTTCAATTATAGATGGTGACATTGTACCAACGAATGCAAGAAAGCTATTGTTACCCAGTTCATCTGAGTCCCATGCGTTAAACGGGGATGTCACCCAGTGAATTTCAGCACTGAATTAGTGTAAATCCAAGACTGACTAGAGACGTTTTTTTCCTTTTTCATGCTATGCTCAAGTCATTCATTAGACGTTTCGGATTGCATTTGCGGAAATCTTTTTACACTCTGGCATTGCAAAACTAAATCCGATATTGACATGTATCGGCAAGCATGAGTTTCAATGAGTTAACGTGATTTCTAGCAAGCTAATTGGCAAAAAAATGAGAAAAAGCCCCACTGACAATTTTACTTTCTTCATTTTATGCTGGATCTATTTTCGTGTTCCATGACCTCAAACAAGTGTATTCTGATTTCAAGAAACACGACAAGTTTTACACGATAGTTCAGGTTTCTTAAGGGCAAATTTGTGGTTGGTTAAGGCAACAAGTGGGGGGGGGGGGTTGTACAATAGTTTCAACACTGTTTGTTTTACTGAAACTGATTTGAGACAATTTTTCGTGCTGAATCTGATTTATGAACACTGTTTACCCTTAAAAAACTTGTCTCCTCAAACAGGCGCATGAATTGTGTCCTCTTGGAAGCATTGTAAAAACATATTAATTTGCCCTGCTGCAATTTAGTTCTTGTTCTGTTTTTCGACACCGATTAACTAGCTCCAATGGGTGTTATACACTTATTTAAGCTACCAAACGTCTGTTCTTGCTACTTGCCTGCAGTGCTTAAGTGTTTAGACTCGTGGCACGCGTAACTAACTATTATGAACGGTATTGGTCTTTCCAATTTTAGCCCCGAAATCATGATTATTATATTATAATGGGGGAAATAATTTCGTGGGGGTGGGGTTGTATAATGGGAAAGACCCAACGATATATACCATGATGAAGATGTAAAAATATCAACTATAAAGGGTCATAATAATCTACCTGCTGGAGGGGGGGAGTGAGGTTTTCCAAAACAGGAGGCACATACAGTTTTCAATTATAGATGGTGACATTGTACCAACGAATGCTAGAAAGCTATTGTTACCCAGTTCATCTGAGTCCCATGTACTGGCAGAAAACGACACGGATTTCAGTTACACGCTCGGTTAAATTTGACCTCGACGATTTTGGTATATTGGTTTGATTTCAGTTTGACCCCTCCAGTTACAGATATTGTACCATTGTAAAAATATGACTCGTGCATGGGGGGTGTCTGCAAATAACATGCACCCTTTTTTGGGGGGGGGGAGGCTGGGGGAGGTACGAGTGGAAAAGATGCGGTATGACCATGTTTATTTCTTGTGAGTTTTAGGTCCTATGTAACAAAGACGGGGACATGGAAGTGCCATCAACAGATAACACGTGTTCTGGGAGACGACGTTTCTTCGCTCCAGATGAGGACGCTCTCAAAGCTGCCCGGATCATGGTGCAGAACCCGGCATACAAGTGCATACAGCGAATTGAGTAAGTCATAACGACATATACTAGATCCATATACCCGATGTTCTTAACCCCCCCCCCCCTTTCCCTCGGGCTTGTGTTTCTCATCTTCCGGTACCCGTTAGTCCATTTTGTTATGGTCAGTAACCGTAAAATTAACAAACTTGAAGCTTACAATTATTTCCGAGGAGCTCAAAGTCGAATTGCAATTTTATTGAATTTACTGATAAAATGTTTATAAACGCTCGGCTTTTTATTCCAATTCGGAGGAAAGTGAATAACTCAGTAGCACTATAATAAAGTAAAGTTTTGACTCACGCTAAATCTGTTAGATCCGGAGAGCAATTTTTCGAGGTATATACGTGTATAAAATCAAAAGAGTGAAAATAGAAGCATCAGATAGTTTTTCGGGCTGTCGGTCTAGTCTTGCAAAATTATATTAGTCTTGACTCAAGTTTAAATGCTCTATCGATAACTTGGCCATAGAAGTTTTCTTGATAAATGATAAGATTTGATAAGATTTCAATGAGATCGTAGCAACAACACATTCTACAAATAGAAGGCTTGAAAAAGCGTTTCAAGATCTTGACAAAACTTTACAATAACTTTATATTGGGAAGTCATACAAAATTGTGGTTTTTGGTTAAAGCAAAAGCTCAATTGTTTAATTCTGTTTCGCCCCTTGCCTAGTGGGCATATAACTTTTACGGCCCCGGTTCCATATTTAATGTTAACGTGCTAAATAACAGTACATAATTTGCAACTAGGAGAATAAATTTACGGGGGTCGGAGGGGGGCAGATTAGATCAAAAACGTTTGCCTACTCATTCGCTTACAGTATTCTGAACGATTGTCGATGCTTTAAATATTTTTCATTACCTAAATGGGCCACAAATAGAGAAATCGTTCACAGAACATTGTCCACGTCAGGCAAATAAGTAGTTCCAAATTAGAGATCAATTAGCGTAAAAGTTAGATCAATTTTCTGTTTAAATATAATAAAACTTGTCATTGTTTTCCAAAAAATATCAACAATGTCCACTAAACAAAAAGTAAAGAAGCAGAATTGATTTAAGGTGCGCAAATGACAGCAAAAATATCAGCTATTGCCAGCTTTATAAAAAAAATTGAGATCATCGAATATTTTTTGTTTTAAGCCGCAAACATTATGCTACCTATTAGCGTGGTATTGTTGAAAAAAATTGGAAACATCCCTGAGGAGACACCAGTAATAGTAGACTGAGCAACAGTCGCCGAGGAGGGTGGGGAAGGTCATTTAAAACGATAGGATAACTTTGCGGAAATGAGTCTTCCATGTATTAGGATATGCTAGTAGTAAGCAGAAGCAGAGCTGGAAAAATTTGGGGAGGCACTTGTCACAAAATTTTACAGTTTATTTGAAGATAATACACACAGGAGAATTAAACAACACGGTAAACAATCCGCACCTGAACAAATGCATGCTGGAAAATTTCTCTCTCAGTAGATTTCAAAGTTTAACATTTTTATGTAGCCACCTCAATGTGATAAGATTAGGTTTAGCCGTCGCTATTATTTGAGATTAGGTAGACCCTTCTATAAGTTTCAGGATGACGTATAACCACCTCAGTTTATTAAAATTAGATAAAGCCGCTGCAATCTATTAGGATTAGTTATAACCACGGCAAGGTATTAGGATTAGGTAAAACCAACGCAATATATTAGCGTTAAGTATAGTCCACCAAATGCTTTAATATGTGGTATTGCCGACTACATTTATTCTGATTGGGTGTAGCCAATTATATGTATGCTCTGGTGGCCGCCGTATTGCCCGACAGGGCGTTTAGCCGGCAACCAAAAAAATGAGAAATTTAACCGACAATTTAAGTAAAATGAGCAATAAAACTTAATCTGAAGCTGCGATTGGCCAATTTAAAACACTATTTCGTAAGCGGACACATATAACGGAATTTTTTCATCAACTAGTGTAATTAACGAAGGTCTATCCGTGGTCGGACCGTATTTTACCGCATCTGGCCGTGCCTCGCGGGCCATGGCCATGCCTCAGCGGCCGGTGGGACTTGATATGAATCTATCACAACCGAACTACTGATGGACCAATGAGACTTTATGACCAGTTGAAGTAAATTTTATGACCAATTATGATAAAACTGTCAGCTAAATTTCTCATTTTTTCCTTGTCGGCTAAACGCCCGGTCGGCCAATTGTCCTAGCACCGTATTCTCTGTATAATACTTTGAACATAACGAGATTGCGAAATGGGAGTGCGCTGGGACCCTGGCCCACAAGGACTACCTCTTGCTAAAAGGGAACATTGTACTATAAAAGCTTCAATGTTCCTGTCCGCTCTTTCATTGAAAGTCGACAACAAAAATATTCTAGTAATTCACGCCGATTCCTGATATTTAGAACAAAAATTAGTAGCTAAAGAACTAGGTCAATAAACTTCGGATTATTTTACCATGAAATTAGAAAAATCACATATAATTACCAACAAGATTTCAAACCTTGCACATCATATATGTTGTTCAAGTTCGTGCATAGAAACTGAAAATGTTGAACTGGGACAAAAATTGTAAAACTCCTCCCAAAATCTCCACTTTCTGAAGTTAAGGTTGTGTCCTCTTCTGATGCTTTCTCTCAAAAATATTCATTTTGCGAGTGTTCGAGTCAGCAATCAGCATAGTAATAGTCTTGATTGAGTCAAGTATCCGTTTTCCAATGCCCTCCATCTTAACAACTGGGCGTGTTGATGATAATGAAGCTAAGATTTGGTAGCCTTCGAACACAAATTGACGGAAGTAATCCCATATAAATGAAATTTAGCTCTGAAATTTGTTCAAAATCTGTCTCAGTGAATTGTTCTCCAGGACCATTAATCTTTCTCTGCTTTGCTTTGCCAGTAAGGTCAATGCCCGTAATTTCAATCTCAGAACCAAAGTCAAAAAGGTCGTTTTCCTCAATAAAAAGCAACCACTGGATTTTTGTGCCTCAAATAGAACGTTAACTGATTTTTTTGTCAACAAAATTGCGGTAAAAATTTCCATATTTTTTAATAGGCAAGTTTTGATTCTATTCGTACATCACAAAAATTAAATGCAAAATTGTTTTCTCAGAAGTCATTTTTTTCCCACAACTGAGCCTTAATAGCTAAAAAAATAAAAATTGCTCTTGAAATCTCAAGAATTAATTCGACCTTTCACTGAAATTACAAAACTTTAATATCAGTTTTTCCTTAAATTTTCAAAAAATGAACAATATCCGAAGTTGAAAAAGAAACAAAATCTTTGCTACATAGTAAACACTTAAATATGTTTTCCAAGTAGATGTTTCACATTTTTTTCCGCAATTATTTTTGCGTCTTTAACTTTTTCGAAATTTTTTTCAGTTGAAAAATTTTGTGAGAAAAAATTTACAATTTTGATGAAAGATTGAATTAATCACAAAAGAAATTTTCAATACACAGCAACTTCAATAACATTATGAAAAAAGACGAAATTTTTACAAAGACAAAAAAAACAGAAATTTGAACAGAGATGTCGGTCTTTCGAGCAGCATATTCTGGCAGGTTTTGAATTTCGTTATCAAAACCCTCAAAATCAATCGCTCAATTCTATTAGAGGTTTCCATTTGCTGAAAGCTAACAAAGTTAGCAGGTTTATCACTAAAAAAAAATGTGAGCTATGGAGGGAGCTAGGGAATATTTTTGGAAGAAGTTGACTTTGAGGGAGTAGCCGGAATGTTGCTAGACCTATAGTGATGGATAAAACTTTTCTTTATTTGTTACTGTGGAACTTTTACTGATACTCAACGCGCTATGTCCCTTTCTGTAACTTTCTATATTTGGAGAAAGTTTTTTTCCTTCTTGGGACTTCATACTTTACATCATTCTGTCTTCTTGAATCACTGATTTGGTACAAATCCTTCATCCAACCGGAATGTTGATTGAATGCTGCCCGGGATATAGGTAGTTCCCAAGACGGATTCCGCAATAGGAATATAATTGTGGCCGCTAAAAACATAGACATCATCGCCAGATTTCCTTGCGGATTTTTTGTGATGAAACTTGTCCCCTGACGATATGTTAGCAACGGTTTTTCTTTTGGTGGCCAAGTATGTGTCATGCAGTGACTCAAGGGACAAACATTGATTCATACAAGCCGTTCGACAAAAATCTGATATGTATGAAAAGATGTTTTTCATCAAAGGATCTTGGTAAAAGGATCTTTATTCTGCTCCAGGAACTTCGTTTTCAGATGAATTATATAGCAGAGAGTAAGTTAGAATAAAAGGGATTCTTTTATTACTAAGGTAGAGAAAAACACTAAAGTTGGGAAGAGGCTGGTTAAAAATGAGCGGTGTTGTGTAGATAGGAAGAAAAATCAGATCATTAAAGCGAGAAATCAAGAAAAGGTGTAAGAAAATTGATGATGGCTACAATAACATCCCTTTTATAGTTTTCTCTTTCCAATAAGAGCGCTTTTTCCATAAAAGGTAGTATTTACTAGAAAAAGATTTGATTGAAAAAAACTACTAGAATTGATTGGAAAAACTGACGTTTAAGTAAAATATCGGTGAATATTTCTCATTCAAAAAGAAAGCCGCTGATACGTGTTCTCAAGTTTTCGACTCTAGGGTACTTTAGTTAGAATGAGGTAAATTTACTTGCCAAAATTTCTAGCTTTGTCAACTTTTTTTTACAACTCTTTTTTTATTTGGATCTCGGAAATTTCTTCCTTTCTTGGAATCAAAATTTTGCATATAGTTATTAGGTAAACGATTTCTAATTCGATTTGTAATCCCTTTCTATTGCAGTTGTTATAATAACGGGAAAACGAAGCACTGAAAGGAAAATGTTATTGTGTTATGGTTTCCGGAAGAAGAATAATGTTGGTTTATGATATATTTCTGTTTTGCTCCAATACCTCGGGGACAGAAATTAAAATATTTTCTTTTCGTTTTCTGTTGTGTAACTCATATGACAAAATTCAATGATATGTTTTGCAGCGATTTCCTCATAGATGAACTGTTTCGTGAAAAATGTTGCATATTCAAAACTTTACCTAAATTGGATTACTCTGGTGGCTTGGGTGAATTTGACCAAGAATTCGTCCAAAAAAAATCCACATCAATTTCTTTATTTTTGTATGCTTTGGGAAAACGTTTCTCCTTGTAATTATTTTCCTCGATATGCAAGCGGTTCGGATGTAAATTTTCTCATGAATTTTTAATAATGTTTGTTTATACGCTATAAATATAAAGAAATAATTAAAGAGAAAATATATGAACAGAACAACATCGTTGAATTTTTAACAATTTGACTAAAGTTGAAGTTGGATTGTCTGGAAGTCTCTAACACCATTACCCGGATATCTGTTATCTTCAATGAAAGAAAGAGGTTTTTTTCTCTAAAGTTTTAAAGTGATTGTAAAACACTTGCAGAGTACTACCGATGAAAGAGAATTCCTCTTGTTGACACTAACTGTTGTTGTTTCTAAGATTAAAAAATGTGATAGACAGGCTTTCTAAAAGCAATTACAATGCTTGAAGGCTTCAATTTATTTGATTGAGCAACCATTCTCTTGTACTTATTGTGGATTGTCTCTGAAAAACTTTTGGAAAAAGAAGGTTTCATCAAATTGTGACAACAATTTAAAAAATTGGCAAATAACCAAAGCTTTAGATTTCAAACTCTTACACAGGATTAAAATTATACATTTCAATGCTTATTTTAAAAGTTAAACCGTTGTATAATAGAACACTGTGAAAGATTTATTTCCTTTATAGAATCTTCAAGAGCATTCTTTTTGCGAATTAATACTATATAATAGAAGTCACATCAATTGGTTGTATGATATTGATTAGACTTGCCAGTAATTATTGTTAAGATTAAATTCATTTTCATTTTAATAATTTTCTGTTTATACACTGGTCCTCAGCAATCTTTCTGAAATTAAATTTGTTGCAAGAACAATTTTCAATACCTGCTCTTGATAAAAACCACTTCCTAAAAATGAAGGAAAATGGGAAATGTTAGTGAAGAAACATGTAGCTAGTTGCAAGCACTCTCGTGCTACTGTGATTATGTTTTGCCCCAAAAATTACGATTATGTTACGACGCAAAAAGAGGAGTTATCATATTGGTAATCATAACGAGTTTAGAGATGCTAGGCTTGGTACGACTGACAAAAGTTGGTATTTTAGTTTGAAATTGAATGTGTCTAGAAAAAGATGAGGGCAAAATATCAACAAAACTTCCAGCAAACGATTGAAAATCAGTTTTTATACTTACAGCAACATTTTGAATACCCGAACACCTTTCTTGTTTTTGGCATTACAGTAAAAGTATTATAAACTCTTAACCTCAACATTATCTCATTCGTCAGAGATGGATATATAAATATATATAAACAAAAATACACCTATATATATATATATATATATATATATATATATATATATATATATACATATATATATATATATATATATATATATATATATTATATATATATATATGTAAATATATATACACATATATATATATATATATATATATATATATGTACACACATATATATATATATATATATATATATATATATATATATATGTATGTATATATACATATATATATATATATATATATATATATACATATATATTTGTATATATATATATATATATATATATATATATATATACATATAAATTTATATATATATATATATATATATATATATATATATATATTCAACCTACCGTTATTAAAAAGTCATAATTTTATTTCCTACACAATACGTGCTATTCAATTCTCTGGTAATCTGAACCTTTTGGGAGGAGCTACTTATATTGATTCATTTCTCCAGACGTATAAAACTGAGGAGAAAAAGAATTGATGTTTTCTCACAAAACGGGTAAAGACATACTAGCATCCGGATGCACTCTTCCCAACTTGGCTGATATTTGTCTCCACAATTCAACGAATGACAAAATTTTCTGATTCTTGAAGTTGACAAGATTTACGCTTTAAAACATGAGAGGATATGACTTGCGGTTTTTTAATTGTTTTCAATAGGCAAACTGTAGCTGATCAGACCAGCATTTGAAATTTGGACAACCTTTGTAAACTTAGTTTGGGAATTGAACTGGGCCAACTTTAATCTTTTTCAATATCTCAGGATATTTTGATCGGGGATTACACGCCTTGGGAGTATGAATCAGGTTTAGCCATTTAAAAAACTTTGTTGTTTCATCATTTCAAGTGCAGCAAACCGAGTGCTCAAAAGACAGTTTCTATACAACAAGGAACCAGAAGGAAAACAATGGCTTTGGCGTTGATGGCGTTTTCTTTTTGATATAACACAGCATATGAGTTAATGAGTTGTTGCTTTTAATTCTATCACTAAAAATTTAAACTTCTTGCGAAAAAACTCATTTTTGAAAGAGAAAAAGAAAACTCAACTAATTATAAGGAGATTAATTGAAAAACCAAAGACATAATATTGTTGTCGAACTGTAGTTTATTTTTCACGGGACGGAGTTGAATAGATTGAGAGAGCGTGAAAAATCATATGCGAATTTTGCTTTCAAACTGCATTTAAAGCAGGAACCTCTTCTAGCCAAATCAGTAATGAAAAAAAAGGATGCCTGCGCAGCGATGTTGAAATTTAAAAAGGGTTGATGTACTTTTGTTTCTTTTTAAAACTTTCAACGTTAGCTCAATTGATATTGGAAAATACATGAGAACAGTTCCTATTAGAAACAATCCGATCAAGCAACAGCCTATGTTGTTCAAACATTACGTCGGAAAATGGAATTGTTATCATTTTATTACTCAATTTTTGAATAGATTCAAATATACAAGAATTTAGCGATATTTGAAGTAAAAATCTGAAAAATGTTTCAACAGATCTGTTAAATCAGTGATAGTTGCCAGAGGAGCAAGAGATGAGGCATTCTTCTAGCGTTGTTGCCGAGACCATGAAGTTGTTAGGTCACATCTCGATTATAGAAGTGTTGATAGAAGTAGACATAGAGAGGCCATATAGCTGAACGATAAAAAACAGAGATAATAAACTGAGACAATTTTAAATGATTGAAAAATATTTCAGAAGAGTTTTTACCAATTTGCAAAATCAGTATTTCAGCAATGTGAACCACTGGTAGTAGGGTTTTTAAAATGTCAATAGTCAAAGCTGCGTCTGCTACTAACTTTTTTGACATATTGTGAGATGTTGACAAAATTGAAAACTTGAAAATTAGTACAGTTCCTGTACAGTTATCTCATGAAAATTGATACCGTTGCATAAGACAAGACAGTAACAGAAGTATCCGGAGAATGAGAGAGAGAAAAAAGATTGTGTTAATTCGTTCAGAGTTGTCGCATGAAAAATTTGTTCACCAAAATTCGTTGTGCTAAACAAAAAAGCAAGAAAACGTTATACACATCTCTTCAAAGAGGAGAATGGAGGTACTGAAATGGTTGCTGTATGGCGTTAGACATTTTCTTATAACGATTCAAAGTCCGACAAAGAGAAACTTAATAGCAAAGTTCTAAACAAAAGATCTTTGCTGGAAGTTGGAAACGGACTAACGGAAAATTTTTGCCGAGTATTGGACAAAAGAATGGCAATAACATGCAGCAGCTATACATATTTGGCTTAATACTTTGCCTCGGTTACACCTAATCTCAAAATATTGCAAGGATTGTACATAATCTTATTACATTGCGCTGGCTCTGCCTAATCCTAGTACAAAACTGTGGCCATATCTAATTTTGATACATTGTGGCTGCTATAACTAATTATGATTTTCTAACGTGCTTCTACTTAAACATTTGTTATTGCGGTGGCTGTGCCCAATCTTACTACATTGCCGCAGCAGTATCTAATGTTAAATCTTTGTAGCTGCAATACATTATCTGTACAATTAAAAACATCTCGACCTCTCATTTCTGAACTAGTGAATTTCCCAAACGAATTAATTCTCGTTCAAGTTTTTTCCGGTGAGCATCGTTTTTTCCCGTTGCATCTTTTCTGGCATGCATTTTTGCCCTAGCGCACTATTTACCCGTGTATGTCATTGTGAAATCTAAATTCACGTGACAAGACAAGTGGTTCTCAGAAATAGCGCAGCTCTGCTCCTACTCTATTACTAGCATATTTTGATACATAAAGACAAACCCAAGTTCGCAAAATTATCTTGTCTCCTATCTTACTGCATTTGGGTCCCAAGTTTCGAGCAATTTCTTTTTGAGCATTTTTTAGTCGGATGAAAAAACTTTTCAAACAGCACCAAAATTTTACTCAAAGGTTATTTTCAATGAAGAAGCTAAAACACAAACATTTTTTGAAATGGCTGGCCTAGGAAAAAGTCAATTTAGTTTTTCGAGGTTTTCTTTGCTTTTACACATTTTTTCCGAAGTACCGGGCTGCAAATACTGGTTCAAAGTGAACAAAGGTTTATAGGATAAATCCGCAGCGTACGTGTAGCCTATTTTATCAAGAATTTTTGTTATCATTTCACTATGAAACAAGCTTTAGCGGTTAATGCATTCAAAGCGGTGAATTTTTTGTAATTTAGTGGTGAGTTTGCGGTTAATCTGGAGGTGAGCCTTGGTAGGAATTGGATTTTTTGTGGTAATTTTTTTCTTACCGCATTCGTTTGGTAGTGGTGAAGTATTTTTAACCGCTAACAGAAGATTGCGGTGAAAAATTTTACCATTTAACATTGTAATTGCAAAAAAATTCTCAGCTAAATTCTTGCAAATCTTATAGAAATTCACGGCTAATGGCTAAAAGCTATCGGCTATAGACGCTTAGCGGTAACAATTCATTTTTACAACAATTCGCCGAAATTCTTACATTATTTTTGGACAAAACCTCTACCCGGTGACCCCATTATGATTTATTTACTGTGATTGGGAGTCTACGATTATAATCGTACGTGTTACTGATCATACAATTGATATACAAATGAGAATTGGTTTAGAGTTTGTGAATGTTGAATTGAGACTTGAGTTGTTGTTGTTAGGCTGTGTTGCCGCCCGAATTGGGTGCTGGCAAAGGGGTATGAATATGTCTACTACAATGGAACTGTCTCACAGAAATTTGGAGGTGATGAGGAGGGACAGTGTGCCGAAGCAAATGGACGTAAGCAATACTTACTTACTATCCTGATGGTCAGTAATTTTTAAAGGAAATGAAAGCATTTTGAGTTCGGCTTCGGTGAAGCAATTTCTATAGTCCTATCTTTTTTCAGATAAATTCTTACAAGGTCGACGTTTTTCTTCCTAATATTTCCTAATGAGATACAAGACGTATTTTCTGGGACGATTTTTAAATTATTTCAGATTTCTGCATTTTTTAAAATATTCTCTTTTCTCGAAAATGTTAATTGTAGAATTAGCGTTTTAAAAAAATTTTTTCTCAATTATAATTCATCTCTCTTAATTTGTCGATCTTCAACACATTGTAAATTTAATACAATTTTAAACTTTCACAATATGTGACGTTTGTTTCATTTATACTTCTTAACACTACATTGACTTTAAACTATGTTCTGTATTTTATAGTTCATACTCAAAGGAATTAACAATGTTTTTCTTTTTTTTTCTTCATTTTTTCCCGTATTTCGTCAAGAAAACAAATTTCTTTCCAATTCATACTTGAAAAGTTGACATTTTTCATAAAAAACTTTTTTGCGTATTGTGTCAATTCCAGTAGGTTATCTTATCTAAATAACCAAAAATATTCGCACAGCTTACAACAATTTTTTGCCACAAAATTGCCATTTTTTCCAGATTCCTTCATGGTTCCCATTTTTCTGATACAATTTAATGATGCTGACTAAGCTGGTGAAATGCGAAACTTTTGAGCTGTTTCTCCTCTTGACCAAAGTTATGACAACCAAGTCCATTGTCCGTTACACTCCAAAACAATTTCAGGTAAATTGATTATAAATTGCAGGTAAATTTACCTAAACTTTGCAAGTAAATGGTTCTTTAATGAAATGCACCTAGAATCTACTTGCAAACACATTACATTGCTTGCAATTCTAGATTGAATTTCCTGCAAGTTATCTGGAATTTACCTGCAAAACATACGCGAATTGCAGGTAAATTTACCTAGAAATTTATTTTTGCAGGTAAAATGCTAGGTAAGCTTCAACGCAACCTCTCCCGAATTTGCAGGTGGAAACGCCTAAATTTTAACTGCAAAATTTTTTTTCCAGGTAAGTTTACATGCAATTTGCGCGAGTGTTTTGCAGGTAACATTACCTAGAAAATTCTGTTGCAAGTGAAATTCTAGGTGTTTCACCTGCAAATTCTAGGTAGATTGCTTTTAAACTCACATAGAATTTTACCCACAAGAAAGAAGTTCTAGGTAAATTTAATTGCAATTTGCGCATGTTTTTTCCAGGTATACTTACCAAGAAAATTTTGTTTGCGGGTAAAAATTTAGGAGGGTATAACTGCAAATTCTAGGTAACTTGCAGGATTTTTTACCTAAAATTGCACGTTATGCTATGTGCTTTCAAGTAGATTTTAGGTTATTTGCACTAAAAACAATTAACTTTCAAAAGCTAGGTTAAATTACCTGCAATTTATAATCTTTTTGCGTGCAAATTTTAGGAAGAAAAAACATAAGTGAGCAACATCTGTCGGGTCTTGAAAAAAACCTGGTTTGATCAGATTATCAGTTTTACATTTCTCATTATATTTTAACTTTTCATGGATCTCAGCCCATAATGTACGTAGAACGCGACTTAAACAAAGCCACCAACGAGAAGGCACCTAAAAGTTTTCGAAAGTAGTGTCGAGGATAGTTATTTTGAAGCGTAAACAATTATAATTAAGCCAAGCACAATTTGTTACGTGCTAAGTTACTCGTTTTACATGTATCAAAACGTAAGATGAAATAAATTAAAAGCTCCGGGAAAATGAACGACCTCCGGAGATCCAATTTCCAAACTAAAAAACATCAAATCTTTTCCAGAGCCCTGAAAAAGGAACAACAGAAAACCATAAACCCTAAAAACTTATTTTATAGATCACAGAGATTTTTAACCTGATAGTGTGCTGCCCTCTCCTATGGCATTCATGCACACTTCTCTTTAATGAAGCTAATGGAAATTTTTCAGAGATTTCAATAAGACTGACTCATGTTTTCGACGTTTTTTGTGGTTTCATCCCTTTTCAAAACTCCAGTTAATCAACAGTTAGTCAAATTCTAGGTTCTGTTTACGTGGCAAGCTATCCCTATTTAACGCAGTAGAGAGTAAACTTTTGAACGGCTCAAATTAACCCAAAAATCTAATTCCGGAGGAAAACATCCGTTTCATTTTCACAAATTTCTACATCACTTTCCCGCCCCTTGTTATCTGAAAAGTCAATTTTAGCCATGTAAAAATTGAAAAATCGAGAGGAGCATTGCAAAAACTATATATCGACAGCATGGATTATAGCTGATAGGGCATTTTAGGTTCTTCAAGTTTTCTGCTCGGCCTGACTTTGTATCATTCTATTCTTCCATTGAAGAACATTATCTAAAGTTCAATCTAGAACTTTAGAATATTATCTAGATTTTTTGATTTTTTTCACGTCGAAAACTTTATACCTTTCGAAAAAATGTTGTTTGAGTTTGCTGCTAAATTCTAGGTATCGTATTCTAGGTAAATTCAACATGTCCGTTTTTGTAGGTAATTTTGCAGGTAATATTATCTGAAGTTTTGCTTACCTGTAAACGTTGCAGGTAAATTCTCCTAGATAATTTTTTGAGTGTAGAGTCTTTTGAAGAAAAAATGCGATACTACCATTCTGCAAGATTTTGCCATTAAATTTTGTGAATTTGAGGAAAAAACGAAATTAAAGACTTAAAAAATTAAGTCTTTAATTTCATTAAAGACTTTAAAAATTTTCCATAATTTCATATAGATCCATTTTTAATGACCAAAATTTCTTTAAAGACCAAAACAGCAATAAACTCTTTGAAGTAAAGCAATCGATCAGTTCACTTTACATAGTGTCAAGTGGGTTTTGAATTACCATACGCCTAATTTTAAACGATACTGTTAACCAAAATTTTTACTCACAATAATAGTTTTCGCCTAATCGAGTTTCTGCTTTTCTGAGTCTGGATTCTGAATCATAGCTTATGAAAGTATTGAGTTAATGTTTTTGTTCACCCAAGCTGAAATCTGTTGTTTATACTAGTCTGTTTTGAACACATTGACACGTGTACTCTACATTAAAGCTTTGTATACCTTAAAGATCCAGTCATAGCCTCCAGTCCTAGCCCAGACCAAAGTCCAAGGCATTATCAGCACTAAGTCTATATACAAGTCTTGGTCAATTCAGAAGTTGATTCCCAATTCAAAACCTACTTTTTTTTAAATTTCATTTTAAAATTGTGAACTTCATTTTTTTAAGCGTGTTCAGCCCGTTTTCGGCCCAACTTTCCCAAAAACGGATTAACTTTGAGACATATTTCAGATCTTGTTATTAGGTCTGGAATTTCTACAAGAGAAAAAGTTACAAAGATGACAGCTCTATTTACGGCTTCAAAAATATGATTATGGTACTTTTTGTTATGGCGATGATAATTTGCCACAATTGGTTGCAGATAAGATCGACCTTCGACCTCGATTAGAAAGATGTTTAAAGTCATAAGACTGAAAAATAAGAGCCAAAAATTAAAATTGCGCATTATTCTGTGTATGTTTGCTGTGGCTGCTGAGCTTACTAACTCATTAGGGCGTGATGTGGCGGCTGATTTTACTAACTCAATAACCAAATTGAATAGCACTTCAAGGCCATTTCAAGCATTAAAGCTAGAATAGCATGACAAGCGAAATGTAATGCTACACTTTACTGAAGCCAAACGGATTTGTTCACTTTGTGCAAACTTTATATTTAGTAATTACTATTATTACGCAATCGTCATACCTGAAGTTAGACTGAATCTCAAACTCGAACTACGCTATTATTGCCACTTATTCAAGTGTTCACAATCACACAAATTTAGCTCAAATGGAGCGAGAGATGCCCAACTTGGTGAGCCAGATTCGATGAATTTTGCGATTTTCCTAACAATTCAGAGAGTGAGGGGCACCGTATAAGGTATCTCAAACCCCAAACTATTGTATTTAGAGAATCATACAACATAGTGATCTACAACCAATCAGAGATGCAACTTTGACATGTACGACAGTATAAATAGAGCTTGAAAAATTAACAAAAATCAGTTGAAACTCACAAATTGGGTTAAATTAAACTGACATGGAGTGCGTATTGAAACACAATTTTGTGAGCAGTTAATTACTTGTTATTTTGTCTTGTTTCTGTAGATCATATTAGTGATTGTACAGTTACTTTGAATTGTTGAAAAGAGAATTAACTTTGATTTTATCAAAACTTTCTTTCTGAGGAACAAAGTTCCTAAGTAAGAGAAACTTTGTGCAAAGCATAGAGTCAGTATCATTTACTGGCTTTAACGAATCCTAGCAGAGCTTTGATGTTGAATGTTTCTGAAACCGATTGAGAAACAGAAATTTGTTTATTAAATTGAATCAGATTTATAGTATCTAAGTCAACTTGAAGTCGCCCTGTTTAACAGAGAGGTTCGCTACAAACTTGCAATTTGGTTGACGGTTACTTGGAGTCATCCCTGACAGTTTGTTTGGAGCCGAATTTACGGTGTCGATTTATAATTTGAGTTATTAACAAAGTTTCAACAAAAGTTTGATTGCTTCAATTTCATTTAATTTGTCATTCTGATAGAAACAAATTTGTCATTCAGCGAAGCTGAGCAATTAGTTATTAAGACCAATTGAGCAACAAGTAATTCAACGGTAAGCTACAGTAAAGCGGATAATACAATTCACAAAATTTAACTGCAAAAAAACAATATCCAGACAGATTTGAAACCGCTGAAACGAACTGGGCGGTGTAAAGTTTTCCTTGGCTTTGACAGTAGAGCAGCCGTTACATTTGGTCCACCGGCCCGAACAATGGAAGGCAAACTACTGTACTGTCCAATTTAATGAAGAGAGTGCCAAAGGCACCCCCCCCCCCCCTTCCTAGAGAGAATCAAACAAATCAACAGCAACAGGCCAGTGAGGCGAACAGAAGAGTGCAATCCAATAAAGAAATTGAAGTGCGAACCCTGCTCAGAGGGAATGAGCAAAGCAATAGCAAACAGCAACCAGACAATCCAAGCTGAAAGAGCAGATAGGAGCTTCAATCAGCAGCTCACTCACAGATACGACAAGAATTTTCAAGATTTAGTGGAAGAAGTTAACGGTAAACGAAGGCTAGGCTACAAAATAATTGAAAATTCAGAACGAGCCAACAATCTAAAAGTCCTCTATCAACAGACTATTCACCTTCCAGAGGAAGAAATACTCAAGCATCTGCAACGTCGAAACAAGCTTGCACCTAAACAACAAGTTTCGTTGAAGAACATCTGAAGAAAGCAAGGAAGTGCAAGGAAGTGGACTATCATTGGCTCGCATATATAAGCAAAGGCACGGAACCAGCAATGAATGCAGAGCGAAGCAACGCAACCACAACAACTACCCAATACACAACCCAGTTGCTCAAACAGTGCAAAATGGAGCAACAGCAAGCGGCCAAGATACGAAGAATGTTTCGGAAACATCTTAAGCAAAGTAAAGGCGCGAGGAAAGGATGAAGAAGTTCGATATCGAATTCAAAACCATGATGCTACTGGAACAAGCACGGTTTGAGCGGAGGAAGGTAGAGCTAGAAATGCAAGTGAGGGAACTGGAAAGCAAGCATCAACTACTGGAGGAAGAGCGTGAGCTAGAGCGCAAAATGAAAAGAACGGCCTTAGAGAAAGATGATGTCCGCTCTGATTCAACTAGGGATCAAGACAAGTCACCCTTCAACTGGACCCCAAAAAAGAGAAATGTCTCAGACTGGGTCAAAAGAATCGACCACCTTCTTACACCAGATCAATCAACAGCTCACTTCGAAGCAACCCCTGAAGTGAACAGGCAGAGTCACTTCCCACGATATCGCAATTCACGAGACCGTTCCTCAAGTGTTGAAGACTGCGACGTTTTCCCTAGAGCTGACCTACGCTACAATATTGGCTATTCAGGTAACAGTAACCTGCTAAAGTTGAAGTTGAACAACTTTGACGGAAACCCTCTAGAGTGGTCTGAGTGGTCTAGTATGTTCCTTGCTACGTTGGATCAACTCCCAATACCAGACTCAGAGAAGATGAGCCATCTGAAAACTGTACTGACAGGTAAGGCAAGTTCAGCAATCTCTGGAATCGGCTATTCTGGACACTTCTATGGTGCTGCATAGAGCCTTCTGGAGAGGAAATTTGGAAGGCCTCATGTGATCATTGATGCACAAGTGAAGAGTCTTCGCAAAGCGAGTCAGGTGAAACCTCACGACTCAACCGGTCTGATCAGGTTCTCGGTTATTGTTTCGAACCTTGTGAGTATGCTCAAACAGTACAAGCAGATTGGCGATCTGCAATCAAGCAGGACACTGTTTTTGGCAGTAGATAAACTACCTCAAGTTCCCAAAAAGAAGTGGTGGTTCTATGTTGATGATAAAGATGAAGATTGGCCTGGTCTGATCATGTTTGAAAACCGGCTGTCTAAGATGGAATTCGTGCACGGAAAGTTTTTAGCTTTCAAAGGAGAGCGAAGAGAAGATGACAGAAGGGGCACAAATAGAAACAAATGGTTATCAAATATATCGAACTTCAGTTCTAGTCCGAATGTGAAATAAACCAAGCAAATGCAAAGTGATCACTGCCCGCTAGCTGATGGCTCTCATAAAATTTGGAACTGTCCACTATTCAAGAACATGAGTGTGAATGATCGGTTCGCAGCAGTGGGGAAGCAACGCTTTTGTTACTGATGTCTAGGCAAAGGACACGCAATCAAAGATTGTAAAGTCAACGTTTGCGGTGTCAAAAGGATGCATCAAGGAGCGCAACCAATTGCTACACTCAGAAAGCCAAATGGAAGAGAGAAATCACGCAGTCAAGGTAAGCGCAGCAAAATTCAACCAGGGTAACGAAGTTACAAGCATTCTTCAGATAGTTCCTGTCTCAATACAGAGGGGTGGCAACAGGCTGAACACATATGCTTTTCTCGATAGTGGATCAACGGTTTCATTCATCGATCAAAGTGTTCAGGAGAAGTTACAAGCCCAAGGCACCAAATTGACGCTCAACATAGCTGGCATACACGGGAAAAACGATCTGCAGACAGAAAAGGTTCCTCCCAATATAAAGGGACTGCATTCAAGGGTGCAGTCAATCGAAGCGTTTGCACACCCGCCGATTTTTTTTAAGAAACACAAACTACAACTACAGCAAGCTAATGCAATGCTTCAATCACTTGAGTGTTCTACACAACAAAAGCTTTAACTTGATTAACAGTTCGCCGTTCTAACAGAGCAAAGATGGGTAGTTAGTGGATCCATTACGGGCAAAAGAAGACAAAATGTTTGTCATTTTGCCGTCATAGAAGAATTGAAAGTGGCTGAGAATATCCAAACCTGGTGGGACATAGAAACCAATGCTTCCGAAGTCAACGTCGTCAGTCTGTCAAAAAAGGAACTGCAGGCACAAAACATGCTAGAGATCACGACGAATTTCACAGGCGAGCGGTACGATGTGGGAATGCTGTGGAGTAAACAAGTGCCAAACCTACCGAACAATTACAGCTCAACCTTGGGTCAGCTTTACTCACTGGAGTGAAGATTTCAAAGGGACCCAAACCTGAAAAGTTTGTATCAACAGTCAATAGATACAGATGTAGAAAAGGGATTCGTAAAGATATTTGACGAGTCCAAAGCGAAAGGCACCCTCAGAAATGGTATTTGCCACGCCATCTAGTGCTAAACCCGAACAAACCTGGCAAAGTAAGACGTGTTTTCAAAGCTGCATCAAAGCACAAAGAAGTATGCCTAAATGATAAGCTACTAGCAGTGTCTGATCTGCTACATGGGGTGATTGGAACAATCTTCGGATTCCGTGAAGGACCAATAGCCGTAACAGCTGACATCGAATTGATGTTTCTACAAGTGCAAGTTCCCGAACGGGATAGCAGTTGTTTGAGTTTGTTATGGCGCCCAAGGATTAATGAACCTGTTCAGATATACAAGTATCAGCCTCACGTATATGGAGCTAAGAGTTCTTCAACTTGTGCAAACTATGATCTCAAATGATATGGACTGGACAACGAAAAAGAGTATCAGATTTCAGCAAAGGCAATACAAAACAACTTCTACATGGACGATTTCGTCAAGTCAGTAGAATCCCCTGAGGAAGCAATCGGAGGAAGTCTTCAACCAACTACAACCTCTTCTCTCACAACATGGATTTGAATTGAAGAAGTAGATAAGCAACAACGATGCAGTTACCGAAGCAATCCCAGAAGACTTGAAGTCAATCAGCAACACGAAACACAAAGTGGAACCCAATACGAAGGGATCCTCAGTGATAGGACTACAACGTACCGTTACTGATGATATTCTTCAAGACGACAGAGGTACCAGGACGGAAATTGAAGCATCTATGACCCAGAGGAAGATCTTTTCATTGGTATCTTCAGTATTCGGCCCGATCGGATTGTTTGCTCTGTTCAGTGTTCCCACTAGACGACTTCTGAAAAGCATCTGGACTAAGAATGGGCAAAATGGGACAACGAATTGGAGCCTGTTGACAAAGCAGAATTACTGAAATGGAAAGAACAACTTCCAATAGTGGCTGCAACAATTACCGATAGAAGATACTTCAACAGAGAGCGGGATAAAACCGGACTTCATGTGTTTGCTCACGCATCTGAAGACACGATGTGTGCAGTACCCTATCTACGTTCTCAACCAAATAAATGCCCAGCTGAGTTAGCACTTGTCATTGCAAAATGCAGAATGACACCGATGAGGCATCTCTCAATTCCATGATTCGAATTGCAAGCGGCAGTCATGGCAGTGAGATTAAAGAACAAATAGTCAAGGAACATGAAATTAAGATAAATAGTTGCAGTTTTTGGTCAGACTCAACTACAGTATTGCAGCGGATACAGAGATCCCATCGTAAACAACAAATTTTTGTGGCCAAGCGAGTGGCTGAGATACTAGATAAAACTGATGTTTCACAGTTGAAACATGTGAGCGCACATCAACAACCCAGCGGACATTGGCACCAGAGCAATCAACATTGAGGATCTCAGGAGAAGTGAGTGGCTTAATGGGTCGGCCTGGTTTAAATGAACAGAAAGTGAGTTGCCAGAGCAAGTGAACCTAATCTTTGCCTCAGATAAAAAGAATATACCCTCATCAATCTTCATGATACAGTCTGAAGAGAAGAAAGCTGTCATCTAGTGGAAACGATTCATTAACTTTAACAGACTAGTGAATATAGTGGCATATGTACAGCGAGCATTGAGCAATTACAAACCAGGAACACTCGTAGTCAGCTTTGAAGAAAGAAAAAAAGCAAAAGCAATCATCTTCAAGTTACTACAACAAGAAAAGTTTGGTGAAGATATGAAATCTCTGAAAGCGGTAAAAAAATTCCAAAGGCAGCAAAATCGTACAATTCTCACCCTTCCTAGATGGAGAAGAACTTATTTGCTCCAGAAGCAGAATAGGCAAAAATCAATTGGACTTCAATGCAAAGTATCCAATATTGCTACATCGGAAACACCATGCGGCTGAATTATTTTTGCGAAACGAGCACAAGGACAATCAAAACGAAAGTACTCAGCATCTAAGAAACCTTGTTCAACAAAAGGTATAGATCCTAGGCGTACAAAACGCCTTCAGATCAATCAAGAACAAGTGTGTTAGCTGCAGAAAAAGTAGACCACAAACGATAGCACCAGCATTGGCAGTTCTACCTGAAGAGCGGTTAAATGCTGCAACAGACTTTACAAATGTTGGAGTTGACTACTTTGGCCCTTTCATTGTGAACATTGGCCAACGAAACCAAAAGCGATGGTGTTATCTCTTTACTTGTCTTACTATGAGAGCGGTGCATACAGAAGTAGTATCTAAGTTGGACACAGTTAGTTTCCTCAATGCAATTATGAGGTTTATTGCACGAAGACGCAAACCGAGTACAATCATCAGCAACAACCGCAAACACTTTGTTGGAGCTGAATGAGAATTTGCAGAGTACGTTGCGGCATGGAACAAAGAAGGGATCGGAGAGCATCTAAACCAACAAGAATCAGATGGAAGTTGAACCCACCCGCAGCACCTCACTATGGAGGAGTATGGAACGGTTGGTTAAAAGTTGCAAGAAATCAATGTATGCAGTGTTGGGGAACAGATCAGTCACCGAGGACGTTCTTTCAACTACGATCTGTACTGTTGAGCAGATATTGAACGCAAGATCGTTGACTCCAGTCAGTTCAGACGTTTATGAATTACAAGCATTGACTCCCAATCACTTCTTGCTTGCCAACAAGAACGTTTGCTAACCCTATCTACCATGCGCAAAAAATTTTGTTGATCATCGAGAGCTCTTCCGACAAGCTCAAGCCTATGCAAATCTCATATGGGACAGATTTTGTAAAGAATGTCTGCCAACACTGAATAACCGGCAAAAAAGGCAATCTACTGCAAACGAAACCATTAAGGAAGGTGATCTCGTATGGTAAATCGAAGAGAACGATAAACTCGGATATCACAATCTAGGTCAAGCTACGGAGACTATCGATGGGTCTGACGGTGTGATTCGATCAACGAGAAATCGAATGAACGACGGAAAGTACAAAAGACCAGTAGTGAAGATCGCCCCAGTACTACCTGGAAGAGATGTTTTAGCGATGGAAAACAGGGCGTGATGTGGCGGCTGATTTTACTAACTCAATTACCAAATTGAAAAACACTTCAGGGCCATTTCAAGCATTAAAGCTAGAATAGCATGACAAGCGAAATTTAATGCTACATTTTACTGAAGCCAAACAGATTTGTTCACTTTGTGCAAACTTTATATATAGTAACTATTATTATAACGCAATCGTCATAGTTGAAGTTAGACTGAATCTCAAACTCGAACTACGCTATTATTGCCACTGATTCGAGTATTCACAATCACACAAACTTAGCTCAAATGGAGCAAGAGGCCCCCAACTTGGTGAGCCAGATTCGATGAATTTTGCGATTTTCCTAACAATTCAGAGAGTGAGGGGCACCGTATAAGTTATCTCAAACCCCAAACTAATTGTTTTCAGTGAATCATACAACATAGTGATCTACAACCAATCAGAGATGCAACTTCGTTATGTACGACATGTACGAGCTTGGAAAACTACCAAAAATCAGTTGAAACGCACAAATTAGGTTATATTAAACTGACATGCAGTGCGTATTGAAACACACTTTCGTGATCAGTAAATTACTTGTTATTGTGTCTGGTTTCTGTAGATCATATTAGTGATTGTACAGTTTTAAATTTACTTTGACTTGTTGAAAAGAGAATTAATTTTGATATTCTCAAAACATCCTTTCTGAGGAACAAAGTTTCTAAGTAAGACAAACTTTTTGCAAAGCATAGAGTCAGTTTCTCTTGCTGGCTTTAACGAAGCCTAGCATAACTTTGATATTGGTTGTTTTTGAAACCGATTGAGAAGCAGAAAGTTGTTTATTAAATTGACTCAGATTTATAGTATCTGAGTTTGAAGGCGCCCCGTTTAACAAGGATGTCCGCTAAAAACTTGAAACTTGGTTGACAGTTGTCTGACGCTGCCAGTTGGCGGCTTGACAATTTTGGAGCCGAAATTGCGATTCCGATATATAATTTGAGTTATTAACAAAATTTCAACAAAAATTTGATTGTTTCAATTTGATTTATTTTGTTATTCTGAGAGAAAAAGTTTGTTATACAGCTAAGCTGAGCAATTAGTTATCAATACTAATTGAGCAACAAGTAATTCAACGGTAAGCTACAGTAAAGCGGATAATACAGTTCAAATTTAACTGCAAAAAACAATATCCAGACGGATTTGAAACCGCTGAAAAGTGAACGACGAAGAGTCAGCGAAAAAGTGCAAAATTTTTGGAAAATGCGTTTACTTATGATCAACGCTAAAATGCGTTAAAAACGAACCATCGCAGTTTTACCGAAGTCAATTTACAAAAATTTAGCGTTTTTTTAGCGTTGATCGTACATTTTTTAGTGCTTTTGCCTCCAACTTTCAGTCCCAAATAAAGTCTCAATGCGCCACCCTCTTCAAGAATTCTTTGAGGAGCTAATGGATTTTTGCCCTTGATTGTCGCGAAAGATAGTTCGGTAAAGCCATATTCATATAATAATACGCATGAAAAGAAATAAAACACGCATTATTAATTGTTTGCTGACATTATAATAAAATTTTCATTACCCTTTGAGGACATCATAAGAAAAAGTTTTATTTATTCATTTCGAAACTTCACTACTTTTTCATTACTTTATAAATGCCGTTCGTGTAGAATCAAATGCCGTTAATTAAACTTTAAACAATGCTACAGCAAATTGCACAGTTCTAACAGGAAAATGGGAATCTGTTTCCTGGTAGGTATTTCGCCCTGCTTTGAAGGTTATTTCCTATCTAAATTTGGGTGGATTTTTAATCCGAAATTGCTTTTCAAGAAGTTTTCATGTTTCATGTGTAGTTTCAACTGAGTGCTCAGAAGTGACCCCTAAAGAGGAGCAATGTAAGTGCCACTCGAGATGGAGAAACTTTTTCTGGGTCACTGATGAAGACCTTCTGCCCATCCGCAAGGTGACAATGCTGCGTTGGGGACAATCGGCAGCTATCAAGAACGTCAAATGCCCACTAGTGGAGAACTTCAGCACTAAAACTATCACCTATGCTACTTGCTTTGATGCCCTACAAGCCAATGGAGGCAGAGAGACCACTTACACTTTGCAATATAGGGATGAACTGTTCGAGGTGTACTGCTACTATGCCCGTAGCTACTGGCCCACTGTCACCCAGTTCACACCCATCAAGTTAGAACCAAATTTTCTTTGCACATTAGCACAAATAAATACACATCTCCATTCCCTGGCGCTTACCGGGTTCAAATCTTTCAGAATTTTTGCAAGATGCGAGTCCTAAACAAAGTATGGGTCATTGTGCAAACGCTTTTTGGACTAGTATCACAACTTCAATCCAAATAACATGGCTGTTCTTAAGAAAATGTATATCTTAGGGTAAAATTATGAGAAGATGAATCGGACCTCAAAATCAGAGGAACTTGCATCCAAAACTGGACTCAATTTACGGAAAATATTTTACAACTAATTTCTATTTTACCCACAACTAAATTTTTTTTTGAAGACACAGATGGGGGCTGATCTGTCGGAATATCAATTCATTTTGAGAAGTTAAGAGTTTGAAAACAAACAAGAAGGCTCTGCAAAGTGCGTTTCCACATATTATTCTGACACCTCTAATCTACAAAAATCTTAAACCAAAAACGTTTTATTCGTTGTTCGAACAGATTAAGCAGCTCCTAAAAGCGATATGTCGGTAGAATTCTTACTAGTCATAGTCAACTGTAACAAAAATTCAAAAATGTAAAGTGGTCAAGATTTCTTTAAACAATAAATGTGAATCATAATGTATTGCTTTATTGCTGTCTTTTATTACCAAAAAAATTGAGATCCAAAATTGTTGAAATTTTTTAAACTAAACTGCTTCTTTTTTGAGATTTTTTTTTGCTTCAGGTTTCAACAATGATGCATGTGAGCATATTCGAGTAGCAATCTTAATTATAACATCATACTGTGCAATGTATATGGGAGATGCATGAGTTTTCGCCAACTTGAGTAACATATAGGAACTTTTAAATAAAATTTTGACCAACCATTTTAAATTTTTCTCATTTTTCGCACCTCAGTTTAAAAGTACGTTTTGCGATTTTGTTTATTTTGCTCTTCAGAAAAGTACACCACTTTTCATCTCCGCCTGAAAAAACGAAGTGAATTTTGTAATTCATTACTTTACCGGTAATATTTTTGTAGTTTTCAAAATAATCCGCGGAAGCTTTTTCCCTCTTTATACTTTGACTCGCAGTTCACGAGAAACAATTATTTGTCTATTGTTGTCCCCAAATAATTCGGATAATCATATTCGTAGAAAAATTCTTAGCATGATATTGCTCGTCAACCAGAGTTTTGATAATCCTTTTTAAACTCCTGGTAATACTAAAATGAAGCTCTTTCAAGGAACTTTTATTGTGAGAGAATTTTTTCACAAAAATATATATTTTGATGCCCGTATTATCTTATCGGTTGCTACTTCCGTTGCATAAGATATCGTTTTCTATTCAAGTTGAATGGCTTATTATAATCTAAGGGTCTGTGCGATTATACTTACCTCAATTCCATTTACCATCAAAACTATATTTAACAAGTAGGCTCGTTAATGTTCGTTTGCGCTTGATGTTCCGACCCGAGCTCATCTACATTTTTAACTCAATTGTCAACAAAATGAAGAGATAACAAAAATAGATGTTTGAGTTTAAATAATCGCTACACAGCCTAACTACTAATTGAATAACATAATGACATGCCTCATTACAGCGCCAACGAGATCTGAGTTCTGTCGTTAAAGAGACTACGCGAAAAAAAAACAAATAAGCCAAAAGAAAATTTTCACGGCAAAAACTCAATATCTAAATTCGAAACCACCTGGTACCAACGTCAAAATGCAGTCAGAAAGAACCTCAACTGCACGAATTTACTTTTTCCTAACTATACAGCAGATGCAAAATTTCTTAATGAGACTAGGTAAGAAGTCGACAAAGAGAACGGATAATGAGGCGAAATTCAAAAAGTAATCGACATTTTACAAACCAAGAAATTAGTTTTTTACAAAACAATCGTTGATAAATTTACTAAAAGTTATTATAAAACCAAGAAGACCTGTTTTTGGTTAGACTCAGCCATAGAAACGGACCAAAACTGCAGAAAAACTCAATAAAATAACAAACTACCTGCAGAAACAAAACTTATTGATACCATTTAAATGATTAGCTAATGTCTGAGTATTGTATTTTCAATTCAATTATTATTTATTTTAATTCAGCTGAACGATTTATACTGAGAGACTGAATAAGTTCACTTGGGCCACATTTGAAAACCATTGGGATCTGTTATTAAGTGATTGTGCTGAAGGAAGAAAAAATGAAATGCAAAAATTGACCTCTCAGAAAACGTTTATGAAAAGGCATTTTGTCCACCAAATAAAACATCAGGGACAACATAATATCAGAAGATTTGTTTTTTTTTGAAATACAAGAAATTGGATATGTATAATATCTCGAAATTTAAGACTATTCACTATAAACTGACTGCTAGGGATAACTTGATTCATTCAATCCTCAATCAGTTGCAAGCTTATGAGACCGTTTCTGCAATTAACAGCACCGTAAAGAACAAAAAAAACAGGCAGTAAAAGCAAATTCAAGAAAAAATTGATCACGAAAAGTGTCGACGGCATTAAAAAAGAACCTTTCGGTAAGACTTTTCTGTATTCATTTATCTTTATGACAGCAATGGGATTCTGTGTTTGGCAAAATGACTTCAAAAAATCAACAAACATGAACAAATACATTAGAATCCCCCAAAATTTTGAGGAAACTCATAGTATCAACGCCATTAAATCAATAGCTTTCAACGAAAGTGAGTAAATACGCTTTATTATGCCTCGATGGGGCAAAAATAAAGTTGTCTTTTGTAAGTCAATCCATATCAATAAAACATTAATGACAATTAAACGGAAATTAATTGACTATGAAAACAACAACAATTACAGGCAAAAACCAAAAAAATCATAAGAAAAGTGCGAGAAAGTGTAGATGCAATGTAAACAATAAGCTCCTCTCTGAAATCTTTATCTAAGATCCACTGAACTTCTTCACTAAGACAATGGGAACTCTCAGTATGGGATAATGTGATAAAATTTGAAAAAAAAACCAAAATTACAAAAAATGTATCCAAAAATTTAAAAAAATTATAAAAACTCGTGGCTTTGAATTTGTAAAACTAACAGGTACAAGATAAAACCGCTAACCATAATCGTTTTTGGTTGCAGTAAAAGAAAGTGGGCCTGTTAATACTGTTACTGACTATTATTTCACAAAAATTTTCAGATTTGTTATTGTTCAAAAAAAATCCAAAAATTTTCTTTAAAGTCTTTAAGTCTTTGAAGTCAATAAAAAGAGCCATATATGACCTGATGGGAGAACAATGAACATTGATAGTTTTTATGCATGGTTAATCAATAAGACATCGTATTAAATCATATGACTATGAAAACAACAACAAAATCAGGCAAAACCCAAAAATTCAGAAGAAAATTGCGAGAAGAAAGTGTCGTAGCCATTAAAACCATTAGTTTTTCTCTGAAAACTCAATCTATGATCCTTTGAACGTTTTTTTTAAGTCAATGGAGGCTACCAAAAGTAGGCTAAGGCGAAAAGCTTTCAAAAGGAACCAGTAGTACGAAAATATCCAAAAATTAAAAAAAAAAGTTTTTTGG
>NC_134469.1:74352343-74399843 GCF_964194025.1 Convolutriloba macropyga | reverse complement strand
CGTATGTTTTGAGTAGTTTAAAGTTTTGGGTAATCATGGAAAAAGTTTGGAGTATATTTTTAACTGTTAATAGGCCCTTTTGCAGAAAGTGAGTTAGTGCCTTAACTGAGAAGACAATTTCTCCAAAAAGTTGGAGTTGGGTGGACTGAAAAATAAAAAAAAACACACCAATTTTGATGCGAGAAATCCGAATTTAAAAACGAGTTAAACCCAGATCAATACTCATGGAAATACTGCTCGACAGTGCTGCGTGATGCAAAAATTGAGTGGCAAAAATTGAAGTGGATTATTTGGAGTAGACCCGAGGGGACAACCTATAAACCAGAAAATATGTGTTTTTTTGCCGCCAAATGGCTTTGAAAAAACTAAAAGTGGCAAAAAAACACTATGGTCATTTTTGCCGAACTCAGATGTTTTTCGGGTTTCAGCTTACACAAATCGTTGAAAATTTTAAAATGGAAACGAATCCTGATCTCTTAATGGATACTGCAAGAAAGTGATTTGCATGTAACTGGTTCCCAACCTCAAACTCTGTTTAATCTCACCGCACGATTTGACCCCTAGATCAAGAAACTAAAATTTCAATTGCACATCCAAACAAGATATACTCCTGATCTCTCTACAGACATTGCGCGTCTTCTGATGAGATTTAGTTCAATAAAATTTACGGGTAAGTGGACCAATGGGTGGAAGTTCCGCAAAACTGTTTGTTGTTATCAGTTGAAACCTCCATTGAACGTGTGATCCATTGCATCTGAGATCAAATTTTGGTTTACAAGATAATTGATCTTCTCGGTTTTTTTACTGCAGAGAACGGCAAAAAATGGTTTTAAAGTTGGCCTTGACATTTTGTTAACGGATCAAGAAGCGGGGCATTTGACAGGAATTGATTAAAACTACTGGTTTTGATAGCGGCATTGGGACAATTAGAGAATCCAAAGCAAGGTTGCATTGCTTACTAAGCAATTATTAATTGAAATGCACAGTCAATTCTAGAATCTTTTAAAGCGATTTGGATTCGTTTACATAGGAAACAAAGGGTCCTTTACTTATGATAAGGTAGAAATTGAACAATGGTTGGCAGCAGTTGAATGATTACTCGACGTAATTTTTACTCCATACTTAGTTATATTCATATATATATATATATATATATATATATATATATATATATATATATGTAAATATGTATATATATATGCATATAAACTTATATAAACAAATATATATATATATATATATATATATATATATATATATATATATACATATATATATATATATATATATATATATATATATAGATATATATATATATATGTATATAAACAAATATATAAATATATATGTAACTATATATATGTATATATATATATATATATATATATATATATAGATATATATATATATATATATATATGTATAAAAACATATATATATATATATATATATATATATATATTTTGATATATATATATATATATATATATATGTTCATATTATATATATATATATATATATATATTTATGTGTATATATATATATATATATGAACATATATATATACATATATATATATATAAATATATATATATATATAAACATATATAAATATATATTATACATATACATATATATATATATATTATGTATATTATATTACAACAGCAAAAACGTTTCTCTTTTCACTTTTGGAATTTCTTGTTCCTCGACTTTTTTATACAATTCAAATAATTTGAATTGTATTGGGACGCTGTCTTTTCCTAAAAAACTTTTAACACATTTTCATAGTTTTTGAAGTCAAATTGGAGTAGTGATTTTGGTCACGCCGAATCAGGAAGTAGAGCAAAAAAGCGAGAACAAAAGTGGAACAATTCGCTCCGTTCTAATTTTTTCGTTCTAATTTTGAAGCAGAGTGAGAAAACTTTGTTTGAACGAAAATTCGCTTTCTCGCTTGTGGTTTTTCGTTCACATGCCGCAATTTCAGTTTGATTGTAACTTTTTTTTGGATTTAACGGTTTTTTCGATTTTTTGGATCGGATTTTTTTCTAAATGGTTTTCCCAATCCATTCATAGTTGGCCCTAGGCCTAGTTTTTTTTCAACCAAATTTACATCTCTCATTTGTGGTTTTATGTTCAATTATGGGAATTTCATTGTGATGTTTACTGTTTTTCGATTTTTTATCTATTTTTTTCCAAATGGTGATCCCAATTCACTCATAGTTCGTTCTTTGTCTAGTTTTTTTGTTTAGTCAATGACAATTCTTTGAATTGTGCGTCAGGTCTTGTCCTGCTAAGTTTTTTGATTTCGTTTCAGGTTTTGTTTGAGTTTGCTTAATTCTTTATGTCGAGAGAAAAATATATTTCGCTATGGAGGCCATTGCATATATCGTTTTTGTGTGAAAAAAGTTTTGATTAATCTTCTCTCTGTTTCAAATAAGTCAGTGATCCAGTTTTGAGTTGCTGTAATCGATTGTAAATAACCTCAGGAATGGATTCATTGCAATGTTTTATTGGAGTAGAAGCTATGTTTGCCAAAATCATTAATAACTCCAAAGGGTTTTAAAGTCCCTAAAATTTCGGCGATGAGTAGAGCTGAGAATTATTAGAGCTGAGTTATCCTTTAAGCAAATTTTGTTCAGGTTTCGTGTCGGACAATATACCCCTTACAAAACTGGAGAACTGTAACAGTGAAGGGGGTTCGTTGGAAGTGGGCATTCTCTACTGCTACAGCACAAATAATGGTCGTTTCAGACACAACCGAATGCCAATGTCATGTCAACACTATGCTGAACAAAATTACATTGAGAGCGGAGTGTACATGATCAATACAAACTACAAGGAGAAAAGTAAGTCGCGCGGAAATTTTTATTGTTTTTTAAAATATTTATGTTATAGTTTTTAGATCTTTTAGATGTATTTATGTTTTTTAGATCTTTTCAGCTAGCGCCATTGGGGAGCTGCGTACTTAAATTAATGTTGTGGAGGTGAAAAATAGACGAAAAGACTAACGTATTTGTCTCCTCCACCCACCAATTTCCGCAAACATTTTGTAGAATGGTTTAATATATCTAAATGGTTTAATATATCAGTTATAACTAATAACTACTTCCTGTCAATCATTAGTTCTTCAATTTTTTTCTGCTTTGCTGAGCTTCCAGAAACAAAATTTCGGTTTTATTTTTAAGTGTGAACAAACTAATGCTCTTTGGCACTAAAAATCGTTTGCATTGCATAATCAGAGATAATTATGGAGATTCATAAACCAACAGACAGGGGGGTAATTCATTGAGAGCAAATAATGATGATCTCCAGAATAGCAGTCTATAATGTTATGTGTTGTTTAGCTGGATGGATGGACGAGTGTCTTGTGTACTGTGAGATGTATGAAAAGAACGACACTCTCTACGGCACCACTGTTGTCGATACAGATACAAGTTAGTAGAATCAACTTTTTCATAATACGCAATTTACTCTCCATATTATTGTTCTAACCTTCAATTTTATCTGGCGATTAGTTGCTTCAACTTTCAAATCTATTTGGGGGTCAGGAACTTTACGTTTTCCCAAATTTTTTGTTAAGTCAATTTTCGCCGATGTAGAGAGATAAAAGCAGAGAGATAAAAGAGTGTCTTCAATCTTTTGCAGAGAGATATAAGAGTGTCTTCAAAGCTGAAAGTCTTCAAAATCTTTCCCTTTTCTTGCCGTTCACTATCAGAATGCTTAAAATAACCCAAATTTACATGATATAGTTTGCTCCACCAGTCTCTTTTTATAGCTGCGATAAAAATAGCTCTGTGAAATCTTTTTTACTTTTCTTTTGATTTGTTACAGCTCAAAGAATTTAAATTGTACTAAAGCGCTATCTTTTTTATAACGTGTTTTTTTCCTGGTTTCAGTTAGAGTGAGGAGCTTATCAACCTTTTTTCAAACGAGTTTTTCTCTTTTTCAAAGCAAGTTTTTGTTCACGCGCAGCAATTTGACCTCTAATTTCGCTGTTTTTACTCTTCACTATTCTTGCGTGCTGTCGGAAGTAAAATGCTTGTCTCAATAACGCATAGCTTTATTTTATTAAAACGTCAACAAAAACTATTGTTTTTTATGACTTTGTTGTATATAATTGCAGTGAAACTGAAAATTTGGTCCACATTTTTTTTTGTTTTTTTTGTCTTATTTTTAAATCTGCTTATTGACAGCTTCAATGGGTTTTCAAATGAGTGCTCTCATTTGCCTTTTGAAGCGGAGTAAAAGATTGTCAGGCCACAAATTATTTCAAACTTTTGAATTGTATTTCAGGACTTGTCCTGCTATCTTTTTACAATTGAATGAATTTGAATTTTATTGGGGCGCTGTCTTTTCACACATTTTCATGATTTTTGAATTGTCAATTTGGAGAAGTGTTTTTGGTCACGCCAAAACAGGAAGTGGAGCGAAAAAGCGAGTGGTTTTGCGGCCTGAAATTTTTTCGATCTAAATTTAAAGTAACGGTGTTTAAGAGTGAGAAAACGGTGTATGAACAAAATTTTGCTTTCTCGCTGGTGGTTTTTTGATCACATGCGGCAATTTCGTTTTCATGTTTACTGTTTTTTTTCAATTTTTTGGATCGGATTTATCTCTAAATGGTTTTCCCAATCCACTCATAGTCCGTTCTAGGTCTATTTTTCTGTTTATTCTAAGAAAATTTTTTGAATTGTACGTCAGGACTTGTCCTGCTATGTTTTTTACTTCGTCGAACAAAAAATGTTTCGCTGTGCTTCATTTTGCCGCTTTTTCAAAATTTTGCTTGAAATCTATTTGACTTCTCTAGGCTAGTTTCGCTCTTCTCTCAATCTGCTAAAAGTAATGTTGAACATCAGTTGCTCAGCAAAGCAATTCAAAGTGAAAAGAGTCAGTATAAAAAATTGAAGTCAGACATAGAAACGGGATAAACCCAAAAGGTCCAATTTTAGATGCCCGCTGTTTGAACGTCGTTCCTATAAGTCTTAGTTACCATCTCTAATGTTTATTGGTATTGATAGTAGCCCCTGTAGCCTCTCTCTAAGAAACAGAATTTTGTTCAACTATGAAATGCCATCAAAATAAATTGGACTTAAAAAATATTTTTGTAAAAAAATCTTTTTTTTCAATATCTAATCTTTCAATCCCAATCATGCTTTTGGAAACAACGGCGGCTATTTTCCGGCAATCTGCCGGTTATGTTTAAATACTTATTTTATTGCTCTTCAAAAAAAAATTTTCAAAAGATTATTTACGAACAAGGGTACCGCAATACACTTACGCTGGGCTAAATTTTTGCTGGAAGGTCAATTAGACAACAGCCTTAAAAATTAGGAGGCTGTTTTGTGCGTTTCTTTAATCCTTCAAAACGTACGTTAAACTGTACTGCTCTGAAATAAAAAACCGGTTATGACATTACTAATCTGTTGTTTATTACAATTCAAAAAATTTGAATTGTATTGGGGCGCCGTTTTTTTTTGTACGACTCAAAGAGGAGTGATGGAGAATGCCTTTCTTAATCAATTTTATTGGAGTGATTTTTGAAGCGGGAAATGAAACGCGTGAAAAAATTTGAAGTAATTTTGGTGCTGAACAAAAGTGAAGAGCGGAGCGAAAAGAGATTGGTTTTTGTTCATACCGCTGTTTTTGAGAGAGCGACAAATTGATGTGTGAAAAAATTTTCTCTACGCAAGCAATTTTTTGTTCACTTGCGGCTTTTAAAAGCAGTTTTTTGCAACTTTTGATGGTTATGAGGTTTGATTATGATATTGTATTAGCTTTAGACTTGTTTTGATAGGAATTGAAGGTTTCAAGTAGTTAATTTGAGTTTAATGCTAATTTGGAGGCTTTTGAAAAGTTTTACTGATTTTTAGAAGAATTTAATGATTTTTTAGCTGGTTTTTTTGTTTTACTGCTTTTGGAGGGATTTGAATGGAAGCTTGTTAATAATGGAATTTTCAGATACCAATTGATTAAAGTTTTGTTTGTATAAATCACTTTTTTCTCAGGAGAATTGAGAGAAAGATTGAGAAATTTTTAACAAATTTTCTTATTTTTTTGCAGTTTTTCTTTTTTTTTAATCTTAGACAAGTTTCTTAGCCTATTATGACTTGTGCATTGTTTTGCAAGATTTTCTTTGCTCTAATTGCAACGGAATTTTATCCGGTTTTATGTTTCCTTGTACTATTTACAAAACTCCTTACAATTTTTATGGTGTTTGTAGATGTTTAGATTTCACAATAGTTGTTCTACTTGTTTAGTCAAATGTATGGGCAACTTTCTCCTTCGTGTCGTTTCCGTAATTTTTCCGGCTATGTTTTTTTAAGATCTGTTCACACATTTTCATGATCTGTGAAGTCAAATTGGAGTAGTCATTTTGTTCACGCCGAAGCAGGAAAAAAAGCGAGTGGTTTTGCGGCCTGATTTTTTTTTACTTTATTTTTCAATTAAAGTGAGAAAATGGTGTTTGAAGAGAACTTCGCTTTCTCGCTTGTAGTTTTTCGTTCAAATGCGGCAATTTCACTTTGATGATTACGGTTTTTTTCAATTTTTTCGACCGGATTTTTTTCTATTCCCAATCTATTCATAGTTCATTCTACGCCTAGTTTTTTGGTTTGAACCAAAAACTCATTTCTCGCTAGTGGTTTTTTGCGCACATGCGGCATTTAGACATTGATTTCCTTTTTTTTACGTTTTTGATGTTTTTTTTAGAAATGGTTTTCCCAATTCACTCATAGTTCGTTCTAGGTCTAGTTTTTTTATTAGTCAATGAAACTTCTTTGAATTGTACATCAGAAAACTTGTCCTACTATTTTTTTTTGATGAGATTTACAATTCGAATGTACTTGATCGCGTTTTTTGATTAGATCTGTAAAGGAAGGGAGAGCAAAATTTAATTTGAATTTTTAACGGTAATATTGAATAGATTCTAAATTTTTCTCTCCTGCACGCTTGAACATCAATTTGTTGCTCATTGTCCTGTTCTCCTCTTCGCTGATATCAGCCCGAAAATGCTACTCCTTAATAGGTTGGAACACTTCCTGTGCGAGGCACAGTTGGTGCCAACCCCTTGTTGAGCTATCAGTGCACTTTTAATATGGGTCGCGAGTTCCATGAATTTGAAGATAACTTGCACCAATACTACCATGGCATGTTCTAGTAAAGTTTCATTTATAATTTAAACTAAATATTCAGGTTGAGAGCATTCATAAATTCGAGGTTCATCAAGGTTGCCACTGAAAAAAAAATGAACAAAATCGAACAACTCGAACACCCTACACTTGCAGGAATCAACATGCATGAAAACAGCGAGGCAATTCAACACAATTGAGATGGTTGCGCTGAAACCCAGAAAACATAATGGATACTTTTTTGAAAAAAAACACAGTTTCTCAATCTTTAAGTTTTCATAAATTCTACAAGAATTTAAACGATATTGTGCAGGTTCGGAATGATTAACTCAACAATTTGAATTCCAGGAGATTCAATGGTTTAAACGCCATTATGGCATGCCTCAATGACTTTTCGTGTGCCATCAAAAAAATTTATTGATTTCAGTTGGTTTATCATTAACTGAATTCCTTTTTTAATTAAAAAAACTTAAGTGCACCCGTAGAAAATTACTCTTTTGTTGTTTAATCACATTTTCTTATCGATGGTGAGTCCTGCTAGCTTCCTATGGTGGCACAAGTAAACTTAATCAATATTTTTTGTCGACGGTTAACAATTTATTTACTTTCCAGTTTAATTTCTTTGAAAAAATCTATGGAATTTTTAGATTTTTCGTTTTATGTTTTTTTTTATTTTTCTATTTTTAATTTTGGTTCTGATTTTGGATTTGCCTGTTCGTCAGCTCAATCTCATCGTGATGCTTCACATAGATTCTTTGATGAAACATCGAAAAATCTGTTAACAACTTTTGTTTCAAGGAAACAATTGACAGTGCTTATGTTGTTTTGTTGCACCTTACTGTACTTGATGCTTTGTGTTATGTTTGTTATCTCTTAATCTCAACAACAACGGGCATCATTAATTAACTCTATGCCATTGCTCAAAAACATTTATTAGCAGTAGGAAGGAAAACATTGTTTGAAAAATAAAATTAATCAAATCAAAGACTTTACTTAATTAGATATTTAAATCAACGATTCATTTACTTACCAACCAATTGTTCAGTTGAGTGATCATAAAAGTTGTCGAGAACTCGTTGAAAAAGATGAATAAGAAAAACTTTTCAATTAAATTTTTTTTATTGCCAGGCTTTTTCATGTTAAAACTCAGGTCTTTCTACGTCAAATTTATGGATTAGACAAAATTGACAGAGAATAAACCAGCTGAACGTGTCCTTAAACTTAGAAACGTTTAGCATCGAAAATACAAGAGACTACAATGCTTGCACAAGAGTAAAGAGTACATGATCAACATATTTTTATAAAAATTGTGCAAGATTTTGCGCTATTGAAATCTGGTCTTGGATACAGTTATTACAACTTCTATTAAATCTTGAAAATTTGTTTAGATGTCACGCATGAAGCAGAAAAGACTACAGTGGCCTTCAACTATGACTCCCTATTTAAATGCAAGGTTAGAAGGTGTCAGGACAATTTACCCAATTCCATTTTACCCAATACCATTATACCCGTGCCATTTTACCCAACCTGCCATTTTACCCAATGCCATTTTACCCAATGCCAACTTACCCAATTTACCCCATTGCTAAATTAACCAAAATGACTATTTAGCCGACTAGAAAATAAATGGCCCGTGGGACTTGATATGAAACTATCACAACCGAACATGGAATTAGCGGACTATATAATTAAATGGCCTGTGGGACTTGATATGAAACTATCACAACCGAACATGGGATTATACTGTTCACAAACATTTTAAACCATCCTTGTAATAGCAACTGCTAATGGCGACGGCAATCGGATAATTGAACAAAAAGATCAAAGAGCATTGGGTAAGTTGGTGTTGGGTAAAATGGCATTGGGTAAAATGGTAGGTTGGGTAAAATGGCGTAGGGTAAATTGTCATATAACCGGTTAGAACAATCGCTATCATCCGAGACCAATTTGTTCCGCGCTTTGCATTCCGAAACCATTTGATTAAATTAGGCACAAAGAAAGGCTTGATTCTGATTATTTATGAAGTATTGCAAAACCCTACGCGTTGACAAAATTTCACAGTTCCTTGAAATGTATGAAAAACGCGTGTTTTTAGGCCTATATGTTTAGGTAACTCATTATAGGGTGGGGTTATAGCCATTACAGTTAATAAATATTATACAGGTGATGATAATTTTTTATGACAAAAAAAGATAACTTTTATGGTCTTATTGCACCTGTGGCGAGAGAGTAAAAGTTCCGATATATGCAATTGGCATATTCCAGTTACTTCATATAGTATTAAGTCCAAAATCAGTTCATACATCAAAAGCAAGCGCCTGTGCACAATAAAGTGAACCATTTGGTACATTTGATCTATTTATTTAGATCAACGTATCTTAATACTTGTAAGAAAAGTCCTTACAGTGTAGAATACGGCGACAAATGATTGGTTACATACTAGTTGGACAATAGATCGAAAATTAAATTATTCAAGTTGCGTATTGGCCATTCAGAATAAGCCGCTCATTTAATATTCGGCATATAATAAATTCTGTTGTGATATTTTGTTCGGTCGTGGTAAATTTGGCGACTTGTAAGAGATCTGAAGTTAAAAGAGCCTATTGAAAGAGAGCCGAAAATTTTTTGAATTATTTAGTCGATATATTACGATAAATTTTGCAGCCAATTAAATTGTCTTCTGAAATGAGATTACCAAATTCTCAACCAATGATAACCGAGTATTTGAGCAATGAAATGAAACTTTAATGTTTTCTAATAAAAGAAATTGAAAGTGAATTAAAAAATAATTATCTTGAAACTATCGCGGGCCATGACCATGCCTGAGTGGCTTATGGGACTTGATATGAAACTATCACAACCAAACATGAGACCAATTAACCCACTAAAGTACTTTTCTCGGTAATCAACTAACAATTTGGGGCAATTAAAGGCAACTTTTTGCTTTCGGCTCTTTTTAAATCAAATCAGTTTTCGGCGCTTTCTAATTTCCTCCGGGCCGCTTAGGAATGGCCATGACTCGCGATTTTTTGGCCAGATGTGTTAATTATATGCCCACTTGCAAATAATGCTGAAATTCAACAAATAAGGAAAGAGATTGATTCCCGATCTATTCTCCCAATTTTTCTGTTTTCGATCTGTTGTCCGTTTACCATACTAAATTAAACTAAAACAAATTACGTATAACTATGCGGATGTAATACTGTGCCGACATTTAGGAGTGCCGAAACTGGAGCTGATTTTAATTGTGCCGAAACTGCGAATACCAATTAACTATCTTTTAATTGCTATAGGAATTTTTTTCAGAGCAAACAGGGCGCGTTGATCATTAGTTCGGTTGTGATAGATTTATATCAAGTCCCACGGGCCTCTGAGGCATGGCTATGGCCTGCAATCTTTTCTGTTTGCCTTAAATTTATCTCGCTCCAATTATTTTTAGTCACTAAGTAACAATATCCAAAACCTCGCCACTTCAGTGTGATTGCTTCAGAATATTTACGCTCATTTCAGTTGAAGTGATCTGATTGGTTAAAAAATTTTAGGAGAGAAAAATTGAATAAATTTTAGCACTTTTGTAATCAGCACCCCTATACGTCGGCTTTGTTGTATGACACCACTATAATGAAACATTATAATTGGTATTAATTTTACAATGCCTTTGTCTAACAATGCCGCAAATTATCGCAATATTAAATAAAATGAATTGGTAAGGACGCCAGCTCGTAATGCATTAAGCCAAAAGGCAGCAAAGATGTTTTTAACTATTTCCCATAATAGCCCCATAAATTAAGAATAGCACCAACATAGTAGTATTTTTTGAGGCAATCGGTGGCTATATACTCCTATTAAGCTTGCGGGGCTATAACAATAAATAACACATTCAAACATTTTGCAACTTGAAAGGTAATTTTTTCACACGCCCACACACATACAGACGTCACAGACACGAAAACAAGCACAGCGTCAAAGCCTGACTGAATATTTGATGAACAATGACAAAAAAATCGATCCATTTTGCTGCCTTGTTTAAAGAGTTTATTATGGTACGAAGTACTTGTTGTTTTCGATTGACTTTTTATAGTAAGAGTGTTGTTTTAGCCCGCAGCTCTTTTTGGGAAAACCAGCATGTGGAAAAATGTTGTTCAAACTTACATCACCTACAGTTTCACAGTCAACAAATGCCCGAGTAAGTTTTCCTGGATCTTTTCCGTTTGTGCCCCCCCCCCCAGCTTAGTGGGCGCATATTATTTGCACCCCCCAGACGCACGTGCAATATTTTTACATAGTGATTTACTATGTAATGGCACGTGCTCTGTAACTGGGGGGCGCATAACGTACTGGGGGGGCACAAACGGAAAAGATCCGTTTTCCTTTACCCCGTCCAACACTCTTGACATTATTACGCCTGATTGAACCCTGTTCAAATGCCGGGGATAAACGTTCTTGGTGATCATACTAAACTGCGCAAACGCATTGATGAGCTTATGGTATTGGTCTCATGAAGAAAAAGGAAATAAGGTTTTCTTAATTTATAACAGAGTGTTTGTTTCAATGCTTTCAAAAAACTTCTTTGCTTTTCTGAGACACAAAATTTTTTTGATCTACGTGACAGAATGTAATGAAATTTTGTCCACATAAATTTTCCATATATGACTACCAAGAAATGCTACACTTTTCACAAAAACTCTTTTTTCGTATTCGCTTCTTCAAAGTCGCCCATACAATTTTAAGTGATTCAGATTTGGACAAAATGCTGGCTGTTCTAGTCCTATACTCCTCATCTTCTAAGACATTGATGACACTCCGCCTATACTTAAACTCAACAGCATTAAAATATTAGGATGTTGAAAAAGTTGGGCCCTGAAAACACCGTTTTTTTGTTTTTTTTCTCGAAGTTGCCAAGTACTCTAAAATGTTTAGCTTGATTAGGCATTGAGTCAGCAATTTCCGTCCATCTGATTGTTTTGCAGTTATTAATAGCCGCCCTCATCTTTTCAGCGGGCTATTATAGCGCTCCTATTTTTTTTACAATTCAAAGAATTTGTTACAATTCAAAGAATTTGAATTGTATTGGGGCGCTGTCTTTTTTTAAGATCTGTTCACACTTTTTTTTAATTTTTGAAGTCAAATTGGAGTAGTGATTTTGGTCACGCCAAAACAGGAAGTGGAGCGAAAAAGCGAGTTGTTTTGCGGCGTGAAATTTTTTTGCTCTAAATTTAAAGTAACGGTGTTTAAGAGTGAGAAAACGGTGTATGACCAAAAATTCGCTTTCTCGCTAGTGGTTTTTTGTTCACATGCGGCACTTTCGCTTTGATCTTTACTGTTTTTTTCGATTTTTTGGATCGGGTTTTTTTTCTAAATGGTTATCCCAATGCACTCATAGTCCGTTCTAGGTCTAGTTTTCTGTTAAGTCAATGAAAATTTTTTGAATTGTACGTCAGGACTTGTTCTGCTATGTTTTTTACTTCGTCGAACAAAAAATGTTTCGCTTTCCTTCATTTTGCCGCTTTTTCAAAATTTTGCGTGAAATCTATTTGACTTCTCTAGCAAAGCAAAGCAAAATGAAAAGAGTCAGTATAAAAAATTGAGGACAGAAATAGAAACGGGATAAACCCATAAAGCCCAATTTTAGATGCCCGCTATTTGAACGTCGTTCCTATAAGTCTTAGTTACCATCACGTTCCTATAACACAAAATAGTTAATTACAGCGGCATAAAAACACTAGCAGCCCATACAGATTAGATCCTAAATTTTTGGCACTTTTGAGAGTATACAGCAGTATTCCTCCTTTAAAAACCAGAAAAATTTTTAAAGAGAAATATTTTTTTATAGTTTTTCTTAATTTCTTCATTCCTAGAAAAATTTTACCAGATAACGAAGCTTCTAAAGTAAAGCCTGCTCAACATATTATCGAATTTTTAACAGGATCTACTAATTAAGTCGTTTGAAAAAATTCTGGTCTTTATTCAAAAACTTGAAATTTGCAGGAAGCATGCAATTGATTGTAAGTTTTTGAATTCAATAAAATTAGAAATCGTTAATTTGAGGTTTCAAAAGACGAAGAAAAACTATATATCCCTTAAATGGTTTTCATATCAGAAATAACAATGTTTTTTGAATAATAACAAATTACAAATATTTGTTAACTGCTAAAGCGATGGTTTCCGATCCCAGAGAGCACCAAAAGACAGTTGCCATATAATGGTGTCTCCTTACAATATGATTAATATAAAAGTGAGAAACTTGGAAATGCACCTGTTATGGAGGGTAAAAATCTGCCAGGAAAAGAAACAGTACCCAAACAAGTTTTCTGTGTGCTCATAGGTGGTGCAATTGATCCTATAGTGACTTTGTACGACTCTGCAAACCAGGCTGTTCCAGACTGCAATTGTTCTGCTGGGCTCAAGGCAGCCTGTGAGTCCGGAGTGCCGAGTGAAGTTGAATGCTCCTGCAGGTATACACCTTATCATCTACAATCATTTCAGATTGCAGTCACCAAAAAAATTAAATTCCCTCGCAATATTGTTCACATCTTGCTCTACCCTGAAATTGCGGTATTTTGTGGTATTTGGCGACAAAAGACGAAAACATTACACAAATACCAATTATAATCGACAAATACCACAAAGTTCCGCAATTTTTTGTAAGATTTTACAAGAATCATTTCATATCATTATGAGCCAGCGCCTCTATCAGATCGTAATACATGCTAAATGTGTCGTACTGTTAAAAGGTGTCATACTGTGTCTTACTGTTAATACATGTATTAAATTCTGATAGAGGCGCTGGCTCATAATGATCTGAAATGATTCATTTAAAATCTTGCAAAACATTGCAATTCTTATAAGATGTTACTATATTAGAGTTAGTATCTTATAATAAGTTTCTTATAAGAATAATGCATCTACTTTATTAAAGTTTCGGTATTAATCTGTATAGCATTGTATAAGAAAAGCAATGTTCAATGACAAGCGTAATAAAATTGATTAATAAATAGTTAATTTTGATAATTGTTTTAGCGCAATTGGGAGCAGTGGTATTGAGGTGGACGCAACCTCAGAAAACGCTCTCATCTCTAAGATTGAAATTGTGGACCCCGCAATTACAGCACAACAAGGCTACGATGTTCAGATTGGCAATGCTAAAATAAAAGGTAAGCAACCATAAAAGCGTCACCAAAAACTAAATAGTCATCAAAAAAAGAGCAATGCTGCTCATAAAAAGAACAGTCTGAAATGTGGGGAATAATAAGAAAAAGGGCAGATGAGAACAGGCCGCAGTATCCTAATGCTGTTCCGCTGCGATTACGCAGGAACCAAAATTATAATTAATTAATTAAATAACGCTAATTTTTGAATTAATAATGGTCATTGTAGCCTAATTAAGAGGTGGCGGGATCAACCATTACAAATAATATAAACCGCTATAAAAGTGGAAAACGTTTTGACAAACATCATTAGAGGCAAATTAATAATTCATTCAATTTGAAAAATAATGTGTCAAAAAATTTTCCTTTTTATAGTGATTTATAATTTCTGTAATGATCAGTCCCAGCACCTTTTAATTGGGCTATGATGACCAGTCAAATTTTTCCGATCGATAATATGCGGTATTAAAAATGTGACTGGTATCTGGAAATATCATTGAAGCTAAAATTTTTTGAGCGCTTCCTTATTGATATCGTGGTTTTTTATGTGTTTGGGTCATTTGAGGTATTGACCATCATGTTTTCGGTTTTTTCGCCTACTTTCAGCAAAAGTTAAAAAGAAAAAAAGGCACCAGGAAAATTTTTAATCAGACTGCTTTGTCAAATCTGGAAAAGTTTTTGGCCAATTTTGTTTAATACAAGCTCGAACGCCCGGTTTATCTAACAAAATAACTCTCGTAGCTAATGCGCTAACCACGGGGCAAAAATGCTGCAAAAACAAAAGTTCGCACTAAGAGATAATAATTAGAGTTTACAGTACAAATTGAGTTTTGTTGATATCTTAGATAGTCTTAGTGCTGATTGAGACTTTGGCTATTTACCGAATTTTTTAAACCAAAAATAGAAAAAATTAATGCATAAAAACATTTAATTTTTATGTTTGTTTTCATTAATCTATATCCTTCGGATTGTGATCGTATTTTTATTGTCCTCGGGCGAACTCTGTTTATTGGTATCCGTATTATGCTTTTTACCTGATAAGACAGTGGAGGGTGGGAGGCTTGAATATGTGGTTCAAAGAAACTGTAATTTACTAAAAAATCAGGCTATGAACAACCTCGAATGAATTCGTTTTTTTTTCGTTATTTAAAAAATGCATAGTTGATTCATTAATAATTGTTTAAAAAATGTCTCCTTGAGGAACTGAATCCAAGCCTGATTAGATTTTCTTGCTTTTCCCAGAACTTATATTTGTAATTCTTGCTCAATTTTCTCATGGGTTCAATCACAGACTCCGTAGTTATATGTAACTAGAATAATTTGCTGTGAGAAAATCTTAGTATTGGTTGGAATGACTCTTGTGACACTGATTAAAAAAAAAACTTTCAGGATTTTTTTCAATTTGCAGGCAGTTCCTAGGGGTAGTGGTCAATCCAAAAAGTGAATTTAGCTATGGCAGGAATAGAGGCCCTTGCATGGTTATTTTCAGTGCATTAAAAAGATTTCAAAATTTTGAATCTTCTCAAGTTTCACCCACAAATATTGGGGACATTAATTACACCCCACTTCAAACCTTTAACATCACTAAAAGTTGCACTGCAAAGAAAAAAAATTTGACACCACACAAAAGTTGCCCTCGATTCGTTTCTCCTTTATCAACAGATACGATTTTAATTTCATTCATCTCCTCTTTACAAGTTTAGGACATTTTTCACGGAAAGTATGCTCATTTCGGGAATCTAGTTTTCAAACGCATTAGGAAAACTTTCAAATGGTTTCAGTCTAGTAAATATAGCTTTGATTTAACCTTTTGTTAGAAGAAAATTAGCTTCAGTGCTTCTCCTTTTTGAAAAATATTGTTTCCAATTTACCCCTGAAAGTTAATTTCTTCTTTCATACAAAATTTCAGAATGGACGTTTCGATTCAACATTACGTATTTGTTTTTACGCATATTTCATCGCAATTCGTTTTTTGATCGACTTTTAAAAAACTCTGGAAATAATTGACATCTGTCAGTTAGAAGCAATTGTAAAAACACTCGTGTATCAAGATTAATGCCATTGTACCTCAAACAAACATTTACTGCAAGCTTAACGGTCACAGTTAGTGACGAAAAGTAAACCATGAAGCTGCGTTTTTACCACTTTTAACCAATTTGTCGCATTTTCGTTTGAAATAAGTTTTAGTCACTCTTGCTGTACAGAATATTACTTCTCAGATAATCTACGTTTGAAATGTGTTATCGCTGGCTTTAGTTTTGCGACCCCTACTTAGAAGCTAAATGGCAAACATTTGGGAGTGACTCATGTTGCTTGAGGAGGTTCTACTTCTTTTCACCCCTACTCATTTAACCCCCTATCATTTAACCCCGATTTATTCACCCCTCTATCATTTCATCCCGCCAATTATCAGTCGACATTAAAGGCATGTTTTGTCATAATTAAGTGGATAAATTAATCCCACGTTCGGTTGTGATAGTTTCATATCAAGTCCCACGGGCCGCTGAGGCATGGCCATGGCCTGCGAGGCATGGCCAAATGATTATATTGCTGATTTAACAATCCTTATTTTATAGAAAGATTAAAATCGGGGTGAAATGATAGAGTGGTTAAAAGATAGAGGGGTTAAATGATACAGGGGTGAATAAATCGGGGTTAAATGACAGGGGGTTAAATGAATAGGGGTGAAAAAGCGGGACACCGCTTGAGGAATGCCTGCTTCTAATTTTAAGTACTTTAGTAAAAAGAGACTTTAGTTGCTTTTCACTGGTCCGGTTTTCGTAGGAGTAGATGTTTAAACATTTTGAGTCTTTTGAAATTTTTCAAGTTCAATATCTTTAACGGTTAGAAATACACTGCAGCATATTATAGGTACTTTTTGCTAATCTCTCCTAAAAAGTGGAACAGTTTCTGTCGTTCTTAGGGCCTTCTGTTTCTTTTATATCTAGTAAGGTTCATGTTGGCCTATAGTTTAGGTGTTCTGTAGTTTTTGGCAACACCGATTTATTACAAATTAAATAAATTTGTAATGAATTTTGCCATTTTTTTACATTTAATCACTTTGCATCATTTTCATGTGCCACTAAATTTTTGCAGGCCTGTATCTAGATTGCTATCTATGTTTTACCATCAGAACATTGCTATTGAAGACATTAACACCAATATCCTTTGTGAACAACTAGAAACTTTTTGAAAAAATTTTCGCGTTTTCTGTGCTTGTTTCTTTTATGTCAACCAAAAATTTTTTGTTAGCTATCAAGTTAGTTGTTCAATCACGTGTTCATGTTTTTTTTGATAAGAACTTCTCCTTGGGAAAGTTTTAACCTCAATGGCATCAACAATGCTGATTACTGCTCTTTATGACCAATTTCATATTTTTTAATCGTTTTTTTTTATTTTATTTCATGAATAGTCCTGCTATGTTTTTTAAACTATTTTTCATGGTTTTTCTTTATGATGTTTTTCAAAATGCTCATATACGCAATTTTACAGTTTTTCCACAAAAGGGCCAGAAAATGGAAAAGATACGAATTGTTTTTATACTTTTTGATTTGAAACATGAAGTCTTTCTTTCGTAGAACTTGGGAAAGACTGTAGGGATACGAAGAGGAACAAAGACAACTTTCGCCAAACCAATAGGTTGCATCCGTGTATGCTGGAAAATATCAACTTCCCAAGTCCTAGGGATCACAGGCTCATTGACCCCGATGGAGCTGGTGGAGCACCTCCCTTCGAAGTCAGGCTAGTACTCCGTCCATGTCTAGGTGTTTGTTCAAATCCACTCATGATAATCCATTTGGAGTGGCCGGAATGGCGTATAATCAGACCTCTTAACGTAATGACCAATTAGCAAACTTTCTCACGTTCGAATTGGTTGGCGCGTACAAAACGACTCTCTCATATTAACTTCGTTTTGGAAACCGCTGTACTGAAGAAGTGCAGTCGCTACCGATTAACATATTCATTTCTTGATTCCCGGGTCGAGGTGTCAACGCTAAAAAAACGCAAAAATATATAAGATTGGCGGTGAATGCGTTTAATTTATGTAAGATCTGTGCTTGAGGCCTTGAAAAGCAAGTATTGCCGTTTCTAAGCGTAGATCTTACATAATAGTGCGTTTCTAAGCGTAGATCATATATAATTGTGCGTTTCTAAGCGTAGATATTACATAACCTTGCATTGCATTTAGCATTGACCTTATACAATTATGCATTGAAGTTAGTGTTGATCCTACTTAATTTTGCGTTGCATCTGACGTTGATCTTTCATAATTTTGCGTAGATTTTAGCGTTAATCTTATATAATTATTCGTTAAATTTAGCGTTAATCTTACATATTTTGGTCCGAGTATGTTGGTCGACAGTGGTTCGAAGCTCACAGACACAGCTCTAAGCGTTGACTTCTTGTAAGATCTACTTCTAGAAACGCATAATTGTTTACAATCTGCGCCTATACATGCAAAATTATATATCATCTGCGGTTAGAAATGCTAATTTATGTTAGAAAGGCGAAAATTTATAAGATCTCAGCTGAGAATCGCAAAAAAAACGCATTCACCGCAAATTCATTTAAAACATTTGAATGAATAATCTAACTTGTTGAAGCTATTATTTACCCTTATCTTACATAAAATTGCCGCAATTAATCTTGCTTGATTAAACCAAATAAATAAAGGAAAAACATCTATCTATTTGGATGGATTAATGAAATATCAGTCGGAATTATTGCCTATTGCACAGGAAAGATTTACAATGCATGGAAAAACGAACCTAAACGGAAGGAAATTCCCGTCATAAAATCTATATATATATATATATATATATATATATATATATATACATATATATATATATATATATATATATATATGTATATAAATATATATATATGTATATATATATATATATATATATATATATATATATTTTATATACACATATGTATACATATATACATATACATACATATATATATATATATATATATATATATATATGAAAATATGTATATATATATATATAAAATATGTGTGTGTAAAAATTTGTAATATTTTATATATACATATATATATATATATATATATATATATACTTATGTATATATATATATATATATATATATATATATATTTATATATATGTAAACATATATACATATACATACATATATATATATATATATATATATATATATATATATGTATATAATATATATATGTATATATATATATATGTATATATTTATATACACATATGTATACATATATACATATACATACATATATATATATATATATATATATATATATATGAAAATATGTATATATATATATATAAATTTGTGTGTGTAAAAATTTGTAATATTTATATATACATATATATATATATATATATATACTTATGTAAATATATATATATATATATATATATATATATATATATATTTATATATATATATATATATATATATATACATATATGTGTGTGTTTATATATATATATATATATATATATATATATATTTATATATATATATATATAATATATATATATATATATATATATTTATATATATACATATGTATACATATATACATATACATACATATATACATATATATATATATATATATATATGTGTGTGTGTGTGTGTGTGTGTGTGAAAACATGTTTATATATATAAATATGTGTGTGTAAAAATTTGTAATATTTATATATACATATATATATATATATATATATATATATATATATGTACTTATATTATATATATATTATATATATGTACATATATATATGTATATATAAATATGTAAGTGTAAAAATTTGTAATATGTATATATATATATATATACTTATGTAAATATATATATATATATATATATATATATATATATATTTATATATATATATATATATATATATATATATATATATATAGATATATATATAAATATATATATATATATATATATATATATATATACATATATGTGTGTGTTTATATATATATATATATATTTATATATATATATATATATATTTATATATATACATATGTATACATATATACATATACATACATATATACATATATATATATATATATATATATATGTGTGTGTGTGTGTGTGTGTGAAAATATGTATATATATATAAATATGTGTTTATAAAAATTTGTAATATGTATATATATATATATATACTTATGTAAATATATATATATATATATATATATATATGTTTATATTTATGTATACATATATACATATACATACATATAAAAAAATATATATATATATTTATATATATATATATATATGTGAAAATATTTATATATATATATGTGTGTGTAAAAATTTGTAATATGTATAATATATATATATATATATATATATATATATATATATATATATGTATATATATATATGTTTATATATGCACATAAGTTTACAGAAAATTTCCATTTTGGTTCGTTTTTCATGCAATATAAGTAGTTGCCGGTCAATCGTCAAAAAATCAAACGGAGACTCGATTTATATTTTTAAATAAAACTTTAATATATGTACACCAAGTATCATTTGAGGAACTAAGAAGTTCGTAACTAACTCTGAGTTATCTAGGCTGATAATTCTCTCCTCTGTCCAAGTATTGAGATGAATATTGTTGAAACTACCAAATTACAATATAAAACATTAAGAAAGTTATTAATCGTCTCAGAGATAAGGGAGACTTATTTCAACCCTTCTCTGCTTTACAACAAAAGTTAGTAAAACGCATACCTTGATAATTGCTCTAAAGCTTTTATTTTTGTTTCTTGATTGAATTCATTGTTTCAAAATTAGAAATGTTGACTTCATTCAAAACATATCTAAGTTCTTAACCTAGAGTTTTTCTTCGAAAATTTTCTAAATATATTAACTTTTCCTATAGGCCCCCCTGCAAGATTTAGGAATATAACAATTGGTCCTGAGAAATATTTTACCCTAACTCCTCCTCCTTAAGTTTTATGTTTGACCGTTGAGAATCGTACTGCAAAATTTTTAAACTTTAATTCAATACTTCAACCGAATTTAACTTTCAATTAAATTACTTACTTTCTGTAGAAAATGTCAGAAATCAATACAAATATGTACAACAAAAACAGTGCATCGATGACTAATACTACTACCGGTGCACGTTTTTTTCACGCTAATAATTCTATCATAATTTTCTGAGGTTGCAACAGCTCTCCATTTTCAAATAAGATTTGGAACTCAGTTGAACAAATGTAAGCATAACCTATAGTTGCAACAATAACTACAAAAGCGTTATAAACGGAAGAAAGATTTTCTAAACATTCCCACTGACAGCTGTGACCGTTTCAAATAAGGCATTAGATTAGAAAAACTATTTGACAATGAGGGTAATAAACAAGCATGACACAAGTATAAACAATTATGCAACTATATGACAATGAGGATAACAAGGCGGCTCGTTAATGTGCGTTCGCACATGATGTTCCGACCCGAGCTCATCTACATTTTTGACTTAATTGTCAACCAAATGAAGAGATAACAAAAATAGATGTTTGAATTTAAAAAAACTGCTACATTTTAAGTTAACTAAACACAGTAAATTCTGCCTCGATGAAATAGAAATCATAGGTTTTATTCATGTGACATCAATAACTCATCACAATAAGTCGGATGGCAAAGAAAAATACATCAAAACCACGAAATTTTTGAGAAAACCCATTGTATCAAAGTCAAAAAATTCTACAGCTTTCAACGGAAGGCATTTAATACGCTAAATTATGCCTAGATGATGTGACGGCTAGGATGTTTGTCATTCAAAATTTATCAATAAGACATTACAACAAGTCATTGACTATGAAAACAACAACAAAAACAGGCAAAATCCAAAAGTTCGGTAGAAAATTGAGAGAAGAAAGTGTCAAAGCTATTTAAACCATAAGCTATTTTCTCTGAAAACTTTTTCAACGATCCATTGAACGTCTTCACTAAGCCAATGTGAGCTATCAATATTAGGATAATGTAATACGATTTCAAAAGGAACCAAAATTACTAAAAAAAATCCAAAAATTATAAAAATTATGAAAACTCGTGCACCGAATTCACAAAAACCAATAGTTAGAAGACAAAACCGCTAACCAGATAAATTATTGCTGATGTAGAGAAAAAGCGGTTCTGTCATTACCGAGACTGACCTACAATCCACGAAAAAAGGCTTAAGATTGATTTATGTTCAAAAATAAAAAAATATTTTTAAAGTCTTAACAGACATTAAACTCAAAAGCCTTCATAGGAATACAATGAATACGCTCAGCTAAGCCACGATGTGAATACAAGTATGTTTATGATGCCTAGGTAATCAATAAGACATCACAATATGTCTTATGACTATGAAAAAAAAACAACAAATACAGGCAAAAACCAAAATTTCTTTAGAAAAATGGGTGAAGAAAGTGTTGAAGCCATTTAAACCCTATTTTTTTTCTCAGAAAGTTTTATCCATGATCTTTTGGACGTCTTCACTGAAGGAAGATGTAGCCATCAATATTAGGATGACGTGATAAGATTTCAAAATGAACATATAAAACGAAATGTCCAAAAAATTTTTTAAAAAATTTGAAATCTTGTTGCATTGAAGACGCATAACCAATAGTTATTTGTTAAAGGCGCTAATGAGATTAACTTATGTTGCAGTGATATGAAGGAGTTCAATCCAGTTTTTACTGAGACGAACTTACAGTTCACAAAAATAAGTTTATGATTTACTAATTTTAAAAAACTTTCGAATATTTATTTTCAAAGTCTTAACAGCCATTAGCTGTCCGCTCACAGCACTAGATAGGTTCAATTAATGCCCATTAGCAACTCTTTTGTACCTTTAGTCAACAAGTTTATGCCATAGGATTATAAAACTTTAATAAAACCTCAAAAAATAAATCAAAATTTCATTTGAAATTACGAAATTTGAGATACGAGTCCAAAAAAAACATGAGCGATCCCTTCGAAACAAATTTTTTGTTAATTGGGCTTCATTTGATCGTAAAAGAGGTTTGTCATTAACGGAACGTTGATATTAAAAGTGTCTAGTAGTCTCTAGGTGACTTGAAAAAACAAAAAAATTGCAAAATTTTCTAAAAAAAGAGCTCCCAAACCTAATTCGAATTTTTTTTATATATTAAACTTCCCTCTAAGACTAGAACTAGTCTTTATTATCTCCTTTTGTCTATTAAAAACCTAAAATTGATTTACTTTTTGGCGTGAAATCTAGTTTTGAGTTAAATTTTTCGTAGAAGAAACGTTAATTCGAACGAAAATTACGGTAAAAGTGAACCAAATATCCAGTGTTCACATGAAACTTTAAACCTCGATAACTCCTCGAAAAAAAACGAAATTCAAAAAAATCTTTTTAATTTCGAATTCTACGCTGGACGAGCTTTTTAATGATACCACGCACATTTCTCTACGATGAATATATCGGTCGGCCAAAATTCACGGAACAAAAAAAAACCCATTTGAGTATATAGTTCCTCCCCCCCACAAGTGGGGTCGGAACAATAAACAAGTATGACACAAGAATAAACAAGTCATGACATTTTCAATTAGTTTTATGCCTTCTATTTGGCCATCGCGACCTATGAACTGCATGTAATCTGGGCATCATAACTTACAAACTGCCTGTATTCTGGCCATCATGAATTATAAGCGGTATGTATTCTGGCCATCATGACCTATAAACGGCATGTATTACAGCCAGCACGCATTATAAGCGGTCTGTATGTTTTCCTGTCAGCACGCTTTATATTGTTAGTATTATTGGTATTTCCTCCGAATTAATTACAATGTAGACAGATTTTGGCCCGAAAAATTCAGTACGTAATGAGGAGCTGACGACAACTGAAAAAATTTTTCACCCGGTAAATAGAGTAATTTTTTACTTGAAAATAAAGCGATTACAACAAATATCTTTGAAGCTCAAATCTCTAGAATAAAGAATTCACAACTATATACAGCATTTACAAAACGATCATAGTAAAAAAGATTTCGGGATTCTGTTAGCGGTTAGGGCCCAGTAAAACATTCAAATGAGTAAAAAAAATACCTTTTAAACCAAAGTGAAACACGGGTTTTTGAAAACCAATGAAATTTAAGTGAAATTGACCTTGAAACTTTCAGAAATCCAATTGTAAAAAAGAAATATCAATTAACACATTATTTGGTGAAAATAATATAACGGATTGGTGAAAATAATATAACGGATATTGTTTATATAGTGCCCAAATAATTAAATGAACCCAAAATTAACTAATGAAAACGACGAAAAATTTTTTTTCATTGAAAAAAATATTTCAAAAGTTAATATAACAAAAACTTAATAACTCAAATGGCCAATATAACCGCTGGTACAAGCACAAGTATATTTATAATCTTTTTAGGAAGGTATGCTGGGGAAAAATCACGCGACAATGCATTGGGTACTGGGCTCCACCTGTGCACTAAAAAAGTATCAATTATTTAAAGAAATTCGAAGATTTAAAGCAAAATTTTTTCAGCAATAAAAAAACCAAAACAAAAAACAGATTACAAACTTAAACTTAACGGTACACATCGACTGACATTTCGATTTTGATTAGTATCAAAGTATAAGCCAACCCAAACAATTTGGCATGGGATAAAAAAATTTCTAACTTGATTGAAGTCGATTTATATCAAATGTTTTTCAAATCTGTGCACTTTGACAGTTTTGCTGTAGAAGTAAAAGATGAAGAAGGAATAATTAGCTAGGTAACAATATGCAATCGCGAACAAGGACCCCGAATAGCAGGAATTGAAGCCGTCATTTTATGTCAATCGCAGTATATACAAGAATGATATATCAATTAACATTCAATTCAATTCAATTCAATCAAACTACTAATTCAATGATTTATCAATGATCTATCTGAGCAATTACCACCATGGAAATTATTTACATTGACATGTTAAAATTAGATACTATTAAAATTAAATACAAATAAACTAATTAGAAGCAATTGAAGTAAACAAGACGCAAATTTATCGCAAAAATTCAATTGTTTGAAATAGCTTGACGCGTCATTCTACTCTAAACTTGACCAAAATAAACATGAGCAAAATTACTTGAGGCGATTCTCAGTAGAACCAATCAACTTTAATCCTTGGTGGACATGAGTTTCAAAGAAGTTTGAAACAAAGACTACTACGCATTGGAAAAGCACAAGATGGAGCTCCTATAAATGCAAAGTTACGGCCAGTACCACTGGAAAGCAATTACTATAAAAAACGAGCATAAACATGATATTGTTCCCGGACAATTACAAACAAAACAGATTCTTGGTCAAATGAAAGAGATCGCAAGAACGGAACAGAATCCAATCAATAATATCAGAATTGCCACTAGTCTCTTAATCAAGCAGTTGAAGGTTGGCATTTGGGCATTTTTCAAGGCAACCATCGCAGCATTCGGACTTTTCTGAAGAAGTTATCAGTCGAAGCTGCTAACCATGTTGACCTGATTTCGTCCTGCATGTTTTTTATATGCACAATTAGGCACTACCAATTCGGCTTTAAAGTGAGCATTCTTTATCAAAATTGGCTTCAAAGTGATTATTGTTAGTATCACAATTGGGTATATTGGCGTTGGGTGTTATTGTATTGGGTATTTTGGCATTGGGTAGAAATACTTTGGGTATATTGTCATGTAACCTCCAAAATCATACAAACAGATCTAACTACATACGTTTTGAATTTGAGAAAATAATGGACGAGCTAGCGCAAGCTGTTGTTATGCAAGATCTAATGTCTCGAGGAAAGAGATCTTGCCTTGCTCGAAATGATTTGTCCGGTTGCTTCCTCAAAAAAACAATTTCGCAGGTTTTTTAGTATCTAGACGCACATTCAGTCTTATTACTTCACGTATTTCTGATATGCAGAAAGGAACCTATTAAAAATTGTGTTTTTTTTTAAATTGTATTAAGGGCCATGCCATTTTAGGCAAAACTGTGCTAAATTTTTCTTAGATGCAATATTTCATAACCAACTGAAGAATGATGCAAATTTTCAGCTGTCTGGGAGCCGTCAGGTTGTAATAAAAAAAAGTAAAGCCAATTCTGCGCGCAACTTTTTTGTAGTCACACTGGTCCTATATATCCATTGCGATTACCTACTGACTCCATTTTTGGAACTGGCAGTGTGTTTTATCAACAGCTTTCTGAAAGGAGATCAATATTTCCTCAAATATTCATGTTTATGATAATGCCAAGCAGAATGTATCAACTGAATGTAGAGGTGCCGACGATAATATTCGAACAGGTCATTTAGTATCAAGTAATACTTGCTAAACATCGGAGCAAAAGAGTACGCGGAATTCTTAAATATTGTTGTTCTCTGATTTATCAGGTGGATAAATTTCGCAAGAATTTTAATTTGAATTATCAGATTTTACCAAGAGATATTTGCTTCTTCACTTCTGACCGCAAACCTGTAAATCATTTAATAATGCACTGTGACGAAAAAAAGTGCAGCTCTGTTTTATACCAATTACCTCTTTAAATTCAATTCGTCCAATTGATTAGATGGACGAAGGGTGCAATTTATCGCAGAAATTGAATTGTTTGAAATAGCTTGAAGCGTCATTCTACTCTAAACTTGACCAAAATAATTATGAGAAAAATTACTGGAGGCAATTCTCAGTAGAACCAATCAACTTTAATCCTTGGTGGACATGAGTTTCAAAGAAGTTTGAAAAAAAGACTACTACGCATTGGAAAAGCACAAAATGGAGCTCCTGTAAATGTAAAGTTACGGCCATTACCACTGGAAAGCAATTACTATGAAAACGAGCATAAACATGAAATTGTTCCCGGACAAGTACAAACAAAACATATTCTTTAGTATCTGTTTTGTTTGTTTTGTTTTATGCAATATGATTTCATAACCAACTGAAGAATGATGCAAACTTTCAGCTGTCCGGGAGCCGTCAGGGTGTAATAAAAAAAAGTAAAGCCAATTCTGCGCGCAACTTTTTTGTAGTCACACTGGTCCTATATATCCATTGCGATTACCTACTGACTCTTCCATTTTTGGAACTAGCAGTGTGTTTCATCAACAGCTTTCTGAAAGGAGATCAATATCTCTGCAAATACTCCGGTTTGTGATAATGCCAAGCACAATGTATCGCCTCAATGTAGAGGTGCCGAAGATAATATTCGAACATGTCATTTAGTATCAAGTAATTTTTGCTAAACATCTGAGCAAAAGGGTACGCGGTAATCTTAAATACTGTTGTTCTCTGGTTTATCAGGTGGATAAATTTCGCAAGAAGAATTTTAATTTGATTTATCAGACTTTTCCAAGAGAAATTCTCTTCCTCACTTTTGACCGCAAACCTGTAAATCATTTAAAAATGCACTGTGACGAAAAAAACTGCAGCTCTGTTTTTTACCAATTACCTCTTTAGTTTCATTTCGTCCAATTGATTAGATGGACGAAGGGTGCAATTTATCGCAGAAATTGAATTGTTTGAAATAGCTTGACGCGTCATTCTACTCTGAACTTGACCAAAATAAACATGAGCAAAATTACTTGAGGCAATTCTCAGTAGAACCAATCAACTTCAATCCTTAGTGGACATGAGGTTCAAAGAAATTTGAAACAAAGACTAACACGCATTGGAAAAGCACAAAAGGGAGCTCCTATATATTTAAAGTTACGGCCAGTACCACTGGAAAGCAATTACTATAAAAAACGAGCATAAACATGATATTGTTCCCGGACAAGTACAAACAAAACAGATTCTTGGTCAAATGAAAGAGATCGCAAGAACGGAAACGAATCCAATCAGTGATATCAGAATTGCCACTAGTCTCTTAATCAAGCAGTTGAAGGTTGGCATTTGGGCATTTTTCAAGGCAACCATCGCAGCATTCGGACTTTTCTGAAGAAGTTATCAGTCGAAGCTGCTAACCATGTTGACCTAATTTCGTCTTGCATGTTTTTTATATGCACAATTAAGCAATACCAATTCGGCTTTGGACATAAAGTTAGCATTCTTTATCAAAATTGGCTTCAAAGTGATTATTGTTAGTATCACAATTGGGTATATTGGCGTTGGGTGTTATTGTATTGGGTATTTTGGCATTGGGTAGAATTGCTTTGGGTATATTGTCATGTAACCTCCAAAATCATACAGACAGATCTAACTACATACGTTTTGAATTTGAGAAAATAATGGACGAGCTAGCGCAAGCTGTTGTTATGCAAGATCTAATGTCTCGAGGAAAGAGATTTTGCCCTGCTCGAAATGATTTGTCCTGTTGCTTCCTCAAAAAAACAATTTCGCAGGTTTTTTAGTATCTTGACGCACTTTCAGTCTTATTACTTCACGTATTTCTGATATGCAGAAAGCAACCTATTAAAATTTTTTTTTAAAATTGTATTAAGGGCCATGCCATTTTAGGCAAAACCGTGCTAAATTTTCCTTAGATGCAATATGATTTCATAACCAACTGAAGAATGATGCAAACTTTCAGCTGTCTGAGAGCCGTCAGGGTGTAAAAAAAAGTAAAGCCAACTCTGCGCGCAACTTTTCTGTAGTCACACTGGTCCTATATATCCATTGCGATTACGTATTGACTCTACCATATTTGGGACTGGCAGTGTGTTTTATCAACAGCTTTCTGAAAGGAGATCAATATTTCTCAAATATTCATGTTTATGATAATGCCAAGCAGAATGTATCAACTGAATGTAGAGGTGCCGACGATAATATTCGAACAGGTCATTTAGTATCAAGTAATACTTGCTAAACATCTGAGCAAAAGAGTACGCGGTAATCTTAAATACTGTTGTTCTCTGATTTATCAAGTGGATAAATTTCGCAAGAAGAATTTTAATTTGATTTATCAGACTTTTCCAAGAGAAATTCTTTTCCTCACTTTTGACCGAAAACCTGTAAATCATTTAATAATGCACTGTGACGAAAAAAACTGCAGCTCTGTTTTTTTACCAATTACCTCTTTAGTTTCATTTCGTCCAATTGATTAGATGGACGAAGGGTTCAATTTATCGCAGAAATTGAATTGTTTGAAATAGCTTGACGCGTCATTCTACTCTAAACTTGACCAAAATAATTATGAGCAAAATTACTGGAGGCAATTCTCAGTAGAAACAATCAACTTCAATCCTTAGTGGACATGAGTTTCAAAGAAGTTCGAAACAAAGACTACTACGCATTGGAAAAGCACAAAAGGGAGCTCCTATATATTTAAAGTTACGGCCAGTACCACTGGAAAGCAATTACTATAAAAAAGGAGCATAAACATGATATTGTTCCCGGACAAGTACAAACAAAACAGATTCTTGGTCAAATGAAAGAGATCGCAAGAACGGAAACGAATCCAATCAATGATATCAGAATTGCCACTAGTCTCTTAATCAAGCAGTTGAAGGTTGGCATTTGGGAATTTTTCAAGGCAACCATCGCAGCATTCGGACTTTTCTGAAGAAGTTATCAATCGAAGCTGCTAACCATGTTGACCTGATTTCGTCTTGCATGTTTTTTATATGCACAATTAAGCAATACCAATTCGGCTTTGGACATAAAGTTAGCATTCTTTATCAAAATTGGCTTCAAACTGATTATTGTTAGTATCACAATTGGGTATATTGGCGTTGGGTGTTATTGTATTGGGTATTTTGGCATTGGGTAGAATTGCTTTGGGTATATTGTCATGTAACCTCCAAAATCATACAGACAGATCAAACTACATACGTTTTGAATTTGAGAAAATAATGGACGAGCTAGCGCAAGCTGTTGTTATGCAAGATCTAATGTCTCGAGGAAAGAGATTTTGCCCTGCTCGAAATGATTTGTCCTGTTGCTTCCTCAAAAAAACAATTTCGCAGGTTTTTTAGTATCTTGACGCACTTTCAGTCTTATTACTTCACGTATTTCTGATATGCAGAAAGCAACCTATTAAAATTTTTTTTTAAAATTGTATTAAGGGCCATGCCATTTTAGGCAAAACCGTGCTAAATTTTCCTTAGATGCAATATGATTTCATAACCAACTGAAGAATGATGCAAACTTTCAGCTGTCTGAGAGCCGTCAGGGTGTAAAAAAAGTAAAGCCAACTCTGCGCGCAACTTTTCTGTAGTCACACTGGTCCTATATATCCATTGCGATTACGTATTGACTCTACCATTTTTGGAACTGGCAGTGTGTTTTATCAACAACTTTCTGAAAGGAGATCAATATTTCTCAAATATTCATGTTTATGATAATGCCAAGCAGAATGTATCAACTGAATGTAGAGGTGCCGACGATAAAATTCGAACAGGTCATTTAGTATCAAGTAATACTTGCTAAACATCGGAGCAAAAGGGTACGCGGAGTTCTTAAATATTGTTGTTCTCTGATTTATCAGGTGGACAAATTTCGCAAGAAGAATTTTAATTTGAATTATCAGATTTTACCAAGAGATATTTGCTTCTTCACTTCTGACCGCAAACCTGTAAATCGTTTAATAATGCACTGTGACGAAAAAAAGTGCAGCTCTGTTTTATACCAATTACGTCTTTAAATTCAATTCGTCCAATTGATTAGATGGACGAAGGGTGCAATTTATCGCAGAAATTGAATTGTTTGAAATAGCTTGACGCGTCATTCTACTCTAAACTTGACCAAAATAATTATGAGCAAAATTACTGGAGGCAATTCTCAGTAGAACCAATCAACTTTAATCCTTGGTGGACATGAGTTTCAAAGAAGTTCGAAACAAAGACTACTACGCATTGGAAAAGCACAAAAGGGAGCTCCTATATATTTAAAGTTACGGCCAGTACCACTGGAAAGCAATTACTATAAAAAACGAGCTTAAACATGATATTGTTCACGGACAAGTACAAACAAAACAGATTCTTGGTCAAATGAAAGAGATCGCAAGAACGGAAACGAATCCAATCAATGATATCAGAATTGCCACTAGTCTCTTAATCAAGCAGTTGAAGGTTGGCATTTGGGCATTTTTCAAGGCAACCATCGCAGCATTTGGACTTTTCTGAAGAAGTTATCAGTCGAAGCTGCTAACCATGTTGACCTGATTTCGTCTTGCATGTTTTTTATATGCACAATTAAGCAATACCAATTCGGCTTTGGACATAAAGTTAGCATTCTTTATCAAAATTGGCTTCAAAGTGATTATTGTTAGTATCACAATTGGGTATATTGGCGTTGGGTGTTATTGTATTGGGTATTTTGGCATTGGGTAGAATTGCTTTGGGTATATTGTCATGTAACCTCCAAAATCATACAGACAGATCAAACTACATACGTTTTGAATTTGAGAAAATAATGGACGAGCTAGCGCAAGCTGTTGTTATGCAAGATCTAATGTCTCGAGGAAAGAGATTTTGCCCTGCTCGAAATGATTTGTCCTGTTGCTTCCTCAAAAAAACAATTTCGCAGGTTTTTTAGTATCTTGACGCACTTTCAGTCTTATTACTTCACGTATTTCTGATATGCAGAAAGCAACCTATTAAAATTTTTTTTTAAATTGTATTAAGGGCCATGCCATTTTAGGCAAAACCGTGCTAAATTTTCCTTAGATGCAATATGATTTCATAACCAACTGAAGAATGATGCAAACTTTCAGCTGTCTGAGAGCCGTCAGGGTGTAAAAAAAAGTAAAGCCAACTCTGCGCGCAACTTTTCTGTAGTCACACTGGTCCTATATATCCATTGCGATTACGTATTGACTCTACCATATTTGGGACTGGCAGTGTGTTTTATCAACAGCTTTCTGAAAGGAGATCAATATTTCTCAAATATTCATGTTTATGATAATGCCAAGCAGAATGTATCAACTGAATGTAGAGGTGCCGACGATAATATTCGAACAGGTCATTTAGTATCAAGTAATACTTGCTAAACATCGGAGCAAAAGGGTACGCGGAGTTCTTAAATATTGTTGTTCTCTGATTTATCAGGTGGATAAATTTCGCAAGAAGAATTTTAATTTGAATTATCAGATTTTACCAAGAGATATTTGCTTCTTCACTTCTGACCGCAAACCTGTAAATCATTTAATAATGCACTGTGACGAAAAAAAGTGCAGCTCTGTTTTATACCAATTACCTCTTTAAATTCAATTCGTCCAATTGATTAGATGGACGAAGGGTGCAATTTATCGCAGAAATTGAATTGTTTGAAATAGCTTGACGCGTCATTCTACTCTAAACTTGACCAAAATAATTATGAGCAAAATTACTGGAGGCAATTCTCAGTAGAACCAATCAACTTTAATCCTTGGTGGACATGAGTTTCAAAGAAGTTTGAAAAAAAGACTACTACGCATTGGAAAAGCACGAAATGGAGCTCCTGTAAATGTAAAGTTACGGCCAATACCACTGGAAAGCAATTACTATGAAAACGAGCATAAACATGAAATTGTTTCCGGACAAGTACAAACAAAACATATTCTTTTAGTATCTGTTTTGTTTGTTTTGTTTTATGCAATATGATTTCATAACCAACTGAAGAATGATGCAAACATTCAGCTGTCTGAGAGCCGTCTGGGTCTAATAAAAAAAAGTAAAGCCAACTCTGCGCACAACTTTTCTGTAGTCACACTGGTCCTATATATCCATTGCGATTACGTACTGACTCTTCCATTTTGGAACTGGCAGTGTGTTTTATCAACAGCTTTCTTAAAGGAGATCAATGTCTCAGCAAATATTCCTGTTTATGATAATGCCAAGCAGAATGTATCACCTCAATGTAGAGGTGCCGAATAAAATATTCGAACATGTCATTTAGTATCAAGTGATACTTGCTGAACATCGGAGCAAAAAGGTACGCGGAAATCTTAAATATTGTTGTGACGGAAAAAAGTGCAGCTCTGTTTTATACCAATTACCTCTTTAGTTTCAATTCGTCCAATTAATTAGATGGGCGAAGGGTGCAAATACTGAGTTTAAACAATGAGGGTGCAAATACTGAGTTTAAACAATGAGTTTAAACCATGTTGCAGACATATTTTTATACGGCAGGAATATAAACTGAAATAAAGTTTGACGCGAAAATAAGATCTAACCATCAGGAAGAAAAAACATCAGAGAAAAATTATTTGAGAGGTATATATATCTAGATAAGAAATAAGATAACGAAAACTGTTTAGAACTACAAAGGAAATGTAGATATGTTACTGAAACAATGGCCAGAACAAGCCAAAAAAAAAGAATGTACACAATTTACACATAAAATTAACAATGCAAAACAAATCCACCCACACTACTTACAGAAAAGGGTAAATTGTCTAACAAAAGATTTTTTCAAATTGACACAATACATAATGCAAAAAAATTACGCTCCCTTGCATTAGAAGTTTAACGCCAGAGATAAAGATAACCAAACACCTAAAATAAAATAATGTAATTGATTTGGATTTCCAAAAAAATATCATAAAGATCACAAAATTTCATAAAGATCACAAAAACCCAATTTTATACAGTGAACCAGTTATAAAAAATTAAATGATGCAAAAAAATCGACTTGAACTCCTACTTTATATAGAGCTCTTAACTAGTGCAAAATAAACCACTTCGTGGAGTTAACGACCGCATACCTAATAATTGCAGTAGACTCCTCAGCAGCCTTAATTGTACAGGTTACATTGCAAGTACATGCAATAATTGTCTCAAAAACAATCAAGCATATTGTTTTTGTACAAAATTACGATAAAACACTTCTTCTTAAAAACTGAGAAAAGCAATGATTGATTTTTGAAAAAAAACTGTCTGCTCCCAAAAAACTGTACATTCAATTGCCGAGGGTCAGATATCACTGCTGCTTCAGCCAGAACCATTCTGAAGTAAAAATTTTTATGCCAAATTGACGAAAAATTGCTACAAATGGTTTATGCACTTTTATTTTGTAAGAGTAATCGAAAGCCAAAAGGCCCCTCAACGAACCCAGTGATTGAACCAAAAAAAAATAAATTGGAAACTTGTCTTGAAACTTCGAAATTTTTCAATTTGTTTAAGGTAGATTATCTCATAAAGCTGGTCGCGGCAATAATTGTCACGAAATGACTGATCACCTCAGTCGAAAACTCGGCAGTTGTTTCTGCCCAAGATGTACACTGAGAAAGCTAAAGATGGATAATTAAAGTGTCACTTTTGCGTCTTAGCAATTCAAAAAATATAGCAGTTGAAAAACTTCTGACAATTCAACAGATTTTGCAGTGTAAACACGAAAACAAAATGATAAACGCTCAAAAACAAAATATACAACGCAATGTATGAAAAATTCTCTCGCTCAGCTAATTTTAGTTCGCATGCCAATTTTATTGCTTTTGTAGGTTAAGATGACCTAAACAGACAGTACTTCCAATCAAAAAGAAACCTCAAGACAAACTAAGACTCAGTTCAAAATAATCAGTTCTGAATTAATGCAGAAAAACAATAATTTAACAGAAGCTTTCTTTTTTCAGCTGCTTTCATGTCCCCATCTTTCACATCGTCGTGTTCCTGTTCAATTTTACTACAAGAGAATTTATCGAATTATGCGTGCTTGAGATCTAAATTTTAAAATTTTAGAATAAATTTTTTCATTTTGTTTTAAGATTTCTCTAATAAAATAGTTTTTTTATATCAAAGCATTGATTCGGTGCTAATTATCACAGAAACATTGCAGTCTATTCAGGTAAATTTTGGAAAATGATCTTCATCACAGTGATGATTTGTTCAATTTTTAAAAATTGACTTTAGGCATCAACATTATAGAAATTGTTGACAAACATGTGTTTCACAGCAATTTCACTATATTGAGTTTTCTAGCTGTGGCAATTATAAAAACGATTTCCTAAAAAATTGCAGGCAAGGGTTTAAAAACAACTTATCGAATTTTTTTGTTACTTCAATTCATCTCAAACTTTTTTTGTGAACTGTAAATCAGTCGCAGTAACGACAAGACCTCTTTCTTTTCTTATTTCAAATTATCTGGTTAGGGTTTTATCTTTTAACTATTGGTTGTATGACTTCGTTGCCACAATTTTTCATTTTTTTCAATTTTTGGATTTTTTTTGTAGTTTTGGTTTGTTTTGAATTCTTATCGCATTATTCTAATATTGATAGTTCCCAATGGCTTAGAGAAGACGTTCAAAGAATCATAGATGAAGTTCTCAGACAAAAACTGATAATCTTTCAGTCGATTTTGAACAAATCTATTTTAAAAGATACAATATCGTAGAAAACTTGAGAAACTTGGTACAGCCTTATACCGTACTGAGTTTTCTAAGTTTTATGAGAGGCCGTATAAGTTTTAGTAATTTTTCATACTTATTTAAGCGGGGCTGAGATCAACCAAAAGCTGGTTGTTAAAAAGATTTGGATTGTCCCGACCCCACGTGTGGGGGTAGGAACTATATAATCGAATGGGGTTTTCTTTTGTTCAGACAATTTTGGCCGATCTATCTATTCTTCGTACAGAAATCTGATTGGTCTCGTGTAAAAGCTCATCCAGCGTTGAATTCAAAGTAAAAAAAGATTTATCGAATTTCGTATATTTCGAAGGGTTTCCGAGGTTTAACGTTTTGTGTGAACACGGGATAGTTGGTTTGATTTTGTTTGACTTTTAGCGTAACTTTTGTTCAAATTAAGACATTTTTCTCTATAAAAAATATATTCAAAATCACATTTCACGCTAAAAAAGAGACGATTTTGTATTTCCATTTGACGAAAGCCGATAAAAAGGCTGGTTCTTGTCTCATAGGGAAGTTTACTAGCTAATAAATTTGAAATCAAATGAAGAGCTGATTTTTTAAAGAAAATTTTCACATTTGTTTTATTCACTTAAAGACTAGTCAATTCTTCATATCACGGCTTCGTTAATGACAGACTTCATTCACAGTCAAATGAAGCCAAGTGAACAAAAAATTCATTTTCAAGGAATCACTCAGGTCTCTTTCGTTTGGACTCTGATTTTTCGAAACTTTTAATGATATTTTGATTTTTTTCTAAGCTTTTACTAATTTTTGGGGTGCGAAGGCATAGACTTGTTGACCAAAGTGCAATAGGCTTCCTTATGAGTTTAAAGTAAAACTATCTTTTCCGTTGAGTGGACAACTAATAGCTGTCAAGAGTTTAAAATAATATTTCGAAATTTTTTTGTAAATTTAACTGATCTTAAACTTTTTTTCCGCGAAATAAAAATCAGTCGCAGTAACGACAAAACCCCTTTCTTTCCTTTTGCAAGTAAAATTAATCTGATTAGCGGGTTCATCTTCTAAATATTGGTTGTATGACATCAATGCCACAGTTTTTCATTTTTTTCAATTTTTGGATTTTTCCGTAGTTTTGGTTCCATTGAATTGCTATCGCATTATCCTAATTTTGATAGTTCCCATTGGTTTATAGAACACGTTCAATGGATCATAGAAGAAGTTCTCATAGCAAAAATTTTTGGTTTAATCGGCTCCCTCACTTTCTTCTCGCATTTTTCTAATGAATTTTTGGTTTTCGACTGCTTTTGTTGTAATTTTTAGCGTAGTGAATTATCGTTATGTCTTATTGATAATTTCTGAATGAGAAAAAATTTTGTCATCGCATTGAGGCATAACTTAGCGTATTTTTTTGACATCCCTGGATGACTTTTGAAAATAATGGCGTTGTTGCTACGGATTTTCACAAAGTATGTTATTTTTTGAAGCCATATTGTTTTAGAAAAAAGAATCCTATTGCTTTGAAAAAATATTTGAGAATAGAAAACTTTTTTTCTGAAAGTTTTTTTATGGCTTCGACATTTTACTTGCTCATTTTTTATTTTTGCAGGTGTTGCCCTTTTTGCTTTTGCTTTATGTAACCATTGAAACTGACTGATGGTTGATAAACATCCTCGCCTTCTCATTGAGATATAATACAGCGTATTTTTCCTACTTCCGTTAGTGCTGTTGAACTTAATGGTGTTGACATAACTGTTTTCTCAAATGTTTCGTGGTTTTAAATAGTTCGTTCACACTTGTTGATTTATTGAAGTCATTTTGTTCAAAAGAGAAGAACCCCATTGCTTTTAAAAAAATTATGTAACTATATGAGCCTAGATAAAATTTTTACCTAAAATTTCTTTCCTCTGGCTTTGGCACTTTTCGCGCTCAATTTTCTTTCGAAATTACTGTCTTTGCTTGTTTAATTCTTCATGTAGTCGTAAAGTGCTGACTGGTCTCAAAAGCTTTTAATCGAGGATTGAATGGATGATGTTACTCAATGCGGTTCGTTTACAACGAATAATCATAAAGTTAATGATAATGTTGATTTTCAAATATTTTTCAAACTTCTCAGTTTTGTAGTACCTTTCCTCAATTTGTTTTTTATTGTCATCTTTGAGAGGCGAGTAATAACAAATCCCAACGACTTTCAAAAGTGCCTTAAGTGAAGTGATGCATTAGTATAAAAACAATTGAACAAAAAACATAAAAATCAGATAATGGCTAATGATTTCAATGGCTTCAATAAATTGTTTTTGTAAATTGTTCGTGTTTTTTTAATTCTTCTGCATCTTTAGTCCGTTTCTATGGCTTAGTCCAAACAAAAACAGATGTTTTGGTTTTTATAATCCTTCAGAAAAGTTATCGAAGTTGATTTCGTTGAAAGCTAATAATTTTTAAGACTTTTGAAATTATTTGTTTTAAGAAATATTGATTGACTTTTGAATTTTCCCTCAATATTTCTTCTTTGTGTCGACTTGCTACCTATTCTCATTAGGGAAAATTCCCATCTGCTGTGTAGTTAGGAACATTTAAATCTGTGTAGTTAAGGTTTTATCCGATTGCATTTTGACGTTTTTTAGCTGCTTTCAAAATTAGAAGTTGAGTTTTGTCGTGAAATTTTTGTTTTTGCTTTTTTTGTTGTTTGTTTTTTTTTCTCGTATTCTTTGTAACGGCAGATCTCGTGAGCGCTGTAATGAGGCATGGTACTATGAATTTAGTTAGTAGTTTGGTTGTGTGACTATTGTTATAACCTCAAATGTCTATTTTTGTTATCTGTTCATTCAAATTAAGTCAAAAATGTAGATGATGCTCGGGTCGGAACATCATATGCGAACGCACCTTAACGAGCATCCTTGTCTCTGGTTTAAAATATTTAAGATTTTATAAATCACAGTGTAACTTACAAAGAAGCAACACCTATCCTGTTGTGAGATTTGTTGTGAGAAATGGTACTACAATTTTAACGATGAGAGTCTACCTAAAAAATACTTACGAGTCGAATGTCATTCTAAATTTATGCAGTTTTTTTCATGCGTATTCATTGCAAATCTTGACAATTTGACAAATGCTTTTTACAAAATTTGATTTTTGAGGATTTTTTTGAAGGCAATTACTTATACTATGAAAACCAGTGCTGTTGTTGGAATATGAGTATTATTATGTGTATTATTTATGTGTTTTTGTGGTGTGCAGATGTGATAAGGAGGAAACACACCTTGACATTGAAGTCACCATTAACGGCAGTTGCCAGGAGTTCTCTTACGCCAGGGGGCCATACTTGGATGAGCAACTTCAGGTACAGTCGTCCACAACTCTCTCTCCCTCAACTCCCAAAAAACCGGCCTCGTCAAACCTACTCCTTGCAAAATTCAAATCGAAACCACAGATGCAATCAAATAATTTTGCTCTTGTTTAATTTTTTATCTCTTGTTTAAATTTAAACAATTATCTCTTGTCTATAATTTTTAAGTTATTTTCAATTTGATTGTCGTTCTTTTTTAAACCCGCTTTTAATATGAGTTTTGCAAGTCGCTTTGGTTGGAGCTCAGTACACCCTCCTCAAGAAAGCAGAAATGAAGAAAGTTGAAAAAGTTTTCAACTTTGAAAAAAAAAGAGTTGAAAAAAAAGAGTTAAAAAAAGGAGTAAGAAAGTTTTAAAAAAAGAGAAGGAATTGTTTGTTCTCTGATTCCTTAGATTAATTTTAACATGGGTTTCTTCTTATTTTCCTCCTTTGTCGATTACCAAAATATGTTGATGAAATTTTTCGAGATTTTAGGTCGGTTTGCGCATGATTTCTTTATTGTAAGAATTGCCTGCATAGGAATGCGCATTGATCTTGTTGGAAATCGGATATTTTGTAAGATTTTCTACCAGACTGCAAGACTCCCATCCATTCACGGCTACTACACGTAAATTAATTGGAAATAACTAAAAAATAAACAAGAGGTCAATGTTCCCTTTTTTATTGCATGATTATTAAATTGTGACTAAGATTGGAGCTTTAAAAATCAACAATTTCTAAATCTCCACTCAAAATATTGAATATTTTTGTAATTTTTAATGGCGATCAAGCAAGCCGATAGGGAATTAAGCCGAATTCGGAAAAAAGTTCAAGTAAGTCGATATTTTCGGAGATAGCGCTATTATAGATCATCCCTGGCGGGCAGGTGGGGCGCGGTTCGCGCACGTTATTCACTGCGATAGCCGGCGCGCGGTTTCTGAGTTACATCCCGCGTTATTAAATTGAAAAAAAAAATAAACAAGAGGGCAAAAATCCCTTTTTTTAAGTAATATATGGTTATTATTAACTTCAACTGGAAATTGGAGTTTTAAAAATTAACAATTTCTACCTCTCGACTCAAATGAATACCGAAAATAGTTGTAATTTTTATTATGGTTATATTTTTGGGTTATTTTGACAGAGCTTGATAGCCGCGTCCACCGAATGCTGCCAAGGCTACACTACCACTTTGAGTTCAGAGGGATGTGCGGATGTGTCTTCCCTGATTGGGAACACAACTGAGCAGACATTCACCTTCTTCAACAACAGTGGTCTGCCCATCCGAGGATACCCTGGCAGTCTGGGGGAGGCAGCTTGCGCCTTTGGTAAACATGGAGAGTGTCCAGACGACGGAAGCGAGGAGCCATGTGACCCACTCACAACAATCCATGATTTCACTAGTAAGAAGATCAAGCTTCCAAACAAAATGAGCCCAACATGAAAACGAATAGTTGGGGTGATATTTGTCTTTATTTTAAGACATAAATACAAACTCATATTATAGCTTTTCTTTGCATTTCAGCGACTGCAATATTTTTTTGATAGAAAATTTTTGTATTGTCTATTTATATATATATATATATATATATATATATATATATATATATATATATATATATATATATCCTACTCAGTAAATAACCGTCAGCCACTCATCGCTTCGTTTCTCTTCATTAAAGCTTGGCTCTGACAGAAAAAAAAACAGATTTTTTTGTAAGAAAGTCTCAAGATTGTCTCTTACCTTATCCGATCAAATATTCCACCGACAAATTAGAAATGCATTTTGGAGAGTTACGGTTCACTGGTTTTGAATAGCACTAGTCTCAGGTCGGTTCATTTTCAAATGTGAAGATTTGAGCAATTGGGGAAAACTGAATCCAAATAACTATAACTTTCATCATCCTAATATGGTCATGGAAACCTAATTTAACATCCTAAATAAAGAAATTGTATCAACCTAATGAAACAAATTTTCGACACCCTTAAAAAACAATTTTTCAACTTCTTAAAAGTATAATTTTGTCATCCCACAAAAATAATATTTGTTTTCCTAAAATTTAATCTTCATCCTGAAGTGTAATTTTCAACGTATAAACACAAATTTATCACCCTGAAAATATAGTTTTGTCATCCTAGAAAAAATTTTTATCATCTTGAAAAAATTTTTTAATCATTTTTAAGATGTGATTTTTGACATCCTAAATGTAATGTTTTGTCATACTAAAACAAAATTTTTTTCATCTTGAAAACTTTATTTTCATCTATCTTAGATTTTCAGTCATACTGACAAAACAATTTTTATCATCCTTTACATATAATTTCAACAATCCTTCAAAACATGTTTCATGATCTTAAACAAAAGATTTTGTTATCCTAAAATTATAACACATCTTTATCATCCTAAAAGACAATTTTCATGATTTTGAACAAAGTTTTTCTTTATAACAATACCATCATTAACTTCTCTCACTTTTAAATCACCTTGAAAATATTGTTCATCATCCAATATTTTTATCCTGAAAAGATACATGTTATCATTAATACAAAAATTTTAATCCTGAAAAGAAGTATTACATCCCTAAAAACTTTTTGATCCTATATACATTATTTCTACCATGCTGAAAATATATTAGTATCATCTTACAACTATAGTTTTAACATTCTAAAAATGTATTTTATATCAGCCCAAATAATTGATTTTCATCATCGTAAAAACATTTCAAAGAATTTTTCATCCTAACAATTTTATTTTTATCATCCTAGATTCTTTTGTCAGCATAAGAAATTAAACTATGTCATTCTAAAAATATTAGTTTTAACTACGGACGTTTTATTTTTATAGTTCTAAATCGATAATTTTTTTTATAAATCCGCAATAAAATTTTTTAACGTGCTAAACACTTAATTTTGTAATGCGAGAATTTCAAATTTTGTCATCTTAGACAATTTTTTATGTAATTCTAAAAAGGTATTTTCAGCATCCTAAAAATATTAGTTTTATCAAGCTGCAAATATTTTGTTCATCCAAGAACTATATTTTTTTTTCATTTCAAAAATATAATTAATATCCTCCTGAGAAAAGTATTTTATATCATCCTAAATTTTTTGTCTTTAAAAAGGATTTGAGTTTTTTTGTAAACGTAAATTTTCTCATCCTAAAAATATAGTTTTGTCATCCTAAGAAACCTGAATTATATCATCCTAAAACTATAAGTCTTATCATTGCGAAAATCTAAAATTGTCATCCTAAAATTATAGTTTTTCTTATCCTAAAAATGCGGTTTTTCTCATGTAATTTCCAGTACTTGAAAAGAAAGTTTAACCATCCTTAATTTGCTAGCATATCAAATTTTTAGATTTTGTTATTCTAAAAAAAGATTTATAGCATCTTAAAAACTGAACTGTTATTATCGTAAAATAATGTTTTTGTCATTTCAAAAAGTTATTTTTGTTATCCTTTTAATTTTTTTATCCTAAAATATATTTTAGATCAACCTAAAACAATTACTATTCTGGAAATATGATTTATGTCATCCTATAAACACGATCTTTATCATCCGCAAATTATAGTTTTTGTCATCCAAATTACAATTTCTTTTATCTTCACAACGTAATTTTTATCTTCCTCAGAATATGTTTTTTATCAACCTAAAATATAACCATTACCATCCTTATTTTTTCCATCTTTTGCATAATTCATAATGGACAAAGCTAAAATAATGTCAATATCTATATGATAGTTTTTGCTTCATGGTTATTTTCTACTTAATCAATATATGTACAGAAACAAATAAGAAATGGCTTCGTAACTTTTTTTATTGAAGTAGAAATAATTGCAACGTATTCGCTTGTCTCGGGTGAGTACCCTGTCACCTAGCTTTAAGCCTCTCTCATTACTCGACGAACCCAGCTAAAATTTGAATTCAAATGCCAATATTGGGACACATCAAAGACACGTCTCATGAGGATTTAGTCTAGTCACATTTTGATTTTGTTGCTAACCCGAGTTGAGATTTCTGATCGAAATAAACATAAGAAGTCGTCGGAGATCTTAATAGTAAAGGACGTGATCATAATTCTGAATCAGTACTGATATTGGACTTGGCCAGTACTGATGCACTAAATCCATCCCGTCTCTTTATCGTTGATATGAAATAAAGCGAATTGATGGAAACCACTGTTTAGATTTTGTGATTGATGAAAACGTGTTTGTATCCAAAATCTGCTCCAATGACCCCAATGTCGACATCACAAAATGCAACTGGACCACAACGCACACCAGCATCCAATGCTCCGACAGCGTTATCTGTTAGTGAAAGTGAACACTTGTGCAATATACCCAACGTCAAATAACCCAATGCCATTATACCCAATTCAAACCCTCTGATCTTTTCGTTCAATAATCCGATTAAAAATTAGCACTCGCGCTTAGAAGCATGTCTTTATCATACTTAAGCGGATAGTTTAATAACTGGTTCGGTTGTAAACATTTCATATAAAAAAACAGGTCAAAAGGAAGAAACAACAATAACCGGCAAACACTAAAATAGCTTTTCGTTTATATACAGAAACTAACCTAATTTAAAATGAGTGGTGGATAAAAACTAACGCCATACGACAATTTGGTATGTGTTTGAATTGAATTGTTTGGTTTGAATGTGTTTGGGTGTGCGCTCGATTGGGTCTAATCATAGCTCAATTTGGGTCTGGACCAAAACCTGGGAAGCCAACAGGAGCTCGTGTTTGAGTTAAATTACAAGTCGAAAAAAACAAAAGTTTGTATATCGCAAACAATTTTAAAAACAATTAAAACAGTGTTATACATTCATCAGCTTTCGAACTTCAGCTATCGATTTTGAGACAAAACATTAGCAAATATAGTGACATTTTAGGAAGTCAAATAGCTTCAATTTCAATATTACGATTATTTATCAGCTGAAAAATACCATTGCGCTCTTCTATTAATTTTCTGGATTGCTCTATTTTTAACCTATGAAGTCTGTCTGTCTCTAATGGGAGTAGAAATCATTAGCTATATACATAAACTATGAATCCGGTGCATTTAAGATTCAAAGTTTATGTATATAGCTAATGATTTCTACTCCGATTAGAGACAGACAGACTTCATAGGTTAAAATTTTACATCTTATAAGTTTTGTCATTTTCTTCCGCAGAGCAAATCTTGTAAGATCTTATAAGACGATGCTTACCTCTTACAATATTCACTCTGTCTTGTAAGAGCTTACAAGATATGCAATGTTTTACAAGATCTTACAAGATATGCTCCATCTTATAAGCAATTACAAGATATGTAGTATTGGTAAGAATCTTGTAAGATCTTATAAGAATTGCAATGGTCAATGACTAGAGTAGTCATAGCACCTGATAACACTAATGAACAAAAATAGTTAGTCAACGCTTTGAAATTCAACAAATATTAGTTTGCAAATTCAAACATTAAAATTCATCAACCAAATAGACATTAGACGGGAACTTGATATATTAATTTATGCCTCAAAATACACTCATTTTTTTAATGGAAATAAAAACTGTTAAAATCACAAACAACTTAACACGTTAATGAAATCTTTCGGCATTAAAAATTAAGTCGGGAAACATTGCAAAGAGCATCAAATACGCATATGAAAATCACATATAAAAAACCTCAATGAAAAGACAGTCTTGAAATTGTTAGCTGCCAACTGATCAATTAAGATGACAGTTTATCCAGCATGTATCTTTTCTAATATCCTTTACTGAAAGCCCAAGAACAAAAAATAACAGCAGAAGCAGATGTCAATTTGTCGATTGAGAACAACAAGAAGGCTCGATAATCTGCGTTTGCACATAGTGTTCCGACCAGAGCTCATCTGCATTATTGACTTAATTGTCAATCAAATGAAGAGATAACAAAAACAGATGTTTAAATTAAAATAATCGTTACACAACCTGAATACTAATTGAATTACATAATTTCATGCCCGGTTAAAGCCTCAACGAGATCTGCCATCAAAGAGACTACGAGAAAAACAAACAACAAAATTGACTAATACAAAAGTTTCTGGGCAAAAACTGACTATATAAATTTAATAGCACATAGTAACAACGTAAAAATGCAGTCAGATCAAACTTTAACTACACAAATTTACTTTTTCTTAAATATTCAGCAGACGGAAATTTTTCTTAATGAGGCAAGGTAACAAGTTGACAAAGAGAACGAATAATAAGGCGAAACTCTAAAACTAATCAATAATTTTAAAAACCAGAAATTTCAAAAGTCTTAAAAAATCATTAGATTTCAATAAAATATTCCGTGATAAGTTACTTAAAAAAGACATTACGAAACCAAAAAGACCTGTCGTTTGTTAGGGTAAGCCATAGAAACGGACTAAAGATGCAGAAAAACTCAAAAATTTACAAACGATTTGGGAAAAAACAAATTATTGTTACCTTTAAAATCATTAGCTATTATCTAATTAATATGCATTTTTAATTCTATTGAAATTGCAACTAAATCAGCTAACGGATTCAAACTGAGAGATTAAATGAAGTTACTTGGTCCATATTTAAAAAACATTGGGATCTGTTATTACGCGATTGTGCTGAAAGAAGAGAAAAAGAAACACAAAAATTGACCGCTCCAAAATCGTTTATAAAAACGCATATTGTTCAACAAAAAAAACTTCAGTGACAAATAATTACAGTAAACTTGTTGTTTTTTATTTACAAGAAAGTGGATGCGACCTCTCAGTTGACGAAAAAAACAACAAAAATTGAAAAGTTTGAAGAAAACTTGAAAATGTATATCGTAAACTCTAAGATTATTCGCTATAAGCTGACTGCTTGGGGCAAAAGTTTTCATTTTATCCTCAACTACAAGCTCATGAGACCCGTCAGCATTTTACGGCTAGCTAAAGAACAAAAAAGAGAGTCCAAATCAGCAATTTCTTGAAAAAAAAATTGAGCGAAAAAATTGTCGAAGGCAATAAAAATGAACTTTTCAGAAAATAGTTTTCTACTTTCAATTATTTTTTGAAGCAATGGGATTCTTTTTAACTATATAACTTCAAAAAATCACAACATATGAACAAATTTATTAGAACCACGGAATTTTTGAGAAAATTCGTAGAATCAACGCCGTAAAATTCAATAGTTTTTAATGTAAGCCAGTAAATACGCTAAATTATGGCTCGATGCTATTCAAAAATCACCAATTATCCATTACAACAAGTCATTGACTATGAAAATAACAATAAAAAGAGGCAAAGCCAAAAATTCAGTAGAAAGATGCCAGAAGAAAGTGCATCGAAGCAATTTAAATCATAAGCGCAAAACTATACTAAAACTTACTAAAACTATACTGTCTATGATTTTTAAAAAATCATCCAAAAATTTTATTAAAAAAAGAATAGGTACTTGTTGATACCGAGACTTAGTAACAGTTCACAAAAAATGTCAAAAATGTTAAGAGTCATTAATATTTATAATTCATCACAATAAGTCATATGACTATGAAAACAACAACAAAAACAGTCAAAATGCAAAAGTTCAGTGGAAGAGTGCGAGAAGAAAGTGTCGAAGTAAATTAAATCATAAGCCTTTCTTTTAAAGTTTTATCTGTCATCCACTGAACGTTTCGTCCAAGCCAATGGGAGCTGTCAATTTTTGGATAAGGTAATAGGGGGTTCAAAAATAACCAATAATACGAAAATTTCCAAAAATTATAAAAAGTTTTTCGAAATCATGTATCTTTGAAGTCATATAACCATAAGTTAGAAGATGAAAACGCTAACCAGATAAAATATGGTTGTAGTAGGAAGAAAGAGGGTCCTGTCATCACTGAGACAGACTTATAGTTCACGAAAACAAGTTTATAATTGGCTAATGTTCAAAAAAAATTTATTTTTAAAGTCTTAACAGCCATTAGTTGTCCACTCAAAGCACTAGATAAGTACACTTAATGCTCATTATGGAACATATTGCCCTTTTAGTCAATGAGTTTACGCCATAGAACCCCAAAAAATTAGCAAAATCCTCAAAAAGATAATCAAGATTTCATTTAAAATTACTGAAACTCGGAGTCGAAACAAAAAAAAACATGAGCAATTCCTTGAAAACATATTTTTTGTTCATTTGGTTTCTTTTGACTGTAAATGAGGTTTTTCAATAACGGAAACTTGATATGAAATGTGACTAGTCGCTAGATGGCTTACAAAAACAACAAAATATGAAAAGTTTTCTAAAAAAGCTCTCAAATAGAATTCGATTTTTTTTATTGTGAACTTCCCTATTAACGGAACATTGATTTAAAGTGTGACTATTCTCTAGATGACCTACAAAAACAACAAAAATTGAAAAATTTTCTAAAGAAGCTCTCAAATAGAAATCTATTTTTTTTTTTTTTTGAAGTTCCCTATGAGACCAGAACTATCGCCTTTATTCTATTAGGAACACAAAATTGTATCATTCGTGTCGTGATTTGTAATTTTGAAATTCTATTTTTTTAGAATATTTCCTAATTCGATGAAAAATTACACTAAAAGTGAACAAGATCATTCAAAATATGCCGTGTTCACACAAAATTTCAATCCTCGATAACTCCTCGAAAATTACAAAATGCAGAAAAATCTTTTTAATTTTGAATTCTACGC
>NC_134469.1:74218056-74347143 GCF_964194025.1 Convolutriloba macropyga | reverse complement strand
ATATATATATATATATATATATATATATATAATATATATATATATATATATATATATATATATATATATAATATATATATATATATATATATATATATATATATACATATATATATATATATATATATATATATTATATATATATATATATATATATATATATATATATATATATATATATATGTATATATATATATATATATATATATATATATATATATATATATATACATATATATATATATATATATATATATATATATATATATATATATATATATATATATATATATGTATATATATATATATATATATATATATATATATATCATCTTTTCTGAAGTTCTCAACTGTATGTGACCATCTCTCAGGTTCTGCCGTCAGTTGCGGGGGATCCGGGCGAGTTACTGACGTACTGTGCCTCTTTGGTTTGTTACGAGAAAGTGCTTCAAGACAGTACCTACTGCTACCAAGACGTGGCCGTATGTGGTGTCTCCTCATCCGCTGGGACTTTTATTGCCAAGAGCTTCGCGGGTTCCAACGGACGACTTGCCTGGCTTTATATTCCACTGGCTCAAGGTCTCTCTCTCCCTCTCTCCCTCTCTTTCTCGTTATCGGCCCAGCCGTTCCCTCCCCCGCCTCCCCTACATTTGCTATTTTTGGGGCTGCTTTGGCCTTTTGTGTTTGACAGTGGCACTATTTCGTCAATATGTCTCATATAACGCCCCTGTTAATTACGATAAAAAGTCTATCGGTTAACAAAAGGTAGAATAAGTAACAGAAAAATCACTTCACTTGTATAGGCGGATAACGTAACCATTGCCCACGATTTTGAGCATTCAATTAGCCTAAAACTTTAACGCTGGATTTTAATTAGTAATCACTTGAGGTCCAGCTCAGAGACTTAATAGTTCTTGTGAGCCGTGAAATGGGAAGATGCAAAATTCCTAATTGTATTTCACACAATATCACGAGGGATGTACGTTTCTGGAATTAACAATCAATGAAATTTTATTCCATTGGGGTCTTATTGGCAACTATCGCTGTTTTTAACAACCGACAACAGATCGCATCGAATCGGCGCAGAACATACATTACACATGCAAAACTGATCTCTGGCAAATTAAGAACATTGTGCTTCAAATTCTTGATACCTGTTATTCATTGCTTCACTCGGTCTTAATACTTCCTTTCAAATAATTCGCCGAAAAACAATTGCAAACAACAATTTATTCTTTTCCAGACCAGATTTAATTACGTTAAACTAGATTGGAGTTGAATTTTGAAACGCTTTATAAATTACACGATGCAATAGCACTTGCGGATCCTGATAGACATTCAATTAGGCCTGAAGCTCTCAATGTCGATTGACGTCTCTTGACAAAAACATTGGACAAAATGAGAAAGAATCTAAGCGTTCTCCTTTTCATAGTTTTACAAACAAGTAATGACTGCGGTATATGTATAGGTAATCATCCCGACCCTCATGTTATTATCCGGTTAGTTATAATCTACAGAAAGTGATACTTTTCTGAAATTTCGGACACATGAAACTAGAATGAAAAAATTACGCCATCTGTTTACGCTACTGTTTTTTTTCTGTCGTGTGTCATTTTCTCTTACATTTTTTGTTTTCCAGTTGATGACACTGGCAGTTTTCTGGTTCTTGACAAAGACCAATGCAACGCAACTGGATTCTGCTGTGGCGCTGATGTCCCCGAGGACCAACAACACTACTTCAGGATAATCAACAAGTGGAGACTTCCTACAACCCACTACCAACTCCCAGCTAACTCTCCATCCACGGCTGTTGTTCACTTTGGAAACACTGTTTGCTCACGTTAGCCACCTTTTACCGCCTCACAAGGGCCTGCTTAACATTTATAGTTTTAGACCATCTTTATACGCAAAGTTAATCATTGGCAAACTAAAAACAATATACGCAGCTCTGATGAGTTGCCGTCGTCGAAGGTATCTACTCAAAGCAGAGTGCAATTTGACAGAAACCTTCAGAACTTGGTTTACTTACGTAAATTTGCTTGTGGTCATAAATTTTTATTAATTTTTGAAACATGTTTTGGTTCCAGCTGCCAAATTTTCGGTTGTTCGGAAAGAACAATAAAAAATAACAAGGAGGCTCGGTAATGTGCGTTCGCACATAAAGTTCCTTCCCCGCTGATCTACATTTTTCACTTAATTGTCTACCAAATGAGGAAAAGATAAAAAAATTAACATATCAACAAATCTATCTACAAACTACTGTACGAATAAAACAATCTACCCAGGAGGGTCGATGAGACCTGTGACTACCATAATATGACTTCCATAACAAAAGGCGATAAAATCAAATAATTATAAATATTAATTACGACCAAAACTCGTTGTCCATTTTTTGAAAACCGTTAATAACCAAATCAAAAAGGCATCACATAAAACTTATACTACAGAAGATTAACCTATACAAACCTATAAAAACAAAAAATGAGACTTGTCCTCAATGATACTTGGTAACAATTCGACAAGAATTGACTAAAACAGCAAAATTTAATAAAATGTTGCCTTTTTTGAAAACGTTGCTTTTATGCTTTTCAATGTCAAACTGATTAGAAAAGTTATGCATCAAATGCAATCAATGAAAGATTCTTTTAAACCTCCATAGGGAGCGATTGAAACCTGTCATTATCAAGGATATGTCAAACGACTACAAAAGAACGAAAACTACAGCAAAGGAAAAAGTTTGCACGAAAAAATGTGCACGATAAACTTGCATGAAAACGATCCCCCAGGCAATTATTATAGAGCTGTTAGCTGAACCGATTAAACATTTTTTCAGATGACCAGAGGACAACCTTTTATTGTGATGATGTGGAAAGAAAATGAAAATCTACAAAAATGGGCGAGTGTCCAAAAATAAAGAATTTTTTGTAAAATCTGGTTGTACCAAAAACAAAGACCAGTTGAGGAAAATAAAACCGTTATGAAGAGCACATGTTAGTTCAAGGATAAGGAATGTGACTTGTCTGAAAAGATGCTAAGATACAAGTTAACAGAAATGATATTGGCAAATCTCAGAAACCCCTTGTCTTTTTTATAAAACAAATAAATTCAAAAGTCATAGCCAACATAAACTTACTACTAAAAGAACAAACAATTTATCTTGCAACTTTTTTGAAAACTATTTGCGCATGGTGTTAGTTGAAGCCAATAAGCCACATTATTGAAGCCAATAAAATTGTTAACTATAAACCGCGAGAAAATTGAACCTCCACTTGCGTCTCCACTGAAAATACAATTATTGAAAATTATCTAAATTTCACAAATTTCTTCTGGAACAAATTTTCTTAACCCTGAAGACATCAGTCAAAACGTTCACCCAAATAAAATTTTCTTGTTCAACAAAGTTTGATTCAGTTAAGAAAATGATGCAACATTGTAATATACGAAAAAAACTGCAAACCAGGACAAAAAGTGATCAGCTGAAAAATAGTTTTTAATTTTTTTTTGAAAAGAGTTAATTTGAAAGTTAAAAAATTCAGTGGCTATATACTGATATCAATTGTTTACATTCATTTTTTATCTGTCATTGGCCACTGAAAACCTAATTAGCCAATATTTGGCATACAAAAACAAAAAAAAACAACAAACACAGAGCAAAATTATAAAACTTTACCAAATTCTGAAAGAGAACAGTGTGGCAATGCCTAAAACAATATGTTATGAAAATAATAAATACCATCAGTTATAAATTTTTTAAAGCCTATTTAGTTAGAGTTTTAAGTAATATGGCAATTTACAAATGAACCAAAAACAATAGCAAAAATGGGAAATTATGCATAAAAATTTTGTATGAAAACTTGTAGTACCAAAATAAAGAAGCCATTCTTTTAAAAAAACATCTGCCACAAAGATTAATTTTTTTTTATGAAATAGAATTTAACCTGTTTTTACTGAGAATAAACTAAAAATTAATAAGCTAACAGAAATAATATAAAAAAATTAACCAGATCAAAAAGTCACTGAAACTTCCTTAAATTAAATACATTCAAAGACATAGGAGTCATAAGGTAACAACCAATTGCTTGGATTTAACTCTTTTACACCTTTGGATGTTAAATTTGGATCTTAAATGGTCGGATTTAGTAACCAGACTGCAAGAACTATAACATACACATGAAGGCAAAATTTTCAGTTAAAGTTTACTAAAACTCGACTTCAAAGCAATTAAAACCATTAAGCTCTCTGAAAACAATATATATCTACTTTCAACTTCAATTTTACGTAAAAGTGAGCTCTCGTTCTTGAGCCGTGAATGGAGCTTTTGTCGGTAATCAACATTAAAAAAAGCAACATTATTTGAAAAAGGCAGTTCCGAAAAAACTTTTGAAAGCCTATCCGTGATTTTGCCACGCACCCAACAGACCACCAAGATGATCTAAATGTCTGTGGATGAGACCAATTGTTGATCGAAATACATCAAATGAAGCATTTTGTATAATTCTTGAGTTAAATTTGAAAAAAAACACAGCAAATTTTTAATTCCAGAAGATTTTTCTTGGGCGTCGAGTTTCAAGTAGCTCATTTTCGGAAAGTAAAGAGATTGTATACTTGGTCTCTAGGTCTTTGTTTTTGGCAAACTTAAATAAAGTAGACCAAAAAAGCATATTTTGAGCAGGTTTCAATGAAAAAGTCAAATTTTTATAAATTTTTATCAAAAATTTCAGCCAAAGAAACTCGAATCCAGCAATTCAGCATGTCTCTCCTATCTCGTACTGTCACAATGACATTCGAACGTTAAAAAAATACTTTACTTAGAATTGTATTAGCAAAATTGTGCCAAATTTTAGCAAAAACTACTGAAAATCTGAATTAAAATTGTCGAATATTAACAAATTACAAACCATGATAAATCCGTATAAAATGAACGAAGTTTTTTTAAAAATTATTTTTTTGTCCTAGGATATAATTGTTTTTTAAGGATACCGCTCACAACTCTCTACGATGACGGCGGTATTGGAAGGTATTGGTCGGCTTGGTCAAGACTCCTGGCGAAAATCTTATCAATAGATGTCCCAAATATTCTGTGTCTTCCCTTTTTTATCTTGAATCCGTCGTTTCTACATATTGTCCAACCTTCGAATCTTGTCACATGCTGTTTTTGCAAGAACGGAATCATCATCGGTCATTCTTCGGGGACAATTGGCTCTTTTTTTTATCAAACAGAAAAATCAAAGAACAGCGAAATTGAGAAATTGTTTTGTTCCTATAGTGCTTTGGAAGTGACTCTCCTTTTGTCCGCAGAAGTGATTCTCCTTTTCATCAATGGGAAGAAAATTCCTATTTTGATTGTTTAATCAGCTAAAATCACTTCCGCAAAGCTTCTGACTGAACTTGCACAGTGCTTGTTTTCAAATGGTTACGTGACTCTGCAGAAGTCACTTCGAAATTCTGACATTAAAATTCGAACTGCTTCACGGTTCTCAATAAACGCCAGAATTTCTCAACGACTGCAAGCAAAGTCGTCGCAACCATTTTTTCTTAGCTGGACGACCTTTCAAATGATAACCGTCTCAACTCTCTACGATGAAAGTATTGGTGGGCGAAAATTGTCTGAACCAAAAAAAACCCATTTGAGGTTATCGTTCCCCTCCCACAAGTGGGTCGGAACAATAACATTCGATTAATATTGTAATGATGAGTATGAAATCGCAACCCCTAATTAGCCAAAATTTGGCATACAAAAACAAAAAATAACAACAAATACAGAGCAAAATTATAAAACTTTACCAAATTCTGAAAGAGAACAGTGTGGCAATGCCTAAAACAATATGGTATGAAAATAATAAATACCTTCAGATATAAATTTTTTAAAGCCTATTTAGTTAGAGTTTTAAGTAATATGGCAATTTACAAATGAACCAAAAACAATAGCAAAAAGGGGAAATTATGCATAAAAATTTTGTATGAAAACTTGTAGTACCAAAATAAAGAAGCCATTCGTTTAAAAAAAAATCTGCCACAAAGATTCAATTTTATTTTATATGAAATAGAATTTAACCTGTTTTTACTGAGAATAAACTAAAAATTAATAAGCTAACAGAAATAATATAAAAAATTAACCAGATCAAAAAGTCACTGAAACTTCCTTAAATTAAATACATTCAAAGACATAGGGGTCATAAGGTAACAACCAATTGCTTGGATTTAACTCTTTTACACCTTTGGATGTTAAATTTGGATCTTAAATGGTCGGGTTTAGGAACCAGACTGCAAGAAAAATAACAGACTAATGAAGGCAAAATTTTCAGTTAAAGTTTACTAAAACTCGTCTTCAAAGCCATCAAAACCATAAGGTTCTCTGAAAACAATATATATCTACTTTCAACCTCATTTTTACGTAAAAGTGAGCTCTCGTTCTTGAGCCGTGAATGGAGCTTTTGTCGGTAATCAACATTAAAAAAAGCAACATTATTTGAAAAAGGCAGTTCCGAAAAAACTTTTGAAAGCCTATCCGTGATTTTGCCACGCACCCAACAGACCACCAAGATGATCTAAATGTCTGTGGATGAGACCAATTATTGATCGAAATACATCAAATGAAGCATTTTGTATAATTCTTGAGTTAAATTTGAAAAAAAACACAGCAAATTTTTAATTCCAGAAGATTTTTCTTGGGCGTCGAGTTTCAAGTAGCTCATTTTCGGAAAGTAAAGAGATTGTATACTTGGTCTCTAGGTCTTTGTTTTTGGCAAACTTAAATAAAGTAGACCAAAAAAGCATATTTTGAGCAGGTTTCAATGAAAAAGTCAAATTTTTATAAATTTTTATCAAAAATTTCAGCCAAAGAAACTCGAATCCAGCAATTCAGCATGTCTCTCCTATCTCGTACTGTCACAATGACATTCGAACGTTAAAAAAATATTTTATTTAGAATTGTATTAGCAAAATTGTGCCAAATTTTAGCAAAAACTACTGAAAATCTGAATTAAAATTGTCGAATATTAACAAATTACAAACCATGATAAATCCGTATAAAATGAACGAAGTTTTTTTAAAAATTATTTTTTTGTCCTAGGATATAATTGTTTTTTAAGGATACCGCTCACAACTCTCTACGATGACGGCGGTATTGGAAGGTATTGGTCGGCTTGGTCAAGACTCCTGGCGAAAATCTTATCAATAGATGTCCCAAATATTCTGTGTCTTCCCTTTTTTATCTTGAATCCGTCGTTTCTACATATTGTCCAACCTTCGAATCTTGTCACATGCTGTTTTTGCAAGAACGGAATCATCATCGGTCATTCTTCGGGGACAATTGGCTCTTTTTTTTATCAAACAGAAAAATCAAAGAACAGCGAAATTGAGAAATTGTTTTGTTCCTATAGTGCTTTGGAAGTGATTCTCCTTTTGTCCGCAGAAGTGATTCTCCTTTTCATCAATGGGAAGAAAATTCCTATTTTGATTGTTTAATCAGCTAAAATCACTTCCGCAAAGCTTCTGACTGAACTTGCACAGTGCTTGTTTTCAAATGGTTACGTGACTCTGCAGAAGTCACTTCGAAATTCTGACATTAAAATTCGAACTGCTTCACGGTTCTCAATAAACGCCAGAATTTCTCAACGACTGCAAGCAAAGTCGTCGCAACCATTTTTTCTTAGCTGGACGACCTTTCAAATGATAACCGTCTCAACTCTCTACGATGAAAGTATTGGTGGGCGAAAATTGTCTGAACCAAAAAAAACCCATTTGAGGTTATCGTTCCCCTCCCACAAGTGGGTCGGAACAATAACATTCGATTAATATTGTAATGATGAGTATGAAATCGCAACCCCTAATTAGCCAAAATTTGGCATACAAAAACAAAAAATAACAACAAATACAGAGCAAAATTATAAAACTTTACCAAATTCTGAAAGAGAACAGTGTGGCAATGCCTAAAACAATATGGTATGAAAATAATAAATACCTTCAGATATAAATTTTTTAAAGCCTATTTAGTTAGAGTTTTAAGTAATATGGCAATTTACAAATGAACCAAAAACAATAGCAAAAAGGGGAAATTATGCATAAAAATTTTGTATGAAAACTTGTAGTACCAAAATAAAGAAGCCATTCGTTTAAAAAAAAATCTGCCACAAAGATTCAATTTTATTTTATATGAAATAGAATTTAACCTGTTTTTACTGAGAATAAACTAAAAATTAATAAGCTAACAGAAATAATATAAAAAATTAACCAGATCAAAAAGTCACTGAAACTTCCTTAAATTAAATACATTCAAAGACATAGGGGTCATAAGGTAACAACCAATTGCTTGGATTTAACTCTTTTACACCTTTGGATGTTAAATTTGGATCTTAAATGGTCGGGTTTAGGAACCAGACTGCAAGAAAAATATCATACTAATGAAGGCAAAATTTTCAGTTAAAGTTTACTAAAACTCGTCTTCAAAGCCATCAAAACCATAAGGTTCTCTGAAAACAATATATATCTACTTTCAACCTCATTTTTACGTAAAAGTGAGCTCTCGTTCTTGAGCCGTGAATCGAGTTTTTGTCGGTAATCAGCATTAAAAAGGCAACATAATCTGAAAAAGGCAGTTCCGAAAAAACTTTTGAAAGCCTATCCGTGATTTTGCCACGCGCCCAACAGACCACCAAGATGATCTAAATGTCTGCGGATGAGACCAATTGTTGATCGAAATACATCAAATGAAGCATTTTGTATAATTATCGAGTTAAATTTGAAAAAAAAACAGAGCAAAGTTTAATTCCAGAAGATTTTTCTTGGGCGTCGAGTTTCAAGTAGCTCATTTTCGGAAAATAAAGAGATTGTATCCTTAGTCTCTAGGTCTTTGCTTTTGGCAAGCTTAAATAAACTAGACCAAAAAAGCATATTTTGAGCAGGTTTCAATGAAAAAGTCAAATTTTTATAAATTTTTATCAAAAATTTCAGCCAAAGAAACTCTAATCCAGCAATTCAGCATGTCTCTCCTATCTCATACTGTCACAATAACACTGGAACGTTAAAAAAATATTTTATTTTATTTAGAATTGTGTTATCAAAATTGTACCAAATTTTAGCAAAAACTACTGAAAATCTGAATTAAAATTGTCGAATATTAACAAATTACAAACCATGATAACTCCGTATAAAATGAACGAAATTTTTTTAAAAATTATTTTTTTATCCTAGGATATACTTATTTTTTAATGATACCGCTCACAACTCTCTACGATGAATATAAGAATCAGCCAAAATTGACTGAAAAAAAAACATTTTTGTATATACTGCTTTCTCCCCAGTAAATTGGGGGTCGGAACAAAAAACTGTATTTAATTTCCAGTTTACTATGACATACGAGAGTAGAGTATCAGTTTCAATTTAAACTATTTAATAAACAAGTTTTTGGCAAACTTGAAGAAAATTTGGTCAAAAATTACGGAAAATGTGAATAAAAACAACGGAATTCAATAATTTTCTCAAAAGCTTAAACCTCAAATCACCTCCCTGTAAAAAACGAAAATCGAAAATAAATTCTTTTTAAATCCATATTAGAACACGCACGTGCAAATTTTATAATGCCGAATGTCGCGAGTGCCAGAAGTTGAAATGCCTAGTTGAAATGCTAGAAGATCCTTTATACTTAGCCAGAAGTTGAAAATTTTCAAAATTTAAAAACCGAAAAAGCATTTTTTATTCAAAACAAAATTGTACAATTAGTAAATACAGATCCAGAAAATGAAAAGGTATTTGGTACGAAAAACATGAAAACCTTGTCCTCCATTATTTCGATTGTGCTAACGACACGTTCGTTGATATATATTTGAATCATCATTGCAATGTGGTAGAGAGTGCTTGGGTGATATTCTTCCCCTTTAACTGTTCGAATTTCTTGAAATTTTTTTTTTTGGCCACTGCTTGTTGGTGCATATAATTCTTTCACCTAACAGGATATTGATTTTGAATTTTTCATTATGAGATGTTAATTGTGCATCTACTGGTTTAGAGGAGGATGAGAGTACTGATGGATGGGGGTGTGGGAGGGGGGGCTTGCCAAAACGGAGAAAAGTTCTGGGGGATGGAGAAACGGAAAAATTCCTTGTATGAATTGACAAAGGTATTGGTCGGCTTGGTCAAGACTCCTGGCGAAAATCTTATCAATAGATGTCCCAAAATTTCTATGTCTTCCCTTTTTTAACTTGAATCCGTCGTTTCTACATATTGTCCAACCATCGAATCTTGTCACATGCTGTTTTTGCAAGAACGGAATCATCATCGGTCATTCTTCAGGGACAATTGGCTCTTTTTTTATATCAAACAGAAAAATCAAAGAACAACGAAATTGAGAAAATGTTTTGTTCCTATAGTGCTTTGGAAGTGATTCTCCTTTTGTCCGCAGAAGTGATTCTCCTTTTCATCAATGGGAAGAAAATTCCTATTTTGATTGTTTAATCAGCTAAAATCACTTCCGCAAAGCTTCTGACTGAACTTGCACAGTGCTTGTTTTCAAAAGGTTACGTGACTCTGCAGAAGTCACTTCGAAATTCTGACATTAAAACTCAAACTGCTTCGCGGTTCGCAATAAACGCCAGAAGTTCTCATTGACTGCAAGCAAAGTCACGCAACCATTACTTCTAAGCTGGACGAGCTTTCAAATGATAACAGTCTCAACTCTCTACGATGAAATTATTGGTCGGCGAAAATTGTCTGAACAAAAAAACCCATTTGAGGTTATCGTTCCCCTCCCACAAGTGGGTCGGAAAAATAACATTCGATGAATACTGTACATGATGAGTATGAAATCGCAACCCCAAATGAAAAAAACATAAATCGTTTCAGTTGAACTAAAAACATTCCGTGGAAGATTTTCCTGCCAATTAACTTTTTAATTGCTCTCAGACGAAGTTTGTAGCGATTATATTAGTTCTACCGGTCCTTTTTATACGATTTTTTGGCTTTGAACAATTTTTCGTCTGACCCATTTGACTTTTCGTCCTCAAAAACGGGATAAACAGGTAGCGCCCAGCGGGCAATAAGTGGTCTTAGAGCTTTTCAGCTTACTAGTTGTAAAGGGAGGCTCTTAGAGGTTGAAGAACCCCCCCCCCCCCTGAGTCGCTTATTAGGTAGTTCTTATTTCGCCAAAACTGTAGATGATACATTAACTCATGGTGTGTGGGGGGCTGCAAGAGCGAGCATAGAAACACAGTAACACTGTGGTCGGTTTTATCGTAACTGTTCATGGTTCGGTTTTTTCATTGAGAGGCGCTTCATGAACCATCATATGTAAAAAATTGTTTTTGCGTAGAATTTTTGTCGAAATGTCTTTTTGAATTGGTTCTAAAAAAGCGCTAAATCTCAGATCTAATTTGATCCATTTCATTTTGTTCAATACTTTTTTTAATTTGAATAAAAAACAATGCTAAAAAAATAAACCACAATTTTTTTTAAATTCTCATGCCCCGTTGCTTTAACAAAGTCACCCAAAACTAGTCAAATTTTTCCAGTAGCAAAACCTCACTTTTATATCAACAAACAAAACAGCGAACATTAATTCTATTGGAAAGCAGCACCGCATTCATTCTTTGAAATAAAATGCGATGTTTTAAATATTTAATATAGTTTCAAATTTAGCCAGAATCATCTCAAAATGTGCTTCCTCTATTTCTTAAAATCCTCGGTTTCAATTTAGAGTTGAAATTTTTCATTTTCTTTTCTAAATAAGTCACAACATCAATTTTTACCCCCTTACAGTTTCTTCTCATCACTCGGTTGGGTAAAAGTATAGTCGAGTTAGGGAACTAAGTCTCTCCTCTGGCTCAAATTTTGGTTCTCCCATATACGTGTTTAAAACGGTTCTGTGAATAGTTGATGAGAAAAAGGGTTGTCTAAGAAGTTGTTTTGTTCTTCCAGCTGAAAGAAGTATAAAGTTACGGACCTTTTTTTATGACTCCGTGCATTGAGGCTAAACGTGTGTGTATACTAATCGTGTTTTACAGCCACAAATAGTTCCTACATCCACAAAGCTCAGTTATGTGCTGTTATATGTTACGAAACAAAGTTAACAAAATCACTTGCGCCTAGGGGGCTTCAAAATTTCAAGCCCACTGAGCTGGGGTCCGAAATATAAGAGATCCCAGAATTTTTGTCTGCATCGCATTTTGTGACTTTGTTGACTATTTTATTCTATAAATCTTTCAAATCGCAATTTTTAAAGAAAGCAATCTTTTCAGAGATAAACCTTTGAAATTACGCCCCCGCTAATAACTGCTAACTGACAACAGAAAAAGTGCCCTTTCACTGAAACAGAAAATTTTCTTTGGTCTGATTAATAATAACACATAGAATTGCAGTTAGGGTACAATGGGAAAGGCCTTGTTCCCGGGTCGAGGTTTTTGGTTAAATTTTTGCAAGAAATGCGTTGAATTTTTGTTAGAAATGCGATGTTTGCGGTAAACACGATGAAAATAAACATTTCACCGCATTTCTTTCGAAAATTCACCGCCAAACCTCGACCCGCGTTGTCCATTAACAAGCCATTCGTATTTTCAGTAAAATTTCTGTAAATTAATTGATGTCTGCAATTATATATAAGATTCGTCTCCAGTTTCTTAAAAATCAACAAATTTCTCAAAAGTTTAACTCATTTCCTACATATGAACGCAGCATTTTATTTATCTCGGTGTTGTTAAACTACAAAAATGGCCAAGACATGTGAAAAGTGATTTCTCGAGTTTTGTGTCATTTGCTTGTTTTGTTTTGGTAGGTTTGCAGCCTACTTGCTACCAGCTTGTGGCGAAGCAGAAATGGATCTACGGGAGACCCCCACCAACTGGCATGTATGCTCTGGATCCCGATGGCCCGGGAATCTTGCCACCAATAATGGCCAAGTGCATCATCAATGGAGGAGACCCTAATACAATCACACAGGTACCCTTCTCTATTTCATAAAACATCACTAGCTTCACCCTGCATAGGACTTGTTCATGCTTTACCCATTTTTCACGGCGTTCTGGGCAGCAAATTTAGCACAAAATTTCAAAATTTGAGAATAAGTTCCTATTAAAAGTAGAATCCAATTTACATTTAAACGCAATGCATAATTTCAGTCTTTAATTAATTTTCCAATTGAGGGACAACTGATTAATCAAAAACGGCATATAAACATTGTGATTATTAGATTTAAAACGGACTTCACTTTTTACAGGTATCTACCGTCGAATTCTGTGTTTAAATTGCTGTACAGAATGTAGAGAGCTAAACATCGACAGATAAACACAACAGACTAACTATAGATAGATTGTATCTGCTACAAAAAAGAGAAAAAGCAACAAAATATTTTTTCTGAATATTCAAATCCGAGGCTTTTTGGTTAATTCGTATTGGTGCTTTTTGTTTACTAATGTTGATATGAATTTTTAGGCTCCTGATACAGACAAAGACCCAGAAGACCCGGATGACTACGATCTGCTGGAAAAAACAAACCAGACATATATCGACCAGCTGAACAAACTGGCCGACAAGTCCAAGCACTGCAAACAGGTACGTATCACAGTAAACACGTCGAGGTACTCGTTCTAAGAAACTCATGAGCAGAACCTTCCGCCCTAATTTGGTTTTTGAGGAAATATCTAGATTAAACAGATTTTTTCATATTAGTTCTCGGACACGCTTTTGACACGCTCACCGCTAATTGCCCGTTTTTGGCAATTTTACTTTAAATCGTGAGTTCTTGGTTCCTTCGAAAACGGGTTAAAGTATTCAAGTCACGAAAACGAAAAAAAAAACTTTTCCAGTGGAAAAAGAAAGGGAGAGGAAAACTCACTTGCTAATTGTTCCAATCGGCAACAAGAAGACCGTCATGTCAAGTGATTGTTGTCGGGAAAATTAGGCGACAGGGCGTTTAGCCGACAAGAAAGAGATGCGAAATTTTGACGACAGTTTTGTCATAAATGGTCAAAAAAAATCTTTTTGATCGAAAATTCAGTAGTTCGGTGGACCATTGAATTGAATTTGAATTTAACCAGAACAGCAATATAATTATGTAAAATAATAGATGTTACTGCATGGCGGGCATCCCAAAGAGACTTATGTCTCATCGAGTGTGTAGCCCAGAATTATATTGGAGCAGACCTAACGCATGTCAAAAAAACATATCTATTAAATTTGATATTAAATATCTATTAAATTTGATATTAAATAAATAGTTGAAAAAAAAATGTATAGGAGAGTAAAATTTTTCTTCAAAAAAATTAACTGATGGCGGTTGATTTTCGCTATATTTTCTGGGATTAGGTTGTTTTCAGCTGCAAAATTGTGAGCCAATCTGAGCCGTCGTTGTAAAGAATTTCTTCCTGTCTCTTTATGATATCGTTTGCTCGGTAAAATTCCTTTAGTTGTATTCCTAGTTACTCGTCTAGCAAGAGGTTCTTTCTTATTCGGAAGTTTATGAACAGACTTGTGTGCCAGTTGCAAAAAGTTCTCGAATAGTTTCGGATACATACAGTTCAAATATGTTGAGCAATTTGAATTTGCTCATAAATGATTGAACGGAATTAAATTTCCCTTGAAAAAATTGCTCAAAAATGTATTTTTTGCTGATTGAAAATTTCGTTTAGGTTTGTTTTTATTGTACAGCCATAAACAATAAGACCATAAGTTATTACAGACTTGGCATAGCTTTCATAGAAAAATAGTAACTGAATTTTTGTAAAGTAGTATCTTGCTTTGTAAAAAACTCAGCAAAATTTGCTCATCTGATTCGCTATTTTTTGACATGAGATCTGTAATTCAATTTGTGGTCTATATTGATACCATAATACGTAACTTCGTTTACATTTAGTACATTTTCACCTAGAAAATCTTTGTTTAAGTATTCCTTTTTTTGTCCTTATTTGTCAACTTATGCTCTTCAAACCATCTCTTTGTTTCCTTAACTTCATTATAAAAAATACTAGCGTTCTGCTCTGCATCAAAATAAATTGTAGTATCATCTTTAAACAGACTGATTTCGTTTGAATTACAAACTTTCGAAAGATCATTAATGTATATCAGGAAAAATAGTGGACTCATTACTGACCCTTGCGGAACGCCATAGCCTAACTTCAATATTTTTGATACAGAATTATTGTATTCAACGTATTGGTGGCGATTCTTGAGAAAACTCTTCATCAAGTTCAAAAAATTCCCTCGGAACCGTAATCTTCGAGTTTTTTAATCATTGTTTTATGGCATATGGTATCGAACTCTCTTTTAGATCAATGAAAAATGCTAACCCTTTTAAACTTTGGTCTACCGAATTCCTTAAAAATTTAGTAAAAGAGATCAAAGCGTTTTTGCACAATTTTCCTTGTTGAAATCCAATTGAAATCCAATTTGATTTTCCTTGATATTTTGAACTTTTTAATGAAATGCATCATCCAAATAAATTAATTTTGGACAACAAGCATAAGAGACTGATGGGTCAGCAACAACTCGGGTCAGTCTTTGAACCATTTTTGAACAACGGTTTTTTTTCTCCAATAACCATTCGGAAGGAAAGTAACCATGGTTAATACATTGATTATACAATTTTGTTAGTTGATACTAAATGACTGAGATGGATTTTTTTTCAATTTTGTTACTAATGCCATCTTGACTAGTCCTTGCTTTGTTTTTCATTGATCTAATAGGAGCTGAGACTTCTTTTTCAATGACAGGTGACATAACAAAGCTATTGACAATTTCCCTACCAAAACAATTATCAGTTTCATTGAAAATCGAAGCTAAGTTTTTGCCTGTGCCAGCAAACTAATCATTGAAAATCTATGAATTGATGCTCAATTCGAATGACATTTTGTCTGTGCAAAATTCACTGATCGCAGAAAAAAAAGTATTTTGTTCGTTTTGTCTTTCTTTTCAGTAAGATAATCATAAAAGCACAGACGTGCATTTTTGATAGCTTTGGTTGCAAGGTTGCGTTGTTGCCGATAATTTTCATGGTTTTCCTCTGAAAGATTTTTAAATCAATTTTTGAAAGCGTTGTTTTTCTTTTTGATCATATTTTTGTTTTGTTTTCAAATTTTATTTTTTTTCATGATTTAAAAGAAACAAATAGGTAAAAACTTTTTTACTATCCGCCAATTGATTAAGTGTTTTGCACAAAATTTTTTTGACACAATTCTTCTCAGTACTGCTTTTACCTCTGATATCAGTCTGATATCAGGCCTAAAATATCAGGCCTAACCGTGTTGCAAGTGAAAATTTTATCACTGAAAATATGATCAATACATTTTCCACTGTTTATGGATACGCGAGTTGCAAAATGAATCTGAAGATTTTAATTGAAAGATTTTAGCAGATTAAAAAATCTGCTATTGTGGGACTCAAAACGTCAATGTTGAAATCTCCGCAGACAATGCGATCTCCTTTGAGATGATGAATAGTATTCAAATAAATTTCAAAAAGATGTAAAAAACTCGAGATTGCAAATTTTGGTGATCGGTAAACGACAGCTATAATTTGTAGTTCATCTTTTAAACTAATTGTAATTGTTAAGCCTTCAATATGATCACCGAGATGTTTAACAGTAAAGTCAACATTTTCATTAACGAAAATTTGCGCATCATCCACATTTTTGGCCGCTTCTATTATGCTTGACTATATTAGAAAAACAATTGATTTTATAGAGTGAAGTCGGGTCGTTATCTTTTAACCATTTCTCACAGAGTGCAATTACTAATGGTTTGCTTGAAAAACCTTCTATGAAGACGTTCTACTGGTCATTATGGCATCGCAAAAATCTTGTATTCAAAAACAGTAAAAAAGCGTCCTTTATTGTTCGAGCTCGTTCTCCTCCATATATACCCCGTTATACGTTTTCATCATCATTATCAAAGCTAGAACAAAAACATTGGGGCAAGCAGATTCAAGCATCACTCATCCTTCGCCATCAACATGAGTATCAGAAATCGTATTGAAATTCATTTCGCTGAATTATTATTCTGTTGTCTTTCGATGAACTCAAAAGGCCTTTAACGTAATCCATTACATTGTCACTGTCATCTGCCATCAACCGAAGTTGTTGAATAATATCATCATCTGATACAGGACTTATTTGTGTCCGTTCTTGTGCTGGTGTAGGTGGTGTTCTGTCCAATGATTTATAGGTCCCCGGAAACCTATATAGCGTTTTCGGGATAAAATGTTCGCGATGAATTTGTGTTTTATCAGTCCTGAGTATAAATTTTTCTGCTTTCAAATAATTATCAACTTCTTGCTTTCAATTTAATTGTTTAATTGGTCGTACTTTATCACCAACTTTTTTCTAAACTTGTCGTTGACTGTTCTTTGTCTGCGTTCTGTGATCTTTTTCAAAAGCCTAATCTAATAAAACATTATGGGCTTTCGTAAGCCTCTCCTCCATCTGCACGTTTTTTCCGTTCAAAGGATTTAAAAAGCCAGCAAGAAATTTTTTCCGTCCCCAAATTTGATTTTTTCGACCGAAATATAGAAACTTAGCTATGATTGGGGGCGGCCCGTTGATGTCCACTATCCGTCCTAGTTCATGACAGGCCACTAGGACCCTGACGTAACTTCCACATGTAGCACATTTCTTATAAACTTGATAACATCCGTGGTAAAGTCCTTGTTTTGACAATAAAGGTAAACTTCGAAAATTAATATTATCTTTCGAAGTATATCTTTCGACATCATTCACTTTTTCACGGAGGTATTCAATCTCATTTTGTAGTCGATTTAATTGCGCGTCCTTATTTTTTAAGTTTTCACATATCGTGGAGAGAAACTCTTTCAATTCTGGGTCAAAGTTAGAACTCAATAGTTTATCCGTTAAAAGAGCAGTGAAAATTATAAAGTTGTTCATTTTGATTTTGTAACAGATGCTTTAACGAGAGAGAGAGAGAGAGAGAGAGAGAGAGAGAGAGAGAGAGAAGCGACTGACTTTCAGGTTTGCATAGCCATTCTCTTTGAAGTGCGACCGAGTGAGGTCCACTTGGCCTCTCCGTTGCCAAAACCCACCTGCCAGGGGGAGGGTGGGACACATATAGACTTTCGTTACGCTAGTTGATGAAAACTGTGCCGTATAATTGCCCGTTTACGAAATACTGAATTAAATTGGCCAATCACTACCTCAGAATTATTCCAATAGCGTATTTTACTTAAATTGTTGGCTAAGTTTCACATTTTAATTGTCAGCTAAACGCCTTGTCGGCCAATACACCGTCCACCCAACTGATCGGTATGAGCTGAGCGTAAAATTTCAACATACATTTTATTTCACGGCTGCTTATAAAAGTGACAGATTATTTCAAATTTGAATCTGTTTGGTTCTTCTTGCAGCCCTTTCAATAAAATTGTCGTGTTTTTGATTTTTATGAGTAAATATTTTGAATTTGCGATATTTTTATATCCAAATATTTGTCGCATTCGTTAAAAACAGAGAACTGTTATTATGTAGTTTATTTTTTGTGGTATTTTTTTCTTTTGGTTTTGATGGAGACATTAATTGACTTCTCGTTGAACTAAATTTTTCTGAAAAATCTGGAGTTTATTATTTTGAAATACTTTTGTTCTATACATGTACATTTTTCAAGAACTTGTATCGAGAAAATATATTGAGCTATTGAAAGCATTATTCTTAATTGCTTTTTTTCTGAGTGCAACAACTTCTATTCAGATGGGTTTAGGTTTAAAAAAGGGGCGCACAAGTACTGACCATTTGGTTTTTTCGATTTTGAATATTGGAACTGAAGGTGACTAACGACTATAGGTTTATTGTTCCGACCCCTCTCTGAGGGGGGAGGAACTATATACTCAAATTGTTTTTTTTTCAGACAATTTTGGCCGATCGATTTAATATTTGTAGAGATTTGTGAGTGGTATCATTAGAAAGCCCGTCCAGCAAAGAATATTGAATTAACAAGATTTTTCATTTTTCGTTTTTGATAGGGAGTTTTCGAGGTTTAAAGTTTTGTGAATATTAGACGTAATTCAGCTGTTTTTATTCACATTTTGACCCAATTTTGGTCAATTTTGACCAAAATTTGGTCAATTTTGCTAAAACATGTTAAAATTGTCGACTTTAGTGTTATTGATTTTGTGCCTAAAGACAGAGGAGGGTTACTGAATTGTTCGATCCGAGTTTTATGGCCAGAATTTATGCTATATTGTATTGAATCAATCTATTAATTTTTTGTATAGAATTAATCTATTTCGCCGCCATTTCATCAATTGAGTGATTTGATAGACGCTCAGCAATATCTGGTTTGATCTGGATCTCACCATGGATCCTTACGCTAAACATTTTTTAGAATTCAATGGGGCGCAACCTTTTTTTAAAAAAGTTTTCGCTATGTAAATGTGTAAATGTTTATATGTAAATTACAGACAACAATTTCAAATCAGGGCTTAATTAATGACAGATGCTGTTCACTATAATCAAGAGCCAACGAGATTTTAGTATGGCTTCAGAACTAAGCTCATGGTTTTTATTGCTCTGACCAATTGATTTTGTAAAAAATTTTATGGACTTCTTAAGATTTGTAAAAATTTTATGGTTTTCATTTCTTTTCGTTTTTGGTAGTTCAATAACTTAGTGTCCCCAATCAAAGATCCAGTTAATATTTAGAAGGTAGAAACAATCTAGGCCTTTTGTCACTTGATACCTAATGTCTGTAAATACTTTGAATATAATATTTTTGAGAAAATATAGGTTAATTTCTAAACTTTGCCACGATTTTTTTTATTTCTCTCAACTTTGGAAGCAGTCTCAGTTAAAAGGCGCGTCAATTGAATTCCTGTGATTTTTAAATTTAATTCGATAACCATTTTTTATTCGGTTCATGGTTTTTTTATTTTGGTACTACGCGTTTTCAATTTTTCTTTTGATTTTTTTTATCATAATTGCATATTTTATGAATTAATTTTCTTTCCTTGTCGAGTCATTGACAATATTGACAATTCCATCTTAAAAAAAGGAATTGTACGAAAAACGCACAACGTTGGCAAAGGCGTATCTGGATATGCTAATTGTTTTTGTTGAATAGTTTATGTTTTTTTGCTGAGAGCCAGTTATCTCGCAAAACTTTTTGGATTTTTTGATTTTGCCTAATTTTGTCTTGTTTTTCTTTGTTGTACGCCTTATTCCCGATAACGATAGATCTTAACTGTTTCCCCCTCAAACTAGTTAAAGATATTAGTTCATAGCCGTTTGTTTTAATGACTTTCAAATTAAATTTAAAAAAAAGTTTTTCGTGTGTCTCCTTTTTGATTTCATTTTCGTCACTACGTAACTCAATGTCGCTCATTAGACGTCTCATTTATTTTTGTTTATTCAAACAATTTCTGCGCGCTTGGTTATTTGTTGTGATTGATTAATTACTTCGACCTTTTAGTTTCATTAAAAATTTTCGAGATTTTACTGTTCAATTTTTGGTTTTTGTTGTCATGTCTTAGTAACCTTTCCTTTTACGAGGAAGACTCGTTGATGTTAAGAAGAAAGGAAATCGATGATTTACAATTCTTGCAGGTAATATCTTATAATTATAGTGCCTTGAACAGTGTCATGTCGTAAGTTTGTTTGATGTTTTGGCTTCTTTATGAATTTGTTTTTTGTGGACTCGTGAAATAGTCAAATTATTAACAGGCGCAATTGGTTACTGATGTGTTGAAAAACAATCCATCTTTTTTTGTTGTAATCTTAAGTCTGTTGTGACTTTTGAAAATTTTTTTTAAAGCAAATTTGTGTTTATCAGCTTCATCTTTTTAAATAGATTTTCGGTCGATTTGCAGCTCAGTTGCTGTAAACACAGGTCACAACCCGTTTCCAGTGAGCAATATTTTAAAACTGTTTCAACTTCAAAAATTTGTTTTTCGGCTTTGTTACTACTGTTGCTACAAGAATTCATGAAATATTAGACTTTTAAATATTTGTACCTTTCAAAGGTTTCTTTTTAAATTATAACAGTAATCGTTGATCCCATTGGCTTTGAAATTGTGGGCAATCGAACATTGGATAATGACTTGTCGGAATTGCTTCCTATTTAGATATAAATAATTGGACATTTCAATGGTTTCAATTGATATCTAACGACATTAATAACTGTGAAATTAACTGTTTTCAAAAATGGAAAAGTATTTTTGAACTTCGCATCTATTTGCTCTTTTTGTCGACCTGTGAACCAGTCACTTTGGGGACAAATGCCATATCTTTTTCAACGAAGTATAGGTTAAATTGTTCCGGTTTTTATCTGATGCGAGTTTGATTTTTTAATGATTTTTTTTTTCATTAAAGATTTGGTTATTAAATTAAATCATAGATTTTATAAAGTTTTGTTCGTAAATAATGTTTGTTGTTTGATTTTTATTTTGTCTTTTCTAGTAGTCCTATTATCAACCACTTTCATCGGCCCTCTAGCGTGGCCTTATCGTATTTCATTGGTTGTTTATTGAACGATATGATGGGTTGTTTTTGAAAGCTTTCTATCTTTTCATCATTTGGTAGACAACTAAGTCAAGAATGTGGATGAGCGGGGTCGGAACATTATGTGCGTACGCACATTACCGAGTCTCCTTGTTTTAATCTTGGAATTGTTATCTAATGATTCGCGAAATCTGTCTCGTCATTTTGATTGTATTGCGATATAATTTTGTTGTCTTTTTGATTAGTGTCACTTGGTTACCATGTTTGGTTTAGAGCAATTCCTGAAAGTTTCATTTTTGCTTTTGCAAACGAATTGTTGCTAAAATGGCGCTTCACATAGGTAATCAATTTTGTGTGTGTTGTCACAAAAAATAACTTTTTGACGTTAAAAGAAATGGTTAGCATACCGAATGTCAATCATCACTTTTAAGTTCTTTTTAAGAATTTATTTTCTTTTTCTGTAAACACTTTAGAACTTTATCGTCTTCAATTTGACAAGTTTGCAATTGTTTTTGTTGGAAGGGATTATCCAGTGTCAAAGGTCCTAGGGTTTCCCACGGAGATCTCCACAAGTCAAGGCAATACATTATAAATTGCTGGCAGTTTCATTCTCATTGAGAACTTCGTGGGGCCACTTGCTGCATTGTTCCTGCAGTGAAACTAATATGAGGGAGCAACAAAACTTTCGAAGGAGTTAATAGTCATTTTATGAATGGGAAAAAGTATCAATTTCATTTCTCAAAATGCGACAAACATTCCTCATTTTTTACAGCATATCTACCTATCATTCTGAGAATCCGTGCAGCTCTAAATAATATATGGACAGGTTTTCAATTGACAATCTATTTAAATATACATATAGATTTCCGGATATTTCGAAGAGTGTCAAAAAAGCACTCGGAATTGAAACTTTGAAAACTTTGAAAACTTTTTGTGAAAATAGGTGTGGGCTATTGAACAATCACTGCTCCAGCTAGTCAATTGCTGCAAATAGACATCGAACAAACAAACTATTTTGCTTAGCACCAAGGACCGTAAAGAGTAGATTGCACCGTTCTAAAAATGTGAGCTGCTCAGGTGAATTTTTTGAAAATCCTTGATCATATAGGTAATAGCAAAAAAGCAAACACTGGAAAATTTCGATGACTTCTCTCTACAAAAATTTAATGGTTACAATCTCTAGTAATAGTTAGAAAAACTATTTTGATTAAAAAACACAAAAAAGGAGTTTCCACTTTTCAAAATTAGTTTTGAACCTTGACATGCTATTGAGTTAACAAACTGAGAAACTTAGAAAAAAAGGTGCTACTTTATCACAATTTTTTATTTATGCCAACTCTCTCTCCTCTGTCGCTACCTAGCAGACGTGCGATTTTGGATTGAGATATACAGTCTGTTAAATCCTTGCTCTAAGCTAAGTAAAAACCATTGCGAAAAATACAAAGAAGTTAGGCATAAACTTAAAATAAATTGAACGAATTACTCAAAATCGGAGCGAAAGAATGAAAAATCTGATTGCAAATCCTCACAAATTTAAGAAAAGCTTCCTATATTTTGTGAGGATTTCAGGTACTTATAATGCCTTTTAACAATGCAAGCTTAGATTCTTTAACAATGCAATCTTAGATTCGTTTGCAATCTTAGATTGCGTTTTAACAATGCAATCTTAGAATCTTAGAGTCTTTTTGATTAGTGTCACTTGGTTACCATATTTGGTTTAGAGCAACTCCTGAAAGTTTCATTTTTTGCTTTTGCAAACGAATTGTTGCTAAAATGGCGCTTCACATAGGTAATCAATTTTGTGTGTGTTGTCACAAAAAATAACTTTTTGACGTTAAAAGAAATGGTTAGCATACTGAATGTCAATCATCACTTTTAAGTTCTTTTTAAGAATTTATTTTCTTTTTCTGTAAACACTTTAGAACTTTATCGTCTTCATTTTGACAATTTTGCGATTGTTTTTGTTGGAAGGGATTATCCAGGGCCAAAGGTCCTAGGGTTTCCCACGGAGCTCTCCACAAGTCAAGGCAATACATTATAAATTGCTGGCAGTTTCATTCTCATTGAGAACTTCGTGGGGCCACTTGTTGCATTGTTCCTGCAGTGAAACTAATATGAGGGAGCAACAAAACTTTCCATTATATTAGAAATTACTTAGTCATTTGTACTGAGCAACATAATCATGGACTGTTTCAACTTACATATATATAACAAGAGCCACTGCAAAATGTCGTTTACTGGCCATTCGCCATTCGGCTTCCTAAGTAGAATGAAATAATATAGTCATTTTGTCAATAGGGAAAAGTATCAATTTAGTTTCTCAGCATATCTACCTATCATTCTGAGAATCCGTGCAGCTCTAAATAATATATGGACAGGTTTTCAAGTGGCAATCTATTTAAATATACATATAAATTTCCGGATATTTCGAAGAGTGTCAAAAAAAGCACTCAGAATTGAAACTTTGACAACTTTGAAAACTTTTTTGTGAAAATAGGTGTGGGCTACAGAACAATCACTGCTCCAGCTAGTCAATTGCTGCAAATAGACATCGAACAAACAAACTATTTTGCTTAGCACCAAGGACCGTAAAGAATAGATTGCATCGTTCTAAAAATGTGAGCTGCTCAGGTGAATTTTTTAAAAATCCTTGATCATATAGGTATTACCAAAAAAGCAAACACTGGAAAATTTCGATGACTTCTCTCTACAAAAATTTAATGGTTACAATCTCTAGTAATAGTTAGAAAAACTATTTTGATTAAAAAACACAAAAAAAGGAGTTTCCACTTTTCAAAATTAGTTTTGAACCTTGACATGCTATTGAGTTAACAAACTGAGAAACTTAGAAAAAAAGGTGCTACTTTATCACAATTTTTTGTTCATGTCAACTCTCTCTCCTCTGTCGCTACCTAGCACACGTACGATTTTGGATTGAGATATACAGTCTGTTAAATCCTTGCTCTAAGGTAAGTAAAAACCATTGCGAAAAATACAAAGAAGTTAGGCATAAACTTAAAATAAATTGAACGAATTACTCAAAATCGGAGGAGAAGAATGAAAAATCTGATTGCATTTGTGACAAGCGAGTGAAATCGAGTTTGTGGCGAGATTGAGTAGCAGGGACTAGTTTACTACCGCATAACTTCAAATGGATTTTGGAAAACCATCTTTCTTTTTCTTAAAACTGGTATTCGCTTAGTTTTCCACCTTAATTGGTAGAGAAATTCTTGCCTAATTGCTACGAATTTTGATTTAGCCCAGCCAATCATGCAACTAAAGTTCTACGTCTCGTTAAATATTATAAAAAAATGTTTTGGAGGAACAAATAACAAATTGTAGGGCGGAAAACTTTTTATATAGTAGTTTTGAAATTTTACAGCCATTTACTAAAGGATTACAACATTTTTTATAGCATTTTTAGAAAATGTTGCAAGTGAGCTTGACTTTAAAAGGTACAGTTGCCTCGTAACGGACTTTGAACAAGTCTTGTGTAAAAAACTACCACAATTGCCATTTTCAGCTTTAATGTGCCATTATAGAGCCGATCGAAGTTAAGTTTCAACTCCTGTTGCCTCAAAATTAATTATAGCTCCCTATACTTTGGTGAAAAAGAATATAAGATTGCATTGTTAAAAGGCATTATAAGTAACTTCAACCCTCACTAAATATAGGAAACTTTCTTATATTTTTTGAGGGTTTAAGTTATTTATAATACCTTTTAACAATGCAATCTTATATTCTTTTTCACCAAAGTATAGGGAGCTATGATTATTTTTCTAATTAAGCAACGGGAGTGGAAACTTAACTTCGATGGGCTCTATAATGGCACAATCTCATACAGGTGAGGTCGACATTGCACTTTTTAAAAAAGATTTGCCCAACCGTATTAATTCTGAGATTATAATTATCACTGTTACCATTCAGGAGTGATACATATCTTTTACTCTGTAAATATGTATTTTTTATTTCACGTCTGCTTTTTATGTCTGTTTCAGAAAGTAGACTACTACTGTGAGAAAGATGCTCGACTTTTCCTTGAGTACGAGTCGGCTTCATCTGGCCGTGCCCAGTTTGATCTGTACGCCCACGAGGGAGGCCAGTTTGGACCAGGAGCTGCCACTTACGGCTTTGACTACGTCGGCTGCATGTGCAGCACTACCGACAGCTGTGTTGACCCAGCTGGTAAGTACAACTAGCTAAAATCTACTCTACTAATGCAAGGCTTTATGTGTGAAATAAAGGCACTCGTCATATTAATGAATGAAACGCTGGATATACCGCTGAACGTTTTATAAATTAGCTTTAAGTTTCAAGTTTGCGTTTATAATTAGTTATTCTCATATGATACTTGTAGCAATTATATTTGAGATGTGGTATTTACTGTGTAATTTTTTGCTTGACCAACTTTGCGTCTGACCCTTTTGACTTTTTTTCCTCAAAAGGGATAAATAGGTAAAGCCAGGTGGGCTTTAAGTTCTCTTAGGGCCTTTTGTCTTAATGGACTGTTTTCGAGACATAATCTCTTGTTGTGAAGGGCCGTTTCAATGCTTTGACCTCTCATTCCCCACACTTCAAGTTTGGACAATTAAGATAAGCTCAACAAAGTTTTATTCGAAGTTTTTTTGCAATTTAAGCACGAAATGCTACATTTTGCTTTCTAGTAAACATATTTAATTACTGCAGTTACACCATGACATTTAAAATTCAGAATTGGTCTAAATACTTTTTTGGATCTATTCTGTTCCCCCCCCCCAGTGTTTTTTCTGACCCCCATTTACAACTTATGTGTTGTTATATAGCACGTTACTATATAAGAAAATAGCACGTGCGCCTGGGGGTCAGAAAAGATTTATGCTCACTAAGCTGGTGGGGCCGAAACAGAATTGATCCACTTTTTTATAATTCAAAAAGTACTAAGACATTACTAACTCATATGACTACGACACTTGTATTACCAAAATGAGGGATTTTGCTGCAATTGATATGCCGATTTAATAGTTGTCCAATAAAAATGCATTTAATTTGATGCCTCTTTTTGAAATCTAGTTGTATTTTCATCCAAATCACTTAAAAGCAAATTGGGCTGCTTTTAAAAGTGATTTTTGCTGCCAGTCCTTGAAAGCGCAATGTGCTATCCCAATTTAGATGAAATCCTTCTACGGCAATTTTGTGGAATGGGCTTCCTCAAAAAGTGTTTGCGACAGAAAGTAGATTCAACTTTTCAAACTTGAGTTTGAAATTGGAAAACACGGCTGAAATGTCCCTTTAGGGCACCCCTTTTTCATCCTCGACGTTTGTAGGTACGTTTCACGCGTACAATGTGTTAAGATAGAAAAAGTTAAATTTTGTCTAGAGAAGTGATTAAATTTACTGTGGTATCGGAATGTTTGGTATCGGAACACGCTAGTAATGAGCCCCCCCCCCCCCCCGTGCACTCCCCCGCACTCAACCAAGGCCCCTTTAATTAAACCAAAGCAAGCCTCCCTAAACTATAGCTAGCTACCATTCGTTTGAGAGCATTTCGCCCGACGTTAGTCGGTTATGCTTTAAATCGCTGCAGCTGACATGAGCTCTAACTAACACAACACTTTATTTAGAAACGTACGGACTTACACTACAGTACCAAAAGGCTACGTACACCAGAAAATTTTTACAAAGCGCCATTAATGAGAAGCAGCGCATTTTGAGTTCAAATTTGGTTCAAAAATTTAGTAGATTTGATTTTGAATCAGTTATTTTGAATTAATTACTTGATTTGAATTAAATAATTACTTCAAATCAAGTATTTAATTGATTTGAATTAACTTGAAGCTTATTTAAAGAGCTATATACAGAATTATGCTCTAGCTACACAAATTTTAATTGTATAAAGGCGGGTTGGTATTGGAGAGATGGCTCTAGTTTTTCTTGTGTTATGCTTCATGTTTTTGGATTGTAGGTTTGTGCAACTGTGACAGTAATGGGAAGAGCTACGACGGGGGTTACTTCCTTAACAAGGACAACCTTCCTGTGACACGTGTGGCTGGTCCATCTATAGTCTCATATGCTAACTACAGCATTCGAGTGCACAGAATGGAGTGTGCCGAAATTGTAAGTGTACCTCACTGTCCTATGCCAGGTCAAATTATAATCCTACAACAGTATATTTTGCATTACTCCTTGTCGTTTTTCAGAAAGTTTTTCTGTGAAAGCTTATTGATGTTTTTTCATCTAAGCTAAAGCGACTGAAAAAGCATCATTCGATGCCGTCATTCTTCTCATTTTAATCCAGACACAAGAAACCACTTAAACGATAAAACTTCCACTTTGCAGATCCTATAGTCCTATTAATTTTTTTTTCAATTTTGCAAGACAAATGTACTGGAGACAGAATCTCGGCAAAATGGTTGCGCCAAAATTGACTTCGTGATCTCTTTTTGAAAAGATCTTGCCAACATTGTTCATATTAGTTTGTCTCATCATAATCTTCATAAAGTTTATCCATTTTCTTCAAAAAGTGACGAAAAATTGCTGTACAAGGCAGACAAAGTAAGTTTTGTTTAGCTAGGTCGGCTCGGCTTTACTGTAGGAAGTTTTGTTTGATTTAGGATTAATTTAAGTTAAAAACATTTAGAAATAGATATTTCCAGAAACGAAGAAAACAAAGAAACAACCCATTCAGAAAACTTGTGCCTATATATTCTACTCACTAGAAAAAAAAATTGAACTTAAAGCTCTTAAAAAGCAATTGATCTAAAAAACTGGAAAAAAGTAACCCATTTTTTATATTATAAGTCACTAAAAATCATTTAGGTAAAACTATTCGAAAAAGCTGCTTGTGAGCAAAAAACTCGCTACAGGAAATTTTTTCACACCTCAATTTCTCCCTCGCTCTCGAAAACACCGGTATGAATAAAAAAACGACTCTCTTTTTGCTCTACTCTTCAATTTGTTCAGCTCCCCCACCGCTCCAAAAAGGTTTACGCACTTCATTTCCTACTTCACAATTCACTCCAATAAAAATGATTAAAATAAAAAAGGGGTGTAGGATATTAGGCGAACACTCAATTAAGCGAAAGAAATTTTTGAAGCCATTAGGCGAAAATTCTGAACTAAATTTTTGTTGACATTAGAACAATTGACTTCGTTGACAAATAGCTGGAAAAGTATAAAAAAAATTGAAAGAATTATCAAATTTTGATCATTTTCAAAATTTAGTTTGACACCAACTCCCCAAAACTTTTGTGCAAATTTTGCAACCAGTAGTTGTAAGTTATTTACATTAAAGCTAATAATAAGGATTATAAACATTCACCATTCTTTCCCTGTTACTTTTTTAAAAACTAATATCATTGAGTGTGATGCTTCTGAGTACAGTAAAAGAGATGCAAAACATTCATATTTTTGCCATGTACATTTAACAACTCTTTTGCGTGTAACTGTGACTTTTAGGGGCACTTGACAACCTTTTAACATCGAGTGGAATTTGAAGTACCTCTTTTTTGTGTTTAAATTGCTATCCGACTAATGTCCAGAAAACTTTAGTTCAAGATTTTCGACAAGTGGCTATAAAAATTGTGTTCACTTAATCGAGTTTTTGCCTAATATTCCATCCCCCGCAATTCTCCAATACTTCTCTTTGAGTCGTTAATAATAAAATTGATTTTAAGTTTAAACAGATTACATTCTAAGTACACTCCTGTCTATAATAAAAAGAGTGCAGTTCCACACCGGTTATATTTGTTTTATTATAGCCGACATACTTAGAAATTAAGAGCCACCAAAAGTTGCATTAAAGTTAGTGGTTTTCGGCTAAGTGGTTTTCGGGCTTTTTTATAAAAAGAAATAGTACATTGAGCATCAAAACATGTTAGGTTAATTTCTCTATATTTTTATAAAAAAAAGTCTATTCTTTCTCTGTAGAGCACGAGCCTTACCCTCAGCGTTAATAGTTTCCTTATATTATTAAATATCGGAATTGATATACTATCAATATTTTACAGTAATTGTGAGTAACTAATAGAGTCTACTCTAAGCATTAGTTTTGTTATTAATTTTTCTAATAACTAAGCTACCCATTTGAACCTACTTAATTTCTTCATAAAAAAACAGTTTTTACCTAAATTTTATTTCATAAAAAACAGAAAACATCAAGATAATTAATGAAAATATCAGAATTTTATTGAACTATTTTCCTCTACGGTTTTTACGTACAGCATTTACTTAAATTTAGTTTATTTATTATATTATTTAATTTATTTATTTATTATTTTTCTATTATTTTATTTAATTAATCTGTGCGTACGTGGTGTTTTTGTACGAATCTTCCCTTTGAGTTTGAAAGCTTTCTTAGCATTTTGCTTAGATTTACATTTTTGTGTGTTTAGTTGCCCGTGCTGTATGACATCAACGACTGCACGGAATTGTTGACTAAGGAACAAGCTAAGGAGGGCTACTTAGTGCTAAATGGTGAAAAAGTGGGACCTGTATTCTGCAACGAAACTGGTAACTGTTCCCTCCCTTTCTTTCTTTTCTTTCAATGCCACTTTTCCTTCAATACGGCTTCATCCCCCCCCCCCCCACCCCCTCGCGCTGCTTAACACTGCATCTTTTTGAGAGAAACAAAGAAGTATTAATATAAAGCATTTATTTTAATGAATGAAAATGGCCTGCATTAATTGAATCACTGACTAAGAGATATGATAACTCTGGTTGAAGGAGTCGGATTTAAGGTTGCCAATGATTCAGAATAGAGAACTCATTGTCGTTGTTTTGATAAATTTAGTCCAATTAACTCACTTTTTATTACTGGGATCTCGTCAGAAACTGTCCCGAATTCAGTTCTACCACTGCAGCACCCTCTTAAGTTTAAACTGATCATTGAGTTCACTTTAAAATGTTATTTAATAGACAACGACCAGGATGTGTTGACGATTCTTCCGGACAATGCAACAGACCCAGATGAAGACGACGAGGTGGAGGAGGTGTTCGATTGCAGCAGTGATGCTGGTGACAAGACAATAGAGTTCGGATATGCTGGACTCTCTGATGAAGACATGATCCTCATCAAAAACTCCTTCGAGTGCCACCAATATATCCGATTCTGCAGTGACACTATTGGGGTAAAGCGGCGATACAATAATTCTCTATTCTGCTCGGGTTGATGTCGCAGACAGTAATTCAGTGTCTCAGGCTCAACGCCCTCCTGTTTGTTCTCTTAGGTCTAGACATGTCAACTTTTGGTCTCGGGCCTCAGCCTGGGTTATATGGTCTCCGTGTTATAATGATTTTTACTCACAGATGGAAAATTTAACATAAAAAAATAAGCAATGCATGTCAAATAATGCAGCAAGTCATTTGCAGGGTTTCTATTCTCTTATATTTCTGATTTTGAGCAGAAATTGAGCTCCATTTTCAACTCGTTATTTGTAAAATGGACTGTTATTAGTAGTCGTGCATCCAGTTTTCAATGGATGAAGCAATACTGATAGTCGACAAATTGAAACAAACCATTAATAGCGGAAATGAGAACGCAATAGACTTATGTGCTTCTTTTGCAAACGTACTTGGTTTAACTGATTTTCCGATCTCAGTTAGTTTTGATTTATGATAGCTTATTAGTGGTTAAATGGTTGATTTGCCGGACAGTATTTTTGAACAACTTCTCACCTATTATTCTGATAACCGACACAAAAATTGCAAACATATTTCAGATAACAAACTTAAAAAGATACGCAAGCGTTAATTTGAACTCGATTGTGAAAAAATAATCTGTTCAGGTGTCTGATAATCTCGTGTGGTATTCGAAAGATGCCAATGGTGTAGAGACACCCAATCCCTTGTCCACTTGGGGAGGGGGGTCAACTACAGGATGTCGCTGCTCAATTCCCGATGGGGACAACTGCTTCAACAAAAACAAGTGAGCTTCTAACACCAAATGTGACTTCCTAAGTTTTGTTGTGCTAACTCTCTCTCCCTGAAAGGCGATTAGGAACTTTATAACGGCCCCAATATTTTTGTTACGGCAGTTTTGGGCGATCAATTCTGTTTCCCGAGAGATGCAAATGTTTTCTCGAGAAAATATTGAGATCGAAAGAGTTCTTTTCCGCTTCACTTGCTTTTTGACTTTCCAAATACGCTAAGTGAATAAATCCGATATTTCTAATACCTTATAACTTTCAGTGTTCTAAAAGCTACACAAGGGTTGCCTTAAAAATTCTCAATTCGCAGCTAACAAAACAAAAATAAACAGAATGAAACAGTAAAAAATTTTATTAGGCCAAATCATTCAAAATTGTTTCTAGGTTTCTGTGGCCAGTAGATGACTTATATATTGCTGTAAATTTCTGGAAACTTTGTTCAAACATTTTAACTGAACTATTTTTGAGGTTCGCTTTCAAATAATGTTCTGGAAAATTACAGTAAAAGTGTCAGAATAAACAATCATTTGCAAGTTTTTGACATTTGAGGCAAATAAGGTTCCGGGCGAATAAAAGTGTTTTATTTTGCCTAAATCAGCCTTCAGTGCCTGTACTTAACAATATTTGATAACTTTTGGTCAACTTATGTGAATCCTTTCCTTCTCTAAGATTTCACTGTTTTTAATGGTATCAATGGTAAAACATGTCATTCAAGCAGTGTTCTTATTTTTCTGTGAGTGATTATTATGAACAACTTTTATATGAATGGCCTAGTAATTAGCATTGTTTTAATTTTGCTAAGAGAACAAACTATAGTATCTCGCTAAGAGCATAGCTCATAGGTATTACCAGCCAATAACTCCTTGGTACATGTGGAAATATAAAAATAATGATTCTTATTTTCCGTTTGTTTTTTATTTTTCATATAAATAAATTTAAAATAAAATTAAAATTTCGTTATCTTTGGAGGTCATTTAAAATGCAAAAAAAATCCATTATTTAGGCTCGGGATTTTATTCGAAATACTTTTCCTTTTACATTTTTATCCTGTTAACTGATCTCAGTCAAACTAACCATTGGATTCCCTTATTTCCGCAAGATCGTTTTTGTTGTTACCACTAAAAGTGGGGAAAAAGTGTTGATTTTGTTACAAAAACAAACTTAACTTCCTGAAATAGTTTTTTCCCAATTAATAACCAAACAATCATCAGATGAAAATTTTAGTAACATAACCCATAGATTGCCAGAAAACAGCTGTGATAGCTTTGTAGATCTTTAGTGTCAGAAAGAAATTCAGAAACAAACTTTGATGTGCAATTTGATACCGACTTTAATCTTGTTTTCAGAAACTCTCAAAAAAACTTTAATTAGTTTTTGGCATACCCATTTGACATTATTAAATAAATTAAACTTAAGTGATAAAAGTGAAATTGAGAGTAAGGAAAGTCATTTTTTTGAGTTTGGTAATTTTTTGACCAGAAATTCATTCACCTCAGACAAAAAACTCGCTCCAATAAGGGTAAAATGTGACGTCACGCACGCAACGCAGTCGAACAAATGTATGAATGAAAACACAAAAGCTGATTTAAATTTATCTAACGGTCAATATGTTAGCATTAAAAACCATGATGACGAAATGAAAAGCGTCAGCGTTTTCCGAAGAACCCACCATCAACACAAACTATCAAACTTGTGGGAGAATAATTGAACAAAAATGAACACATATTCTACTCTTAAACAGTGGGTTGAGCAAAAAAGACAGATGAAGCAAAAATTTATATCCAGGTGAATCAAAATTAAATTATGAGTAAGCTCTGTCCATATTATTTCTGTTTTAGGCTTGTTATCTACGCATTTACGCACTACAGAAACAACCTAGGTTTAGGTGCGCTACTCTAGAGTCCTCTGATTAGACCATTTGGGTCGCATGCTGGTGGCGTGGTGCAACCCAAAATACATGGTCTCCGAAACACTTGAGTCGCACGATGGTCTGGACAACGGTCGCACTACGGTCTGATCAGAGGGCAAAGTCTGGAAAAAGATCTGGATTTTTGTTGCGCTATGGTCTGATCAGAGGGCAAAGTTGCACTATAGTCTGATAATAAACCGCACAAAAGTCTGGACAATGATTGAAGTAAGGACTGATCAGAGGGCAAAGTCGCACTGCAGTCTGATCATAGATCGCACGAAAGTCTGGACAACGGTCGCACTACGGTCTGATCAGAGGGCAAAGTCTGGAAAAAGATCTGGATTTTTGTTGCGCTATGGTCTGATCAGAGGGCAAAGTTGCACTATAGTCTGATAATAAACCGCACAAAAGTCTGGACAATGATTGAAGTAAGGACTGATCAGAGGGCAAAGTCGCACTGCAGTCTGATCATAGATCGCACGAAAGTCTGGACAACGGTCGCACTACGGTCTGATCAGAGGGCAAAGTCTGGAAAAAGATCTGGATTATTGTTGCGCTATGGTCTGATCAGAGGGCAAAGTTGCACTATAGTCTGATAATAAACCGCACAAAAGTCTGGACAATGATTGAAGTAAGGACTGATCAGAGGGCAAAGTCGCACTGTAGTCTGATCATAGATCGCACGAAAGTCTGGACAGCGGTCGCACTACGGTCTGATCAGAGGGCAAAGTCTGGAAAAAGATCTGGATTATTGTTGCGCTATGGTCTGATCAGAGGGCAAAGTTGCACTATAGTCTGATAATAAACCGCACAAAAGTCTGGACAATGATTGAAGTAAGGACTGATCAGAGGGCAAAGTCGCACTGTAGTCTGACCATAGGTCGCACGAAAGTCTGGACAATGGTTGCATCACGGTCTGATCAGATACCAAAGTCTGAACATAAGTTGCCCCAAAAACTGGTCAGAGCATTAACTGACTATTTTATTTGATTGCACTTTTTTATCACTGTTTTTGATGATGCAAAAGAAAAGTTGCAGGCACTTCAAAATGACTTTCTGTTTATATTTTTTTCAATTAATTTTGCCCTTACCTTAACAAGATATACTACACTATTAAATTCAACGTTGAGTGTTATATAGGTTTGAATTGAATTATTTAAACAAATAACAACGGATTACAAGACGTATTTAGGAATGGTATGTTAAGAGGGAGCATTGGTCGCACTAAATTCGCACTAAATTTCGAGTCGCACCAGAGTCACACGAAATATTTGGGTCGCACGATAGTCTGATCAGAGAAATTTGGTTAGCACGATGGTCTGATCAGAGGTCTTTTGGGTCGCACTATGGTCGCACAATTTCTTGGGTCGCAGTACGGTCTGATCAGAGGGCTTTGGGTCAGACGATGATCTGATAAGAGGGTAAAATCTGGGAAATGGTCTGATCAGAGCGGTCTAGGGTCGCGCACCTAATCCTGGGAACCACCTGTTGGCATTTATATGCCCAACCGAATTACCAAATCATTGGGGCTGTAGCCCCAGTAATTTTTTGAATTCAGTTGCCCTTATATGCCAGCTGTTGCCTGTTGCGGTAGAGCGTTTTTGCGTAGATATCAATATTCGCAGTCAAAAACAGAAATAATATCACTAAGCCGAGGTTGCGGAGATTGTTGTTTCTAGACCTCTTAGCCCTAAGTATTTGTGCCAATTGCTGTTAGCGGAACAGCGGTGGGTTGTCATACTACATAATGCCTTAGATATGATTTAGTCCTGAGAAGTAAGGTTAATTTTGAACATCTCAGTATATTGTTTTTGTTCAAAAGGAAGTGCAACTCCGATTCTCTGTCAGACATCCAAACAGATGACTTTTTGTGTGACGGTGGCTACATGGACTACAGCCAGGGAGAAGCATCCGGAGGTGACTTCGGGTTCCTCACCAAAGTAATCATCAAGAACTCTGGATCTACAGACACATGCAATGCCAACATCACAATTGGTCCAGTCCAGTGCATGCCCAAAGGCCAAACGCCCTGTTAGTTCTGCCCTGTTTTACGCTCAGAAATTGTTTCACGTGCGGCACATGAAGATATTTTTGATTTCTAAAGTTTTTTGGCATCATTTTTTCTTTTTATATAACTATGAGTTTGAAGGAGTTTAACAAGCATTACACTATAAAAACTCAAACCGATAATATAATGATGTCCTATAAAACCTTACGCCATACAAATTCTCCTTCAAAACTTTTTTGACGTTCAAGTTCTGGTGATGGATGTTAAAGACCTGCTAATTAGGGACAAATGAACGGAACCCTAACCAACAATTAATTACATAAAAGTCTTTCGCATTACTATGTTTCACACGCACAAAATATTAACATAGGAAAAGTGAAATCACGTAATAGAAACGAGTAAAATTACTCCAAAAATTGGTACCGGTGTACGCCCGTGATGTGGATGTTATCTAATTCGGTATCTTTTATGAATCGCTGGTGAAGTATTGTTGTTCTAATATTTAACTGTTCCAATTTATTACCATATTAGTTCAAATCTTATTCTTAAGTGATGGTTTATGTTTCAGTTGTTGACGAGTGTGTGGATGACCTGTACGACTGTTTCCCACAGAACCGGTCCGAATGCATCGACCAGACAGACGGTTTTATATGTCAATGTTTGCCTGGATCTGAGCCAGGTAACGGTGGATGGGGTGGTCGCAACTGTGTTGATATAGACGAGTGCAAACGTGGCAAAGACGACTGTCACAGTGACGCCAAGTGTATCAACTTGGACCCTGGTTTCGACTGTGAATGTCGCAAAGGTTTCTCAGGAGAGGGCCACGGAGACGATGGATGCATCGGTCAGTTTTTCCGAAACAATAATTATACGGTTCATAGGACCGTTTTGGTTATGGTTATCTTAAGCTTTGTTGGGCATAGTGATCAGTGTTATTGGCAGTGTTGTCTCTGCTTTGGTTAGGGTAAGAAATTTTGTGTCTCTTTCCCATTATAGCCCCCCCCCAGCCCCCCCCCCAAGGTAACCTATAGCCCCCCCCAATCATGGTAAATATACCATAATGGGGGGCTATATTTTCATGGGAGCTATAATGGGAAAGACCAGAAATTTTCCTGGATTGTTGCTAATTGGAAGAGACCAAATTGTACCATAAAACATTTCACTTTTGATGGGTGAGATTGAAAACTTGCGCATGAATTCATACAGGAACCAATTTGCTCTCAAGATTCTTGAATGCTTTCCGATTTGCTTTAAAGGATCTTGCAAAATACTTGCAAGAATTTCGATTAAGGTCCAAAAAAAATTTTACCGCAATCCTTGATCCCGTATCTGAAAATTTTGAACACTCCAAGCCCCAAGCCCCCCCCCCCGCGTTTTCGTCTTGGATATATCGACGTCTGGTTTGTGACCTCACCTCAGCCTTTGTAAAAAAACTCAGTACCCTAGCACTACTTTTCCTTTATATTAAATACTTGCTGCATGCAGTGAGAAAGAAGTGAAATTGGCGTGAAGCGAGAAAGGGGTGAGTGAATTAATCGGGGCTAAATATTGGAGGGTGAGAGTAGAAGGAGAGAAAATGCGGGGCTGAATAAAAAAAATGTGTACATCTTATGAATACTGATGTCTATTCACAGATATCAACGAATGCGAGCCGAGTGAGAATAAGACGAATGGAGAGTGTGGTGATAATAGTAACTGCTACAATACTTATGGCTCTTACGCATGTGTGTGCATGTTCGGATACAGTGGAAACGCATACATCATGTGCCAGCGTGAGTCATCTTCATAATTGTATTCATAAACCACTTAATTTTAGGGATCTGTTCAACAATCCCCCCCCCCCCCCCCTTGGAGCCAAGTAGAGAATCGCCACACCTTTTGTGCTATGCTTTACCACAATATTACTTGGCCTACAGTTTAGATAGCCGAATATCAGTAATAAATGGCTGGCTTAAATTCTATTCAAGAATAGCCCCCCCCCCCTTTTGCAAAAAGGGGGGATTGTTGAACAGATCCAATTTTACTATCAGTTGTTTTCCTTCATATGCAACAACCAAAAAACGTTCCAGTGATTATGCAAAATTGCAACCTGGTGCTCGTGTCCTAGTATCTCAAAATTATCATTGTGGTTGAGCCACGAATTGTATAAATTGACACAGCTTGAGCTAGCTAACCTGTTGAAGGCTTCAGATAAGCCAGCAGAGATAGGCTAGCTAAGAAAATATTGAACCTGTCAAATAAAAAAACAGTGTTTACAATTTGAAAATCAATTATTTGCTATCGATGTTATCCTCAATAAGAGTTTGAACATAATAATAATTCGACTAAATAAGAGGTTGGGCAACAACTTCGTTTACAAGTCGAATTGTTTTTGTAGAAAAAAGATCGAAATTGTTAAAAAATTTAACTGTTTTATCAATCCTCGGAGACTCTTTGGAAAAGAGAAACTTTTGCCCCCCAAGGTTGCATCGTATAGGACTCAGTTAAAGTCGAGCGAAATTCTGTTTATGAGTTCATGTGATCACATCTAGTAGCAATATCGGCTTTCCAAAAAAATTGAAATCCCGTTGCAAATGTGCTTCATTAATTTACCATAATTCTAAAAATTAGTGATCTGTATTTAATTTTCTGTATCTCTCTGCTCCCCCTAATCAGTTTTCTGCACCCCCCCTCCCCCTAATTAAAACAATGTTTTGACAAAATGTGACTTTTCAGCCCAGTGCGAGTGTTACATCTGGGGCGACCCGCATGTAATCACGTGCGACCAAGCTGTTCATCACTTCATGGCCAACTGCGAACACCAGCTGCTGGGTCCGTGCAACTCCTCTCTCCCCAACTTCCCTCTGCAGATCAAAGGCACCAATGTCTTGGATGGACCCAAGACCAGTGAAGATGACAAAAATAATGACGGATCTGTTCTCAACGATCCCTTCGCTCCATACACTAGCTCATTGAGATCAATGGAAATCGTATGGCGAGCTGACTTTGGTGCTACCGAGAAAACGGTGAGTAGAATAACATCCGTTCCATCGAACGTCAAAATTGGCTTCAGTTTGATTACTAGTAAAACATTATCATGTTAGCAATGACAGATCTTAACGACTTTCATGTTTAGCCTCAAGAAACTATCTGAAGAGTCAATCTATTACGATGGTTTCAAACAAGATAAAGTTGTAAAAGTCCGCAACGCAGAAATTTTTCGTTAATATTTGCATCCGGGTAAATATTGGGTAAATTTAATGCAATCACATACTCTCTTTTTTTCTTTTGCAGTTCTCCCAGTTATCTAGGATGTCCGTAAAATGTAAGCAATTTGACTATTCTCACGCTCGTGAAGCTGTGAGATGGTTTTGAATGGATCGCTTAAAATTTTTTCTGCAACTAATTAGGGTTCTATTGTTTTTTTAGCTGCATTAACACTGTTTAATTTTTTAGTTGTTGTTCCTGCATCAATTGATGATTATCAATAAACATTGCTAAAGATTAGAGCACTGGTTGCGCGATATCAATCAAATTATTTTGAATAAAAACCTATTTCAATTTTTGCAATAACTGCAATAAATTTTGATATCTCTACAGCTAAGAAAACTTGAAATGATTCCAACTTCTAAGTAAAACCGGTTTGTAACTGTTCATTAAAAATGGCGATTTTTAATTAACAAATATGTTGATAACAGTTGACTCGTTTTTTTGTTTTGGAGACAGAGTTTGCAAAAATCTTTGCGTCAACTTATTCATGCCCTGTTTATACGATTGCGGAATGATACTATTGTGTCAAGTGCTGAACTGATTCAAGTTAGTCGGAAAAATTTATCATCGTAATGTCGTCCAGCGTTCAATTTGTAGTGCCGCTAACCGGATAATTGCCACCACCAACATAGATACGAAATAGTAGAAACAAAATACAAGAAAAAATAGAATTTACGTGTCGATTTTTTGCACACATTGAGTGAGCTATAAACTGACGGGAATAAAGCGAGGACTGCGCTGCTAAATATAGGGGAAAAGACCACATTATTGATAGGCAAAATATTGCTCTCCATTATTCAAAACGCCATTGTCGAGGTGCTACCTGCGTTTGGTGATGGATACAGAAGCCATTCACTCCACACCTTAAACTACTCCCTCCAATCACCAACAGATGAATACTAGTCAACTCAGGAATAATCTTGGATCTGAGTCGGACCTTATCATTAAACTTGTGATTAACATTTGTGTTGAGTCAGACGAAAACACATACGAGCTTAGAGGTAAATAGTATCCAGAAGAAGTAAGCGCAAACTAAGTGGCATGCAATGAAGCACAATCAATAGTCAAACACAAACTTTATTTAATTTGTTCCAAGTTTTATCAGCCTCATTTAATCGATAATATGAACAAGGAGGCTCAGTAATGTGCGTTTGGACATAAAGTTCCGACACCGCTCATCCACTTGGCCTAATTGTCTACCAAATGTGACAAAGATAGAAAACTTTCAAAAATTCAATTCTTGCTCAGAACTAATTGTTACATGAATACAGAAACTGGCCCCTCTTCAAGTCAATTAGTAAAATAAATGATGCCACATTAGAGGGCCGATGAAAACCGCCATTATCAGGGTTGCGAGACAAGACAAACAACAAAATAAAAAACTTAGAAAAAACATTGTTAACATCCAAAACTCAATGTCTATATATATTTTAAAAAAATTATACTTATTGAAAAGTCAAAATACCTAAAACAAACAAAAAAATAAATCGTACTCCACTAGAAAAAAACAAGTCGCCACTCCTTATTGAGACATGGTAACAAATAGAAAAAAAGTATCGACAACGAAAAATATTGAATTCCATTAGACATCAATTGAACTCTCTAATTACGTTCATTTAATTCTACAAACTGCCATTGGGATCTGTAATTATTTAGAACACGTCAAATAACTACACAAAGAACAACACATACAGACGAAAAACAAAAGGTCATTTAAAAGATCCGAGAAAACTGTGTCGAAGGTGTTAACACCATACTTTATAGAGTAAAAATAAGATATGATTAATTGCGGCTTTTTAAACAATATGGTACGTGAATTCTGAAAAAAAAACTAGGTAACAAGTCAACAAAAAAAAGAAAAAAATAAAAATGAAAAAAAAAACAATGGGAAGTTTAAAAACAATTGATGTCGAAGTCATAACAACATTAGCTATCAACAGAGATCCTTAAATATTTTCATTTAATTCTCCATATTCAGAAAGTGTTACTCGTCAACAAAAAAAAACGAGAAATACAGAAACTTAACTTCCAGAACGGCAAAATTTTATTAGAAGAAGCGTCTCTTTGGAAGCGCAGGTTAAATTTAATCTCCTTAGGGTTACAAAAGACTGTGTCAGCACTTATACGTGTGTTAATCCGACCAATTTAAATAACGTGGTCTAAAGGAGCTTTTTTCTTGAATTTTTGTTGAAAAAAGCTGAATATTGTAAGATTTCGCCAGAAATTTCGGCCAAAAATTAAAACAAAACAGTCCACAATACTTTTTGTCTTCAAAATTAAATTGAGCCAAAATATTGGATCATGAAGTTCGGCAACGTTCTTTTTTTGTCTTAAAGTTAAAACTAACAACACTGTCCTTAACAACTTCAATATATTGTCAGCTAAATTAGCAATGAATTGCTTAATGTTACAGAAAAGTGAACAAAAACATTGAAAATCAATCAAATGTCCACAAAACTTTAAGCCTCGATTACCCCGTGGAAAAAACTAATTATAAAAGATCTTTTTAATTACATATTCTGCGCTGGATGAGCTTTCCAATGATACCACTCAGAATGCTCTACGGTAACTATATCGATCGGCCAATATTGACTGAACAAAAACCCATTTGAGTATATAGTTCTCTCCACTAAAGGGGGGAAGAAAAATTTTTGGCAAATCAAATCTACTGAATTCTACATTATCAGATACAGGTTTCAACACAATCAAGCAAAAGGATGGGTAAAAAATTGACCTTTTTTGACTCCCCATTATTTTAATCAGGAAAACACCCTATATAATTCATCTCTCTTCTTTCTGAATTGTGTCTTATAATTAATTCTTTGTCTGTAACTCCTTTTTTCAGGTACGATATGTATTTAATTAGGTAATTGAAATGTCTAAAGCGAGCCAGATTGAGAGTTATACCAATAAGTTCAATATACCAATATGTCAATAAGTTCGCTCAGTTAATATCGTTTAAACTCTGGTTGTGATGATTGTAGCAAACACTTTGAATACCTATCACACGAAAATAAAATTTTTTGAAGAACTTGGTCAAAATAAACATTCTTCATAAATTGTTTTCAAGATTGTTTTCTCTAGCCTCACAAGAAATTTTTCTCTAACTTGGCATTTTCATGCCTTTAGGTGATTCGATTGAGAGGTCCTGATTACGACAAGATTTTGAACATCAATGACGTCACCAGGATATCTGCCCAAGACATAGTGAGTACCTATTGTCTTGTATGTCATCTTACAATGAAAAAACGTTGCTTCAGTTAGGCAGAATTTTTAATAACATGTTCTAATATTTTACTAACTGTTTTAGGTTTCACTGTTTTTGGTTTTTAAAGAAATTTGATTCATCTTTTATGGGTGCCGAAGCTGTCTGGTCAGCGATATACATGTTCCCATCGTACTTTTAAAGGTATTACAGTTAAGTTTTACATAATGCTTACATAATGATGCACTTGGAGTCGTCACGCCTACAAGGGTCCAAAAAGTGTATATTTAATTTCTCATGTTTGTCATATTGCCATGAATCTGATTAGTCAGTCATTCACATTGAATAAAAACGTAACCCTTCTCATTTCTTGCTTTTGTAACCCAACCCCCCCCCCCCCCGCCCCCAGCTTAGCCTTTTATTTATAATGTTCGCCTAAAGAGGGCTGAGCATTTAGAATACTCTTACGTATCGCACATTTCATGCTAGCTATGAGAAGTAGATATTGAAGAAGTTGATAATGATTCTGTGATTATGATGATGATGTTTTAGTCGGATGTCGCCAACCGCTACTCTATCAATGTAGAAGGCAACAATGTGGTGGTGCGTCTGAGAGACAGATATGGAAATAGAGCTGCCACTGTCTACTGGGATGGTTAGTCTACTCATCAATATCACAATCTAATAAAAAAGATAGTTAGCTTCTGACTTAACAGCACAAGATAGCCGGTCATTAGTAAACGCAAGGTTAAAAAGACAATCACTTGCTGTCCATAGAATTGCGTCACAGCAAAAAGAAAAAGGAAATTGAGACATTGATAATGAAACACCCCCCCCCCCCCCCACCTGGTTAGATGAATTCAGTTGAATAGTCTAAAAGAGAGTAGTTTTTAGTAGAAGAACTCAAATTAACTCAACTAGTTAAACTATCAACAAAATCTATTTGAAAAACTGAATTTTTAATTAAGTCATAAAAGTCAATTTTGTCATCTTCTAAGCTTTAGGATTAGATCACGCACAGGATCAATTGCTATCGGTTTTATTGAAAATGATCAAATCTAACACAAGGCTTGATTGAGAAGACCCTTTTCTTATATAACCAATAACGATATATAGCCTTATATAGCAATAAACCAGTTGGAAAATTGGTGTAAAAATGTTTGAATTTTTATTCTTTGTTCAGGTGTGAGCTCGGCAAAGATCATTGCGACTGAAGATTACATACAGCAGATCAAAGAGTACTATATAGGACAGGGTTCCCTCAAACAGGAGGATGAGGTTGTGTGTGGTCTGTGTGGAAACTACAATGGAGACCCATACGATGACTTACCTTACGACACTTGGGTAATGCAGCCTTCATCTTAGGATTAACAACTTTCAACCAAGTGCATTCGCCATATTACATTACATTGCCCAATTTTAGTCATAGATCAACTGTTATATCAAAATCCAGCTCCATTTTTGAATGGAAAATCTTCCTAATTGCCATATAGGCTAACAATGAATATATGCCCATTGCCGCGCAAAACTATATCTAAAAAGCGCATAGAAGAGCTAACAGTGTACAGAATGAGCTAATAAGATTGTATTACTCATACCTTGCTCGCTTTTTGAGCCATTTGAACCATTTTTGAACCATTTTTTAGTTTTTGAACCATTTTTGACCTCTCTTTGCACCATTTTTTGCGTTCAACGTTATTTAATGTTTGCCATGCGAAAAAAACATCAGCAGCAATTTGAGTGGCACAAAAATGTAATTAGGTAGTTGAGATTGAAATTGTCATACCTGTGTCCTAAAGCTTATAATTGGAGAGTTACAGTTCTGGCTACTTGTTAAAATGGAACTTGATAAGCCTGAGGGTTTATAGTTTTGGCGATGGTCTTTCTTCCAGCGAATACCCGTCAGAACTCTGTTAGACCTCATCGTGTTGCAGAATGCATTTGACACCTACCATACTGCACCTTCTTTAATTAGATTATTGGTGGTTTCCAGACTCAAGTCCAGACCAAAATCAGCTCTGATCAGAACGTCAAAGGCACACGTGAACTCTGATCAAATTGTTCCGGGCCGTAAGGAATTCTGATCAAAGTTCCATTTAGTAGAAATTTTGTATGCGCTCGGAGACACCTCCGATCAGATGAAAATGACCTCGGATCAGACTAGTTGAAAAAAAATGACAAGTGTGACTCTGGTTCAGACAACTTCTACGCCATTTTCCAGACTATTATTTAGGCGCTCTTTATTACAACTTGACGAGGAGTATTGGTATTCTATACGTTTTTTAGCTGAAGCGGTTTTTTCAAGACTTAAAAATTGTCTTCTTTCTATTCGAACTTTTACTTCTGTTCTACAATGGTACTTCTATTTCGAAACATTGGTTTTTAACAAAATTTAGTTTCTAATATGTAGTAATTAGAAACGCTGGTAAAACTTAAGGACAAAGGTTATTTTGGGAAGGTTTTTGCCACAAAATTCCTTCACCCTATCCAGACTACAGCCAATCTCACCTACCTAAGCCCAACTACCTCACTTTCCTACAACTCCCCTGCCCCACCAAGCAATCCCCTTCAACTAAAAATTGTCAGAATTTTCAATATAATTTCGAAAATTATTGGGCAATCAGTTTTTCTACTTTTTTCTGCGATTTTTTTGATGAAGTTATTTCAGAAATTTTTGTTAATTCCTTGATTAGTTTTCGGCATTCTACCGGCTGTGTTTTTTATTCAATTTGATTTACTTTTTTTGCTTTTCATAAGTCACCACTTTCAGGCTAGACAATTGACGTAACTCACTCACTGTTTCAAATGAAGGGAGTTTAGACATCCAACAGCAAACTTACGCAATTACGTTTAGGGTCAAAAAACGAAATGAAACCAAACGAACAAACCAATAAACCCTCGTCACTATGACGTAAATTTTATTGACTTAGTCTTTTAATTTATGCGTTTTTCTCATTTTATGCTGCTAATTATTATTAGCATTTATTAGTCGTCCTATTCAGAAGCTGAATTTGGCATTTTGTCGATTCTAATGAAATTGCAGACCCAAGTAGAACACTTTTTAACACCTTAATCGTTAATTTATATCGGTCATTTAACATTAATATCGGTCATGTATCAACGGCGGCAATTTTTCCGCAATCTGCCGGCTATTTTTTACTGCCTATAAAATCTGTGTAGACCAGCACAAAAACATAATTGATGAAAAATTGGTTCTTCCTATAGCCCCTATTATGGTATAACTTTTTAATTAAAGGCATGGGGGAGGGCTGAAAACAATTTCATTTCAATAAATTCGATTACTAATGCAGCTCTGCGTCAACGCTTTTTTCGCTTATGTATAGCTCTTCGATTCCAAACGGAAACAAATTTGTCGTTGTGAAAGTTACAATTTTTGTGATGTTGTTAGGGCACGTGGTAATTCTTGGTTACAATTTTGTTGAGACCTTGAAGGTTCTTTTGACCTTGAACATTTCCCGGCCTCCTTGAACTCGTTCAATTGTGACATCTGTGACTTCCTTTGTTATTATCTTGCTAGTACAGTTGAGGGTAGAAGATTGTTAGATCTTCTTGTTAAGAAGATTGTTTTGTTGAAACTGAAAACTTGGTTTTTGTGAAAATCGTCAGAAATGTTATCAATTTCATATAAAACTGATTCGGTACATATTGTCGAAGATGTGATCAAACCAATTGAGAATCTTCGGGTTTTTCTACAAGTTTAATCATTTAATCTGCTTCACAATCTTCTGGTTCTTCTCGATGAAGGGGTATGAGGCGACTGACTGGTCTGATGTAAACTCCAGTTTGTTTTTCCAATTGAACAACACGGACAATGTTGTCATTAGCGTCGAATGTCTGTATTATACGAGCAAGCGGCCAACCTATTGGGGGAGTGTTGACTTCTTTAATAATCACAATATCGTCCACTGCTGGTTGTACGTTTTATGTCCCCTATTTATTCCGCTGCTGCAATGAAGATAATTATTCGTCACTCCATTTCTTCCAGAACTGACGAATCATTTTGTCTAGGTTTCTCCAATGTCGTGACAAGGTGTTGTTCTTTGGTGAAGATGGCTTGGGTATAGCTGTGATGGGTCTTCTGATGATGAAATGTCCAGGGGTTAGAGCTAGGGGGATCATTGATGTCGGTTGATGGCGCTGTTAGAGGGCGAGAATTGAGGATGGCCTCAATTTGAGTCAGGAGAGTTGTGAAAGCACTGGTTGATAACTTAGTCGATCCAACTGTTCTGTAAAGATGGCGCTTCATAAATTTAACAGCTGCTTCCCACAGTCCTCCAAAATGTGGCGTCTTGGTTTGTATTGTAAACCAATCAATGTGATTTTTGCTCGCAAATTTGTTAATGAGATCCTTCAACTCTTCATCTCGAAGTTGCCTGATTTCGAGTTCTCCTCGGGCTCCAATGAATGTTGTCCAATTGTCACTGTAGATTTTTTGCGGAGTACCACGTCTCCCGGTGAATCTCTTGAGGGTATCGAGGCAATCTTTTTTGGTTAGAGTTTCCACTGGCTCTAAGTGTATCGCTTTTGTGGTGAAACAAATGAATACAGCTGCGTATGATTTTTGTTGTTTCCGTGAAGAATCTTTGGTATAAAATGGTCCACAACAGTCCATCCTAGTGAAATGGAAGGCAAAGTATTCAACTGTTTGTTCTGCTGCCAGATCTCCTATTAATGGCTGGCGTATGCGGGCGTCAAATCGTATGCAGGACTTGCAGTTGTGAATAACTTTCTTAGCCCTGGCGATTCGTCCAGGAACCCAAACTGTTTGTCGGAGGGCGAAACGGGTCATCTGGGGCCCACTGTGAAGGTCTCTTAAATGACTTTCTCGGATGAGTAACTCGGCTAGTAGAGATGTTTTTGGAATTATCATGGTGAACTTTTTGTCCATGCTATACGGAGAATTTGCGGATGACATTGTTGTCTTCGTCGAAGGATGGGGAGAGGCTGAGTAGATGTCTGTTTTTCTTGATACGCCAACTGGTAGGTTTGAAGTTGAGTCTTCTGGTTTTGTTGATCTTTTTATATACTTGAATTCCGGCAGAAAGAGTTGTCGCATGATGCTGTAAAGGGCTATTCTCGCTGAGCGGAGATTTGATGGGGAAGGCTGATGACAAACACCAATTTGTCTTTTTACTGTGATGTGTTGCTTCTTCTTCTTAACTGTTAATAGAAGGCTTGTTGGTGGCGATGAAAGACTTGCTGATAAATTCGTCTGTAGCTGATAAACAGATTCGTTTTCCACTGATTCATATTGTTTTTGTTGCTTTTCATTTAAACGTTGATCATTGTCGACCAGATGTTGTTTATTTGGGTTCAGAAAACTGTACAGTTTGAGATTATTTTTTGGTGTTGAATGAGAACTGATGGATGGTGGAACCAAGTCTCTCGGTGTTGACTGGATTTCAGTAGTTGTTTGCTGAAGTCCATTCAAATGTTGCGTAGATTTCTCTTCATTCAACTCTGCGTGCTCGACAGGGAGAGGGCGCTGTGGGTGCAAACGTTTGGCTTCTTGACTGCGGTGATGAAAAGTTGGCTGTAGAGATTGGTCGTTATTGCTGCTCTGAGGAAGGGGCAGTGGTTGTTGGGAATCATCCTCATCAAAGTCATTAGATGAGTTTCGATTGCCGATATTCTGCATATGAGGTTCTTCCGGGTTGTTGCTGGATAAAATAGAATCTTGGCATGTGTTTTCCGCTTGGTTGGTTTTGGAACAATTTCTCCGTGAAATTGTTTGAAGATTGGTCTCGGGATTTCATTGTTTGTTGTAGATGCTGATCTTTGTCGTCGTCGGAAGACTTTAGTTGAGTATTGCTGTGCTGCTCTTCGTCAGAAACTGCTCTTGGGTTTGGTTTTTGGTACGTATTTGAATGATTAATTGCAGCTTGCGACTGACTGTGATTGTTGCTTGACCTTCTCCTTATTCTGGCTTGTAGTCGTTGAAAGAATAGTTTGACGTAAGCAAAGACTCTTACAAGTCGATACATTGATGACTGTCTGCTGATGAGATCTAATATCCTGTTGTCTTGCTGCTGATGCTCCGATACTAGAGATATTTGGTTTGTTGAGCTTACTTCGGCTAAGGCGTCAGTTGAGGCGTTATAGAGAGGTATAACATCCAATGAAGGCCAAAACTGCTCGTCTTGACGCAACCAATTGTGTCCTTTCCACCAAAGTTGGTGATTAAGAAGTTTGTCGGCTTAAACTTCTCGTGATGCGCAATCAGCTGGATTGTCTTCTGTTGGTACAAACTTCCAATTTTCTGAAGGAATGATGCTCTGAATCTTGGCAACTCGGTTAGCAACGAAAGTCTTCCATTTTCTAGGGACATCTTTAATCCAGGCTAGATCACTTGTGAATCGGTCCAAGCAAAAATTTTGGGATTGGACAAACGGCTGTCATTGATGGCTTTTTCACTGCTTGAGACAATTGTGCTCCAGGAAGTGCTGCACAGAGTTCTAAACGTGGAACACATAAAGTTTTGATTGGGGCAACGCTTGTTTTGTCTGTTAGCATTTGTGTGTGCACTCGGTCGTCCATTTGTTCTCGCACGTAAACAACTGCCGCATAGGCTATGGTTGAGGCGTCACAAAACACATGAAGCTCCAAAGATGACGAGAAAGGTGCTGCAAAAACTCGTCGTTCAAGTTTGATCTTCTCCAGTTCTTTGAGTTGATGTCGAAATCTTCCGTATTGTTCTAGGATGCTTAACAATAGGGTTTCGTTCCAGGTCAACTTGTCCATCCAAAGAATTTGCAAGAAGGATTTCAACTGAATTGTTGTTGGTGACAACCATCCGAGTGGGTCAAACAACCTTGTGACTTCCGATAATATTTTCCTCTTTTTGTTGGGAAAATCTTTTTCCAGGCAAACTGTGAAAGTGAAATGATCTGGAACAGGGCTCCACTTTATTCCAAGTTTTTTGACTGTGTAGTCGTTGCTGTTGATTTCGTCTGAAGTTTCGCAAAAACTGGAAGGCAATCGCTCAACAAGCGACGAAACACTTGATGTCCATTTTCGTTTATCAAAACAAGCTGTTTTCAGTGTTGAGATAATTTCCTCCTGCAATTGAGTGGCGTGCTCAACATCTGAGGCTCCTGCTGGCAATCGTCCACATACATGTTGTTTTTGATTGCAAGTCGGAGGTCGCTGTTGGTGCAACTCTCTGCTAAGGCTTTGAGACGTCTAATTGAGTGGTACGAAGATGAGGCTATTCCATAAGTCACTCTTGTCATTCTGTATGGGTTCAGTTCTGTGTCATTTGGATTTTTCCACAAAACCCGGTGAAAATCCTTGTCTTCATCGTCAAACTGAACCTGTCGATACATCTCGGCAATTTCGGCAGATAGTGCTTCTTGATGAAACCGATAACTGATCAGAATTCCAGCAGATCTTTTTGAAGTTGAGGTCCAATCATCAGACGGTCGTTTGAAGATACTCCGCTGACTGACTTAGCTTAGGCATCGAATACGACTCTGAGTTTAGTTGTTCTGCTGGAAAGTAAAAACGGTTTTTGGCAGGCATTTGGATTTTGTTCCTGGGAACTTCTTAGTCTTCTTTTTACTTGATGGTACGAGTCAACCAGGGGTTTGGCGTCTTCTTTGAAAAGGAGTTTCACAATTAATCTTCCCTCTGAATTGCCTCGGGTGGTACTTTTGAAATGATCTTCGCATTTCTGTTCTTCTGATGTCCATTGCGTATCTGTCGGAATTTCGTCAATCTCCCAGAATCTCAGTAAATTGTCTGTTTCAGAACAAATGAAAAAAGACTGAAGTTGAGTACTCTTCTTTTCAAGATGGCTCTCACGTCCAATCACGAGCCAACCAAAACAAGATAGGTGGTAGGTAATTGGCTTTTGAGGCTCCTTGATTCTATTGTCTCCAATCATCAACTCTTCATAGTGTTCTGCTCCAATTATCAAGTCTACGGTGGATGGCTGATTGAAGTTTGGGTCCGCAAGGTTGATGAAGTATTGTTCAACTGCTGGCTTTTACATGATGCGAAGACAGAAAGCTGGTCGATTTTGCTCAGACAGTTGCTCTGATGCTGATGAAGTCTTCAGCCTTTGTTTTCAAAATCAAATTTACTGATCGTTTGCTGTTGTTGACTTCTTGAACTCCGAGTCCAAAAACTCGTCCGTCGGCTTTCTCTTTTCTCAATCCAGGGTGTTGTACTACATCTCCCCTGATGAGGTTGCTTTGGGATCCTGAGTCTAGAATGGCTCTGATATCAGTTGTTTTTCCGCTGTTGTCAACTGAAACGATTGCGGTGGGAAGAAATACTTCTTCCTCTTCTTCTTTCTGCGACTGTGCTGCGGCTGTAAATTTTTCTTTGTTTTTGTTGACTGTTATCGATGCTTGGTTGCTTGCTTTTTGTGCTGACGTGCTGGTAATTGGAACCGTTGACACTGTTGAAGCTGTCCTCGAGTTGTTATTGGCTTCCAAATGCAAAAGACTGTTGTGATTTCGTTTGCATTTCTTACAAATTGAACCGTTGCATTGTCCACTCCGATGTCCAGGGCGTATGCAATTGGAGCAAAGTCCCATTGTCTTGATCAACTGAGCTCGGTCTTGTACTGAAAGTGCTTTGAAACTTTGGCATTGATAAACTTTGTTGTTTTCGTTGCAACATTCACACGTTGTAGTCACTGATGTGGCTATATGTGAATGAAATTTTCGAAGTTGTGGGCTGCTTGTGGGCTTCTTGTCGATGGCTGACGCTGACTGTTGTGTGGCTGCTTCAAGAGCGCGTGTTCTTTCTTCCATGAATTCTTTCATATCCTGATAGCGTTGGGGATTTCTTCCTGGTGATGAAATTTCCAAATATTTTCTCGTTTCGGCGGGCAATTTCTCTGCAATGAGGTACACAAAAAAGATGTCCTGATCGTCCCTGGGCTGTCCATGGTTGTTCTGTGTTCTCCCACTGTCTCCATGAGATCTCGAAGTGCCTTTTGGGTTTTCATTTGTTACCGGTTTCTGTGAACATGGGCTCGTAAAATCGGACGTTTGTTGTCCTATCTGTTCCTCGGGATGTCGCATGCGGTACTGAAGTTTGCGTCTGTTATTTGGAGAGAGATCAAAAGCTTTCACTGATGATTGTTGATACTCAACATTTGACTGTCTGTTATCTGGCTGTTGCTTGTCACTGCTCCATTGAACTGGTCGAAAAAGGACATCCAATCATTGTAGTCTCCACAAAAAGTTGGCAATTCCAGCTTGGGTAGTTTCACATTGGTGATGGCCGGTCCAGTTGTTTATCGTGGTGTTGAACTTCTGGCATTGGGTTCTTTTGTACAAGACAAAGCTGTTGATTAGGTCATCATGTTTTCCTATCTTGTCGTCGTAATCTTCCGACTCTTCGATTTCTTCGTTGAGTCTGTCGGTGTCATCGATCAGTTTTTGAACTTTCTGATTCATGTCTGACAGGTACAATTGTTTTTTCGTCAACAATGTCGAGATTTGTTCAAGTCGTATGAGCTTCTCTTCGCTGAAATTTTGTCAAGGTTTATCTGTAATTGTTTTGGCTTCGTTGTTTAATCTGGTTGCAACGGTGCGGCGGGCGCTGTTCTTGATTTTTTCAATCTCTGGAGATTTTCTCTCATCGTTGAAGACTTTTTTTGGTGCTTTGTTGTTTGTCTGTGGTTTTGGTGATTAATTGGTCGCTTTTTTTTCTGTCTCGTTGCCTTTGCTGTGTTGGTCTTTGCTGTGTCTCTGTCCTTGCTGTGTTGGTCTTTGTTGTGTCTTTGTCTTTGCTCTGTCGGTCTTTGGTTTGGGTGTCTTTGATTCGGATGGTTGTTGCTAGATGTAAACAAAAGAAAAACCCAAAAAGTCCCCACTATCTTTCCCCCCGTCCAATAAGACAACCGAAAAACACACAAAAAAACATTACACTTACTCTTAGAACCGCAGAGGGGACGATTAATGCTACCTAGTTTAACGGTTTCACCCTCCTAGGCTTTCAAAAAAATTGACTCAAAAAACATTTGGCATATTTTTGTTCCCCCACTAGATAACTCTTGTTCCGGGACCCAGGTTAATCAACATGTCAGTAAATTTAAATTAATCAACTTAAATGAATTGAGGGGGGATGGTTATCTAGTGGTTGTCCGCTTTTTATTGTGGTTAGCTTATTTTTGATACCCCAACTTAGCCTATCTTAGTCTTATGTAACTCCCCCGATAGAGAATCTAATGTCTAATGTGAGCTGATCCTAAATCCGCGTGCGTTTGCTCACTCTAATTCTAAGGTATATCCTATGATTTTGATCAGCGGACCGGAAATGAATACAAGTTCATTTCAATATATTCGATTACTAAGGAAGCTCTGCTTCAACGCTTTTTTCCGTTTATGTATAGCTTTTTGAATCAGAATGGAAACAAACTTTTGGTTGTGAAAGTTACAATTCTTGTGACTTTGTTAGGGCACGTGGTAATTCTTGGTTACAATTTTTTTGAGACTTTGAATGTTCTTTTGACCTTTAACAAGGGCTTTACATTAGGCAGATTTGCCTTAAAACGGTAAATGTGAATTAAGGTTTTAATAAAGTAAATATACCTAAAATTTATCTAGTATAATTTTTTATGCGACTAAATTAGCCTCTGATCAGACGTTCGTGTGTTCGATCACAACTGAGCAGAGTTTTGTGCTTCGAAAGAACTTGTCTGTTCGGCTCTGGAATCTCTTTAATTTGAATCCGCCTCTGAGCAGACTTTCGTGCGCTTGAAAAGACCTACCCGTTACAAGTGCGCTAGATTTTATCGCTGCAGTTCACGATCAGACAGACCATCCCAGGCCGAAGTGACCCATGATCAGGTAAGTTTTCCAGACTTCCGTAAGCTCAAAAAATTTCTCGACTATGTATCCACAACGACTGTAATCTTTTTTTTGGTCACCAGAATTGAATTTTGTTACCTCGAAAAAATAGAAAGAGAATAAAAATGAAAGTCTTGATAAGAACACCAAAACCGATAGCAGATGTGAACTAAACTTCAGAAAAAAGCAAATCTTGTATTCTCTAATCCAGTCTGCTAGGGAAAGAATGATTGTTTACTTTGGGAATTCTTCGCATTTGTTTCTCATAGGATGACAGTACAAATAGGAACATAAAATGGTTGTTTCTGATTAGCAATGGAGCAATGCAAAACATCTCGCAAATGAATTTCTTCTAATTAGTCTCTCTGCGAAGTTTTTGCGAAGGTTTTCGAATTTCAGTTCGCAAGTTTTCTCTGCGATGTTTTTCTTTTCTCTACGGAGTAATCTTGGTAACTACGTTGAGGACTTAACGATCATATTCAGTTCACTACATAGCGCATGATGCGCAGGTGTAGACTCGACGATTTTCTGGTTAGAGGTCGCTTCGTTCTCGGCACATCGACAGAAAACTAACATATGGAAATAAGAACTAGCAACTGAAGATGTTTTCAGTCAGAGAACTTCGCCTACTTGCTTCGCCGATTCCGACTGACGGACGTGACTTTGCCAGAATGGCAAGGTGTGTGCATCAACAGCCCGCCTGCTGACGATGACGACACACCGGACCCCTACTGTGGACCAGAAATGAAACCAAAGGCCGAGTCGCTTTGCGAGGCTGTTTTAAAGCAGTTTCCAGAGTGCAAGATGCTTATTGGACCTGAAGTTGCCATGGGATATTACAACTCGTAAGTTTCTAACACCGGATAGCTGTAATTTAGAAAAGATATTTAAGTAACATTTAATATTTAGTAATTTAAATACTAGATAACTGTATTTCAGTCAAAACAAGCGGTGAAAAATAGGAGCAACGGCAGAACTGTCTTTTTGCAGGGGAACAAAACTCCTGACTTATCTTACTTAGTGAAGCTATTTTTCTGCAAAATTTTCTTCGCCACAATAATTTGATCTTTCCAACAATTGCTCCCTCCCACTCTTTTGCAAAATAGGACTACTCTTGAATAAAATTTAACAGAAAAATTTATTGGATATCTAAAGAAGAAAAGTGTTTATTCACGCATGCGAATAGTATGTTAGAGGCACTAAAATTAACTTAGAAATAAAATGGTATTTAGCCGTAGTAGAGTATAAAGCAAAAAAAATGACAGCTAGCGGGCTTAGAAACGTTATGCGCGCGTCGCGGCAACGACGCAATATCCAAATGACGAGGTCCCGATTCCAGCCCACTAGTGCCCATGAGAGGAGTGGCAGAAATGGCTGTCGATGAAACCACGAGTCATCAGTCGTCCACGAGATGAAACCTAGACATAAATACATAAAAAATTGACATTAACATTTGAAAAATGGACACTTTTTGTTGGAGCTGAGCTCGCTAAGCTTGTGTAGGCGGGAAAATAGAAACAAAACACTTTCTTTTGTCCTAGTCATTTAATAGTTATAGTTATAGTTCTAGTTCTAGTTACAGTTTGTCACGTGAGAAAAAAGAGAAAAGGGGGAAATAACAAAAGCCGCACACAGAACTCAACGTAGTAGCCGCAGAAAACGGCTGAAAGTATAACTCAGCAAAATATTGCAACAACCAATTGTCTTCAGCAGTAAATAACGTGTTACTGTGTCTTGAACTAGAAATATTCCTGAGCAGTAAATTGTTACTGTGTCTTGTATTCAAAATATTATTCTTGAGCAGTAAATTCTGTTACTGTGTCTTGCATCAACGAATTATTGGAGCTGAAATTCAACTGTTACAACCCCAACTTCTGGTATTCTCAACTTGTGAGTACAAAAAGCAAAAGCCAACTTAAGTTTGAATTTAAATATTTTTGCACAAACAGATCTTAGACATATATCTTTGTCTTCGATTTGTTTTTTCTATCGGATTGAACTGGTATACATAAAGAGATCCCGTATTGTGTGATCTGTAGCAATCCAGTTCAAATTGATAGTTGAAAAAACTAAGATCAGCGAATAGTTACGAACTAAAATAGTTAATGCAACGGTAAGTACAGCAGAGCGGATATACAGTTACAAAAGCGAACTGCATAAACGAAGTATCCGGACAGATTTTGTAACCACTCAGAACGAACTGGGCGGTGTAAAACTTTCTTTGTGAAACACAAGGAGAGCAGCCGTTACATTTGGTCCGCCGACCCGGACAGTGGAATAAACTGCTGTCCAACCCAACAGTCGAAGTGACGAAGTCATCGACGAACGAGAACAAAACCCAACGAGCATTTCAACAACGCAAAGCCAATCAGGCAAAGCAAATAGGAACGTTGAAAAGCAAAAACTAAATTAAAGCAAACAAATAAAGGAGCTGTAGAGATTCAAGCTGCAGTCCCGAAGTACACAAGAAGTGACTCCGTCACAGAGTCAAAGCGTTTTGGATCGACAGATCAACAACTTGCGAAACAAGTGGATTGAGAAACAGGAAGAAGGTTTTGAGCTCATTGATAATCGAGATCGACCAAGCAAGCTCAAGACTCTTTATCAGCAGATACTGCAATTGGACGACAGCATTCAAAAACTCGTGAATAAGAAAGCTGAGACTCTCCGAGACCCAGATATTTCTTTAAAACGCAAACTTGAGAGAGAAAAATACTTTCAATATTTGAACGCAGAGTGGTTACCGTATATCCACGGAGAGACAAACATGTCAAGCCAGCAAAGCCAGTCAACTCTTCATGCCAATGAAGAGCAACCGCCTGCGAACAATGTGCATCAGTTAGAACAAAACGTTGGAATTCCAGAGTTTAACCAAAACCATGGTAACACAAGCAATGCAACGACGAATACGGTTACACGGACAATCAACCAGGATACAGAAAACGCTTTGGAAGCATCTTCAGTGAAACGTCGGGTTGAAGAACGAATGAAGGAATTTGAAATTGAATTTGAAGCAAAGTTGCAAATCGAACGAGCTCAATTTGATCGAAAAAGGTTGGATCTAGAAATGCAAATGAAAGAACTAGAGATGCAACATCAGCTTCGGGAAAAAGAGCGAGACCGAGAGCGCCAATTGCAAAAGTCAGCATTGGAGAAAGATGACTTCCGTTCTCAATCGACTACGGCGCGTGACAAGTCACCTTTCAATTGGACCCCAAAAGGGAGAGATGTCTCGGAGTGGGCGAATTCGATGAACGACACGCGAACGCCAATTCGACCAAGAGCTCGCTTTGACGTCAGCACTGAACGGAATAAGCAGAGGCATTACCCATGGTACCCAAACTCTCGCGAACGCTCAGTAAGTGTTGAAGGGCGGGATATATCGCCGATAGCTGGAAGGTACTACAACACTGGACATTCAAGCAGTAGTTTACCAAAATTGAGGTTGAACAATTTTGACGGAAACCCGCTGGATTGGCCTGAGTGGTCTAGCATGTTCATAGCAACAGTAGATAAACGCACGATTCCCGACTCAGAAAAAATGAGCCATTTGAAGACTCTGCTTACAGGCAAAGCAAAATCTGCAATCTCGGGAATGGGCTATTCTGGACAGTTTTATGGTGCTGCCTCGAACATTTTAGAAAGAAAATTCGGAAGGCCGCATGTAATTATAGATGCGCAGCTCGAGAGCCTATGAAAAGCTAATCAAGTGAAACCTCATGGTTCAACCAGCCTGATTAATTTTTCTGTTATTGTATCTAACTTCGTGAACGTGCTCAAAGAGTACAAACATATTGGTGACTTGCAATCAAGTTCAATATTGTACATGGCAGTTGATAAGCTACCACTAGTTCTTAAAGAAAAATGGTGGTTCTACGTCGATGACAAAGACGAGGACTGGCCTGACCTTATCATGTTTGAAAAATGGCTATCACGAATGGCATTCGTGCATGAAGGGTTTTCAGCGTTTAAAGGGGAACGCAAAGAAGAAGACAGACGCAACACAAATAGAGATAACGATTCTCGAAGACATCGAACTTCAGTGCAAGTTCAAACCTGCAAGAAACCAAGCAGACGCAAAACAACCACTGTCCACTAGCGGATGGCACTCATAAAATATGGAACTGTCCAATATTTAAGAATATGAATGTCACCGATCGCTATGCAGTGGTGAGAAAAGAACGCTTATGTTATGGATGTCTGGGGAAAGGGCATGCAATCAAAGATTGTAAAGTCCACCCGTGCGGTATAAGTGGATGTACCAAAAAGCACAACAGACTGCTACACTCAGAAAACCAAATGGACGAGGGTAGTCACGCAGTTAACGTAAGCGCAGCAACAATCAACCAGAGTAACCAAGTTACTAGTTTTCTTCAAATAGTTCCGGTATCGGTTCAGAGTGGTGGTAACAGGTTGACTACCTACGCTTTCCTCGATAGTGGTTCAACAGTATCATTCATCGATCAAAGTGTTAAGGATCAACTACAAGCCAAAGGCACGGACGTTACCTTAAACATAGCTGGCATGCATGGGACGCAAGATTTGAGGACAGAGAAGGTTCCTATCACAATAAAGGGACTACATTCAAAGGTGCATTCGATTGAAGCGTTTGCACACCCATCAATCTCGTTGGGAAACACAACATATGACTACAAGGAACTGAAGAACAAATTCAGACACCTGAATGTTCTCACTAACAGAACATTCAACCTGATGGAAGTAGGTATCATACTTGGACAAGATGCCTACGAAATTCAACGTCCATTGGACTATAAGATTGGAACACGAAGTGAGCCTTTCGCCGTCTTAACAGAATTAGGATGGGTAGTCAGTGGTCCCATGACGGGCAAGAAAAGTCAAAATATTTGTCATTTTGCCTTCACAGAAGATGTGAAAGTGGCAGAAAATATCCAATCATGGTGGGACATAGAAACCTATGCTTCCAAAATAAATGTTGTAAGTCAATCAAAGAAAGAGCAGCAAGCTCAGAAGTTTCTAGAGAACACGACAAAGTTTACAGGCGAGCGGTACGAAGTGGGCATGCTCTGGAATGAACCAGAACCCATTCTTCCAAACAACTACGGCTCAGCCCTTGGTCAGCTCTACTCACTTGAACGAAGGTTCCAACGAGACCCAAATTTAAAAGAATTGTATCAACAGTCAATTGATACAGATGTTGAAAAGGGATTTGTGAAGATCCTTGGTAAATTGGAAGTCAAAGGCACTTTCGGAAAGGAATGGTATTTGCCACACCATCCAGTACTAAACACCAACAAACCGGGTAAAGTTCGCCGTGTTTGCAACGCTGCAGCAAAATACAAGGATGTATGCCTAAATGACAAGTTGTTAGCCGGACGCGATCTGCTACACGGGTTGATCGGAACAATTTTCAGATTTCGAGAAGGACCAATTGCCTTAACCGCAGATATTGACTCAATGTTTCTTCAAGTGCAAGTTCCTGATCGGGATAAAAGCTGCTTGAGATTCCTGTGGCGACCAACAATGAACGAACCTGTGCAAATTTACGAGTATCAGCGTCATGTTTTCGGAGCAAAGAGTTCACCAACATGTGCCCACTACGCTCTGAAGCGAGTAGCGATTGATAACGAGGACGAGTTCCCTATTGCAGCAAAAGCAATCCAAAACAACTTCTACATGGACGATTTCATCAAGTCAGTCGAAACACCTGAAGAAGCAATCAAAGTTTTCAAACAACTGCAACCTCTTCTCTCAAAACATGGATTTGAACTGAAGAAGTGGATCACCAACAGCGACGTGGTAACCAACGCAATCCCAGAGGACGTAAGATCAATCAGCAAAACAAAGCAGGTTGAAGTAGAACCCAGCCAGGAAGGGTCATCAGTGCTTGGGCTTCAGTGGACGATTACCGATGATAGTCTACAGGTTTGTAGAGGTACAAGCAAAGAAGTTGAGACCCCAATCACCCAAAGGAAGATCTTATCTCTAGTTTCTTCAGTGTTTGATCCTCTTGGACTGTTTGCACCATTCAGTGTCCATATGAGACGACTCTTGAAGAGCATTTGGACAAAAAATGGACAACATTGTGACAACTCAGTAGAACCTAACGAAAAAGAAGAGTTTCTGAAGTGGAAGGCGCAGCTTCCAGAAGTAGCAGAAACCAGCATTGATAGAAGATACTTCAGCACAGCCAAGGACAAATGGGAACTTCATGTGTTTGCCGACGCATCTGAAGACACAATGTGCGCTGTGGCTTACCTACGTTCAAAGCCCAAAGAATACTCAGCAGATTTAGCATTTGTATTCGGAAAGTACCGAGTCGCACCGATGCGACACCTTTCCATACCACGCTTGGAACTACAAGCAGCAGTGATGGCGGTGAGACTTAACGAACAGATAGTGAAGGAACACGAATCGAAGATTCAGAGTTGTAACTTTTGGTCAGACTCCACTACTGTTCTGCAATGGATACATAGCTCCCACCGTAAGCAACAGGTGTTTGTTGCAAACAGAGTGGCTGAGATTTTAGACACAACTAATGTTTCACAGTGGAATCATGTGAATGGTATTAACAATCCAGCTGACATTGGGACACGAGCGATCAATGTTGACGAACTTAAGAGAAGTGAATGGCTCACTTGGCCGGACTGGTAGAAGCAACGAGAGAACGAATGGCCTGAACAGTTGAATTTAACATTTGCTGCGGACGAACAAAACGAAATGGTCTTCTCAGCAAAGGTTGAAGAGAAGAAGCTGATGATTCAGTGAGAACGATTCAGCAATTTCAATCGACTAGTAAATACAATGGCATACGTACAGCGCGTATTTAGAAAACACAAACCGGCAACAAAAACACTAAGTGTTGAAGAACGAGAGGGTGCACAAGCAAGCATTTTCAGACTACTGCAGCGAGAACAGTTTGCTGAAGAGATGAAATCTCTCAAGACTGAAAAGGAAATTCCAAAAACCAGCAAAATCCTCCAGTTTTCACCATTCATTGACCAGCAAGGACTTATTCGTGCCCAGGGCAGAATAGGTAAAAGTCAATTGAACTTCGAAACCAAGCATCCAATACTGTTGCATTGGAAGCACCATGTAATTGAATTATTTTTGCAAAATGAACATAAGAATAATCATCACGAAGGTACTGAACATGTCAGAAACATAGTTCAGCAGAAATTCTGGATCCTAGGCATACGAAATGCTTTGAGTTCAATCAGAAGCAAATGCATTAGGTGTCGAAAGGGAAGAGCACAAACAATGACTCCAGTGATGGCCGAGTTACCGACAGAAAGGCTTGATGCTTCAACCGCTTTTGCGAATGTTGGAATAGACTACTTTGGCCCATTTACAGTTAAAATTGGGCGCAGAAATGAAAAACGATGGTGTTGTTTGTTCACATGTCTAACTGTACGAGCCGTACATATAGAGATAGTTCCAAATTTGGACACTGACAGTTGTCTAAATGCAATTATTCGGTTCATAGCTCGAAGAGGCAAACCCATAAAAATGATCAGTGACAACGGGACTAACTTCGTTGGAGCAGACCGGGAGTTCAAAGAGTATGTCGCAGCGTGGAACAAAGAAAGAATTGAAGAACATTTGGTTCAACAAGGAATCAGATGGAAGTTCAACCCACCTGCCGCACCTCACTTTGGAGGAGTGTGGGAAAGACTGGTCAGAAGTTGCAAGAAAGCAATGTACGCAGTGTTGGGGAACCAATCAGTTACGGAAGATGTTCTTTCAACAACAATGTGTCTTGTTGAGCAGACGTTGAATGCAAGACCCTTGACACCAGTCAGTTCGGATGTAAATGATTTCGAATCTATTACTCCAAACCACTTGCTGCTTGGCAACAAAAATGTTTGTTTACCATACCTACCATGCGCAGAAGAGTTTGTTAAACATAGAAAGCTCTTCCGACAAACACAAGCGTACTCCGATCTTATCTGGGACAGATGCAAAAAAAGTATCTGCCAACATTGAACAATCGACAAAAATGGAATTGCGAATCTAACAGAATTCTGAACAAAGGTGATCTCGTTTGGTTGGTCGAAGACAATGATAAACGAGGATATTACAAACTTGGTCGAGTAACAGAAACTATGGAGGGTTCTGACCGAACAATTCGATCAGTAACGATTCAAACAAAAGATGGAGACTACAAGAGGCCTGTGGTGAAGCTCGCGCCAGTATTATCAATGGACGAAGATGTTTTCACGAAGGAAAACAGGGCCGGCGATGTTGGAGCTGAGCTCGCTAAGCTTGCGTAGGCGGGAAAAAAGAAACAAAACACTTTCTGTTGTCCTAGTCATTTAATAGTTATAGTTATAGTTCTAGTTCTAGTTACAGTTTGTCACGTGAGAAAAAAGAGAAAAGGGGGAAATAACAAAAGCAACACACAGAACGCAACGTAGCAGCCACAGAAAACGGCTTAAAGTATAACTCAGCAAAGTATTGCAAAAAAACAAATTGTCTTGAGCAGTAAATAACGTGTTACTGTGTCTTGAACTAGAAATATTCCTGAGCAGTAAATTGTTACTGTGTCTTGTATTCAAAATATTATTCTTGAGCAGTAAATTCTGTTACTGTGTCTTGCATCAACGAATTATTGGAGCTGAAATTCAACTGTTACAACCCCAACTTCTGGTATTCTCAACTTGTGAGTACAAAAAGCAAAAGCCAACTTAAGTTTGAATTTAAATATTTTTGCACAAACAGATCTTAGACATATATCTTTGTCTTCGATTTGTTTTTTCTATCGGATTGAACTGGTATACATAAAGAGATCCCGTATTGTGTGATCTGTAGCAATCCAGTTCAAATTGATAGTTGAAAAAACTAAGATCAGCGAATAGTTACGAACTAAAATAGTTAATGCAACGGTAAGTACAGCAGAGCGGATATACAGTTACAAAAGCGAACTGCATAAACGAAGTATCCGGACAGATTTTGTAACCACTCAGAACGAACTGGGCGGTGTAAAACTTTCTTTGTGAAACACAAGGAGAGCAGCCGTTACACTTTTATCGAAAAAAACTAAGAAGGGGTACAGATTTTTTAGTCATTTGCATGCAGTGGACTTACATAAGGCGTTCAGTTTTACTAATGGATAATTGGTATGGTGTTGTTTACCAATAATAATTGTTCTCACATTTTTTGGAAAAAAATGGAGAACTTTATGCTAGCTCTTTTTTTGAGGATATCCCAGGCTAACATATGTGGTGTCAATTCATTCGAAGCCCTCTTCGTCTAAAAAATCACGACAAAGAGACGTTTTGGAAAATGTACTGTTTTGGAAAAAAATCACCATTTTCTACCCGCAATTCAAGGCTATTTAGCCTATTTTTCGAACAGTTCACCTACAATTTTGAGAAAAAATCAATCATTTACGACAATTAGCGGGTTTTTCGAGGGTTTATTTGAAAAATCGGTACCTAATCATTTTGTTAATGTCTCCATATAGTACCGAAGTACAATAAAATTGGCGAGTATTTTGGGGGGAAAATGCGACAAAGTTTCAACCAACTTTTAGAAAGTTTTAAAAATTTACAAACAGTCCCTCACGTGTGTCAACCTAACTTTTCATCCATTATTCAGTTCGTTTTAAATTTTTTTAAGTCTAGATAAACAGGCAGAAAATCAATTGACCTCTGTCTGTTAATGGTTATTTCCATCCAAACTGAAAAATGTTAATGATTACTAATTATTAACGCTTAATTTCCTCGAACCTGAAGATATTTCTCATCGAAACTCGAAAACTAAGAGAAGTTTTAAGATTTTGTGATTGCAAGCACTTTCTCCACGTTCACAATTGACTGAACACCAATCAATATCGACTCATTCTGCATACTGCACTTTTTTGCTCTACACTGACCTTTTAAAAATTATCAGATACTTTTTTTGAAATTTCAATAATTTTGATTGATTTTCATACCACCAATGAGGTTTTTTCTCATATTAGGTTCTTTACTTCAAACAACAAGTACAAGTCTTCAAAGGCAGCTCCACGTGTTCAGTCAGCTATTGTTCTTATCTAATTTCATAATTTAGTTTGTTTTTGGGTAAAGTATTTTTAAAAATTCTTCATGACATTTGATTATTTTGAGATCAACTGGAAGTCAAAATTGAGTAAGCAAAAGCAAACCAAATAAAAAACCATCATCAAGGTAATGCAGCTCAGGTAACAAAAACCATCAAGTATCAGGCTGTGATGGGCTACTTCTGAGATAAGAGAAAAATCAGTTAAGAGAAAAATCAGAAAATTTTTGATTTTCGATTTGCCATGCTTTGATTGCTGTTTTTAGTGTTATCTCCTCTTCAGTCCTGGTTTTTTGCGACTGCTATAAACAAAAAAAATCATTTGCTTGGGTGCTTGATTTCAAATGTTTGAATCACTTTCTATGATTCTGATATTATTTTAAAATAAATATAAATGTTTTGAAAAAATTGTCGTTATTGTCTAATTATAGTTCCCTTTCTCGTAGTAATTTTTAGCGACTTAACTGATTATTATTTTGGATGACAATGCGTATGGGAGAAAAGCAATCTTTGTGCATGCAGCTTGTTTGAGAATCATGGAGATTACCTGCTTATAAATGACAGTTTTTCAAAACAAAAAGTTCTTTCTAATGCTAATTTTTTTGAAAAATTTAATATAACCACATTCAGGCCCTACTTTTTTTCGTTCAAACAAATTTTGACTCCTTCAGTTTTTGAGTGCATCCCAGGTGGGCAAACGTGGTATCAAATTGGTGTTCTCTGTGCCAAGAAATTCAGTTTGTTTTTCAAAACAAAATTTTTTTCGTTTTTTTTCTGGCATGTTTATTATTTGTTTTTGCTGTGTTTTCTTTTTTTTGTTGTACAATTTTTGAGTTTCAAGTCAAACCAACTGAAAAAAAATTAGACACCAATGTTTGTATCTCTCTTTTTTTTTCAATAATATTCTTTTTAGAAATCAAATCTTGCAACCTTTTTAAATGAAAAAAGATATTAAATATTGATGTACTTTTTGGTCGTTTCGTGCAAAACAAAAATAAAAAATATGTCTAAATTGTTTTTTTATTAAAGTAGTTTTTTCATATTGACAATTTTTGTACCTTGCCTAATTTTCTCTCAAAGTTAACATTATTTTGAGAATTTGAATTTTTAAATCCGATTCTCATATAATAATAATATATTCGTTCTCGGAGTGTCAAAACCCAAAAATACAGCATGAAACTTTTTCGTTTTCTAAACTATCTCAAATAGTTTTTTGTTTACAGGTTAAATAGCTACAAGAATACTTAGACCAAATCATTGTAATAAAGAAAGCTGTGCTCTTTAATATTTAAATCGCATATATTCTACTGCTACTTTGTCTAAAGTAATCTCACATCTAATTTTTATTATGCTCGATATCTCTTTTTTGTTCTTTTTACCATAGTTTATTTAAATCAATCTGTTTCAGAATAAGTGGAACGTCTCCAGTTTTGAGAAGCAAAGTCGAATTTGTTTTTTTTTCCAGATCATTTTATAACTTTTTGCTCCACACAATTTATCATGTGGTGAGGTTTGGTTAATCGGATTTTGTGCTCTGATCTGCTTTTGATGAATTTGAAAGCAGAGGATTTCAAATACTATATTCAACCTTTGTTTCTCTATTGCGTAACCCGTTTCCTTTATCCATAATAGAACACGTAATTAGCCATGAAATGAGGCAGTTACCCTAAATTGCATATTTTTTGTTTTTTTTCTTCACTTGAAATGTATTCCGGGATTTTTTTTGTCCAGTATACATAGGTGAACTTCTATAAAATTTGATGACTTTCACTTGCTTTGGCTGCTTGTTCATAAAACTATCTAAATTCTTTTTGACATCTACGGATTATTTCTTTCATTCATTTTTCCAAAAAGATTACGGGCTTTTTCATAAAAAACTGTTGAAAAGTTGAGACAATTATGTCCCTGTTGATAATGTGAGCCACATAATTGAAAACATTATGATTGTTAATAAAAGTATTGGTTCAGTTTTCAGTATTTTCCATATCTAAAGCAAACGTTCTACGGCTACGAATAGCTTGCAATGTAAAGGGTGTCATTGAATACGCGTGACACGAAGCAGCTAAATTTATTCATATTATGAATTCATGTTATTTTTTTAGTTTGGTTTGTATTGTCTAGATAAAACATGAAAACCTTACTGCTTTTTTTAAAAATACTAAAACTTCTACAGCCACATTTATAAATCTTTTCTGCTTAAACGTTCCTGCTGAGAAAATTTGCGAGTATGAAAAGCAGTTATATTTGAATTAGAAGTCATCAACAAGACTTTAGGGTAGTTAAAAAAGTCTTTGTTTTCTCAAAGTACTGTAGAAAGTGTTATAATTAATAATGCAAAAGAATTCAAACTTGAGGTGGTTGTGCTCAGTTACAGCACGTCTTAGGAAACTCTTCTGATTAAGCATTTCGTGATTGAAGCTTACTAATATAATTTTGGTCCTCTGAGAAATTATTTTTTCCCGTTGTTTATGTTTCAAATTTCAGATAAACTTTAGTTACTTTTTTAAAACAGCTTGATACGCACAATGTTTGGAGTTAAAAGAAACGTTTCGAAGTATTAATTTCAATATGTTTGTTTGCTGGAGGTTTTGCTTTCATATGCAATTGTGGGAACTTTCTTCGTCACGCACAGAACAAGTGAGCCTCCTTGTTCCGGCCAAAAGACATATACAAAAGTCTGTCTAAACTTTCAAAAACATTTTTTTAGTTGTTTGGTGATCTTCTTTGTTTGGTGATCATGGCAAACCATTTCTTTTAGTGCAAAAATATGAGGAAAAGTGGAAAAACTATTGTACGAAAAACTAGAAATTGACAACTATTTGGATTTTCTGTTAAATCATAAAGAAGTTTCAAAATTTAATAACTGGGCTGATGACATCTAATAGTATTTATTTGCATTAAAAATTTATATAATTTTTTTAGTGTGTTATCAGAAAAAACTGTTACCAATATCAGTTAAAATTGGCTACAATATGAATTAAAGAAATATGACTTCAGATGAATTAAAGAAATTTTTTCATAGTGAAAACCATTCACTGATCAGACTATTTGGACCGCAATTGAGCCTGATCAGAGGTAATTTCGAGCGCACAATAGTCTGATCAGAAGTGATTTTGAGTGCACAATCGTCTGCACTATAGTCTGGGTTTGGTCTGGGCCGTGGTCGCACAATCGTTTTGACAATAGTCTGATTTCGGTCTGATCAGAGGTCATTTCCCTCTGGAAATGTCTGAGCAGAGACAGTTTCGAGCGCACTTTATTCTGATCAGAGCATACTTTGGTCTGGAACGGTCTGATCAGAGGTCCCTTCCTGATGGCACATCAACCTGGGAAAGGTCTATCATAAAGGCCTATCATAAAGGTCGCGTACTAATTATCTTGGATCTTTTCAACAATTGCCCCCCCCCCCTTTTGCAAAAGGGGGGGCTATTCTTGAATAGAATTTAAGCGAGCTATTTATTAACCAATCAGAGACGACTAATAACTTTCCACGCATGCACATACTATTAAATTGAATAGAATAAAATACACCGTGGTATAGCAATTAGCCGAACCGGAATACAAAGCGAAAAGAATTTCCGACTGGCGGGTTGGTGGGGGCGCTTCGCCGCGATAACCGACCCGCGATTTCCGGATTACATCCCACAGCGCATGAGAGGCATGGCCATGAACAGCGGTCCGCAATTGCGCTTAAACTAATATTCGGCTATCTCAACTGTAGGCCAAGTAATTATTGTGGTAAAGTATAGCACAAAAGCGGAGGGGATTCTCTAATAGGTACCAAAGGGGGGGGGCAATTGTTGAAAAGATCCATTATCTTTTCAATTCTCGTTTCGATTTTTGTAGCAATACCTATCACACGGAGTTAAAAACTACAGCTTTTCTAAACTGTTGGCTAATCATGAATGATAACAATTATAGCTAAAATAGGGATAGATATTTGTCACTATGTACCAGGGGGGGGGGGGGGGGGGGCGAGATTGATAATTAGATCCCACTTTTCTCCTTTATGAGAGCATTAGCACAAAATGTGACTTTGTGTGTGTGTGTGTATTTAGATGCATGACTGACTATTGCAAGAAGAATGACTCATGCACTTCTTTGAAAGAGTACTTCAACCTTTGCAAGGCATTGGCTGGACCCTCTCTCTACCTGGAATTAGTGACAGACCTCGACATCTGCAGTTAGTATATTATATCAATAGCTTTTTTTGCGAGTTTTTTTGTCTATGGCCAAATTGATTCATTGATGACTGATTGATGACCAATTGACTCATGATGAAAACGGGCCGATGAAAATTCTAAACTATGAAAGAAATGCTGTACAAAGCGGCTGTTTCAAAACACCACCGTGCAATCGTGATAACTTTTTTTTAGTTCAACTGGATTCAATTATAAGACCATAACTGTTTTTCTAATTGTAATGCTCTTTAAATCAACTAAATCGTCCATTGAAACTCAAATTGGAAAAATCTTGCAATGAATTTTAATTCTTCCATGAACTCAATATCTACATTTTTTAAATTAGAAAACTACGAATTGGAAATCAGGGCTTTTTCTGTTTAGAATTTTGATTAATTAGTGTCGACCGTTTGATCGGAATGTCCCAATTCGCTTTCATTTTTGAGGGGAAATTATTTTGCTCTTCTCTCTGATTGGCTGATAAGTCAGTCAGCTTTAAGATTGAATTTCTTACGCGATTATCAATGTAACTTGGGATTATAGATGAACGGGTGCTTAGCCGAATTAGAAAGAAACCGAATTATAAAGAAACCGAAATAGAAAAACCGATTTGCTTGTCGAAAGAAACATGAGAAAAGAAGGCTCCGCTTTCATTCGTATTTTGAACTTTTCTGCTGACCACCCGTTAGGCTAAATCGTCTTCCTCCACAAATGTGAGTGCTTTGGGCTTGCTGCTGTCGATCAACTGTCGTTCGGTTTACTGCACTTGTTTTAAATATTATTTAAGCTGAATATTATTATGACGTCATGTGATTAATGGTGCAATTGCAGAAGTGGAGTGCGAGGAGGGCTTTGAGCCGAAGAACTGTACGGCCGAGACAGCAAACCAGTGTGACAAGAAGTGTGGAGTGATGCCAACTGAGGAGTGGTGTGCGACTCAGGCGTGTGACCAGACCATCTGTGTGTGTAAGGACGGACTGTACAAAGACACCACTCAGGATGGAGACAGGTGTATCAAACAAGAGGACTGTGGCTGCAACCACCCGGACTACGGATACTTGGCGGTAAATACATGCCCACATTGTCCAGCCCAAACAGTTGCAAAAAGTCGCGAACTCAAAAAGCTCAAAAATTGAGGAAATTTGAGATGCTGAAGCTTTTGACTCTTCGCCATTTTGCTCTTTACTTAACCTCAAAAACTTTGTTACTTAAACGTTTTATCCGTCCTTTTGATGACCTTACTCATTTTTTTTAAGTCTGATGGGAAATGTCCTTGGTAAGATCGTGTTATTAATTGCTCTCAGACGAAGTTTGTAGCAATTATGGACAGAATGTCAAAAGTTAGTTACCACCCCTTAGTTTTAAGTTTAAAAAAATCAATTTTTGACGCAGAATTACAATATTATAATCAGATTTCGAAAACAATTTTTACACTTTTGACCCCCTAGGGTAGTTGTTTTGCCTGATCTTTTCAACAATCCCCCTTTGGTACCTAGTACAGAATCCCCCCTTCTGTGCTACACTTAATCACAATAATTACCTGGCCTACAGTTTAGGTAGCCGAATATCAATTTCAGCGCAATTGCGGTCCGATTTAATCATTTGATCGGGAAATCGCGGGTCGGTTATCGCGGCGAAGCGCTTCCACGGACCCGCAAGCCGGAAATATTTTCGCTTTGTATTCCGATTCGGCTAAATAAAATAGCGCGGCGTATTTCATTCTACTCAGTTTAACACAGAATGAGCATTGGTGGGAAGTTATTAGTCGTCTCTGATTGGTTAGTAAACCGCTCGCTTAAATTCTATTCAACAATAGCCCCCTTTTGCCCCTTTTGATCCGTTTTGCCTCATTATGAATTTCTGACAATGCCCAACGGCAACTTACCAGATACCTCAATGTAAAATTGACGAACTGCATCAGAAGGAAAAAAATTGTCACGAAATCACATTTGATACTCAACATTTCTCAGTTTAATGTTTAACGCAAATGCAAATAGTTGCATCAATAATAGTTGAACATACGCGAAAACGTAACACATTTTGATTCACTTTTCTTTTATTATTGAAACTTGGAACAAATTTTGTCAACTTCATATTGGAGTATCACGTAAGTTACCGCTACGTATTATCAGAACTTCTTAAGTAGGCAAGACAGCAAGCATAGGGGGTCAATGGTAAAAATTTGCTTTTCGAAATTTGATCATAAAATTGTGTAATATTGCTTGTACAATTGAATGTTTACTTTAGTTAAAAAGGGGTTGCTAACTTACTTCTGAGGTCAAGTATATTAGCCCTGGGGCCTTTTTAAGTAATTTATCACGTGACCGATGTTTCGTCTTGTCCACTTGACTTTTCGTCCTCAACAATTGACGTTAGTCGGTTACTCTTGATGACTTCGGCAGTATGAGATGGGTATAATTTTATTGGATGGGGATTTCGGGTTTGAATTCTAAATGAGGCAAAAATTTTCTTGGTGCGAACACAATTTTTTGCGTTTTCTTTTTTAAGGCCTCCCCATAGCTTCATTCATTCAGAATAAAGAGAAAAGGAACAAGAAAAAAAATTTGAAATTTCCGAAATCACAACAAATTGTCCTTAATAAAATTGATACAAATTTAATACAGATGTTTTGCAAAAAACTATAATTTTTTTGCAAAAAATATGGAAAAACTGAATGGATTTTGTCCACATTGTCTGAGTTAATTAATTTTGCCAAAATTCTTGATATTTTTCAACTTCAAAGTTTAAAATGTACAGAGGGAACAATTTTAAAGTTTGAGACAGTAAAATGAAGCTTAACCTCAAAACCTTGTTACTTAACGCTAACAGTTCTTCCGTCCTTTTGATGACCTGTTTTTAATCATTTTTTTAAAGCTCTTGAACAATGTCCTTGACAAGATTGTGTTAATAATTGCTCTCAGATGAAGTATGTAGCCAATATACACTGAACGTCGAAAGTAAGTTACCACCCTGAGCTTTACGTAAAAACTCAATTTTTGACACAATGTTACACAATATCATAATAATTTAATATATTATAAAACAATATTTATTATAAAGCAATATAATAAAACAATATTATAAAAATTTATCATTTTTCGAAGACATTTTTTTCATTTTTGATCCCCTAGGCTATTTGTTTTGTCGGATTTTTACACCAGTCCATCTTTGGTAACTAGTAGAAAATCCCCCCCTCTGTGCTGGGCTTTACCACAATAATTAATTACTTGGCCTACAGTTGAGATAGTCGAATATCAGTTTAAGGGCAATTTCGAACCGCTTTTCACAGCCATGCCTCCCATGCGCTGTGGGATTTTATACTGAAACTGTGGGTCGGTTATCGCGATGAAGGAATTCGAGCGACCTCTCAGCAGGAAAACTTTTCCGCTTTTTCCAATTCTGCTCATTAAAATAGCATGGCATAATTTTTTCTACTCCGTTTTACTTGATAAGCGCTAGATAAAAAGTTATGAATCATCTTTGATTGGTTAGTAGATTGCTCGCTTAAAGTTTTTTTCAAGAATAGCTCCCTTTTTACTCCCCTATCGATCCTTTTGCCTAATTATGAAACTCTGATAGTGCCTTACGGTAAGTTACAAGATACCCCTATGTAATGTTGGTGAATTGCATCCAAGTTTCACCAAAAAGTTGTAACGAAATCACATTTTATCCTCAACATTTTCGTGGTTGCATCAATAATAGTTGAACATATGCGAAAACGTATCACAGTTTGATTCACTTTCAAACAAATTTCGCCAAATTCATATTAGAGTATTACGTAAGTTACCACTACGTATTATTTGACTATCACGAATAGGCTAAACCACTAGCATAGGAGAACAATAATGTAAAAACTTTTTCGAAATTTGACTATAAGATTGTGTTATATTGCGTCATTAATTGAATGTCTACTTTCGTTTAAGACGTTTGCTAACTTCTGACGTTCGGTGTATTAGCCCTGGGGCGTTTTATAGTGTTTTTTCGCATTATCGATATTTCGTATCGTCTATTTGAATTTTCGATCTCGAAAAATGACGTTAGTTGGCTACTCTCAATGGTTTCGCCAGTTTGGAAATGGCTATAGTTTTATTGAGTTGGGATTTTGGGTTTGAATTTAATTGAGGCAAAATTTTTCTTGGGTCAAACACATTTTTTTGCCTTTTCCCTCTCCACGTCACCCCACACCTCCATCGATTCAAAATAAGGAGAAATGGAGCAAAAAAATTGTTAAAATTTTGGAAATTATGACGAAACTTTTGTGATAAATGTGAAACAAATTTAATACAGATATTTTGCAAGAAATATATTTTTTTTGTTGGGAATGTATTTTGTGGGAAATAAACTGAAGGGAATGTGTCCACCTTGTCTGAGTTAGTTAATATAGCCATTATTTTTGATAGTTTATAACTTCAAAGTTCAAAATGAAACACAGAGAACTAGTTTGATTTTTGAGACCGTAAGTCGAAGCTTCCAGAAGTTGCGTTAGTAGTTTTTTTTCCTATTTTTTTCTAAATGAACTTATTTCGACACAAATGTGCTCACGTCAAGCCTTGATTCTTGAACTTAATTTAAATTCTATTGTAAAAAAATTCTTTTAGGAAAATTTTTCATTATAGTTCTTTTTTCGAGCCTATCATACTCAAAGTTTTCATCATAATAATGAAGAGGCTCATTGTTTTTTGCTCTCAAACAAAGTTTTTAAGAATGATTTGTGTTTGGAGCGACAAATAATACTAACGCTTGCGAAATTTCAATATGCGCTGTTGATTTGGTCCTAGTTGACGGTCTGGTGTAAACGCTTCGCCGGAATAACCAGCCCGTTGTTTCCGAATTGCATCCCACTGTGAGTGAGAGCCATTGCCAGGAGCGGTGGTTCACAATTGTCCGCAGATTTTTTTCGTGCTTATTTTTAACAGTTCTTGTCATTATGGATGTTTGTGACTATATTATAGACAGAATTGTCAGAATATCGATGATTATCGAGGATTAACAATGACAATGCATGCAGTTTTTGAACACTTGAAGCAAAATTCATTCTGTTCCCTTTGATTTGTCGTCCTGTTGATCCGCCCTTTTTTCACAGCGATCTTTTATTTAAGCGTTTTATCGTCAAACCAATCTGTGAATTCGTTGAGAAATGAATCTGAGAAATGAGCTGAACCTGTAAACTCATAGAGCATTAAATTGATATGCCGTTTGATTGTTGAACCGAAACCGTCGGTATGGCGATACTTCCTGGTGTAAAAGTTTATCTTGTTATCTTTGGACCCCTGCCCTCATTTTTGATCCCTCTCATCCTCTCAAGGTGAGGGTAGCCTCTCTAAGCGTAACTTAGCTGAAATCACAGCCAACCCCAAGCTAGCCATTTGAGAGCATTTCGTCCACCATTACGAGGTTATGCATCTAAATGTGTTTTGTTTTCGAGGCTTGCAGTAGTTGTATTAAATTTATCTATACAGCTCTTCGAAGCTGCAAAACCACAACAAAATAGCCCTTTCGACAATTTAGGAGGACGAAAAAAGTGATGGTTGGCAACATTATAAACCTTCATCGCTTCGCGATTAAAAAAAGAAAACTTCTTATGTAAAAAAATAGGAGTTTGGCACTAAATCAATTGCGCACGGAAAGATTTCATTTGGCGAAATCTTGCTGAACAAAAATCATGAGGTTTGATTTGATTTTGGTGGACTTCGCTCATACTGCAAGAGCTGTTTTTTTTAGACAAATGGCATTGGCACTTGGAAGTTTTTAATTTGTCTTGCAATTATTTCTGCAATTTTCTTCCAAATCTTCAATATTTTAGAACCATGATATCCTAATCAAATTATTTTCTTAGCAGTTTCTGTTGATTCGTCAGTGTATTTCAGTCACCCCCTTCCTGTCTTCATTTTAAACACTTTTTACGCTTTCTACAGAGCTTGTTTCTCTGATTTCCTTAAAATTCATCAGAATTTAATAAAAGTTTTTATTTTTCAGGACGGAGAGTTCTTTTTGGACGAGAACTGCACATCGTATTGCTACTGTGATTCTTCAACCCAGACTTTCAATTGTCCTAAGGATGTCTACTGTGACTTGTCCATTGCGACATGCTCCACTGACAACCCTCTTCAAGAGCATCTCTGCTTTTGCGAGGAAGGATACAGATATGGGAAACATCCCAACGGAACTTGGATATGTGCAGGTAGACTATGCTCTCAAGTTATTTAGAGTCCCATTTCCACGGCGGGTATCCTATAAACTGATTTGACTCACTTTGTGTTCATCTAATAATAGCATTTGTTGTGATCTGGTAATAGTTCGTGAGCTGAAGTAATTTGATGAGAAAAAAAAACAGAAGATAATCTATTCAATAGAGGGTTAAAGTACCAAAAGAATGTTTCAATTCTACGGGTGTGTAAAGAAAATTAATAGTTCTTGACCTAAAGCTCTATTGTATCATTTTGGAACCGTAACTTTCGACTGAGTAGAGTTCTATATTTTCATCAATCTTCGCACTCTGTATTACACGCATAAAGCGACAGCAAACCTCATGACTAGCCATTGTGCCATTAACCCGTCCTGTCTGACAATATTAGGATATAGTGATGGGTAACGGCGCATGGTTTGAGCGTTATCGGTATCGGGTATCGGTTGTGTGTTGTTTGCAGACATAGACGAGTGTATGGAGGAAACAGACAACTGCAGACTCAGGGCCAACCAGACATGCACAAATACAATTGGAAGCTACACCTGCAGCTGCAACGAGGTCTCTGCAATTCATTCTTATACTTATTCCTAGTTAAATTCCACTCATATATTTTTATCACAATTTAACTTTTGATTCTCTATTCAACAATGTATTCTGAAACTGAGAACCTACGCCGCTCTGTTGGTATAGATGCCAATTAGAATTTTACTAGAAACTAGACCGGGTTTAGACTGGATGGAGGAACAGCACGACACAAGTGGACGAGAATGGACCAACGACATGTGACGACATTGACGAGTGTGAAGAGAACATCCACGACTGCAACACGAGCAGACCTGACTCCACCTGCAGGAATTACAACGGCAGCTACTTCTGCGAATGCAACGACGGATACAAACTGGTTCCCAGACTAGATAGAAATGGATTCGTTGTTGAGCTGTGCGAAGGTGTGTAGCAGTACCTTATAAAAAAACCTTTAAATTGTAGGATTGCCAGGTGTACATTAAGCTACGTAATGTTCGTATGTTTGTAATGTAATTTACGTAATATGCTATATAAAAATTAACATAAGTGTATGCAACAAATAGATTAGAATCATTTGGGTTTCCGTTTTGATTGATTATAAATAATGATTGATCATAATTTGTTACTCAAAAATTCAAGAGATTGCAAGAGTCAATGTGATCCTTAGAGATTCAGCATTCCTCAATCAAGTCAAGCGCTTAAACAATTTTTCAAACTGGAAGCTCAAGATTACCAAATGTTAAATTTTTAAAATTTGCTCCATCAACTTCATCAGTTTCTTTAGACTTTTTAAATAGAAAATTGGAACTGGTACGTGTACTTCAGTTTTTGAAAAAAAATGATTGATTCATAAGACCAAATTTTCAATTTTTTTTGGAAACTGAACCGAGGTCAAGATCTCTTTAACTCACTTAATCACGATTGAATTTCTTTACTTCTCAGTTTTTTTTGCTTCAAAATGAACAATGTAACAAACCCAAACTACTAAATGTATCATAGATTGTCATGCTGCATTGGACAGCGCATGATACCTGCCATTGATAATATTACGCGACAATACTACGACAAATTAATTTGAAAAAACAATATATATATGGCAGAAATCCAATACCTAATTTCAAAAGCACATGGTAACAAAATCAAAATGCCGCCAGATAAAACTTACACTACAAACAATTACTTGACATCAACAACAAAGCAGATCGGACCGCTTGATAAAAAGAACTATATAACAAATTGACAAAAAGAATAAAAATAGGGCAAATTCATGAAATTTTTTAAAACATATCCAAAGCCAAAATAACGATTAGTTTTTAACTAAAAAACTTGATAGATTTTCTTATATGTCATCAATGGATCTCTCTTTGTTGAGACTAAGCCACGGGACAGGACTACAAAACGAATATATGGCAAAAATCAAATGCCTAATTTTAAAAGCATATCGTAGCAACCAAAATACCGTCAGATAAAAACTACACTAAGAAAGAAATTACTAGACATCAACAACAAAACAAAAGGGACCTGTTGATAAAAGAACTAGATAACCAGTCCACGAAAAAAAGAAAAAAAGGCACACTTAAACAATTCTTCGAATTTTCTAAACCAAATTATTTCGAAAGTCATAATAATGATTAGCTTTTACCTAAAAAAATCTTGATATTTTTTCTTATGGCATCAAGGGATCTGTCCTTGGTGAGACTAAACCACAAGACAGGACTACAGAACAACTACAGATACAAAAACTCAGAAAAAACTAGAATCAATTTGCAAAAACATTAAAGCTATTATCTATCTTTTTATATTTTGTTACTTCGTTTTCTATTTATAGTGAAGAAAAATTGTGTATGTTCTTTTGGGTCTCTTCTGATAAATAATGCGATCCGTTTTTAACGCTAAATTTTTAACGGACAGTAAAAAACTAAACTTTACCACTTAAGAAAACGCTTAGTGTCTAAGATAAAAAAACACTGGCTGTAACTTGAAACAAAGAAAGAGCTTCAATTTTAAAGTGGATGGGATCTCATATTGATGAGACGACGTTTCAAGTTAACAAACAGAAGAACAAATAAGGGAAATTTCAAAAGAATTTTAAAATCTCCGTAAAGCAGACAATATCAAAATCATCAGAGTCTTTAGCTATCAGCTGACCGAATTGAATAGCTTTCTTAAACCATTAAAAGGAAGCTATTGAGACTTGTCATTAATCAGAAAAATCCAACGACTTCATAAAGACAGCATTTTCAGGCAAAACCAAAAATTTAAGAAAAAATGCGAAAAGTTTCAAATTGATAAGAAATAAAATTTTCCGTGGAAGAATTTAGGCATGTTATCTAAGTTCTTTTCTCAACGCCAAGATCTCTCATCATTTTGATAATGTGACTTCAAAAACATCAACCATGATGAACTGATATAGAAAAATCACTCAAATTTAAAAATAAATCGTAGCATCTGAGCCATTAAAACCAATAAATCTAACGGAAATCATTAATTACGTTAGTTTTTATCTCGACTCGAAACCAATGAGATTCCTCTTTAATCGGAATAATTGTTATGACTACGAAATAATAACAAATATGGGCAGAAACCAGGAACTGATTATTCAAAAATTGCAGAAAGAATAGCAGAAGCCATTAAAAGTATATGATTTTTGATGCTAACTTTTTAAATGTTCATTAACGAGTCTCTTGAACGCCAATGGCAACTTCAATATTGTTGTCAGGCAAATTTTTTTTTTGAAAATTGCAAAATTTATATAAAAGCTCAAAATTAAGCCGATTTTTTAAAAAATAATTTGCAGCATGATAGACCTGTCGTTATTTGAAAAACTACAAATAAGTATAAAAATCGATGGGGTTCAAGTTTTTATTCGGTAATTTATTTTCAATGACTCAACGGATAGGTATGCATTCAAATCACTAGGTAAGGTTAGTTAATCTTCTGTAGGAAGCCAATTGCTCTTATAATTATACGATGCTAAGACATATGACTAATAAAAGGCGACAAATGGAGTCAAAACACAATTGGTCATTACAAACTACATCAACACGGTCTCGAAGCTATAAAACCCTGAGCGATTATTTCTTGAGAACAAAATAAGGTTCATTGGGCCCATTTGGTCGTAAATGAGACCTTCAGCTAAGTAACTTTGACTTGAAAGGGCGCTTGTCTCTGAATGGCACGCGACAAACCCACCAGAAAATAGAAGGTCTCTCCAATATAAATCGAACCTGTTAAATTGTAAACTTATAAAACTATCCTTTTTATCGTTGTTCGTCTTTGAGGAAAAATTTTTCCTTATTTCACTTCAAAAAACAATTTAGATTTCAGATATTGCAATAAAAAATCTACCGTTTAACAAAAATGACGCTAAAATTGAACAAAATGACACCCAAATATCAAATGTTCACAAAATGTTTTAACCTCTATAATTCCTCTCAAAAAGGGAAATTTAAAAAAAATGTTTTTTAAATTCTAAACTTGAAGAGCTTTCTAATGATTCCACTACATTTCTTTACGATAAATATATCGATTGGCCTAAATTGATTGAAAAAAAACCATTTGGGTATCCCCACTAAGCGGAGTCAGAACAACAAGGTTGTTTTGAATGGCTGTGAAAAATAAGCTTACATTACGTAGGAATCGTCAAAAAAGACGAACTTCAATAAATTTTGCGTTTTGTGGAGAGGAAACCATTTTGGGCATGTAATTAGCCTAAATATTTTCTGACCGAATATAATTAGTAATTACTTGAGACCAAATTCGGAGACTTAATGGTTCTTGTAAACAATGTATGGGTTATTGCAAAATCACTACACGTCATTTAGTCTAGATTTTGTCTGTGTGTGTGTGTTTTATATATAGCTTTTTATAGTCAGAGTTTTTTGTGTGTTCATTGACTGACAGCCTATGTTAGCTTTGACATTGATGAAAAACTAAGAAATAGTTCGGTTTCTGTGATTTTGATCCCAAATATAGTTATAGATTATAGATGAGTTATAGCTGAGTTATTCGTTACAACGGTTTTAAATTTATTGTCAAAAAGCCACTAAAAAGTTGATTTGTGCGCAGTGTTATAGAATATCATCAAAATTATAAAATGTATAGCCCTTCAAGATTGTTATCTTTTCTTTAGTCTGATCCGCTTTCAGAGACAACGACTGATTTTCAAGAGTTTATTTTGCTGTGTGTTCTTCTATAAGCTTGTATGATTGTTTGATAATAGCTTACAAAGGTGTGGTTTATACCCGCATTTATGATCAAAGCTAAGTGTGGCACGATGAAACTCATGTATGATAATGAATGAAAAGGTCATGAAAAATCAAAGTTAGAGAATGACTTTTACAGCGATTATGAGTATGAACTCGATAAGTTTGAACTAAATAACAAGGGGAAGGATTGGGGGCTAAACGGTTACGGACCGTTTACAAAGATAAATTTGAGAAGATCTTGCGATTTGGTTAATGAGGTGTGTTTAGACGTCGATGAGTGCTCACCTTCTTCAATGGTGGAGACGGAGTGTAAGACAAACACTGGATCCAAATGTCGCAACACCATCGGATCTTACGAGTGCTACTGCCTACCCGGATACAGAAACACCACCTGGAACAGCACAGAGTAAGTGCAATAACCCAGTTTGCGTTGTGTCAAGCTAACAAAGTTGATACGTGAATACAAGTTCATTTCAATATTTTTTAATTACCAGACTTGAACAATTTTTTTGCTTAGCTACATCATTTTGAATCCGAACGGAAACAAACTTGTCTTGATAAAAGGTACAATTCTTGTGAATTTGTTACGGCACGTGGCAATTGAGTTTTTATTACGACCTTGGGAGTTCATTTGACCTTGAACAATACGTCAGAGGAGCATTGATGCAACTGTAGCGTGCCTTGCCGCTGTTCTGGACACAGTAGGTTCCAGTCCTCTAAGCTCTTATTCCCCAGCCGTAAAGGGAGTTAGCTAATGAAAAGGTTGCGTTGATAAATAGGCTGCAACGTCCATTGCGAGCCAAGCAGATAGCAAACTGTAGAAATGATGTTTCCTTTTTAGTTTCAAACGAGTTTAGCTTCATCTACGTGGCGTGCTATTTTTAAGCCTACTCACGTTAAGCCTACTCACGAGATTATCTTCATCTACGTGGCGTGCTATTTTTAAGCCTACTCACGTTAAGGTTCCAGTCTATATGACAAGAGGACCAAAACGACTTAGAGGCACAACGATTGTGTCGTGCCTCTGAAATTATACAGACTGGATCATGGAAGAAAATACAAAAGTCAGCAAAATATTATCATAAATGCATATTGTTTTTTTTAAAAACATTTAGTTGAATTTTTCAGAAAAAATTTTATGAAAGCAGTTTTATTCAACTACTTTCTTCATAAATTTTAGGAAAAAAGCTTACTTAATCTTTTAACAAGGACAAACCAATCCATTGCCTCTCCAGTCATTTGAGGGTAATTTCCTTGACCTTAGACAATTATGTTCACTAGGCAAAATAAGTTTAATTTTTCACAGCATACAAGAAGAGTCGTGGCTTTTCAACTTTTAATTTTTTCAACTGATATCTAAATCTGTTTCTATTTGTAATATACGGCACGCAAGTTCATTTTACAGCTCTTCCAGCAATCTGCTGGTTGTGTTTATGACTTTTACCTTACCTGTTTCCAAGCAAATTTTTTGAATTTTTTCAAATTCAATGTTGCTTTATTGCTTATATTTATTGATTACAGGTCCTAGCGCTCCCTATTGAGATATAGTCAAATCTCTTTGATTTTTTTCTGCTCAAAGAAACTGATTTTTTTAAGTTATATTTAAATTGTTTTCAAAATTGTTCGAAGAATTCTGATCCCACTTACTGTTTTTGTTGTTTTGTTACTAATTCTGATTTATTGCGACTTCTTCCAACTTTCTATTGATGTATTATTTAACCTTTTCAATGATATCAGTTAGTCTCTAACTGTTTTTCTGTTTAAAACTAATATTTTCTTTTCAAATTTGTGATGGACTTTTATGCATTTTATGCATAAAAGTTTTCCATTCTATGCCTTCGTCTAAACTTTGTGTCAGCAATTACAGGTACCTCTGCTTTTTGTTGAAATTTTCGTGAAGCTCCTCTTGGTTTTAATTTTTATCCAACGGTTCTACATTGTGATACTCCCTAAAAATATAGACTAGGGATTTTAGAATTTTGACCGTGTTATTTTTTGTTGTCTATTCTCTTAGTCTCATTTATAAAATGTCACATTGGCACTCAAACGCGGAACTGTTTGAAATTATTTTTTCGCGGAGAGTGTTATTTTTTAAGTATTTCCTATGATTGCTTTTATTTACTTGCTTTATTTTTCTCTCTTTGTCACTTGAACGATATGAGAAACTACTTGCGCGGCTTTTGAATGACAGTATGTGCCTTAGGACTTTAGTGTAGTAGGTTCCAGAGTATTAGGTTTGTAGTAGTAGGTGTGTGTATTTTTTTAGTTTTTTTCCAAATTCATGGACAATTTCCTCATCTCCTACTTGCCGTGCTATTTTAAAGCCTACTCACGTTGAGGTTGCAGTCTAAGTGGCAAGATGACCAAAACGAATTAAAGGCACAAAGAGCGTGGCGTGCCTCTGAAATTATACAGACTGGAACATGGAAGAAAATACAAAAGTACGAATCGCAGCAAGATGTTATCATAAACGTAATCATAAAAACCAATCCCTCGCCTCGCCAGTCGTTTGGGGGTATTTTTCCAGACGTTCGACGGTTATGTTCACTTTGCGAAATAAGTTTCATTTTTCACAGCGTAGAAGAAGATTCGTGGCTTTTATTTTGAAAGCTTATAGGCGTTCTTTTTTGTCTTAGATGTGAGAACATTCCTCATTGTACGGAGGATCTAGATGACTGCGATGATGTGAACGGGACATGCAATGAGGATGTCACCCCAGTATCTCTCAACTACGTGTGTGCTTGCAAGGACGGCTTCAAAGACAGATACCCTGCGAACACATTGACTGGCAGAGATTGTATTGGTAATGATCATTTCGTTCTCTTCATGGTATATATATGATCACTCTGGTCTTTTTTCCTACTGCATTTGGAGGGGGAATATATGCTCAACTGTTTTTTATGTCATGTTTGACCGGTCAATATATTTATCTTACAGAGTTGAGAGTGATGTCGTAGGAAAACCAGTCAAGCGTTGAACATTTCCATTCAAGGGTTTTTTGCACTTCGTCGTCTTTTACGATGGACTATCGAGGTTTAAAATTTTTCTCAACAATTCGTTGATTTTCACCCATTTTTCGCCTTTTCGAGAGCCTGCTGAATAACGTTATTGCTTTCGTTTTTCTTGAACGACAAAAATTTGCCGAATCCGTGGTTTTGCCTAATTTTGGCTACTTTTTTGATAATTTTGCCTGTTTCTTTGAAAAACAACACATAATTAGCTATTTTACCTAACACTGCTGATAATTCTCAAGAGCACTGCACTAAAACCTGCTCACTCAAATTTCATAAAGTGTAATGCGGGGCCAGTGAGCCTCAGGAATCCAGAGAAATGATTTAGAACTTCAGATTTAGAACTTTTAGCCTCACTTTGCATCAATATTTGAGGTGGTTTGCCCCATTATGTTCATATTTGTATTAATTAAATGTTCAAAAAAGCTGAAAGGTGTCAACGAATCATTAGTTGGACGGTTTTCTACAAGCCAGTGTATTTCTTTTCGCTGTCTTTTGACAAGCTATTTTTTGTGTTTCTTTATAGGTCAATGAGAAGTCAAATTTGGTAACTTTTTAGAAGGAAAACAAAAACTTGAGTTAACAATTAACTTGGTTACCATGACTATGTTTATCAAAATAGTCCCTTTCATTTTTCCACACATGAAAAGTAAGTTTCTATTCTCCCCACGTTTCTATTCGTCAGGCAAGAATTAAAATTTGTTCAGGCAAGAATTTGGTAATAGGATTTAACCACTCTTGAATACTGAAATGAGTTTAACGAGTTTTTAAACAAATACTTTTTCACCACGTAATGTTTTCTGTTAGTGTTTTATTGTTTTTATGGCTTGGACACTGTTTCCGTAACGTGTTCGAATTTTTCTTTCGAGGGGAAACTAGTGTTTTATTTAGGTTACACTCACGCTAATTTTTTCAAAAAAAATTTTTGAGCTACTTCTCAAGTCTTGCCCGTATAATTTTTGTTTCTCACCTATAAGTCTTTGAAAATTTGATTTGATTTCCTTGCTAATAAAGCCTAAAATATTCTAAAGAATTGTTTTCGCCATAGCTCCTTTTCTTAAATTGATTTTGAAGGAGAGACAATCATTGTAAATGCGTGTGTCTTTTTTAATGCAAATTTGTGCATAATGCGTTTTGTGCATTTCTTCTAGAATAATCTTTGACCTCCCAAGTGACTTTTTCACGCACTTCTTCTTGGTTTTTCAGTGATTTCAATTGCTTTCAGGAAACAAAAGTTCATTTCCAGAAAAATCGATTGTTAGAAAACAGATGACTAGACCCTAATAGCCGAGTGATTAACAACTAAGTCAAGGCGACAGAATCGGACTCAGGAGGTCGGGGTTCGAATCTTTCCGTCGTCTGATGTTTATGCACAAAAAACCTAAATTTATCGAGGCTACAGCTCGTGAATTAAATTGCGCCGCCTGTCAATCGAGAGCACTTTTTCCGACGGTAGTCGGTTTCTTTTAAGATGTCTAACTGTAAGCTGAGCGTAGCTATATTGCACTTTTCCCTTTTTGCTTTTTTTTCGTTGTTTGACGCTGTTTTTTATTTTAATTTCGTTCACATAAAAAGCTGAAAAGGAAAAGTTTTCTGAATGACTTCCTCCTCACAGGCGCGGAGTTTGCGCGAGTGACTTCATTTCACACAGGAATTCATATTTTTAATAAAAGTCCATACTAAAAATTTCTGTGGAGTAAATGTTGACCAGCTTTGTTAAATTTATCACCGAATGTTCTTTTTTGATATTTTGAGGTGAATCGTTTGTTAACTTGTATCTATATCTGTTTCTCTCTCTAAAATACAGTCCATTTTACAAGCACAAAAGTCCTTTTTACAGCTCTTCCGGCTATGTTTTTGACTTTTACATTGCTTGCATTTAAACACTTTTTTGTGATTTTTGATTTTTTTCAGAATCATTGCTGCTTTTTTGCTTCCATTTTTGTTTACAGGTCCTATTGCTCCCTAAAGAGGCATTATCGAATTTGTTTTATTTTTTTCTGCTCATAGAGAGGGATTTTCTTAGATTTAAATTATTTTCAAAATTGTTCAATGAATTTTGATATCACTTACTGATTTTGTTGTTTCGTTATTAATTCTCATTCATGGCAGCTGCTTCTTACTCTCTATTGGTGGATTATATAAACTTTCACAAGACATCAGTTGATCGTTATCTGTATTTAAAGCTAAATATTTTTCAAATTTATAATGAACTTTTGAATTTTCTATTTTTTGTGCCTTTTGTCTAAACTTTGACAGCAAGGACAGGTACCTGTGCTTATAAATTAGGGATGTTTGAATTTTGCCCGTAAAGGTTGTTTTTAGTTATCTATTCTCCTAGTCTCATTTATAAAATGTCTCATTGGCACTCAAACGCCGAATAGTTTGACATGATTTTTTCGCGGAGAGTTTGTGATTTTTTAAATACGTCCTATGATTGCTGTTTTTTATTTGCTTTAGTTTTCTCTCTTTGTCACTTGAACGATTTGAGAAACTATTTGCGCGGCTTTTTAACTTTGAATGGCAGTATATTCCTTAGAGCTTTAGTATATTGTTGCCAGCTGTATTAACTTTGACCCCACTGAATTGAAAACCTTTTAGTATTTGCCAGTTTTCTCTCTTTGTCACTTGAACGATTTGAGAAACTATTTGCGCGGCTTTTTAACTTTGAATGGCAGTATATTCCTTAGAGCTTTAGTATATTGTTGCCAGCTGTATTAACTTTGACCCCACTGAATTGAAAACCTTTTAGTATTTGCCATTTTTCTGTGTTTTGTTGTTATCATCATTTTGTTTCTCATTGTTTTTCAGCAAAATTGAGTTATTATGTATGTCTGAAAACGCTTAGAGCGATTCTTTAAAATTTGTTGAAATTGATATTAATGATAATAACAACACTAACTTTTGAAACGGTTTTTTTAGTTTGTTTCTTTTGTTCATTTCGCATATGTGGGTACATGTTTTGTTGACTATTATAATGAAATCGATTTTTTGACTCGAAGAGGAGTATTGAGCTTCTACATGTTTTTTAGATGAAGTCATAACTTGAAATTTGACTTTTGTTTTCTAACATTGACTTCTGTTCTAGAACGCTGAATTCTGTTTTTGAACATTGTACTTAGTTTTTAGTAAACAGTAATTAAGAACTGATGGTAATAGTCAAGTTTAGAGAATTTCGAGAATTTTTTTTATCTCATATAGGTCCCTCCAACCTATCTAAACTATCCCCTTCCACACCTCCCTCCCAACTAACCCCCCTCCACACCTTACCCCCATACCTTCCCCCACTCCACACTTACCCCCAAACGTAAACCCCTCATCTGCCGTCCCCCCCCCCCCCAACTACATCCCCCCTGAACTACCTACCCACATTTATACCCCAAAATTGATTTTTTTTCACACTGTATATTGCTTTTTATTTCTTTTTTTCCATACTTCTGAAATAGGTGGGGTTAGATAAGAGTTCTTATTGCACGACTCTTACAGACGTTTCTGGTATTCTACTGGCTATGTTTTTTCATTTTTGTAGATATTTTTAAGCATGCAGGACTTACGTCACCTAGTAAAACATTTTCTGTTCTCGCTTTTCGATTCCAAATTGGGAACGCAGAATCCAATCGAAGTTATTAAGCAAAGTCTAATAGCGGTTGTCCTAGCTAGAGGTTTGTGAGGTAATGTTAATCAAAAGGTATGAGTGTTTTAATTTTGATTTGAAAACTGGATATAATTTGAATGCAGAATCTCACTTTTTGCTGTCTGGAAAAATTAGGTGAATACTCATTTTTTTTCTGTTGGACGAACTGTAATAACATGCTTACATTTTTCCATCAAATGTCCTTTTCATTTCAGTTGTGACTCATTGCTTCGAAGTAGAAAATGATAACATCATTCCTTAATTACCATGTTTTGTTTTGAAAGTTTGATTTAAGTAGAAAATTCTCTACCAAATGAATTCTCTACTTAATTCTTTTAGTAGAGAACTAAGCCATGAAATTTAGTGAGTGTGGTTCAAAATATTATGTCCGCACGCACATTATGGACTCCTTTTTTAAATTTTTGTTTATTTTTGTTAGGGGGCTATGCCGTCACTGTAGTTAACTGTTAAGCTATTAGAAGATTGAGTTATCGTATGCAATTGTTTTCTAATAATTTTCAGAAACAATTTTGACTGCAGGATTGCCAAAAATGTTCTTTTTCCGCGCAAACAAACATTTCCACGCATATTTTTTGATCAAGAAAATAAATTGAAAAACTGCTTAAACTGCTCTGAATAAAATGGCATATGATTTTTTGAAAACTCTCCCATATTCATATAGAAAGCAGGATTGTACAAAAGTTTTTTTGAAAAAATCAGAATTCAGCACGGCCATAGTATTTAATTAATGTCTGTGGGATGGTTTCAGACGTGGACGAGTGTACTGAAATTCTGCCCAAAGTGTGTGACAGATGTGCTATGTGTACCAACATGGTGGGTACCTATCAATGTACGTGCAACCCTGGGTTCACCGGAAATGGTAATTCTACCCGGACTCCTGGTGGAACCGGATGCACAAGTAAGTTCCACTCATCATGGTTTCCATACTCCGCCCCTGTTGCATTTTACGGGCTAAACCGAGACCAATTTATTTAAAACTTTTAAAAAAAACCTTATTTTAAGTCTTTGCTCAAAATTTTTTAATGAGACTACGATCAATCATGTGTTCAATATATAATAATTGAAGTGCTCTCTGAATTTTGAAAATTTTTGAATGTTTTAATAAACAACTTGATAAATCGTCTTCTGGTTTAGTGAAGAAATACTCCTGAACACAATTTTTTGAAAACTTTGTAGATATTTATGCATCAGTTACTGACCGAATGGCTTTTTTGACATTCAAGGGCTTTTTTGACATTTCTAAAAGTGAGGTATTGATATAACTTCCCAATCCGGATGTCTATTTTTCTCAAAATTTGTTCACTAAATTCTGATGTTTCAGACATTGACGAGTGCTTTTTGGAGACGCACGAATGTGATGAGCGCGCGACATGTGTGGACAAGACTCCGTGTGTATATGGCTCTGACTTCTACTCCTGCTCCTGTGACCTCGGCTGGAAAGGGGATGGATTCAACTGCACCAGTTAGTACATATTTAAAACTATTACAGTACAGTTAGAGCAATTTGCTGAAGAATTAAAATTCACGCTAAAAGAACTTCAATTCAACTTTTTGGTTCTTTCCCATTATACCCCCCCCCCCAGCTTATAGCCCCCTATCACGGTAATTTTGCCATAATTAGGGCTATAATTTCATGGGGGGACTTATAGTGGGAAAGGCCCAACTTCTTTTTAACTCTATGCAAAAAATGCGCTGAACTTATTGAATATTTGTTTTGTTTTATTGATTATTGGCCATTTGTATTTGACAACATATGTGCAAATCTCACAAATAAAAATTTCTCTTTCTAGGATCTCGGTCTTTTGATGCCAACTCGTAGATATCTGATTATTTATTTTTTACGTCGGTAATTTGAAGTTTCCCTTCATTTTGGAGTGTTGCCACCAACTTAGTTTAAGAAATGCAACTGGAGTTTTGTGCAGCTTGTAAGCGATTTCTATTCTGTTAATTTATTTGGTGACTTTGTTTTGATCAGATGTGGACGAGTGCACTGAGAATGACCCTGACAACCCACACGACTGCAACCTCACTCGATCCGATTGTGTAGACACAAATGGCTCATTCTACTGCGACTGTCTCCCAGGATACGAAGGAGACCCGTGTGAAGGTAATTATTGCGTAATGTGCGTGACGCAATACTTGCGTGACGCTTACTTATATTGAGACGCTAACATTTTTATTCATTCGTTCCTTGACTGGTAGCCCAGCACCCGTAATAGAACCCCGCCAAAGTGTAGCCACCATTACAGAATAGTTATGGCAATTGGGGAATCGGCGACGGGCTCTGGCGTCACCAGCCAAAGTGGGTGTGGAGGGCTGCAAAAAGAGAAAAATCCGACTTTAATTAGAATTGCTTTATTGCTTACTAATGGACCTGTCAGGATGCAAATTAATTTACTGCAACGTTGCAGTTTTTAGAATCTGCACACTATAATGGAGCATAATAGTGGCTGAATATAACAAAAGTTGTTTTGAATCGGACATTCAGAAAGCATTTAATAAAAGTCCTTCCTATGAACTGACTTAACATGATCTTCAGTTTCAGCTGCAGTAACTCAATCATCACGTTGACTGATAATTTACCCTAGAATTGCAGAGTGATATAAAGATAACCTCAATAGGCCTGCTCTCGTTCTGCCTATACAGATTTCGTTCAGACCTGTATTACGCTCTGATGATTTTTAGTCTTAACTGGCGTATCTCAACTTAACTGGCTGTTGATGATTATAGATATCGACGAGTGCAATGCGACTCTTCGTGAACTCAGCTGTCCAGGTGACTCTCCATTCTGGCGAAATGCCAGCTGCACAAACACGATTGGCAATTTCAGTTGCGACTGCAGAGATGGCTACCAGCCAGTCACACCTCCAAGAGAAGATGGAATTGTCATTTGCGAAGGTGAGTCAGTTAGACATTCAATGAATTAATTCTCAATTTTTTTTACGCACGAGGGCTATAGAAGCTGAAAATGATAGAAGATAAGCGGGTAGTAGGAAACAATGATTATAGAATTGAACGCATTGATATAAAAAGAAATATCTCAAAGAATAGCCATGTACTGTCCTGTGCTCTTATTTGGGTCCAGGTTATTTTGGTTACCATTTGGGTCCAAGTTATTTTGGTTACCATTAGGGTCCTGGTTATCTTGGTTACCATTTGGGTCCTGGTTATTTTGGTTACCATTTGGGTCCTGGTTATTTTGGTTACCATTTGGGTCCTGGTTATTTTGGTTACCATTTGGGTCCTGGTTATTTTGGTTACCATTTGGGTCCTGGTTATTTTGGTTACCATTTGGGTCCAGGTTATTTTGGTTACCATTAGGGTCCTGGTTATTTTGGTTACCATTAGGGTCCTGGTTATTTTGGTTACCATTTGGGTCCTGGTTATTTTGGTTACCATTTGGGTCCTGGTTATTTTGGTTACCATTTGGGTCCTGGTTATTTTGGTTACCATTTGGGTCCTGGTTATTTTGGTTACCATTTGGGTCCTGGTTATTTTGGTTACCATTTGGGTCCAGGTTATTTTGGTTACCATTAGGGTCCTGGTTATTTTGGTTACCATTAGGGTGCTGGTTATTTTGGTTACCATTAGGGTCTTGGTTATGTTGGTTACCATTTGGGTCCAGGTTATTTTGGTTACCATTAGGGTCCTGGTTATTTTGGTTACCATTTGGGTCCTGGTTATTTTGGTTACCATTTGGGTCCTGGTTATTTTGGTTACCAATTGGGTCCTGGTTATTTTGGTTACCATTTGGGTCCTGGTTATTTTGGTTACCATTTGGGTCCTGGTTATTTTGGTTACCATTTGGGTCCAGGTTATTTTGGTTACCATTAGGGTCCTGGTTATTTTGGTTACCATTAGGGTGCTGGTTATTTTGGTTACCATTAGGGTCTTGGTTATGTTGGTTACCATTTGGGTCCAGGTTATTTTGGTTACCATTTGGGTCCAAGTTATTTTGGTTACCATTAGGGTCCTGGTTATTTTGGTTACCATTTGGGTCCTGGTTATTTTGGTTACCATTTGGGTCCTGGTTATTTTGGTTACCATTTGGGTCCTGGTTATTTTGGTTACCATTTGGGTCCTGGTTATTTTGGTTACCATTTGGGTCCTGGTTATTTTGGTTACCATTTGGGTCCAGGTTATTTTGGTTACCATTAGGGTCCTGGTTATTTTGGTTACCATTAGGGTCCTGGTTATTTTGGTTACCATTAGGGTCTTGGTTATGTTGGTTACCATTTGGGTCCAGGTTATTTTGGTTACCATTAGGGTCCTGGTTATTTTGGTTACCATTTGGGTCCTGGTTATTTTGGTTACCATTTGGGTCCTGGTTATTTTGGTTACCATTTGGGTCCTGGTTATTTTGGTTACCATTTGGGTCCTGGTTATTTTGGTTACCATTTGGGTCCTGGTTATTTTGGTTACCATTTGGGTCCAGGTTATTTTGGTTACCATTAGGGTCCTGGTTATTTTGGTTACCATTAGGGTGCTGGTTATTTTGGTTACCATTAGGGTCTTGGTTATGTTGGTTACCATTTGGGTCCAGGTTATTTTGGTTACCATTTGGGTCCAGGTTATTTTTGTTACCATTAGGGTCCTGGTTATTTTGGTTACCATTTGGGTCCAGGTTATTTTGGTTACCATTAGGGTCCTGGTTATGTTGGTTTTACGCATGATCTTGTTTGGTTTGTTTTGATCAGTGCGGTCACTCCATTGTGCCTATTATATAGGGAAAGGGGAGTATCTGTTCAAGTCTTAAAGATTGGTGCACGAATTTGAGCCCGTAATTGTTATTTCTTAGTGACGCATATTTGTAGAGTTGCCTCGCAGAAAACGCTATAGGAATAGTTGGTAAGTTATAGCTGTAACAAACCTTGGTTCGAATTTTCAAAAAAGAATTCGAGGCTTCACACGACGTAGGATTGAGCAACTTAGTCATTTACGTGTAAAATATGATGTTCCTATTTAAACATGTGCTTAAATATCGTCAGTTTATGAAGAATATTTTTTGACACCGTCCGCATAAAGAGGAACTTGCCAGAATCTAGAAAAATGACGTGCCTCCTTACATGAGCCTCTTTAAGACTAGAAACAGCGTTACTACGCCCCCAGAGAAACTTGCCGTCATCAACTAGCCATCAAAGAAATAAGACCCGAAAAGTTACCATGATTAGAGAGACACCTATGCGAGAGAAAGAGAAACATTGACACAATGAAGGAGAAAATAAACTAGAAAAAGAAAGCTGAGGGGATATGAAAAGAAGGTTATCTTGTAAGGATGATACGCTTTGTGTTTATATAGCTATCGTCTGAAAAAGTGTTCCAGAGAACATCTGTCTAAGATGAGGACCAATATTACTTCTGTCTAAAATTCCTCTGAAAGACCTTAAACTATTCCTTCGGATGCTATCATTAAATTAATTGTTCACTCGCTTTATGAGTACTTAGGTTCACAGAATATAACAAGGAGAATAGAAGCGAAATAAAGTTAGGTTAGCCATTGTTTCATTAGTTATTTGTAATTAAAGACCGAATAATCGAACAACTTTCCGCTTCTTGTTCCGTGTCTTTCTATGAACTGTTTTTGCATTCATATCAAAGATTGCAGTTTTGTTTACTTGTTTTTTTTATAGAGCTGGAACGCGATGTTGAGCAAAACCCTTAATGTTGACGTTTTTCTCGTCATCAGCCTCGTCGCTGAATTGTTCGATCCGAGTTTTTTGCTAGAAATTATGCTAAATTTCTCAAAATTCGTACTTTCGTCAAAAATGGGACCAAATATGTTTTTTTTAGCCCACTTTCTTTAAATTTGCCTGAAGTTGACACCTTAAAGATGCGGTAATATTCTTCGTAAGCTCAAACAGAGAGCTAGTTGTAGTACCACTTGTTTTAGAGTCTTCTGGAATTATAATTTTGCCAGTTTTTTTTGCAAATTTAAAATCGATAATTATACAAAATGAATTATTTGTATTGATATACTGAAAATTTTTGTTTACAAATTGATCTATTTCGCAACCATTTGAACAATTGAATGTTTTCTCAAACGCGCAGCAATATCAGGGCTGATCTTGATCTCACCATGGATCCTTACGTTAAAAAATTAGATTTTAATTGGGCGCGGCTTTTTTTTTCAAAATATTTCCGCACTTAAGGATTTTATATAAATTACTGGCAGGAATTTCAAATCAGGGCTCAATTATTGACAGATATCATTTACAAAATTGATGCTGGAAAATTCTGTTGTCCGCACAGACTCGCACGAGTTTTCTTATTCTAACCGTAATCCTTTGCGTTTAGACGTGAACGAATGTGAAGACGACGACCTGAACAATTGTGATGCGAATACAAACTGTACGAACACGATTGGGTCCTACTACTGTGAATGTGAAAATGGATACAAGGAGATAGATGGTATCAAGTGGTTCATTGGCATGGACTCTTTCAACTGCGAAGGTATTATACACAATCTTTTAGCCTTTCCTAACGTGAAACTTTCAATCTAATCTATATATGTCGATCTACAGTTTCGTGTGAGATAAGATTTGTCACAAGTGATGAGATACGTTGCAAAGAGTATTAATAGTTAATACTATATTTTTGTGTGAAATCTTCTCAAAGGTCAGATCCCAAATCACATTCTTAAAACAGTCAAAATTTGATTATTTTTCAGTGAAATTGATGCTATCAATTTGCAGAAAACTTAATGTCGTGGTTAGATGTGTTACACAAATAAATTTTGAAAAGTGAAGGTTACTGTTCCTTCAGATGTGAACGAGTGTACGGAAAGAGACAACAATTTGGACTTGCTTCATGATTGCCACGAGAAGGCCACATGTAACAACACAGTTGGTTCATACATCTGCGAGTGTATCGATGGCTTCTGGGGCAACGGAACCCAGTGCAATGGTAAATGTTCTAATCTTGCTATCATGACTTTTGCCTGCATAACTGTACCCGAATTGTAAAGTCTGCGGCTGAAAAAGTCCCCGTTATTGCTGTCTTCCTTTCTCAAACCCAATTTTTGATAGGGTTTCTTGAATGATGAAGAACAATTGTTTCTATTCGAAGCTTATGATTTCTGTTATATCAGGAGCAAAAGCAACATTGAACCTTTTCTTCTTTAGTCAATTGTGAGATTATGTTTCTGGCCAATTCAAGAGTGCCATGAAAATCAATTATTCGTAGATATTAATTATTATAGCTGCGAAGCTGTAAGCTGAGCGTAGCTATATTGCGGTGCTCTCTTGGTTTTTTACAATTCAAAGAATTTGAATTGTATTGGGGCGCTGTCTTTTTTTACGACTCGAAGAGGAGTATTGGAGAAGTCCTTTTTTTAATCAATTTTATTGGAGTGATTTTTGAAGCGGGAAATGAAACGCGTGAAAAAATTTGGAGTGATTTTGGTGCTGAACAAAAGTGAAGAGCGGAGCGATAAGAGAGTGGTTTTTGTTCATACCGCTGTTTTTGAGAGAGCGAGAAATTGATGCGTGAAAAAATTTTCTCTAAGCGAGCGAAATTTTTTTGTTCACGTGCGGAATTTTAGAGCAGTTTTTTATTTATTTTGTTTAAGAGGTTCGGTTATGATTTTGTTTTATTTTTAGACTAGTTTTGGTAAGGGTCTGAAGGTTTCTGGAGATTCATATGATTTTTATGAGAATTCGGAGGTTTTTAATGTATTTTGCTGATTTTCGGGCTAATTTTTGCGTTTTTTGGACGATTATTTTGTTTTACTGGCTCATATGGGTATTGAAGAAAACCCTTCTACTTGAGCAAATTTATGATAACAATTGGTTACAGTTTTGTGGGTAAGAATCATTTTTTTGTTGAGAAATATGACAGAAAATGGCGAAAATTAAAACTAATTTTCTTATTTTTTTGCAGTTTTTCGTTTTTTTCTGTATTTAGCTAAGTTTCTTAGCCTATTATGACTTGCCTATTGTTTTGCAAGCATCTGGATACCCTATTGGCTGAAGGGCAATTTTTATTTCGATTTGTATTATTAAAAAATTTAATAAAATTTTCCTGTTTTTCAGTGAAAGTTGTTTTTAAGAGGTTTTTTTATAATTTTGCCTAAAGTATTTTTTTCAAATTTCACATACGTGATTTTGGTAAGTACTAGTTGTTTTGATGAAGTTATTTTGGCAGAGATAGTTTGGGATGTCAATTTATAACAAAATTTGATCAGATTTTTTTACCATATTTTAACAGATTTGATTTTACTGTTTTTACTTTTTTGTTTCATGGTTTTGTTTCAAGATAATCATAACTTAGTGAAAGCACATTTTGTTTGATATGTACTTGGATGGCGTTTAAATGGATTTTCACTTCGAGTCGTTTCCGGAATTCTTCCGGCTATGTTTTTTTATTAAGATCTGTTCACACATTTTCATGATTTTTGAAGTCAAATTGGAGTAGTGATTTTGGTCACGCCGAAACAGGAAATGGAGCGAAAAAGCAAGTGGTTTGCGGCGTAAAATTTTTTCGCTCTAATTTTAAAGTAGAGTGAGAAAATGGTGTTTGAACAAAAATTCGCTTTCTCGCTAGTGGTTTTTTGTTCACATGCGGCAATTTCATTATGTTTTTTACTGTTTTTTCGATTTTTTGGATTGGGTTTTTTCTAAATGGTTTTCCCAATCCATTAATAGCTCGTTTTAGGCCTAGTTTTTTGTGTGAACCGAATTTTCATTTCTCGCTAGTGGTGTTTTGTTCACATGCGGTATTTTGACACCGATTTTTTGTTTTTTTTTAAAATTTTTTATCTGATTTTTTTTAGAAATGGTTTTCCCAGTTCACTCATAGTCCGTTATAAGTCGTTTTTTGATTAGTCAATCAAAAGTCTTTGAATTGTACGTCAGGACTTGTCCTGCTATGTTTTTTTTGTTTCGTCGTCTGACGCTCTTTTTTCGTTTTACAGGTGTTCACACAGCAAAGCTGAAAAAGTCAAATTTTCTGATTGACTTCTTCCTTTCACTAACGGCATTTGCGCGCGTGACGTCAATTTTCTTTCGCTTTAGCAAAAGTTCTTAGGTTATTTGCGTAATTAGATTTTGATCATACGTGACTTACCTCACTCAATAAAATGACTTTTGCGCTTTAAAACTTAAGTTTAATTTGAATTTGTTTAAGGTCAAAGGAACTCCTATGTGCAGTAAACTTCCCTAATAAGAGGAGTCTGTGGAATGAATTTTAACAAACTTTATTAATTTATCGTTGAATGTTTTTAGCCTTGTTTTTTGAGCTGCTCCGATTTTTTTTCCAATTTAGATCTGTATCTGTTTCTATCTCTATTATATGGCACGCAGGTCTATTCTTTCGCAGCTATTCCGGCAATCTGCCGGCTATGTTTTTGTTAATTCAAAGATGCGGTGACGTGATTTTAAGTACAATTCATTGCTGTCTAAGCGAGCGAAATTTTTTTGTTCACGTGCGGAATTTTAGAGCAGTTTTTTATTTATTTTGTTTAAGAGGTTCGGTTATGATTTTGTTTTATTTTTAGACTAGTTTTGGTAAGGGTCTGAAGGTTTCTGGAGATTCATATGATTTTTATGAGAATTCGGAGGTTTTTAATGTATTTTGCTGATTTTCGGGCTAATTTTTGCGTTTTTTGGACGATAATTTTGTTTTACTGGCTCATATGGGTATTGAAGAAAACCCTTCTTCTTGAGCAAATTTATGATAACAATTGGTTACAGTTTTGTGGGTAAGAATCATTCTTTTGTTGAGAAATATGACAGAAAATGGCGAAAATTAAAACTAATTTTCTTATTTTTTTGCAGTTTTTCGTTTTTTTCTGTATTTAGCTAAGTTTCTTAGCCTATTATGACTTGCCTATTGTTTTGCAAGCATCTGGATACCCTATTGGCTGAAGGGCAATTTTTATTTCGATTTGTATTATAAAAAAATTTAATAAAATTTTCCTGTTTTTCAGTGAAAGTTGTTTTTAAGAGGTTTTTTTATAATTTTGCCTAAAGTATTTTTTTCAAATTTCACATACGTGATTTTGGTAAGTACTAGTTGTTTTGATGAAGTTATTTTGGCAGAGATAGTTTGGGATGTCAATTTATAACAAAATTTGATCAGATTTTTTTACCATATTTTAACAGATTTGATTTTACTGTTTTTACTTTTTTGTTTCATGGTTTTGTTTCAAGATAACCATAACTTAGTGAAAGCACATTTTGTTTGATATGTACTTGGATGGCGTTTAAATGGATTTTCACTTCGAGTCGTTTCCGGAATTCTTCCGGCTATGTTTTTTTATTAAGATCTGTTCACACATTTTCATGATTTTTGAAGTCAAATTGGAGTAGTGATTTTGGTCACGCCGAAACAGGAAATGGAGCGAAAAAGCAAGTGGTTTGCGGCGTAAAATTTTTTCGCTCTAATTTTAAAGTAGAGTGAGAAAATGGTGTTTGAACAAAAATTCGCTTTCTCGCTAGTGGTTTTTTGTTCACATGCGGCAATTTCATTATGTTTTTTACTGTTTTTTCGATTTTTTGGATTGGGTTTTTTCTAAATGGTTTTCCCAATCCATTAATAGCTCGTTTTAGGCCTAGTTTTTTGTGTGAACCGAATTTTCATTTCTCGCTAGTGGTGTTTTGTTCACATGCGGTATTTTGACACCGATTTTTTGTTTTTTTTTTAAATTTTTTATCTGATTTTTTTTTAGAAATGGTTTTCCCAGTTCACTCATAGTCCGTTATAAGTCGTTTTTTGATTAGTCAATCAAAAGTCTTTGAATTGTACGTCAGGACTTGTCCTGCTATGTTTTTTTTGTTTCGTCGTCTGACGCTCTTTTTTCGTTTTACAGGTGTTCACACAGCAAAGCTGAAAAAGTCAAATTTTCTGATTGACTTCTTCCTTTCACTAACGGCATTTGCGCGCGTGACGTCATTTTTCTTTCGCTTTAGCAAAAGTTCTTAGGTTATTTGCGTAATTAGATTTTGATCATACGTGACTTACCTCACTCAATAAAATGACTTTTGCGCTTTAAAACTTAAGTTTAATTTGAATTTGTTTAAGGTCAAAGGAACTCCTATGTGCAGTAAACTTCCCTAATAAGAGGAGTCTGTGGAATGAATTTTAACAAACTTTATTAATTTATCGTTGAATGTTTTTAGCCTTGTTTTTTGAGCTGCTCCGATTTTTTTTCCAATTTAGATCTGTATCTGTTTCTATCTCTATTATATGGCACGCAGGTCTATTCTTTCGCAGCTATTCCGGCAATCTGCCGGCTATGTTTTTGTTAATTCAAAGATGCGGTGACGTGATTTTAAGTACAATTCATTGCTGTCGAAGGTTCTTGGCATTGAGAAGCTAGATTATATGGGAATAGATTTAAATGTTCACAGTATTTGTCATCAACAAACGTTGAAGGTCGAATTGGACATTGAAAATCGAATTGATGTTTTTGGATTTCAAGCATGATGTAACCTCATCATGAACTACATAGTCTGTTTTTTTTAATGTTTGTTTCATTTTGCAGACACTGATGAGTGCCTGGACGAGACATTGTACTTCTGTGAACCGAGAAGCTACTGCGAGAACACATATGGGTCCTACAAGTGTCTCTGTGTAAATGGTACCAAAGTTGGATATGTAGAAGGATCTCTAGTAACTGAGGCTGTTGAACAATCCACCAATGAAAGTGGTGTTCTCATCTGCATACGTAAGTCCACAACAAAGCTTAATAGAATAACAGAAAGGACGAAAAGCGAAATAGATGTAAAGAGAAAATATTGATTTTCTCTTAAATAAATAAATATAATAAAACTCAAAAAGGTGATCTTAATTTTTCGAAAAGCCAAGCACTCTCTAAAAATTTATCTGAAGCAAAAAGAAGCCTAGTTTTATCCAATAATTATGTAACTTTTCAAAAATAACTGATTGAAATTCGTTGCGAGCAATTTGTACTGCAATTGATGGTTTTTTAGTTCAGCAAATACGCAACATAGGCAATTATTTTAGACATTTAGACGATGAACTTCGTTTATTTTCTTTTCAGAGCCGTGTATCTCAATTTTTCGGATAAAACCGAATGAAAGATAACTCGAATGCCATTTAAACGGCTGCGATCTTATTTTATCTCGGTCTATTGCAGCGTAGAAGCATACAGAGATAACTGGCTCAGTAATTCTACAGAATTATATGCTGTCATGATTGTTGTACTTTCCTTAGAAGTGGAAAATCTTGAATATTGAGTAAAATTTGGTTTGTGACTACTTATGTATACCGAAGATCAACTCTTACGACCCAGGTATAGTCTGTCTTCTGTTATGAATTGGTTGTTTAATGTTGTTTTAGCGAAGAGATGCGAGCCCAATTACTGTGACAAAGATTCCTACAGTTGTGAGTTTGCTGAAGGCATGGAAGGCATCAACTGCACGTGTGCCCTGGAAAACGGATGTGGAGGTAATAGTTTCCATTGCATACCATTTCTTGGGTTAATTTGGTTTTCCCGTCAACATTGGCTCTGATGGCTCCAATCTATCCGCAATCTCTCTAAATACAAACAAAGCTACCCGTCAAAAATCTGTTACACCCAGATGCATGTCTACAAATATTAATATGAATAAAGTCGTGTCGTCCTCGTTTTCTTAGCGCAGGCCAGGAGGCCTTTTATGAAATACTTTCAAGCTTCTTTTCCTGCCTAATGATTACTACAATTTTTCTTAAACGAATTATTTTTTTAATAGCCGCCCTCATCTTCTCAGCCGGCTATTATAGCGCTCCTATTTCTTTTTACAATTCAAAGAATTTGAATTGCATTGGGGCGCTGTCTTTTTTTAAGATCTGCCCACATATTTTCATGATTTTTGAATTCAAATTGGAGTAGTGATTTTGGTCACGCCGAAACAGGAAATAGAGCGAAAAAGCGAGTGGTTTTGCGGCGTGAATTTTTTCGCTCCAATTTTAAAGTAGAGTGAGAAAACGATGTTTGAACAAAAATTCGGTTTCTCGGTAGCAGTTTTTTGTTCACATGCGGCAATTTCACTCTGATTTTTATTGTTTTTTTTCTCATTTTTTGGATCAGATTTTTTTCTAAATGGCTTTCCCAATCCAATCACAACTCATTTTAGGCCTAGTTGTTTGTTTGAATTAAATTTTCATCTCGCGCTAGTGGTTTTTTGTTCACATGCGGCATTTTGACATTGATTTTTTGTTTTTTTTTTATTTTTTTATCTGATTGTTTTAAAAATGGTTTTCTCAGTTCACTCATAGTCCATTCTAGGTCATTTTTTTTTGTTTAGTCAATGAAGATTCTTTGAATTGTTCGTCAGGACTTGTCCTGCTATGTGTTTTTACTTCGTCGAATAAAAAAATATTTCGCTTTACCTCATTTTGCCGCTTTTTCAACATTTTACGTGATATCTTTTTGACTTCTCTAGGCTAGTTTCTCTCTTCTCTCATTCTGCTAAAAGTGATTTTGAACATCAGTTGCTCAGCAAAGCAATTCAAAATGAACAGAGTCAGTATAAAAAATTGAAGTCAGAAGTAGAAACGGGATAAACCCATAAAGCCCAATTTTAGATGCCCGCTATTTGAACGTCGTTCCTATAAGTCTTAGTTACCACCTCTAATGCTTATTGGTATTGATAGTAGCCCCTGTAGTTTCTCTCTAAGAAACAGAAGTACGTTATGTTCAACTAATAAATGCCATCAAAATAAATCGGACTTAAAAAATGTTTTTGTACAAAAATCTTTTTTTTTCCAATATCTTCTATTCTTTCAATCCCAATCATGCTTATTGGAATCAATGGCGGCTATTTTCCGGCAATCTGCCGGGTATGTTTCCCATTCTAACTGCTTACGTTTTTTAAGAAAAATTTTTGGTTTTACACCTTAACATAAGGATTCTAGACAGCTTTACGGAATTTTTTTTAATTATTATATATAGTTTGTCCTTAAAATTAAGTTGTCCCGAAAATTAAGTTTTTCCTTAGTAGTAAGTTGTCCTTAAGTTATGTGTAGTCATTCCTTAAAATTAAATTTAAGATACAGAAAGGTGATAATAAGTTTAATTCCATATTGAGCGAAGGCGCAGCCTTACAACTTCCAGCAGCATATACTTCTTCTATTGAACAAGGATTAATTTAAGGTAAGTTATTGTTTTTGCATACATGAAATTGACTTCGATGAAAAAGTAAGAAATGTTAGTTCTAAAATATCGGCAGCCAGACAATGGAGTAAATCTTTTTTTTTCAAACCTTTCAAAAAAACGTTGAAGATTCCATTTTTCATTTTTTTACTGTCCACTTTTTAAGATGGCGAGTTTTAACAGAGTCAATGCATTATAAGTTAATCAAGGTTGCTAAACAAAGAATTTTGTAATCAAAAGCAGCAAATGAATACAAGAAAAGAAATATGAAAAAACGATCAGCGTTTTTCGCATGAAATCGCCGAAAAGATTAAATTTTTGGTGCTTTGATCATTTAGATTTTTTTAAGCAGGGAGAAAATTCAGGTTGAGAGGATTGTAATTTATTTGAATAGGCTTACCACTAGGTTCGTTTCAACCTTAGTTTCGAATAACGGAACAGGAAAAAGAATAAAGCACATTTTTCTAAGTGCATTTTCAAGAAAACGTTTCATTCTATAATTTGTTTATCCTGCGTATTTTTACTACTGTCCAAACTACCGCAATCTTTAACTCATCTGAATATCCCGGTCAATGTAAATGTAATTGTAGAAGTTAATGTCCTATGTAAATTTCCCATTTTCAAGTTTCGAAATCATATTGAAAAACACCCCGAGCCTGAGAAAAATGCAGTTTTGATTGGCCATTGATAACATAATGATGAAACAGTTGATAACAAAATAGCAGAGTGAATCGCTTCCTAAATTTTCTTGTCTTCAGAAAAGTGGACAGTATGGGCATTCAGTATTATTTTTTAAATAAACTTTGAGATTGAGTAAAATAGCAGGTTAAGACTGCCATCAGATATTTTCTATAATAATTTTTTTATTGAAACACCTCTGTATTTTTTGTTGAAAAAAACTGCTGCAAAAATTTTTCTTCATAGATAATAAGGGGAGTTAAATCTGGTTATTTTAAATAAGTTCTTAAGCGTGATATTGATATTGATTTTTGGAAGTCCATTAACATTAATATTCATGATGTAATTCGCCGTAACCTCTATTTATTTATATATATATATATATATATATATATATATATATAATATATATATATATATATATATATATATATATATATATATGTATGTATATATACCGCTATATATATATATATATATATATATATATATATATATATATATGTATATATATATATTTGTATATGTATTAATATATATATTTATATATATATATATATATATATATATATATATATATATATATATAATCTAGTGTCCACAATTTTTGGGCTATCGTGAAGATTAGTGCTAATGTTTTGTAACTAATTTCAACGCCATAAGGGACTCATTTCCACGCGTGACCTTTTTCAACGGTTGCAATATCTAGAACCTAGGATGCTGCCAATTAGACCAAAATGAAAGAAAGCCTTATTGGTAATTAATGTCAGAAATGTCCCTCTCGATACTAATTGTGGATTAAAAAGACGATTTGCAGTGATAACCTTTGTCATTGTTCAAAACAAAAATTAAGCCTTGAATTTGGGTCTCAAGTAATTTTTAATAAAGATCAGATCATAACGTTTCAGGCTAAATGCATGCCCAAAATCACGGAACTGACTTACGTCCATGAATACTAATTACAAAATGTTTGCAGTTTCCTTTAAATATTTAACTTACTTCCACGTTGCGAAGTTTTGTCATATCATGAATTTGTCATTTTATTTCGAAGTTTTTGAGAATTGACTTTTCGGAAATTGGCCACGTAATGTAGGAAGATAATACTCATGCATTGGCAATGGTCGATGAGACTTTGTAACGTTCTACAAGAACGATTAGAAGAGTTAAACCAGTTTTCGTTATAGTTATCAGATAATAACGGTATAGAAGGAACAATTCGTTGACTTCACCCGCTGACTAACCAAAGGTGTAGTCATTAATGCAGAAAGGCAGCTGGGAGAAATTCTTTTTCTACGTTGGGACCTAAATTCTATATTTTAATTCAACGTCGACAGAGGGCCCCTGAACACCATATTTAAGCGCCTATCTCAACATGTTTTAACGGCCCTTAAACACGGTTTGCTGAGAAAACGACTGATAACCGTCAGGTTTAAACCTGGTTGGGGGGGGGGGGGGTTGAGTAGCGGAAGCGCATTGAGTTGAGCTGCGAAACATGTGACGCGTGCAATTTACCGAGGTTTTTGACCATTAACGTTGCACCCGTTCCTCTTTTTCACGCTTTTTCGTGCTCCATGCCTTTCCTGTCACTATCTCTGTGTATTTTAAACGTATTTCGAATACCTATGCCACAATGTTTAAGCATTAATCTTCACATGTTTTAAGGCCTCTTAAACATGCAGCATAGCCTTTTATATGCTTTTTGAAAAATGCCAATGACCGAAAACTTGCCACTGCCAGAAAAGATACTGACCGGTAAGCTGCCCTTGTCAAAGAGTCAATGAGCGAAAAGCTACCTATGTCATAAAGGTCAATGACTGAATGGCCGCAAATGAAAAAAAATAGGTCATTGACCGACAAGTTGCAAATGGCTGAAAAGCTTCCTGTGCCAAAAAGGTCTACAACCAAAAAACAGCGGGTGCAAAAATAGACCAATTACTGAAAATCTGCTAATAAAAAGCAAGTCGATCACAGGAAATTTTTTTACACGAACATAGTTCTTGGATGACATCTGCTGATGCATCACAGATATTGACAGAACAAAGATTCTCTAAGGAAAAAGTCAGTTACCGAGACGAAATCGAAGATTGAAAATTAGCTAAATTGTAATAGGGAAGGGACAAGCTTTTGCGTGCCATTTCTAATTTTTCCTCGACATAGTTTGTTGCGATTCTTTTTATAGATTTTTTTTCGCAAAGTTTTTGTGTGACCCATTTTTAAACGATCTTTTGGTTCATTTTTTTCCTGTTTTGCTTGATCTCAGTCTCATAAATTTTTTAAACACTGAAGTTCATTTGAATAAATCATTTGTTGCTATTTTGTTTTTCATAGATCAAGCGTCGAGTTAGGCTTTGGAGAATTAGTTATAATTTTGCGTTTTACTCTGGAAGGGTGATCTTTTCTCTTTTTTGTTTCTCTCTTTCTTTTTAATTTAGCAAAATATCTCTCCTTTTTGCTCTTTTCTTTATTCTTTTTACTTTTCTCTCCCTTTCTCTCTTGCTTTTCTCTTTTCTTTCCGTTATTCTGCTGTGTCTTTCCGCTGTTGCTTTTGTCTTTTCGTTCTGGCTTTTCTGTGGTCCTATGGTTTTCTTTTTCTTCTGTTCCTCTTGTCTGCCTTTTTTTCTTTCTTTATTTCTCTTTTTTTCCCTCTATCGATTCGCTTTTTCGTTTTCCTCCCTTATCTCTTTTTGTTGTATTTCTTTTCTCTCTCTCTTTTCTCTTTCTTTATGCCTATTTTTCTCTGATTTCTATTTCATTTTTCTCTTCTCTTTCACTTCTTTTCACTTTTTTAATTGTTCGTTTCTTTTTTCTGCCTCTCTTTTCTCTCTTTCTTTTCTCCGCTTCTTTTCTCTTTCTAATTTTGGTTTCCTCTCTTTCTCTCCTTCTTCTCTGTTATCTTTATCGTTATTCTTGCTCCTTTTTTCTCTATTTCTTTTCTCTCTTTCTTTTGTCTTCTGTCTGTCTTCTCTCTTTCATTCTTTCTGCTTTTTTCCATTCTTTTTTTCTCGTTCTGCCCTCTCTCTTTAGTTTTTGGTTCTTTTCTCTTTCATTTGTTTTTCTCTATTGCTTTTCGCTTTCATTTCTGCCTGTCTTTCTCTCTTGCTTTTCTCTCTTTCTTTTCTCTTGCTTTTTTTCTTCGGTCTTTCTTTTCTCTTTCTGTTTTGTCTTTCTTTTCTCCCCTTCTTTTGTCTTTCTATTCTTTCTTCCTTGACTATCGTTTTTCTCTTTTCTTTAATGTTATTTTCGCTTCTCTGTCTTTTCTGTCTGTCTTCTCTCGTTCTTCCCTGTTTCTTTTCTTCTTATTTATTGGTACTTCTTTTCTACTTTTTTCACAGTTTTTTTCTTTCTTTTCTCTTTTTTCTTTGTTTTCGTCCTTCTTTGCCCGTCTTCATTTGTTTTCTTTTTCTATTCCATTTTTTGCGTTCCTGTTCTTTCGAAGTTCTTCCTTTCGTCGGACATTCTTTCGTCTCCCTCTCTTTCTCTCTTCTCTTCTTTTTTCTTTTGTTTTTCCTTTTCTTTTTTTCGTCTTTCTTTTTTCGTATCCCGATTTGTTTTTTTTCTTTCATTGGTTTTTTATGTCTTTTTTTCTCTTTCGTTTTAATTATGTTTCTCTCTCCTCTTTTTTGATCTCGCTTTTCTCTCATTTCTGTCTTCCCTTTTTTCTCCGTTTCTTTCCTGGTTTTCTCTGTTCTTCTCTTTTTTCTGTTTTTTTCTCCTTCCTTTTTTTTCTCTCTTTCTCTATTTTCGTTTCTCTCTTGCTTTTGTCTTTCTTCTCTGTATTTTTTCTCTTTATTTTGTCTTTTCAGTTCGCTTTCTCTCTCTTTTTGTTTTTTTTTCTGCCCTTCTTTTTCTATTTCTCAGTATTCTTTTTTTTCTGTTTCGTTTCTGTCTTATTTTTCTCTTTTTTATCAGTTCTTTGTTTCTGCCTTTCTTTTCGGTCTTTCTTATTTCTCTCTCTCTCTCTCTCTCTCTCTCGTTCACTTCTTTCTTTATCTCTTTTTTCTCGTTTCTGTTCCTCTTCTGACTTTTTCTCTTTCTTCTTTTTTTGTCTTTTTCGTCTCTTGTTTTCTTTGCTCTGTTCGGTTTTGTTTCTCTCTTCCTTTTCTGTTTTTTTTTCGTTTCTCAATTTCTTCCCTCTCTTTCCTTGATCCCTTCTTTTTTCTTTTTTTCTCATTTCTTCTCTGTCTTCTCTCTTTCTGTCTTTTTTCTCTTATTTTCTCTCTTGCTTTCTGTTCTCTCGGTTTTCTGTTCTTTCGTCTTTTGTTTCTTCTTTCGTTTTTCTGTTTCTTTCTTCTTTCATATGTTGTTTTTCTCTCTTTCGCATCTATTTTTTTTCTCTCCCTTTCTTTTTTTCTTTTTTCTCTTTTTTCTGTTGTTTTTTCTGCCTTTCTGTTCTCTCGTTTTTCTGTCTTTCTGTTCTCTCATTTTTCTGTCTATCATTTTTACGTTCTTTTCTCTTTCTCTTGTTTAAGCTCCTCATCTTCGCATGTTTTAACGCTCTTTTAACATGCAGCTTAACTTATCAAAAATATATTCGATACGCTATGCCACACGATATACCACCATGTAGAAGTTCGTTATCTGTAGAGGTCTTAGCGCTCCTGTAATATGCAAGATAGCAAAGCCAAAAAATTCGTTGAACAAAAAATTGCTGGTGCTTGGGGTAATCTACTAAACTACTAAAACTTCGGTAACGTGACGTAACCTATGGCTCTTGAATGAGAGGCATGGGTTCCAGCCCGAGGTGGTACAAAAGGATCTGAGTTTCTTTTAAATGATTTTCTTGTGATGCTTTTTTGGGCCGGCTAGTGTGGTATGATCTTCCGGATTGTCTTGCCTTGGAACAGAATGTTGAAGCGGTCAAAAGAACTTGAAAACCTATCTTTTCTGCACAATTTTTTGAAATCTGAGCCACTTCTGAGTGTTGGAAGAGGTGGGTAATATTCTTCATCATCATCATCATCATCATAAGTAATGGCCAATCACTCAACTTTTGACTCCAATCTATATTAGGTTACGGAATTCTCTTCTGCACAGATCTGTATTCACAAAAAAGATTGAAAATAATTTGGCCTTTGATAATGTATTTTACTTTACCTGAAAACGTCACTTTGATGTTGACTTCATCAGATATAATGGTTGTTTAGAGGAGAATTGTGTGGAGTATGATTCGGAGGACCTTGAAATCAAGTCTACGGACAACGACTACCTTCTTATACACGAGTTCACGGTACGCAATTTCATTCAGGAAATTTTCCCTTTCACTTGTTAGGCCTGAAAATTGGGCCACAACATACCTCATTCAACATTTATTTTCTGATGTTTAAAATATTATTATTTGAATCTGTCGAGGTTAATCACTATCCGTACTTGAAAATAACAAGCATCGGTTTTTTGACTATTTTCAGTTAATATCGTTCCTGCCTGAAGGGTGTCGTCGTTTGCAACCTAATAACGAACGTATCTTTGCGTCTCCGTGAATTTTTGTTCTGTTTAATTCAGATCACTTTTGATGAAATTCAAAAATGTCAAACTCAAAATTATGCGCAAATATGTGTCACAGCTGAGCTGAAGCCTAAATTAATATTGTTTCCTTTCGGTTTGTATCTGCTTAGCTTAGATGATTATTAAAATTAATTGCACGGCTATTAGTAGTAACATGGTTTTTATTTCTCGCCTCAATTTTGATTGAAAATTAAAAGTGTGAATTGTGAAAAACTACGTGGTTTTTTTAACCGGATAAACTCAGTGATTTCGTTGCTATTGGATGAAATATTTTTGTTTCAGGAAGGTACGACTGTGACAGAATTGGAGCTTCCAAAGATGAGTGTGAGCAACGCAGCCATCACAACAGTCATCTTCTATGTCAAACTGGTGCTAGTTGATAATAGTGTGGTTGAGTCCCTGCCCGCTATAAACCCTAACAGTGTCATTCCTCCAATGGTAAATTATATAATCTCTCTCTTCAAATATCGTAGCACCACAAAGCGAGACCTGAAATGAACTTGACTGATTTTGCGCTCCACGAGGGCGGTTACATTGAATTATCAATAAGTTAGTTTAGTATCTGAATCACGCACATTACGGCAGTGAAAGAGCGGCATGAGCGCGTAAATGAATTCATTCTTTGGAAAATCGATTAAACAAAAGAAGCGTCCTACAATGTAATCCCAGCTACACATCACTGCGACCATGGAAATTGAATTCCTGCAGATGCGCAGTTCATGTTTGTTTGACTTGAAAGACTAGAGTTACTTTTAAAAGCCAGCGCCATTAGCTTTCTCCCTTATTGTGAATGTGCAATCCGCTGGCTCTGTCATTTCATGTGCTCAGCTGTCGAGCCAGATGGGTTGCTGATACCGGACTGCTGGATTCGACAAATTGTACCTTTTTGCTTCCTTTTTTCGCGTGTTAGTTTCTGATGTTCTATTTTCGTGGCGCTAAAATTAATGTTCGACATTCAAATTTTGTAATAGGTGCATTTGTTTGTATTCTCGTTGGTTTTCTCAGTGGCAAAACTTTTCGTGGTTCAGTTTCTTGTTTCGTGATATGGAACGAAAAATGATTTTTAAGCATGAAAGCACATGCGCGTCAAATGTGGTATTACCGGCTGCATTTCTCGTGAGTTTAGTTTTTAATAGCCGCGTCAGCAATTCCAGGCGGCTATTTTTGCGCTTCATTTTTTTTACAATTCAAAGATTTTGAATTGTATTGGGGGCGCTGTGTTTTTTTTCTAAGATGTGTTCACTTATTTTTTAATGACTTATCTTTCAATACGGGATAGACAGGTGAAGCCCAGCGGGCATTAAATTTCATTAGAGGCGCAAAGCGGACGTTAGTAGTTCTTCAAGTGCCTAGAGTGGTGCAGCTGCTGGGATGGTGCAATGGTGTTTTTGGGCTCAAAATGGTGCAATTTTTCATGTTTTCTTGTGATTTTTTAAGTTTTTTTGTTTGATATGTCTTAGGTTGAAGTTTTCAAAAGCTGATGAAGGCCTTTTGCGAGACAAAATTACTCGTTATGACCATTTTATGAGCTATATGTTTTGGTAATACAAACACTCAAAATGATACTAATTTTTGCAATTTTTTTCAAGTTTTTTTATTGAAAAATTTTGTCATTTTTCAAGTTTTTGGGCAAATAGGACACTGTATAGTTTCTAGCAACAATGGATTGGTTTTCAACATTTTAATGTCTCGAATTTTAGCATTCTCTTGATAAAATCTGCAATTTTTTTTAGTTTTCCTAAAGTTTTTGTCAATTTTTGATATCTGTCCATTCTCTAGTACCAGGAAACTTATTCCACGGTCTGAAAAACATTACTTGATGGTTGTTTGTTTCAATGGATTTGTTTTCAACAAATTAAACCTTCGAATTTTAAACAATTTCTGATAAAATTTGCAATTTTTTTAAAGTTTTTTCAAAACATTTCTTTTATTCAGTTTTTTTTTTGCCTTAGTAGCCTAATAACCTCATACAGTGTTTGATAGTTTGTTACCAAGTAGTTGCTAGGGGGCAGTTGAATGGTTTTCAACTTTTCTAATAGAACGAAATTCTATTTTTTGAGGTTTGAAGTTTTTTTTATAAAAATTATTGCTTAGCGATCTTCGAACCAATTAATTTTTCAAGGCTTGGAAATGGGTTACTGGATAGCGTCTAGAGACAAGAAATTATTCTTAAGATATTAATAACACAATTTTCAGCAACAATCGATTAAAAATTGCACATGATTTCATTTTTCAAAAATAATTTTTGTCATTTGCGAGTTAATCGATCTTCAAGGGCCAATGAAATTTTTCTTGACTTGCAGTTATATTACTGCAGCAACTTCAGAAACAAAAATTAGTTTGGAAAATATTTTTGAATTAGGTATATTTAAAGGGAAATTTTGCCTTCGGGGTAAAAGCTTCAAGTTTTAGCAATGATTATATTTTTGTTTAGTTTGTTTGATCGTTTGTTTCTCATTTTTATGATAATTTTGTTTGTGTTTTGGCTGGCATTTTTAAATTTATATGCTGGTCAGCTATAGAGTACTAGTTTTTCATTCTAAAAGTATTGAAAAGTTTTTCATTCAATTCTTTGAATTGTATTTCAGGACTTATCCAGCTATGTTTTTTAAATTCATCTAACAGATTTTTTTCGTCTTAGCCTGATTTCTCTAGTAGATTATCTTGATTCATGCTGGTATCAGCTTTCTCCGGCGTTCTTGGGCGAGTGAGTTTTTTTCTGTCATTTGACGATATTTTGGATTTTGGAATATGGCAGCCATCATTTCATATTTTATGAATCCATTCCTTTGTTATTGGTCCCTGGCTGTCCAATTTTTTGCTTGTCTCGATTAAGTTTTTGTGCTCAATATTTGCTAGTATTACATCTTAAACAGCAAGTTTGGTAGAACTTGCGCTTGATGAAAATTTTTCTTGGTTTTGAGAGGAGTCTCCATTCCCACTCGCAAAGTTTTGAGAAATTTCTCCACACTTTAAATAATTAAATAGCAAAAGCACCACAACAGAGGGCAGCACAGCAGCTAATGGAGAGGACACTGTACAGCTTTTGCGTGCCAAAGTAATAGGACCCAATGTAAAATGTAAACGTTTGATGCAAGAATTTTTACTTCATTTTCCGAAAAAATTTGATAGATACATATTTAGTGAGAGCAACACTCCAGTTTGACACTTGTATCCAGCACCAAGAAGCAGAAAAAACTAGAAAGATTGATAGACGCAACTTATAAATATGTGTACATAAATATATAAAAAGAACAGGTTAATTTTAAAAAAATAATAAAAAAGAAAAACTCAAATTCAATTTCGGATAAATGTCTATCTTCAGCGTAATAAATAAAAAATTCATTTATTTCAAATTTTGATGCACAAAATTGAATCCCGTAGCAAATGCTTCCGTTTGACGACAACAGTTCGCTTACTTTTACACGTTGTTGCCGTTTTGTTAAATAGGATTCAAACCATTGAAGAACATTACCTCTAGCGCCAAAACATGGCAATTTTTGAAGCAGGATGCTGTGACTTATCGTGTTTTCAAGGAAATTTTTTTCTCCCTCTTTCATTTGAGTACAATTTGCCATAGTTCATCGGTTACCATGAGAATAGAATCTTTTTTCAGTTCATGGATTTCATTTTCGAAACACAACTTCAATTGGGTACAGACTCCGCCTTATCATGTAATTCAAAATTTTTGATCCCTGGTACTGCAAAAAAATTTCTCCCAGTTGTTCTTAATTCCCGAAGTTTTGTAGAACTGAGAACTCGTGCTTGTAGTGTTCGATTTTGAGCACAGATCTTCCCTAACACTACGCAATAAAAACTTGACCAAATCGCACACAAACAATTGCATAGCAGTCATGATTTTTTATTTTTTTACTGATGGTCAACATTTTTTCCCGATTTTTTCCACAAGTATTAGTTGTAGAATTTTCTTTGGAACATGGCTAAATGGCAGAGTTTTGACAGATAAATTCCACCATAAACTAAGATACTATATTGATTCAAAGGTTTCACGTAATAATTGTAATAAATCAGCAATACTTTTCTTGAAACAAAATGTCGCAGCTGTGTTACTAAACCGATAAGATGGGATAATTTCTCTTTAAATATTTCAATTTGACTATTAAAGGTTGAGATTTTATCAATATTGATACCTAAATACTTGATGGAATCGCAGATAATTATTTCTTTATTACTAACTCCGGTGACCAATATCAATATCGGTGCTTCACTGCTGATTTAATTCTGACGGCACAAGATTGCATAGTCAAACAGTCAGCTGCTGCTTACACCCGTCTGAATTATACTGGTTTGTTTGCGTCCTTTCAGTTTGCTTTGAACTGACTGTCCTTTGAGATCCTGGTCTCTGTTTGTGTTGATTGTGTTAACAACAGGATGCATTCAGCTTCTTAATCTTTTACATTCAACCGATTCGACCTTTCCGAAAATCATTTCCTATTTCTTCTTGTTGTCTCCCTCGTGCAGGCCAGTTGTATCATTCACAACTAAAAGAAAGTTTTCTTTATCGTTGTTGGGTTATTTCTTTCCTAACTGTATAACTCCATGCTGTATGTTCTGTTAATGCTCTGTTGTTCTAGATAGTTACAATTAATGCACTTTTCTCACTCCACTCTTCCATTTGTCCGCTTTTTGCTTTCGCCACGTTTTTTTACTGTCAATTGCTGGAATATGTTCATCGGTATAGAGTACTGTTGATATTAGCTGTTGCGCTAGTATCGGCCGTTGGCATGTCATTGAGAAGTTTCTATTCAAGAATTGATGTTTAGGATTTTCCTTAGGGGGCATTTTGATACTCTGGGGTAGGCCTGGGGTGCAATTTAAAAATGGTGTTCCTAGGTTTATTTTTGATTCATTCCGCTATTTTATCTCCCTTTGTTTCTTGACGTAGTCTATGTTTTCTGTTTTCTTCTAATCACTTGTTTTCTAGCTATGAAAATTGACAGCCTCTCATCCGGTCAGGTTTGAATTGACTTTGTCGTTCCTGAGTGATTTGTTTCTCTTTTTAAAGGTTTTTCCTTCTGGTTTTCCGTCTTGTCTGGTTATATAAGTCTGATTTTTTCTGTCTTGTTGGGACCAAACTTATTCTTATATTATTTGTTTCCATTATATTTTTCTCTTGGTTGCACATTCATCCGTATGCGCCCTCATGAAACATGGAGCTCAACGTGTGATGTGATTTAGTTCAAGTAACAGTAGGTGTTTCAAAGTGTGTGTGGACAGGCTGAAAGAATTTGAATTCCAAATGGTCTTCTTTTCACTGCTTCAGCCAATATGCTCCCTATTTCTGCCTGGCCTTTTGTCTTTAATGTCACCATAATTGAATCTGAGATTTTTCGTAGTTCGTGTGATGTATTGTTCTGAAACTCACTCATGGCGAACTTGATTATTTCGTCTATTATATCTCTTAAAAAAGGCTTCCTCCAGATTCTTATGCCCAGTCACGCAGCGTTGGGAAGATATTTTATGCAAATCGTTTCTGAACTGTTTAGATAAAGTTTTTGTGACAAATTGTTATTTGCGTGCTGGAAATTGAAGACATCGCGGTATGATATACATGACTCTAAGTCAGCCTCCTTTTGCGGAGTCTTTTACTCATTTATCCTTAAATCCCACCAATGACACTCCAGTGTGTTTAATAGACCTCGGATGTCAACGACTTTGGGTTGAAAGTCCTTGCCAATATTGAGCTTCTGGTTCTGATGGCCGGATTTCTCGCTTTAGTCTATTCGTTTGTTTCCTCGTGTATATGTTCCAGTACTTCTTTGTTTCATGTTATCCAAGATCTTCGAACATTTTTGTCTTTAGAAGCTCCACTTTTTCTTTAAAAAATTGTTTTTTTTAGATATAAAGTCGGTGTTTGCCTCATTTGTCAAAAACCAAACCCTTTTTTGTTGGTGTTTTTTATTCTTCTAATTCGATTAATCGAAAACTTATTTTGCCAGGGCAAGCAATAGTACTTTTGCCTAATTCAGTTTTTCTATTGCTCAAGCGAATTACATTTCGTTGAAATTTTTTCGAGATGCGCTATCGGATATGATGTAAATGAGAAATGGAGCAAAAAAAAGAGATATGATTGAGAATTTCATGAGCTCATTAGTTGCAATCCTATTTCACTATTTTACTGCACATGTATGTAATACGTTCATGACACATTACGCAATACATGTAAACGGGTTTTCGCGGCGAGATCAGGCAAGACCACTCTCTCGGGTCCCTAGTACACAGAGAAATTCCGGTAGTTATCAGAACGACCGTGCTGATCATAAAACAACCTCCTCAACCAGTTTTTGTCCCATGAGACCGACAATAGGTGATACTTATAGGGACTGCGTGAAATAACACACAAACCATAAAGGGCAATTAAATCGCAAAGAATACAAAAATGCGCTCAATAGTATCCACCGACACACGGTTCATACTCAGTTGAACAAAGACTGCAAGCAAATAGGCACACCTCCACCAAAGATAGCAGAAGAAGAACAAACGTTGCCGAGAATTGCACGTATCCGATTAGCTCAACTGAGAACTGGATATTGCCCCCTGCTAAACTCTTACTTGAGTAGGATCTGTAACAATGTTGATAACTGCTGTCCCAAATGTGAAATAGCACCATATGACGTAAACCACATTTTCAACTGCAGTAAGAACACCACGCACCTGAAAGTGGCTGACCTGTGAGAAGGACCAGAAGAGGTAGCCAACTGGCTGGATTTAATACCATCAGTCCAACACGACCACACTGCACAGAATAATCCGCCCCCTTGCCCCTTTCTCCTGATGTTGACGATCCCCTTCAGTAACACTACTACTGATATATCTGTTGTTATGATACAAATGCAACTAGGGCACCAGTTGAAAACGGCAATAAACGCGCCACAATTACCTGCGAAATGCAGCTCTGTGCGACAGCTACAGCAACAACAACGCATTACATGTTTAGTATTAATCATCATAATCCATCCTCAACAATGAGATGGTGACTCGCCTCGGTAAAGACTCGCGTTCTAATCTCACTTCTACCAGAAAAATTTTGGTAATTTAGAGCTGGCATGGAGGTGCCAAAATCCCTCCTTAACCTCATTTTGCGTTAAAGAACTTCTTCACACAGATAGAAAATAGAAATTACACGTAGATCTTGTGTTGTTAGCTAACTTCTACGCCGTTCATTTGTTGTTTTAGCAAGCTCGAACCGATTTCGCCAGAGGCGTGCCTCAAGTTATTGCATCGTCGCCGATAGAAAACGTGAAGCAGGTCTACCTTAAAGTACACAGAATTACACCTACACGAGAAAACAGCTCACCGTGGTCTGTCAAATTCGTAGCCCACATCAACCGTTGCGAAGGTAAGTCTGTTAATTACCAACACTAATGAAACCATCAAATAATGCAATAACTCTTTTGAATGTGATGACTGTTTATATAACTGCTGTACAATGTTTGATAGCAGAGACAGTTCATTTAATTTTTGACGGCTCCAACAATTTGTTTATATTTTTCATGAGGCTAGAAGTCCCAAGTTGGCCTAACTAGTTGGTGGACTCTATCTTCTTTGGATTGACGAGAAAAAAAAATAATAATTGGCTCGAGTACATAATTGAGTTTTAAGCTTGACGGCACCAATTACAATAGGATGAATTGTTCACCGCTCTCAAACAAAGTTTGGCCCTGTGAGCTTTTTTAAAGCAATTTTGCGGTTGAATATTTCCCCATCTATCATGAGAAATTTCGTAAACTGGTTTAACCCGAGAGCTTTAAGTCACTTTGCAGTTCTCTTAGAGATGTACGAGTATCTAAGTGTGAGGATCACCGAAATATCACTTGACGCATATGTCATCAATGTAAACAGTAATTTTAGTATGTTTTGACTCCCACTTCCTACTGCAATTTTTCGCCCCTTTTTTCTCTAAGGCCAGCTTCCTTAAGCTCAACCTAGCTAATACCGATTCAATCTCCGTGCTCGTCCTTTGATAACAATTCTTCCGACATAGTCGCTTATGTTCCTCCAATTCCAACGAGTGTTTTAATTAACAAAAAAGTGTTATCCCGCCAATACGTTATCCACCCCCCCGTTACAGAGCACATGCCCTTACATTGTAAATCATTGTGACAAAATGGCACGTGCGTCTGGGGGTGTAAATAATACGCACCCTCTGAGCTAGGGGGCACAAACGGAAAACATCCCAGAAACAAATGAATTCTTGGCTGTGCACTATTAACTTGTTAACTGGAGTAATCTGGAGCCGAAGCTTTTCCTAAAGATTGTGTTCTAATTTTGCATTTCTTAGTAGTGTTACCGATTAGCATAGGAAGGAAACCAAGTTATTATATCTTAACTATAATCTAACTATTTTCTTATTATAACTCATATATTATGACCATTTTAATTATGCTATAGTCATCATTCTGAACAGACTGGATATAGAGACTGGATATAGTAAGTCCCATGAAGTTACAGCACTATCAATCGTTTCAAAGATCAAAGTTCTATTTTAAAACATTCAAATATCTGCATATCAATGTTCATTTGTATGTCCGATTTTTTGAACGTTCGCTTTCGTTGTAACTTTATTGGACTATCTACAGAAATGGCTTTAATATTCAACATTTATGTTATAGTGAGGAACCAGACGTGTCAGGAGAACGCCATTTTGGAACCAATAGACGATGACAACTTCCTCTGCATTTGCAAAGAGGGATACTACATGAGTGAGAGAGGGGAGTGTAAAGGTTAGTACAACAAACTCCTTAGCAAACGTCAATTACGCAAAAACGCTTCTTGTGAAGACAGTCAAATAGGTGACATTCATAGCACCTCAAGCCTTTCAAGGCAACTCAACAGCGTCTCTTACGTCTGAGAAAAGTTATAATTTTGCAAATCAGAGCAGAGACAGCTGTTGCTGATTTTGATAACGACCGCCGATTTTCACACGTCTTTCAGATCTTTCGAAACAATGAACGTCTTTGTTTGAGAAAACGTCATTAATGTATAAAGAGTCGATATTTTTTCAAACAAATAGCGTTTCCATTAGAGGCACAGCCACAATGCTGCCGGCCTAAACTCTGGATCTTTTTTCATGTTACATTTTTAGTACCCTATTCAAGCAAACATTATAAAATTTCGATAAAACACTCATTTTCATATCACCGAATGACAGGGAGTTGTGACCATTACATCTTTCAATTGTTACGATGAAAGTTAGGAAAGAGCTAGCAAGTGGAGTTTTCTCATTTTGAAATGGAGCCGCGAGAAATTCGGACGGAACTAACTCACAACATAGCCGGCAGATTGCCAAAATAGCTGCGAAACAGACTAACGAGATGTAAAATACAGATATTGACAGATACAGAATTGAGTTGATGCAATTGCCAACCTTTTTAAAGACTAAAACATTCTCAAACTCAAGATTCATTTCAAAAAGAAACAAAATTCATTTTTATATTGGTCACGATGCTTTGTTATTAACATTGATCATTATAAAGGAGTCATATATTGACTTTATAGGGTCTAAAGTAATCTCAATTGACCGTAGTGAAATTAGAAGTCATTTATAGAGTGAGATAAGTCAATTATGATAAAAACGTATCACAAACCTCACCGTCAATTAGTTTAAAAAATGACGTCTTGCACATAAAACTAGCAAAAGAGCTGTGAAGTAGCCGCATAAAGAGATCAACAAAATTGCTCGTTTGAAGTTTTCGGCATGAAAAAATGTATAACAAAACGAGCGTCAGACCACGAAACAAAAACGAAAACTAAGGCCATCGCAATATAGCTACGCTCAGCTTACAGCTTTGCAGCTATAATAAGTAATGTCTCAGACGCATTGATTTCCTTATAATTGTTGCTTTTAGTTACGCTTACTGTTTTGCATAATTAATTTTATTTATTCAAAATTATTTTTACGAACAATTTCATAGTCTTAACATGCACTTGAATGAAAATTTTCTAGAGGCTTTATTCTATAAAGATATGTAGAAATGATTTGGAACATGACTTTCATCTGGAATACCTCAATTACTGTACAAAACTAGTAGAAAATACACAAAGATGAAAAAGAACATAGGTCCCAGGACCCTTTTAATGCGCATTTTTTGTGGCAGTAAGGAAACGGTAGACCATCATAGAGAAGCAACCAGAGTTTTTTAAAAACCAACTGCCGTTTGTTTGTTTTTAAACAGAATCCGCAAATTTTTGAAGAAATAACCCAAAAGAAAAATTAGGCATAACACAATAAAAAAAACTTAGTTATTAAAGAGGACTTGACACAGATTTCTGTGATAGCGCTCGAAAGATTTGAAATTTGGACTGCTAAAACAAATTAATTTTTGTATCCATTTTTTTCAAAACGTTAGCGTTGGATAGCAATGGAAAATTTTCTGAAAAGATAACATCATTAAAGGAGTATCAGTTTGAAGCACAGTTGTGTTTTAGGCACTGAAAACTGAATTGAAGTTCTTCTTAAAATGCATTTTCCATTAAAAAGATGTATTGGTCATCGTCTGAATTGCTTAGACATTTTCCTTAAACAAAAGGATTAATATAGAAACTTATGGATTTAGTTATCTTCCGTAAAGATTTTGACTTTTGTCAGCATTTTTAAAATATTTGTAAAATTTTTAAAAGGTTGTTTGATAAATTGATCAAAATGACGTTTAGAGAAACCAAGAACTAAGGAATTGGGCACGTTGTTTTTTTTTAAAAAATGTTTTGAAGGTGTTTCAACACATCGTCAATTCGGAAAGAAACGTTTGCAATTCGGAAAGATAACTATTTCGTTCGTTGCTATCAATTGTGCAAAGTTTTCTATGATCGCCTCTTTTGCAAAACTTAAAACTCGGATGTTATCTTGGAGATAGGGGGTTTGAACTCCTCTGGGGTAGGGATTTCCGCAACCATGAAAAACTTCTAAACTTTATGCCTACTAAATTATTTTGCCCCATCTGTTGTTCGAGAGTAATTTGTCCGACGTTGGTCGGTATATATTTCGAAATTCGTGTTTAAATTTTCTACGCTCAATAGACTTTTTATTGCTAACATTCACATTTCTCTGTATTAACCTTTGGATCGGCCAGCAATAATGGAAACAAAGAACACAGTTAAGTACATAAAATGGTTCTGTAAAAAATGAAAAAAAAACTGTTTTTTCAGTCACTTTCGAAGCTTATGTTTCTGGTTGGAGTGCGCTTGGAAGAATTTGCTTAACCTAACTTTCCTGAATCACTCTGTTTTTTAGCCACAACGTTAACTCAAAGCTCTGCAGTCCATACGCTGCTAAGTGAAACCTTAAATAGATGGTTTTTACGGATTATGCTTTCATCAGTGTCTTGTCAAACTTTTGTTCGCACACAATTTGTTTTTGAGATTTCACTATTCGACTATGAGCAAACGATGAGATTAAAAAAAATGTCTCGAATTTGACTGACTTCCTACTTTTGTCGTTTACAGATATTGACGAGTGTGTGGAAGGTCTGGACAACTGTCATGAGAAAGCCTCCTGTCACAACTTGGTACCCTTCTGGACTTGCAACTGTTCGGCCACCCGTGGCTACGAGGGCGATGGTGTTGATTGCTCAGGTACCTCTTGCAACATTTTCATGTAAATTTCAATTATACTCCCAAAGTGTTTGTCACGCCTGTTCTTGGTTGAGTAGGTCAAAAATTATGTTTTTGAATGACTCTTGTTTCCTGGTATTTCAAAAATGTTTTAAAGCGTCAGAATCAATGTGTTTTTTAAAAGTACCAAAAGAGCTGATTCTCGCCCAGGCCGAGGTTTCACCCTTAATCCACCCCTATTTAGCGGGGTTAGGATGTAATGCGTATTTCCCTCCTATTTATCGGAAAAAAGTGTAAAAATATAATTTTTTAAAAAATACTGTGTTTACACTTTTTTCTGCTTTTTTACACTTTTGCAAGGAGTGTAATCAAGGGTGGTTTGATTTAAAAAAATTACACTCTTACACAATTACCATTATAACCAATTTGAAACGTGCAATGATAGTATCAGTTGGTGCAATGGTTAATGCACAAATTGAAAGTAACATGTTCGACAGAGGGAGGATGGGGGACCAATAGTCACTAACTCCTTCCACTTTTATTAATAGCCGCACAGCGATAGCTGGGGCTATTATTGGGCTTCTCTTGGTTTTTTTTTACGACTCGAAGAGGAGTATTGGTTTTCTCTCGGTCTTTTTTTTTCTTTTTTTTACAGGAAGTAGATTTGTTTAACGCGGTACTTTGACCTAAAAGCGAAAGTGAAAAAAGCTGTCTTGGTGAACAGATTTTCGCTAAGCGAAAGAAGTTTTTTGATCATGCGCTGCGTTTAGTGAATGACTTTTTGACTTTGAAAAGTAGTTTTTGACTGAATGGCACATATAGATAACCGTTTTTAGCCGTTTTTCGCCTAAGTGGCCATTTTTTTGCTTTTAATTCGGTTTCTTGTAGAAATAAATCTTATTCGATACTATATTGAAATCTCAACCTCGGAAATTGATGCCACAGTGTTTTGCAGTGCCTGAAAATGCGTTTCAATTTAAAAATAGGAGAATATTTCTTGATTTCTTAATTAATTTTTAGCTTTTCCTATTAATTTCTTCATTTTTGGATCTTTTAACCGTCTTTTTGTCAAAAATCAGTTAAAATGGCAACTTCTCTTTGATCATTCATATACTCAACGCCTCTTTCTCCCTCGGTGTATTTTTACAAAATTGTACATATGCTAATCCGATTTTTGTTGTTTTTTTTCCAATTTTCTTTTTTGTTTGTATTTTGGTTGTAATTGCTATAAATAATATTTTTGTGCAACATGAGGGAATTTAATTTCGGTTCAATAAAACAGCTTCAATAAAGTTTTTGAAAAAACAGTTAAAACTTTTTCATAAATGCAGTCTTAAAAGATTTTTGACCATTTTTTTTTGCAAAATGTTTCAATTTCTCGTATTTATGAATTCTCTTCAGGAAGATAGATCTTTGTATCGGATGACTAGTTATTTTTTCTATGTCTTGAATGGTGAACAATGAAATGTATTCGTTTTTCTTAAATTTTTAAAATTGATTTTTACCTTTCAAATATCAAGAATGTCTTTTTGTTACGGTGTTCTTTACATTGTGCCCATATTTTTCACATTCTAGTTAGTATCAATCTTGCTTTGTCCTGGCACCTACATTTTTTGGTATATTAATTTTTTCAGTTGTTAAAAATGAACGATTTCAGCTTTTTCTTAGATTTTCGTCATTTCTTTGGTTTGCAATTGATTTCATTCAACATAAGGCAGTACTGAGAGTTTGATAGAAAACCTTTTCCAAAATTGCCACTTGTCACTATTTACTGTAACATTCTTCCGGCCTTGGTATTAGTTTAAACGATTTTTTGCCTTTCAATATTATTCTGTTACTTATTTCTTTTCTATGATTATTTCAATTTTTGAATTAGCATGGAGTGGTTGTCTGGCATATACAACAAAGAAGAGGTATATGTTGTTATTGTCATAATTGCAGTCATTAGAAATCTAATTGTAGTTGTTTTTTGATTCTTGAATTTAAGCATTGTTTTTCGAAAAATTTAACTCAGGTTCTTAAGTTATTATTATTATTATTATCTTTCGTTTGCTTCCGCGATCTTTTTGAGATTAGAATCACGAGTTATTTGAGGGCAATTGGTAGCCCTGTCAGCTATTTCAGCCTAACAGCATTCTGACCATTCTATTTATTTTGGACTATATTTAGATTTTGATCATACGTGACTTACCTCAATAAAATGACTTTTGCACTTTGAAACTTAAGTTTAGTTTGAATTTGTTTAAGGTCAAAGGAACTCGTATGTGCATTAAAGCTTCCTAATAAGAGGCCTCTGCGGAATGAATTTTAACAAGCTTTTAAAATTTATCGCTGAATATTTTTTACCTAGTTTTCTGAGCGGCGTCGATTTTTTTTTCAATTTAGTTCTGTATCTGGTTCTATCTCTATTATATGGCATGCAGGTCTATTCTTTCGCACCTATTTCGGCAATCTGCCGGCTATGTTTAAAATTTAAAAAAAATTGAATATATTGAGGCGGTGTCTTTTTTTAAAATCTCTTCACACTTTTTCAGGATTTTTTTTAATTCAAATTGAAATGAAAATTTTGGTCACGCCAAAACATGCGAAAAAGCAAGTGATTTTGTGTGTAATTTTTTAGCTCTAGTTTTGAAGAACAGTGAGAAAATAGTGTTTGAAAAAAATCGCGTTCTCGCTAGTGGTTTTTCGTTCACATACGGCAGTTTGACTCAGACTTTTTACTGTTTTTCAATCTTAGCGCTATTGTTTTCTTAATCCGTCCATACCGTTCATAGTCCATTCTACGTCTTGTTTTTTGTTTAGTCAAAATGGTTCTTTGAATTGCGCCAGGAGTTGTCCTGATATGCTATCATTACTTCGTTGAATAAAAATTTGTTTTGGTTTACCTAATTTTGCCGCTTTTTCGACATTTTGAATGAAATCTTTTTGATTTCTCTAGGCTAATTTCATTCTTCGCTCTTTCTTTTCAAAGTGCTTTTAAACAGCAGTTGCTCAGAAAGCCAATCTAAATTGAACAGAATGAGTATTGAAAACCAAAATCAAAATGGATACGGGATAAAACCTATAACGCCCCAATATTCGTTTTATTGATTTTTTCAGTTGTTAAAAAATTGAATGAAATCAGCTTTTTCTTAGATCTTGGTTTCTTCGGTTTGCAATTAATTCAAAATAAGGCAGTACTTGGAGTTTGCTAGGAAGTCTTTTTCAACATTCTACTTATAACTATTCATTGCAATTTTCTTCCGGCCTTGGTATTGTTTTTAGACGATTTTTTGCCCTTGAATATTATTCTGCTGCTTATGCCTTTTCTACGATCAATTTATTTGTTGAATTAGTATGAAATCATGTTGTCTAGCATATGTACAACAAGGAACAAGTGTGTGTTGTTTTTATCTTTATTGCAGTGATTAGAAGTGTAATTATAGGTGTTTTCTGATTCTTAAATTTGAGCTTTCTTTTTTGAAAAGATTCAACTTAGTTTCTAAGATTATTATCTGCCGTTTGCTTTCGCGATCCTTTCAGATTAGAATCATGAATTATTTGAAGGCAATTGATAACCTTGTCAGCGTTTTCAGACTATTTGTTATTTGACCACCTTAATTATTTTGGTTTTTTTAATGTTACCAAACATTTTCAATAATATAAAATTTTGCTGCATTTTGTTACTCTTGGTGACAGTGGTTTAAGTTCCACCAATTTTTAGAGCAGACCATAAGAGATAGTGAGTTTATGGTTTAATACAAAAGGTAGTGACTTCCGCTGCAGTTATGGATTTGTTAGTGAAGTTTTGACCCTGCAAGTCGCTTCCGGAATTCTTCCGTCTTTGTGTTTTTACAGGAAGTAGATTTGTTCACGCGGCATTTCGACCTAAAAGCGAAAAAGAGAAAAGCTGTCTTGGTGAACAGATTTTCACTAAGCGATAGAAGTTTTTTTATCATGCGCTGCGTTTAGTGAATGACTTTTTGACCTTGAGAAGTAGTTTTTGACTGAATTGCACAAATAGATGACCGTTTTTAGCCGTTTTTTCGTCTAAGTGGCCCAATTTTTTTGCTTTTAATTTGGTTTCTTGTGGAAATAAATTTCATTCGATACTATATTGAAATGTCAACCTCGCAAATTGATACCACAGTGTTTTTCGCAGAGCCTGAAAATGCGTTTCAATTTGAAAATTGGCACATAATTCTTAATTTTTTAGTTAATTTTTGGCTTTTTTATATTAGTTTTATTTCATTTTTGGATCTTTTAACCGTCTAATTGTCAAAAATCAGTTAATATGGCAACTTCTATTTGATGATTTCTATACTCAACGCCTCCTTCTACCTCGATGTAATTTTGTTTCATAAAATTGTACATATTCTAATCCGGTTTTGCTGGTTTTTTTTCCCATTTTTGTCAGTTTTTTGTTTGTGTTTTGGTTGTAATTGCTAGAAATAGTTTTTTTGTGCAACATGAGGGACTTTAATTTCTTTTCAATAAAAATTCAATCATTTTTTGGTGTTAAGTTTTGAAAAACTTTTTCATGAATGAAGTCTTAACTTGAAAGTTCTTTGACCATTTTTTTGCAAAACGTTTCAGTGTTTCGTATTTATGAATTCTACTTTTTCCTATTTTTTGTTCTCTTCAGGAGGATAGATCTTTGTATCGGATGACTAGTTATTTTTTCTATGTCTTGAATGCTGAACAATGAAATGTATTCGTTTTTCTTGAATTTTTTAAATTGATTTTTAACTTTCAAAAATCAAGAATATCTTTATTTTACGGTGTTCCTTACATTGTGCCCATATTTACATTCTAGTTAGTATCATTCTGGTTTTGTCCTAGCACCTTTATTTTTTTGGTATATTGATTTTTTGAGTTGTAAAAAATGAATGATTTCACCTTTTTATAGATTTTCGTCAATTCTTTGGTTTGCAATTGATTTCATTCAACATAAGGCAGTACGGATAGTTTGATAGCAAGCTTTTTCCAAAATTTCTACTTTTGACTAATTACTACAGCTTTCTTCCGGCCTCCGTATTAATTAAAACGATTTTTTGCCTTTGAATATTCTGCTGCTTATGTCTTTTCTAAGATCAGTTTTTTTTTTATTTAGTATGAATTCATGTTGTCTAGCTTATGTACAAGAAAACAGGCGTGTGTTGTTTTTTATTTTAATCGCAGTGATTAGCAGTGTAATTATAGGTGTTTTCTGATTCTTAAATTTGAGCTTTCCATTTTCAAAAGATTTAACTTAGTTTCTAAGATTATTATCTGCCGTTTGCATTCGCGATCTTTTTCAGGTTAGAATCATGAATTATTTGAGGGCTATTGATAACCTTGTCAGCTTCTTCAGACTATCAGGTTTTTGGCCACCTTAATTATTTTTGATTTTTTAACGTTACCAAACGTTTTCAATAATATAAAATTTTGCAGCATTTCGTTTCTCTTGTTGACAGTGGTTTAAGTTTCACCAATTTTAGAGCAGACCTGGAGAGGTAGTGAGTTAATTGTTTAATACAAAAGGTAGTGACTTCCGTTGCAATTACGGTTTTGTTTGTGAAGTTCTGACGCTTCGAGTCGCTTCCGGAATTCTTCTGGCTATGTTTTTATTTCGTCGTCATGATTTTTGTGTTACGACCATATGACGTCACAGCCACTTTTGGTTCATTCGTTCATGCAATTTCAACTGAATTGCATGTGTGACGTCATTTTTCGCTCTTAGTGGAGCGAGTTTTTTTTTGTTCATGCGCGTGGTTAAATTTTTGGTCATACTTGACTTACCTCACTCTCAAAAATGACTTCCTCAATTTGAAATTGACTTTTATTTACTTCAATTCAAAGAGATAAGGTCAAATGGGTGTGTGTCGCTCTAACTGAAGGTTATTTGAGAGCAGCTACTAGAGGCAGCAATAACTTATACATATTTTTAATCAAAATATAACAGATCAGCCTTCAATGAAAAGACAATTTTTTTTGGTCTGTCTTTTTTACTGTTTTTTTTAGACTGCCGATCTACGAATCTATTGCGGCTATTTTCTGGCAATCTGCCAGCTATGTTTTTTTTAAATTTTCACTCTTATAGCCATAAACTCTTCCAACCCTAATTAAGCGGAGAAATACGGATGTTTTTTTTTTATTTTTTAAATCTTTACACTCTTTTCCCCGTTATTTTTGGGAAAATCCTCGGCCCAGGCGAGTTCTTGTTTTGATATGAACTGCAACTGCCTTTTTTGTAAATTTGACCACAAGGTTGGCTGAAAAGTATTCCATCAATCACATTTAAGACCACAATGTTTAACTGTTGATTTCAGACATCAACGAGTGTGACACTGGAAACTACACATGTGGCGAATTGGAGTATTGTGCCAACACGATTGGCTGGTACAAGTGCAAGTGTGTCCGAGGCACTACACGTAATCCCATCACGATGGAGTGCGAGTATGACAATGAGTGCGAACTGGGAACCCACAACTGTTCTTGGAACGAGAACTGCACTGACAATGGGCCTTCGTTTGAGTGTAACTGTGCTACTGGATACTACAGACCGACACCCGATTCCCCATGCGATGGTAAACTACTTGAATATTATTGGTTAACTGTAATAATAATAATTGAATTGGTCTTGAATTAAAACTACAAAAAATTAAAACTACAAAAATTAACATTGATGAGTATATGCAGTCAGGACTACTGGCCGGAAAGCCTGCTTAAGGTTTGTTGAAGGCAGCTCAAGAGCATTTAATTCAAGCATCAATAGCATGAAAATGAAACAAAATATTAAATATCATGAGGGTGAAGATGAAGATAAACCAAAAACTAAACAAACAAGTAGGCTCGGTAATGTGCGATCGCACATAAGGTTCCGACTCCGCTCATCCACAATTTTGGCATAATTGTCTACCAAATGCGGAACAGAAAGAAAACCCCAAAATTTCAAGTATTTTTATAAAAATATATTGGTGTATGAAAGAAAAGATAGCCTCCAAAGCAAATAACTCAGTGGAGCAAAAAAATGATGCATTAGATTGATGAGATCTGCCAACACTAAGAAAGCGAGTCAAGACGAACAACAAAATCAAACAACAACAACAAAAATTAATTATATCAAAACTTTTGTGTCCATTTTAAAAAACAAAACTTAATAACAAAGGCAAAATAGCGTCAGATAAAACTAAAACTAAACAAAACAACTTTTAATTCACCAGAAAAGATACGTGACCAGTCCATAATAAGGCTTGATAACAATTAGTCAATAAAGAACAAAAACAGTAAATTTGAAAAAAAACAATTAATTTCAAAGTAATGTAAACCATTAGAAATCAACTAAATAATGCCATGGGGTTACGATTACCAGTGTTTCTAAAGATGGGAATTAAGAACTCTCGTATTCAATGTTTATGCGGTTACAAAAAGAACAAGAAACTGACAACAAACAAAAAATCAGTTAAGTTTTGCCAGAAAAAGCTTTTGAAGCCAGCCGTAAAGTCATACTTTGGCCCTCAAAATATGTTCGACTGAACTTTTTCGAACACCGATAATGTATCATGTGACCTCTCATTAAGGAAACCAGGTAACAAGTAGAGAAAATGAAAAGGCAAAATTAATAATGCTTGTTTTTTGAATGCAACGCCAATGAAAAGCCAATGAAACCGGGTAATTGTACAGGAAATATCATACGACTAAGAAGACAAAGTAAAAACGACAGTAGAAGTCAAAATTTAAAAATTAAATTAAATTCTTCGAGAAAGTATTGTCGAAGCCGTGAAAACCAGAGTCCAAATTCTTAATTATTTTTAATATTATCGATTGTGTAACGCCAACAATGTAATATATGAACTGTCAATAGCGTGATCATGTGACAAAACTAGAAAACGTGGAAAATGGGCAAATACCTGAAAATGAAAAAAATGTGAAATCTAGTATTATCAAAGCCAGAAAACCAAAATTTAAAACCGCAAAAAAGATTTAATTTGAATTCAGTAGAAAGAAGAAGCATTCTTTCATTGCTGACACTAAGCTAAAAGTAGACCAAATTAACAGGAAAATTGAGGCTAAGTTCAATAAGCCATTATTTATTTAAAAATCTTTTTTTGGATTGTAACCGTCCAAGATTGGTCCAAATCTAGCTGTGCTAATGCTAATCGTCCATTAAGAACACTTAAATTTTCGAATGTTATAGCTTTAGATATTTTGTTAGTTAAAAAATCAAAAATAAATGCTGCGTCTTTGATGATCAACGAGTAAAGTTAGCAAAAAACGGCAAAGTTTTCATTACGGAGCACTCGCAACGGAAGTTGATGAAAAAATACAACTCTTTTGAGTCTGCAAAGATTGTGTTAGTGGTTTTTGGCTGTGTACTTCCTGCAAATTTAATCAAAGTGGACTAAAGAAACTTATTTTGTGCCGTGATGAAAAAGTCTGAATTTTAGCCAGAGTTTTCGCCAAAATTACCGAAGTTTTAGTCAAAAATTCCGGAAAATGTGAATAAAATCAACAGAATTCACTCTATTTTCGCAAAAGTTTAAACCTCGATAACTCCCTGTTAAAAGCGAAAATCAAAAAAATCTTTTTATTTCCATATTCTACGCTGCACAAGCTTTCTAATGATACCAATCTCAACTCTGTAAGATGAATATATCGATCGATTAAATTTGTCTGAACAAAAAAACCCATTTGATTATATAATCCCCGCCCCCCTCAATAGATTAAGCTTAAATAGTTTATGTTGAGCGATGCAGTCCAGGACAGCCCCAAGTGCTCCTGAGGGTGAGTAGTCTAAGCACAATTCTTGATACTAAAGTGTTGGGTATAAAAAGACCATGGGTTGGCCAGCCTATGAAAAGAGTTTGGGTTGACCGTTTCTTGTGATTGGTTGACCATGAAATTAGGGTCGGATATTATGCGCCTGTGGGTTTTTTAAGTATTTAATTAAGTTAACTTCTGGACCTGAGTCACGAATTAACATTTTGTTATAAGTAGTTAGAAGTTTTTTGCTTGCAAAATTATACTTGATTGTATACAAACGATAATCATGTAAAAGATAAATTACTTAGTATCCTCAATAACTAGCGCTTTGAAATGAAGCGCGACAAAAGACAAAGGAGGAGAGCATTAGAAGATTTTTCAACTTTTGAGACCAGTCATAAATGTCTATAGTGGTAACTAAAATTCATATCTCATTGTCAATTTGCTAGAAAATAAGCGATTCTGATTGTCCTGATCCGATCTTTTTAAGTTTCGAGCAATTGGTGTTTTTGTGTTACAGAACTTAAAAAAGAAGATGAGTTTATTTATTTTTCGTATATTGAGCTACCGCTGTCTGGATTAAGAAAACTTTCATTGGAACGAAAACATAAGCTTGCAAAAATTTATGGAAAAATAAAATCAGTTCAGGTCTCAATCAGGCCGTGAGAAGAATGCAAGTATTTTTTTACAATAGGAAAATGAACAGATATTGAAATGAAATTAATGCTATTGATTATTGTATTGTTTAAGACGAGGACGAGTGCAGTGAACCCGACCCCGACTGTGACTTCCCGAATGGGTTGTGCTACAACACTTATGGCAGTCGGGAATGCTACTGCGAGGAGGGGTACCGACTGAACGAGGACGGAGATGCATGCGATGAGATAGACGAGTGTGAGGAGAGCACTTACACTTGTCACTACCTGCAGTACTGCGTCAACACTCTGGGCTCGTACAGGTGCACGTGTAAAGAGGGCTTTAAGGATGACCCTGACAAAGTGTGTGTGGGTAAGTCAGTCATTCAGCTCCTTATTGCACGTTAAACCGCTAAGTTCACTGCAAACCTTACAAAAATTTGCTGTTAATTTTTTCACCGCTATTTAACGCAAATTTAAAATTATTGTTTCATTAAACCTCGAACCGAGTTGCAGATTTTGTCTCTGTGTTTTGTGACTACAAACAATGAAATAATTTGAAGCGAAAGCTTGAGTCAAATTTTAAGTGGCAGATTGAAAGTTATCAGCCGCAATTCAGCGGAATTCAGTAAATTCATTTGAATAGAAAACTAGAAGAATAAACGATAAACAGATAAACGATGATGGTCTGTTTTTTTTTCTCGTCTTAGTCCAACACTTCCCCTTCATTTCTAACAACTGTGTTGGAAAATTTGATCCTGTATGTAAGTATCTGGGAATTATGCTCGATTCAAAGTTTTTGTTTGATTCTCATGTAGATTACGTAGTGAAACCGCTAGGAACACAATATAGAATTATATCTAAGATCCGTCATTTTGTGCCGCAAAAGGCGCTCCTTCTCTACTATAACTCTAATATCAAATACATCATACAATATGGCGTCTTGGTTTACAACTGTTGCTTTTCCTCGAGGCTGCTTCGCATACAGCAAATGAAAAAGAAAATCCTCAAACTTATTCACTTCAGGAGAAAAAGAGAACATTTGTTTGACCTGTTCGAAAAGCATAATGTGCTCTTTGTCTTTGGATTACGTGTTTACGAGCTAATGAAGTTTGTTTTGCATTGCATTAATCGGTAGCATTGTGAGCAAAATTTGAATACCATGTTTGAGCTTGACGTTTACCCGTGCCACAAGAAGTTAAAATCTGCGTTTCCTGAAACAAAAAATTAATCAAAATCAGTGAAATTCTATATAATGCAAATCCACTAAATTATACAAAACTCTGGTATTAGCAGAAATACTTCCCGAAAATGACGAGAGCCAGTCCACTGACCAGCTCATTCTTTTTAATTGGTAATATTGACTGATTAACTCTGTTGTTTGTGGGTAATGCCCCATACCTCACTTTGACACAGGGTTTTATGTAAGTTGTAAAAGAGTACCTTTTACCTGCATTCTACAGGATGTTCAAAATAGGAATGCCGTTTTTGTGTTAAAATGGGAATATCCAGAACCTTCCAGTTTTCGTGATACGGCCATTTTTGTGATTTTTGCATATTCAACCGGAGAAGGGAAAAAAAGATTTTTTTTGAAAAAAAAAACCTTTTCTTTTTCCTAATTTTCCGAACCCACAGCAGGGTCTGCCAATATCACTGTAACGCTTGGTGCAGTAGAAAGAAAAAAATGTCTTGTGGATTCTTCGAAATTTGGGTTTTAGGGTGTGTGTTTTGTAGGTCCCAGGGCCTCGTAACCTGCCCTTTTTGCGCTAGAGAGTACCAGCATTATTTTTAAATTGTTTAATTTACTAACTTTAAAATGTTTTATACTGTGTGTTTATCTATTTTAGAAAAATAAATTCTTTCCTTCTTATCGCCGTTATAGGTTGTGCGGAATGCAGATGAGATGTGGAAGATTTTAAAACCTAATATTATGTGAATAACTTATTCCATAACTTTTGACAACCTGGTGCAATCTGCATCTAGCTTGCTTCCTTTCTAGCTCAGCTATTTGTCTCGACGTGATTCAATAAATTGCCATATCGAAACTTGGGCACTCCAAAAAGGAACATAGAAAAGAACATAGAAAGAAAACTATTCTGGTAACGGAATATAATCATATTGTGACCGGTTTAGTGGGTGACTCGAGTGGTTCCACTTACTTCAAACAACTGCTTATTTAACATCCATTACAAGCAAACAGAAAATTTGAACACTGGTGGGAAAACAGGTTTTTAACAGCTAGAAATAATCATCAAACAGTCTCAATTTACCCAGCTTACCCTCACCTGCTTACTTCAAAACTCTGCTAATTTGAGTATTTGCTTATTTGTTTTTTATTCGGATTTTGTTTGTTTTTTTTTGCATTATTGTGGGAGTCACGTGATTTGAAATTTGTTTAGATGTGGATGAATGTGCCGACAATGAGACAGTGTGTGATGATAACATGGAGTGTGAGAACAATATTGGATCCTACTCATGCGATTGTAAAGACGGATTCGTGCGCAGCATATTCTACAAAGGGTGCAAAGGTAAATGTGCCCTCTCTAGGGTCAATTATTTTTTCTGCTCTTAAAACGGCACCTACTTTGGTCAGATTGCATACAATTAGAGCTCATTGCCCCCCCCCCCCCAGCTTAGTGGAAAAGTGGGTATATAACACTTTTATGATTTTACGAATTTGTAAATAAATTCCTTGATTTATTATAAAACTTATTTTTCATGATTTGTTTATCGGTTTTTTTCCAAATGACTCTTATATCCAATTTAGTATAGATTTAATACAATTGGAGTTCGTTTTTCTGGTTTCAACCTCTGAAATCACCCCTCTGATATTAATTATTAGCCCTCTTTTGTGGGCTGTGATATCGTGGTGCGTTTGTTCTGGTTAGACGTGAACGAATGCACTGAGCCTTCTACCTGTCCTTACAATGGGACACGTTGTGAGAACTCAATGGGGAGCTACAACTGTCTCTGTGAGCAGAGTGGATTGAGGCCAGTGGGTAGCAACTGTGAAGACATTCCCGAGTGTACTGAGGGAGAACCCAAGTGTGATGTGAATGCAGAGTGCATTGAGTTAGTTGGATCCTACAGGTGCACGTGCAAGGAGGGATACAGAGGCAGTGGGGACGTGGGACAGTGCAAAGGTACCTGCCTGACTCTTATGCATTTTCTCATATTATATTCACAATATTAACGTTCCTAGTGCCAATCAACGTCTCTTTTTGAGTGAAAACTGAAACTAGACGTCAGCGTTAAAATCCAGTTTTAAAAATTTTAAAATTTTTGATACATTTTTCTTTTTAGTAATAAATTAAAAGCCGATTCAAGTTTACTTAAACAAAATCTGGACTTAAAATCTGGATTTTTTGTTGGGCTATAAAATCAAATTTTCGGTGTCCGTCGGCATAGCAGAAAGTACCAGTGTCTGCCAGCCAATTTCAAGTGCCGGAATTTCGAGAAATGATCCTGATAGAGCTGTTTGTAATAGTTGCTGTTCAATGTGAGTGTTGTTTTTGTGTTGATAGATGTGGACGAATGTATGGAGTCTACTGACTCGTGCAATCCCTACTCTGAGT
>NC_134469.1:74198056-74213056 GCF_964194025.1 Convolutriloba macropyga | reverse complement strand
ATTTCGCTTCAAATACGATGATTTCAATATATTCCTGTATGCCTTGTATGATTTCAAATGCGAATGCGGGAATGTTCTGTAACACCATCAGAATCAAGCGAACCTTCTTATTTTACCTTTTTTAAAAATTTTTATCGGGTCTCCTGATAATCGGTGTTAGTACTAATACATTTATCTTTCGTTGAAAAACAAGAAGTAAACTAAACTTTCCATAGCAATCAAATTTTAATATTTTAAAATTCTTTGGCCTTTTAAAATACTGGATTGATGTTTACCTCTTCCTTTTCTATCCGGCGATCAGTTCGCTAATATGTCTAATTTATAGTACTACTTTAAACACTACTATTCTGGTCTTTACTGAGTTTTTTTGGAACAAAGAGAAGGTTTTCTTCTGCCATCGGCTATTTCTTTTTATTTTTGTTTCAGACATAAACGAGTGTACCCAAGAAGTAGACATTTGTGGAGAGCACGGATACTGTATCAATGAGCCAGGCAGCTATCAATGCGGATGTCCGCCTGGATTTGAGCTGGTAGCTGGAAAGTGTCAAGGTAATGTGTCCAATTGCAATTCAAAAAATCTAAATGTTATTAGGAAGCATTAAACGCATTGCTGTAACAGCCTTCAATGTGTAACTGCCTCTGGCCCTCTTACAAGTTAGGCAAAGAACCACCGTTGATTGCTGAGGTTAAACTTTAGTGGCCAGACCACTTCGCATTTAATGATAAAGGTGACGTAGAAATAATAAAACGTTTTGTCAAGAGAATCATTTCCCTAATTAAAACATTATTACCGCAGTTCAAGTTAACACAAGTAAAACATTCAGGTTTGAAAGATCAATCTTGGTTATAGATACACCGCACCAGAAGTATACACCAGGAGTACTTCTGGCTTTTTTCTTAAAACAATAAGCAGAAATTGCCGACAGTTAAGTTTGGCTTCATATTTAGTTTGATCGAAAAATTGTGTTAGCGATCAAATGCGTAGAGCCAAAGATTGAACGGCTGTTTAGTCACTTACTTTGCATTTGGTGACGGATGAAATTGTGGGTTTTTTATTTCTTTCAAACTCAACCCTTCCAAACGAAGTTTGAGGTTTGTTTTTTTGCTAAGTGTATTGTTTAATCTAGTTTCTCCCAGGATTAAATTAATTCATTGCTTTTCTTGTAATTTTTTGACTGTTTGTGGCAGCAAATGACGACAACAAATTAAACGTCAGCTCAGTGGAAGTGTTCAAGCCAAAGGATGGAAGGAGTTATAAAAGAAGAAATTTATTCTCGAAATGGGGAATCGAAAATAAGTCGGATCTTTTTTTAATTTATAAATTTGAACTATTTCCTTGTTTTTAATTTATTAGCCGACCTCATCTAATTGAACGGTTTTTGTAGACGCTTTTTGTTTTATTTTGTTTCAAAAACTGAATAGCATTGCGTGCCCTCTTTTTTACGGATGGATAATTTGGTTAAAATATCTCTAAAGCAAGAATCGATGGACAATTTGGTGAAGAAAACCGACTATACGGGAGAAAGGAACTAAAAATACGGGAAAAAAGAGTGATTTTTTTATGTCTTCGTCAGAGAGAGAGAGAGAGAGAGAGAGAGAGAGAGAGAGAGAGAGAGAGAGAGAGAGAGACAGAGACAGAGACAGAGCGAGATAAATAGGCTGGGAAACATTTTTTTTCAGCGAGCGAAAGTTTTTTCTCACATGAGTCATTTCCAAAACAATGTTTTAGGTAGGTATGTTTTTTTTAAGTCAAATGCGTTTCATTGGTCTACAGTATGATTAAGCAAGACATATTGGAAATTGTACGCGTTTTGTCAGAACTTTTCATGTTAATGACTTCAAACTTCTTTTGGAAGGGTTGAGTTTGAAACAAATAGAAAGCACCATTCCAACAGAAGTACTTCGGGCTTTTTTCCTAAAACATGAAGCAGAAATTGCCGACAGTTAAGTTTAGCTTCATATTTAGTTGGATCGAAAAATTGTGTTAGCGATCAAATACGTAGAGCCAAAGATTGAACGGCTGTTTAGTCATACATTGCATTTGGTGACAGAAGAAATTGTGGTTTTTTATTTCTTTCAAACTCAACTCTTCCAAACGAAGTTTGAGGTTTGTTTTTTTGCTAAGTGTATTGTTTAATTTAGTTTCTCCCAGGATTAAATTATTTCATGTTTTTCTTGTAAGTTTTTGACTGTTTGTGGCAGCAAATGACGAAGTCAAATTAAACGTCAGCTCAGTGGAAGTTTTCAAGCCAAAGGATGAAAGGAGTTATAAAAGAAGGAATTAATTCTCGAATTGGGGAATCGAAATTAAGTCGGATCTTTTTTTAATTTATAAATTTGAACTCTTTCCTTGTTTTTAATTTTTTAGCCGACCTCATCTAATTGAACGTTTTCTGTAGACGCTTTTTGTTTTATTTTGTTTGAATAACTGAATAGCATTGCGTGCCTTCTTTTTTACGGATGGATAATTTGGTTAAAATATCTCTAAAGCAAGAATTGATGGACAATTTGGCGAAGAAAACCGACGATATGGGAGAAAGGAATTAAAAATACGGGAGAAAAGAGTGGTTTTTCTTTATGTCTTTGTCAGAGAGAGAGAGAGAGAGAGAGACAGAGACAGAGAGAGAGAGACAGAGCGAGATAAATAGGCTGGCAACCGCTTTTTTTGAGCGAGCTAAAGTTTTAGGTCGGTATTCAATTTTTTTAAGTCAAATAGGCTTCATTGGTCTACAGTATGAGTAAACAAGACATTTAGGTAATTGTATGCATTTTTTCAGAACTTTTCATGTTCATGACTGTTTTGGCGATTTTTGCCACCTTTTGATTAGTTATTAGCTCTTATCTTTAGTTTCCGTATTCTAAAAGTCCGATAGCTTTGCGTAATACCTGCAATATTTTTCATCTATTGTAGAAATTATTTCGTTTGTAGAAATTATTTCCTATTGCAGAAATGAGTAAACAAGACATTTAGGTAATTGTATGCATTTTTTCAGAACTTTTCATGTTCATGACTGTTTTGTCGATTTTTGCCATCTTTTGATTAGTTATTGGCTCTTATATTTAGTTTCCGTATGCTAAAAGTCCGATAGCTTTGCTTAATACCTGGAATATTTTTCATCTATTGTTGAAATTATTTCATTTTTGTGTGAATTTTTGCACAATTCGTTTCTAAAAAGTCACAAAATTTGAAAATTTGTTAAATATCAGACCAATTGTTTCCTCTATCATTTTCTAATTTCTCAACATCAATGAGTTCTTATTTAAATTTTGATTTTTTTAATCTAAATCCATCATTGTCAATTAGTGATTTTGTTTTAATTATTAGTTGCTAGATGTTTATTCATATATTTCATACTTTTGTAAATAGGATGTAATTTTGATAACGCTCTTCTTTTTTTGCTTTTATGATAGCTTTTTGGTCTTTTACAATGAATTTTAAGATATGTGCTACTATACGTTCTACTTATTGGAACTCAGTTATTTGTAAAAAGCGAATGTTGATATTCAGCGATTTGTTTATATGGTTTTTTACTGCTCTTGCACGAAGTTTGAAGCATTTATTGTAAGCGTGAGTATTTATGGTTCAAAAATTTAGCTTGACTGTTGGCTGTTTTGTCGCTGAGTTTTTTTTTACTTTTTTGAAAAAAAACAGGATGAACTGGTAAGGCTTGAGTTCCTTACCAACTCCGCTCCTCGTTCGACAACAATGAGTCTGACAGTTTTTGGTTTTGTTTCATTTTTTTCATCAGGTTCAAATCTTTTTTGGACAGTAATAAGGCGATAAACTCCGGATAAATAATTGAAGCGTATGATGGACGACGGCTTTCTAAATTTGAACAATGGTCAGCTTGTGTTAGGAATATTCTTGATTGGCTTTAAATTTGTTTTGTTATTTTTTTTATTGGGCCAGAGAATTTTTTCGCTTCTATTTGACGAATTAAATTGTTCGCAGTAGCTTAGGTTAATGTTTCAGTTTGCAGTGTCATGGTCTCTCTAATGGTACTTTTTAACATATGTTTTTGAGTAATCAGAAAATTTTTAAAACTTGTTTGAGTTATATGAGAAAAGGTTCACTTTGTTGAATTTAATATTGTTGAAGTTCTCTCAGCTTTGGTTTGCACACCCGTTTAAGCTAGGAATTTTTACTTGTCTAGTAGAACCCCATTTGCGCGGGAGTTTGAAAGTGGACATTAGCAACAGTTTTTAAGGTTTCTGTTTTTGTATAACTTTTGTGCAAAATTTTGTTTCTTAACTCTTTTATTCTAAAGTCAACACTGCATTTAAGTTCACAGCAATTGTCAGTTTTAGAGTACGCGACATCTTCTTTTTAGTCGCGTCATTTTCCTGAGTTTTTTTCGGAAGGTTATTCTTTAAGGTCTGCTCACATATTTTCTGGTGTTCGATGTCATTTTTTGAGTAGAGATTTTGGTCAAATCATTTAGGAGTGATCTTGCGACCCGACTTTTTGGACTCCAATTGTAAAACTGAGTTCAAAGAAGGTTTTTGAAAAAAAAATTAGTTTCTCAGATAAATATTGTGTTAACGTGCAGAAATTTAAATTCTTGGATTGCAGTTTTCGGGTTATTGATAGTCTTTTTTCTACAAATGCTATACAAATTCCATTCTTGGCAACTCAATTGGCATATTTTTTGGGTTCGTCAATGGGAATGAATTGTAATTCAGATTTTTTGTCCGACTGTTTTTAAAATAATTCGCTTTATTTGTTTGTGCTTTTCGTTCTGCCCACGTCTCGGTTTTTACGTTCGATTTCTCACTTATATCATTCGCTGTTTCAACTGACTGTATTTTTCAATTTGTGCAACAAATTTTGGCAATTTAGAGATTAGAAATTGTAAAGAGCAAATAAATAAATGTCATAAACTGATAAAGCTTGGGTTTTAAGATTTTGCCGATCGTGTTATTAAAGATTATCGGACAAAATGCTAATTGGTATTAGTATTGTTTAGTTCTACAATTAAGAGGCTATATTTAGCATGTTTGTATAATCTAATAAAAATTATGACCAAGATAGAGCTTTTTTTGATGATTTAAGAGAATATTTTGTCAATCTCTCTCTGATTCTGTACCTGCCTCAATCCCTGTTTGTCAGCAGGCTCAACAGCGGCTAATTTCTCGGAATTTGTGGGCCATTTTTGATACTACAGATCAGTAGAGTTCAGGCATGGCCAAATGATTATATTGCTAATTTAATAATCCTTATTTCATAGAAAGATTAAAATCGGGGTGAAATGTTAGAGGGGTTAAAAGATAGAGGGGTGAATAAATCGGGGTTAAATGGTGGGGGGTTAAATGAATAGGGGTGAAAAAGCTGGACACCTTTTTTTGGTAATCAGTGTGCGATGTTTACAACCTTCTAAAGATTTTCCGTAATTTTTCAGTCACAGAATATTCCAACAGCTAAGTGTTTTGCAATTTTATAGATGAGATTTCACTCTTGCTTTCTTTTGTGACTTTTTGTGTCAAATTTTCAGTCTTTTGTGTCAAATTTTCAGTCGTTTGACTGCTTGAGATTCTGTTTTAGACATAAACGAGTGCTGGCGGGGTACCCACGAGTGTCCTGCTCTGTCGTTCTGCGTAAACACAATTGGCAGTCGCAAGTGTGAGTGTGACTTTGGATACATAGAGCAGGCTGATGGCTCATGTGAAAACAAGGACGAATGTGATGATGGTGACTACGACTGTCCAGCGAACACTTGGTGTAAAGACTACGACGGAGGTTATCGATGCGAATGTGCTTCTGGATACAGACTTAATGACACCGACCAGTGCGAAGGTAATTACAGTTTCATAGCGCCAATAGTATTTACTACTATTGTTTTTTTACTACTGTAGTTTTGTCTAGTAATGAGATTAAAAAGTCGACGTTTTTAAATTAAAAACTCTATTAATTAGATTAAAAACTTGACGTTTGATATTAGCAACTGGATTTAAAATTTGGCTTGCAAGTAAGAACTGGATTTAAAATGTGGCCTGCCAATAAGTTCACTAAAGGGCTTCAAAGGACATTATTAGAGGTTATTGATTCGACGCGCTTTTCATTTGACGGAAAGTAAACAAAAATCGACTAGCATTGGAGAAAGTGCTCACGAACGGCAGGTGCAGCCATTTGATTCAATAGGGGTTGGATGAAGCACAGATAACTTAATGAGTAAACAAATCCTACGAGGAACGGGATTGAACCCCTGACCTCACTGATTGTATTCTGGTACCAAAAACTTGTGAGCTATACCGGCTTTGTTATCGCATTTACAACCGCCTTTTTCTTAGCAACGAATTTAATTTCGGAATGAGAGCAATGATGAATGCAAAGTAAGCCGAAGTAAAAGTAAGCCGAAAGTTATGTAATAGTTATGTAATCTATCAGGAATAATACGTTGTTAATCGTTATAACCAAGACTGCGCATCGTTTTATAATTTATAATGTATTCCAATTCATCAAAGAGGAAAAAATAGGTCAATTTTTAGGCATCTAGTGATTACGGGCCTACCGCACATGGCCATGCCTCTCATCCGCTGTTGAATGCAATCCGGACACAGCGGGCCGGTTATCGCGGCGAAGCGCGCCCACCGGCCCGCCAGGGGCAACTTAAAATACGGCTATCCCAATTTTTTTTTTGGCTGACGTGACCTCATTCAAAATTCGGCTTCCTTGCCTATCGACTTGTTTGACCGCCATCGAGAGCAATTCAGATCAGGCAAAATTGAAGAAGTCAAGCTAGATAATTTCAACTGAGAGCAAAAGAATGTTCTAGAACAAAGGCGTCAAACGGTCCAATTGGCGTCCAAAACTGTCCAGGATTTTGCATGAACAACCATACACGTTTTCAGTATTTGTATCAGACTTGGTTGAAGGCAATTAAAAATTTTATAATTACTGTTCAAAATATATGTTGTAGAAAGATTGATTGAAGTTCCAAATATCGAAATCTCACTTCCTCCATTAAAGGATATTGAGGTCAAGAGAATTTATGAGCCGCAGTGGTATCAAACTGAGTTGTATTGAAATTTTACTTCCGGTTTGGGCATCGGCGTTCTGGACAGTTTGAAATGGAAACATAACATCCGAGGTAATCTTGTGAAGGATCTTTGGACTTTGAGAATTGTACAACATAGTGTTTCCTGTAATTTCTCCGGGTACATTGAAATTCGAGCTTTCAGCTTCTGCGGTTTATCGTTTCTTCTAAGCTGATCATAGGGTTCGTTTCTACATGTGAAACCAATGCAAAAAACGGAGCAACTGAATTACGAAGACATAAAATGCTGCTACTGGGGAAGTGACTAAGTGCAACTTCTGAACGTTTGGAACACTCTGCGATAGGTATCAATTAATGGAGCAAGATATTCGGTTTTTTGAACATCATTAACAAGAAGAGCTGCATCAAGTTTGAAGATCACTTCTCATAGCAGTCATCCACCAATACTGTCAGGAACAGGACAACGCTTATCTTACATTTCCGCGGCTGTAAAAATCAGTCAATTTCGAAAGCTTTTTGTCTTCCGTATCGCACTTGTTATCAGAAATTTTAATAATCAATCTTCGTTTAATCTGTTTAAGATGAACTGTCAGTATATTTTACTTTTTAAAAAAGTTTTCAATCGTTTTCTTGTTTGTCAAAATCTGGTTTTATGATAGTTTTTCTTGGTTTATTTTTCCTTATATTTTCTTATGTATGCAATTCCGATTCGTTTTTAAAGCGCAATATCATTGGTTTTTATGGTAATTGATCTGGTTATTTACTCGATGTCTCTACACCATATCTTTGTATCTTTGTATATGACTCTTTTGTTTGTCATGTCAAGAAGATATCAGTGCTGTCATTTAGAAATTAATGAGTGCAAAGAACTGACACACAACTGTATTGCGTCCGGAGAAAAGTGTCTCAACACGCCTGGTACATTTGTATGTGTGTGTCTCCCTGGGTACACTAGAGACATCAGCGGCAATTGTGTCAACACTGATGACTGTGTCAACAACACATGTACTCCATTCTCCACCTGTGTGGACGAGCTCAACGGATACAGATGCACTTGCAAACCAGGCACTAGGAAGATTGAGTACGCCGACGGCACCTTCCACTGCAAACGTTAGTTTCAAATTTCTTCAAATTAGCTCCGTTTGGCATTAATAACTCGATCACAAAATTCAATTATATGAAACTTCGTTCATAAATGGAATTAACATCCGAGAGTTCTAAGAAAGGAAAAATCAAAAAAAAAAGTTTTAAAAAAATTAAAAGAAGAGATGCAAAAAACACGAACGAGTTCCAAAGGACAAAAAATTGAAAGCTTTAAAAATTTATTTTTATAAAATAATTCACGAAAACTAGAATCTGAACCTTTGTTTTTTAATATTATATTTATCTATTCGAAGGAAAGATGTAGTATGTTTGTTTTATAATATTACAACATGTAACTTTAACCTTGGGGTTATTTGAATTTTCATGTTTGAGATTTGAAAAAAAAATAAATGGAATTGTTTCTCCTTTGACGACATGAAATTATGTTTTACAAAAGAAACTTTATTTTTTAGTTTCTTGCTTCGGAGAACCTCTCTCTTAAATTTTTGGAAGGTCTGTAAAGGCAGGTGTTCAAGCCTGACTAATGATTGCAAGTTAATTGGCATATAGATTTCGTGTATTTTTCTAAAACAGTGTGAATATGGGCATACGCATGCGCATATTTGACGAGTCTTCAAATTTGGTTTGGCTGTTAGTCAGACCAAGTTATTTATTGGTTTAAGCATCTTTAGCAATTCAGCTTTTTTAATCAATTCAGTTTAAGGGTTTAAGCTATGGCTACGTTTTTCTACATGAGACTGACGTGTTCTCGTATTATTAGCACTGGATCCATGTGAGTTGCCTGGCATCTGTGAGCCTGGAGTCTGTTCCTCTTACAAGGTCAGTGGTCAGTTCAAGTACCAGTGCGATTGTCCCGATGGTTACGAGGAGGTCTACCCCAACACAGACCAGGCTAAATGCAAGAAGGTCGACCCTTGTTTGAACAACGAGTGTGAGAATGCCAGGTGTATAGATATACCCTTGGCAAACAGAACGGCTGGCAGCGAGAGAAACTACACGTAAGGGATCATACTAATCGCTCCTGCTGCTCTATGTTGTGGGTCCAAAAGAATACTATAAAATCAACAACAAAAAACAACAGAACTTTAGAAACGTTAATCCATTCGACTGTTACTTTTATTACCTCTTTTAGATAACTAACTTGGTTAAATAACTAGGAGAACTTTTGAGTAATTATTTTCCTGATTCTGCAAAAAAAAATATTGCAACGTGGTTTGATTGTTTATGTTTGTACAGGTGTGAGTGTTATAACTACAAGTATTGGGTGCGCTCTGTAGACCCTGAAACTGGTGATCCGAGTGAGCTAGAGTGTGAGGACATTGACGAGTGTACTACTGTAGACGAGGAGACTGGAGACCCTCTCCACAACTGCAATGAAACCGAAAACACAGTGTGCAAAAACATCGACTACGGGTTCAGGGTAAAAACCTTCTCTAAAAATAATTCTCAGCCAAATATCTTAGTCTTGAGGACTTGAACCCTCATTGAGTTTGTAAAAATTTTTTCATTGAAATGTAAGGACATTAGAATTTTGTGGAAAATAGCTAATAACAGGATTGAGGTTTGAAATTTTTTGCAGTAGTAGGAGTGAAACACAACGAGTAATGTGAATTTTGTTGAGGACGTAAATTGCAATTTACATAACATAATTCTTATTTGCATGGAATCCGGAATTTTTATGTGGAAGCTGTTTCATTTGTGTTGAAACTGTATAATTTTCTCAGTTGTTATTAATACTGATGATTATTGTGTTGTGTTTAGTGCGTGTGCGAGGACGACGATTACGTATTAAGGGATGGTATCTGTGTGCTGAAGTGTCCAGAAGATTATTGTAAGCTGGAAAACGAAGAGTGTATACAGGTAGAAGTGGCTCCTCGTCAGTGGAATAACACATGTGAATGCAAGGATGGATACAACCGAACTGATGAAACCGAAAACTGCACAGGTAAACTATATATACTAATCTGCTAATTAATTTACACGTTAAGTTATAGTTGACAGAAATAATATTTGCTTAAAGGGATCCATTTGTGCAACTGGGGGAGAATTCAGTGATTTGGCTTTAAAATATTAAATTGAGGCTTGACAAACAAGTTTGACATTTTCAAATGGTAGCATTACAGAAAGATTGAAATCCAATCCGAACTTTAGGATGCCGATTGTTAAATCCACCTTCAAGAAGAAAACAAATGCTGCACAAGTTAGTATCGACTGATAAGGTGTAGATGCAGCCATAATTATATTAGATGATTAGGACGATGTAAAGAGGTAAATTAATTATATTAGATCATATTGAACCGGGAGAATATAAAAAAGTATGTCTTTTTTGACAGATAGTGACGAGTGTAGATGCAGCCATAATTGTATTAGATGATTAAGAAGATGTTAAGATAGTAATTACAGTTGATAATATTGAACTGCGAGATTATTAAAAAATGTTTTTGAAAATATTTAAAAAAAAAACCAATTTTTTGACAGATATTGACGAGTGTGCTCTGGATGAGTACATGTGTGTTGAGAATGCAGTGTGCAACAACACAGAAGGAAGCTACACGTGCGAGTGTGTCAATGGTACCACTTCACCAAACCCAAAATATATAGAGTGCACAAGTTAGTCTAAAGACCACGGATTTAATTGGTTCCTCATAGAATTACATTTTTGGTACAAGAGCAGACATGGAATATGATTAAGATATGAGGACAAAGATCGAAAGTGAAAATTGGGACAATAGATCGAAAATGAAATTATTCAAGTTTCTCATCGGCCAATCAGATTTACCCGCTCACTTGTAATACACTGCATAACATGTTCGGTAGTCATATTTTGTGCGGTTGCGATAGATTCATATAAAGTCCCACGGGCCGCTAAGGCATGGCCATGGCCAGATGTGGTAATTGTATACGAGCTTGTAAAAACGCTTATTTCAGCCAATGAGAATAGATTTTAATTTTCGGTCTATTGCCCCATTTTTTTCTGTTTTCGATCCATTTTCCTTTCGATCTATTGTCCGGTCACCTATGATTAAGTGATTCAACTAAACAAACAAAGCGGAAAACCAACAAGATCAAATAAGATCTGCTATAAGATCAAATAAGATCTGCTATAAGATCAAATAAGATCTGCTGTAAGATCAAATAAGATGAAGAAGGAGCATAGAATAACAGATCACAAATTATTTAAGAGAATATTGCAAAAATTTTGCAACAAAATTGGGTTAACTGGTGAATTGTGTGTTGGCGGTGAATTAACCATAACACTGAAATTGAGACCAACCCGATAAGCACGGAATTGATACAGATTTAATTATCGCTAAGTTGGATACTGAATGGTTCACGAAATAATTAATCACTTCATTACGATTTTCTCCTTTTGAAAGTCTGGAGAGAAAAAACGTGCTTGAAAATATTAAAAGAACTCAATTTATTTGCTAGAGTTAATAAATACGGAGTTACTAAAACAGGAGTTAGCAATAGAAAAGGTTATTGCCGGTATTCAATTAGTTTTGAGTCAATATAAATCTGCGTTATGATTTTGGTATGCTTTGAGCTGATTTGTCTGCAGGCTCAGTTGAAATACATTATAAGTAGAGCTTTCAAAGCTTTCTCATTTTATACCATCGAATTACCAATAATTTTGCTATAGTTTTCCAGCTCAATCGCTGTAAATATTATAATTGAACAAGGAAGCTCGGTAATGTGAGTACGCACATAATGTTCCGACCCCGCTCATCCACATTCTTGACTTAATTGACTACCAAATGACGAAGAGATAGCAAATTTTCAAAAACATACACATTGTTCAATAAACAACCAATGATAGACGATAATGCCACGCTCGAGGGCCGATGAGAGTTGTTAATAATATGACTACTAGAAAGGACTAATAAAACTAAAACAACAAATATTATCTACGACCAAAACTCGATGTCTATAATAAAAAAATCATAAAATCAAACTCACATCAGATAAAAACTCAAATCAGATAAAAACAAAACATTTTAACCTATAATCATTAGAAAATATACGGGACCTGTCCCCAATGCAACTGGTTAACAGGTCGACAATAAAGAGCAAATAGGTGCGAAGCTCAAAAACACTTTTCCTTTTTTGAAAACAACTAATTTCATAGTTATTAATGTCATTAGATATCAACTGAAATCACTAAAATGTTCATATATACCTACACAGGACGCACCTGAAACATGTCAGTATGCAATTTTCAATTGCGAAAAATTTCAAAGCCGATGGGATTAACGATCATTGTTAAAATTTAAAAACAAACCAAAAATCCTTTGAAATGTACAAATATAAAAAAATCTAGCATTTTATGAAATTTCGTAGTAACAGTAGTAACAAAGCCAACAAAAAAATGTGTGAAGCTAAAACCGTCGTAAAGATTAATTTATTGTTCACTGTGTTCACAGAAACTGAGCTCCAAATTAACCGAAAATTTATTAAAGGTTGAAGCTCAAAAACCCATACTTATTTTTGAAAACAAATTTTTTCAAAAGTCATAAGAGACTTAGGACTACAACAAAAAGAGATGGATTACGTTTCAACCCCTCAGGAAGCCAATTGGGCCTGTTGATAATTTAAAACTTAAAAAATTTTTTGAGACATGACGCTGTTCAAGTCACTATAATTGTAAGATATTACCTGCAAGAACTGTAAATCATCATTTTCTTTTCATTTTAACATCAACGAGTCTTGCTTATAGAAGATCTACTCAAAAATTACAGCAAAAAAAAACCCAAAAATTGAACACTTTAGAAATCTCGAAAACTTTTATAAATCTAAATAGTCGAAGCAATCAATCACAACGTATGAACAAGCGCGAAAAGAAATGTTTGAATCAACAAAAGCAATTGGAACTGCTAATGAGTTAGATTGAGTTACATGGTGCAGAAAAAAAGCAAAAAGGAGACAGAATAAAATTTTTTTTTTAATTTGATTTGAAAGTAATTAGAACAAACAGCTCTAAACTGAAATCTTTAATAAGGTTGAATTATACGTCATGGGAAAGCAATTGAGATCTATCGTTATCGTGTATATCGTTTAGAACAACGAAAAGGAAGACAAACAGGCAAAATAAAAAAATCTCACAAGGTTTTGCGAGATAACTGTGTCTCAGCCCAAAAAGCATAAACTATTACACAAAAACTATTAACTTATCCAGATGCGTCTTTTCCCAACGTTTTTCATTTCCCTTACGATGCCTTCCTTTAATTCGACTTGTCAATAATGTGATAATTCGACAAGGAAACAAAATGAACACATAAAATATGCAATTATAATTAAAAGTAAAAGAAAAATTGAAGACGCGTAGTACCAAAATAAAGAAACCATTAGTTGAATATAAAACCATTACCGACATTAACTTTTAACTCACAAGAAGTCGGTTTCTGCCTGTTTTTACTGACCTTGCGTCCGAAAGTGAGAAAATTAAAATAAAATGCTGACAAAGTTCAAAAATTCACCGCTTTTTTCTCAAAACAAATGTATTCAAAGTCATAACAGACATTAGATAACAACTGAAAAAAACTGTCTAGGTTCTTTTATACCTTATGAAAGCTAACTGGATCTTTGATTGGGGACAATAAGTCATTGGGCTACAAAAATATAAGAAATGAAATCGAAACGCAAGAAGTCCACAAAATTTTTACGAAAACAGTTAGTTAGAGCCATAAAGACCATGTGCTTAACTCTGAAACCATAATGTAGACTCGTTGGGTCTCGTTTATTGTAAGTAGTATCTGTGATTATTTGAGCCCTGATTTGAAATGCTTTTCCGTAATTTAAATAAAATAACATGCATATTATTTTAAAAAAGAAGGTCGCGCGCCATTAAAATCTAAAAATGTTTTGTCATAGGGATCCATGGTGAGGTCAAGATCAGCCAAGATGACATGGTTGCGAGACATGGTTGCGAAACATTGTTGACATGGTTGCGAAGCATATTATTTCCTTTCAGATTTTTTCGGTTTGTCAAAAATAAATAATGCATTTCGTATAATTATCGAGATTAAATTTGCAAAAAATTGACAAAATTTTAATTTCAGAAGACTACTAATGCCAGCGGGAGTTCAAGTGGCTCTTTTTTGAGCTTAAGAAGAATGTGGCTACCGCTTTAAGGTGTCTACTTCCAGCAAATTTAAAGCAAGTGTGCTAAAAAAGCCATTTTTTCGACGAAAAAAGTCTGGGTTTTGAAAAGTTTACCATAAATTCTAACCAAAAACTCAGATCGAACAATTAAGCAACCCTCCTTTATCTTTAGAGATAAATTAAATAACACTACAATTAACAATTTGAACATATTTAGCCAAAATTGACGAAAATTTGTTCAAAAATATGAATAAAAGAGCTGAATTAAGTCTAGTTTTGACAAAACTTTAAACCTCGATAACTCCCTATAGAAAGCGAAAATTGAAAAAATCTTTTCAATTCCATATATCTTTTTTAATTCCATATGGATTTTTTGTTCAGACAATTTTGTCCGATCGATATAATAATCGTAGAGTTGTGAGTGGTATCATTAGAAAGCCCGTCCCGGGCTTTATAATGATACCACTCACAACTCTACGATTATTATATCGATCGGCCAAAATCGTCTGAACAAAAAAATCCGTTTGAGTATATAGTTCCTACCCCCCCTCAAGAAGGGTCGGAACAAAATTATAGAAGTAAGGGTTATGAAAATACAAAAAAGTATAATTCATAAATTGACAAAAAGATAAGTTGACCAAAAGTCAACAACTTCGCAAAAAATCTCCATGAATCATTAATCAAAAATTTTGATGAATCACGTATTAACGTTTTAAAGGTGATTATATGCCTTCTAATGTAATTAATTGAATGACATGATGAATTGAATGCATGTCTAAACTTGTTTCAGACTTGGACG
>NC_134469.1:74084113-74197856 GCF_964194025.1 Convolutriloba macropyga | reverse complement strand
AGAGAGAGAGAGAGGAGAGAGAGAGAGAGAGAGAGTTTATTCCTCTGAGTATAAATGAACATCAAAACTATAATATTTCATAACGATCAGAAAGCTTCAAGTTAACATTGGGCTACACAGAAAATTGCAAAACACTCAGAGAGGGCTCCAACATTAACGGATCCAACAGGATCACTGGAAATTGCCCTGTCAAGAGATGTAAAAATGCAAAAAAAAATAAAACAAAAAAAATTGCAAAGAATCATAAGATAAAAGCCAAAATTCTCAACAAATTAAAGGAATTTTCAACTTTCGACCAAATTTTTAACCCCTTCATAAACCCCGGCAACAGCACGTTAAAGCCTTGTGTGATGGTTTTTTTCATTATTAAAAAAAATTCAAATTGTGAACATGGGAAATTGATTAGGAGAAAACAGTTTTTGTTAACTTAAAATTTGATAAAATGAAGTTATCCCTAATTTTGTGCACCAAAATGACATACGAGAAACCAGAGAGCTGATCAAAATTCGGTGGCAGAACATTGCTTTCCATTAAAAAATTAAACAGCTTGGCACCTCTGTATCTCAGTCAATTCTGTTCATGTTTTCGTTTAAATCTTGGTTATTTTTAACAACCATTTCATTGACCTTCTTGTCAAATGGGTTAATCGCGATTCACAGGAAAACAAATCATTGAGATAAGTGTCAGTATGCATTTTATTCACTGATTTCATCACAAATTTTAATAATTCGTATACATGCAATTCGTGAGCAGTTAAGATTTTATATTTCTCAAAAAGATGGGCGACATTTGCTGTGTACTGCAGGAGCGAAATTTGTCTAAGAATTTTCTTTTGCAACCAAACTAGGGGTTCAAGGGTGCTGTAATTAACACATCCATATACCAAAATGCCTTACTGAATTATTGGTTTAATATTTGAAGAATAGTATAGCAATAAAACTCTTTTTGAAATATATTGCCTTAACTTTGACACAATTCCGCATTGAATAGACAATTTCTTTTTTACCTCTTCAAAATGCGTTGTGAACTTAAATCTTTATCTACATGTACTCCAAGATTTTTGCAGCTTTCTGATTCAGGTAAACTAACAGAACTTAATTTAGAATTACAACGCCTATTGGAATTAGAGGCACTGTTAACTATTTTAATACTCCTTTGACAACTTTTCTTAGCGTTTAGTGACAGCCTATTCGTATTGAGCCATTTCTTCTCTGTTTTGACTAAGTCTTTTTGTATTGAATGAAAACAAATATTTCCTGCTATGAGGTTTGTATCGTCTGCAAAGAGAACAATTTTGCAGAATTGGCGTACGTCTGGCAGGTATTTATGTAAATCAAGAAGAACAGTTGGCCAAGAATGGGGCTTTGTGGAACTCCACTGTTTAATTTCTTCCAATAGGGTTTACATTTATTGACCGAAACACTTTGCTGTCTTTGTGATAAAAAATCTTTAATCCAATTAAGGCAAACGCCTCTTATGCCATATAATTCAAGTTTTATTAACAGGATTTCGTGGTCAATCTTATCAAAGGCTTTTTTAAGTCAACAAAAAAGGTGAAAACTTCCAAATTGCTGTTTTCACGAATGGTTTTGGTCAACTTTACAATGGCATCAGTTGTGCTATGTTTTTTTCGAAAACCGAACTGATTAGGATTAAATAAATCGAATGTTTCAAAGTATGTATAAATTCGATTATACATGATACGTTCAAATATCTTACTCCCTACAATGAGCAGTGAAATTGGTCTGTAGTTGTTTACGTCGTCTTTTGTTGCTCCCGCCTTATGCAGTGGCACAATTTTTGCTCGTTTTAATACAATTGGGAGATTACCATATTTAAAAGAGTTGTTTATAAGATAAACAAGATGCTTGCATGTAAGGGATTTTGTTTCCTTAATCAAACTATTTCTGATATCATCAATTCCTGATGATGATTTCTCTTTTAGGACGTTAATGACTTTAATGATTTTAATGGTTTCTAGGGTTCTAGATAAATTTTGTAGTCCTACAGACAATATTTTTAGAGGTGTGGCAAAAATTTTTGATCGAGTTGCTGTGAAAAATATAATATACAAGTTCAAAGAATTTTTTATTCGCGCTCCGGAAATCGAAAAACTCCACAACGTTTTACATCAATCAAGGTGTTGGTAAAAAGCAATCCTGATAATAAATTAGCAGTTCACAAGCAAACAATTTCTTGCAATTTCCTACCCATTTTTGTTAAAGCGTTTGGTATGTATGGTATTAAGGAAAGCATCTTGCAGATTCTTTGATCAATCATGGCCCAACACAAGGTCACAAAGTTCAAAACAGAGGTTTTGCTTTGGCGCTAGAAGGATGACTAGAGGATTGGGATCTTTCCCATCATAGCCTTCTCCCAGCTTAGTTGCCATGTTACATATAGCCCCCCATCATGGTAAACTTACCGCATTGGGGGGCTATAATGGAGCAAATTTAGTATCATACTTCTATTAAGGCCGGTTTATATAGTATTAGCCTATTAATAACCTATGTTTTGAAGTGTTTTTTTTGTATAGCAATCGACATGTGTGCAAGAGAGTTGGATAATTGTCACGAGAAGGCCAGGTGCGATGCAACAGCCAATGGTGCATACAATTGCACATGCTTGCCTGGGTTTCAAGGCGACGGCTTTGTGTGCAAAGGTTGGTCAACTAATTAAATTACAATTGACCTTCTATTTCAATTTTGATATGTGCGGACGATCAAAGATATCAATCAACCTGATATAAAAATTTTTTGGACAATGCTGTTTCAAATATTCTTAATTTTCATTCGCTTGAGTTGATGTGATTTGAAATTGTTGTAACTTGGTACGTGTTGTGTCTCTATATATTCTCGTCTTCGAATTGGGTTGTTTTTTTATAAATTTTTTTTTACAACCAAAAGGTTAAAGACGCTTGAAACACAAAAACTACATCTGCAATTCATCCAAGCATTCATTAATATCACTTTAAGTGTGAAATAAATCATGAGTTATTTTAAATTAATAAATTTGTTTTAGTCCTAATGATAAATTGACTTTCGAATGCTTCTTTTGACTATCATTATTGATAATTGGTTTCAGACATAAACGAGTGTGATCAAGTGCCAAGTGTGTGTATCGGCAATGCAGACTGTACGAATACAATTGGCAGTTATTTGTGCACGTGCTACACTGGTTACATAGACTGGGGCGAGGATATAGGGTGCAGTGACATTAACGAGTGCTTGGTACCCGATCTGAACGACTGCTCCGAGAATGCCGAGTGCATCAACATCAATGGCAGCTTTTCTTGTATTTGTGACGAGGGATACAGTGGAGACGGCGTCATCTGCACAGGTACTAATTTCTCTTGATGACTGTGTTGACTACTACTCCAATAGCTACCTTATTATAAATATGCAAATCGATATCTTGTTTGAAGTTTCTGCGTCTTTATTTTAAACACTGGAGCTCTTTGGAAAGTTAAGCAGAAACTGATCTACACATTTATTGGGCGTAAAGGTTCGGGGCAGGAGGGTCTTCAACTTTTATAACCGCGCTTCACTCTTCGAATTTATGCCTCATCAAATGTCTTGGTGAATACTCTTACAGTCTTACAAGGCTGCAAAAGAGCTGCTCAGCAATCTCATGCCCTCGGGGAGCAATTCATTTGGGTGCTATTAGAGAAATAAAGAATCTTAAAAAATGATGAAGTATAAAACTTGTTTGTACAACTTCTTCCACTTTTCTTCCAACTGCTTCTACTGTTTTAAAAGATCGCGGCAAATGTCGCAGATGCAGATGGGTTTTCCTTGCATATCTTAAGACCAGTTCAACAAATAAAGAAGCAAGATGAGAACAGTTTAGCGGAATTAACAATTTTCACTGTGCAATAATTGCTATGAGTGTTTTTCACGTTTTAGAAAACAAAAAACATCCAGTCTGGACACACTGAGTGATTTAGGTGGAAGAGTAATTTGTATGGCTACCTCTGACCCCAGTGTAGCCATATACATATTACTTTAATTTCTTTAAATACACATTAATTGCTTTAATTTCTGAACAAACTTAAAAGACATAACTTCATGAATAATATTTACATGATATTAAAACAGTCAAAATAATCGAAATCATTGTATATCTTATGTTAAAGATAAATAGGCCGAAAAATGCAGAAACTGCTGAAAACGGCCAACGGTAGCGGTGCCGAAAAGTTGAGTTTTGCGATAGGTGTTGTTTTTAAGTGAATTTTGACAAAAATCTACAACAAATGTAAAAGAGCGTTTTTTATGGAAAATGAAAAGCTGAAATTGGTTAAATTTTCCAGTGTCCGGAAACTTCGTTAGCTCTCCGAAACATGAGTGTTTTCCTGTGAAACCAATTACATCTTTCAAAAGAAATTTCTAAATGCCCGCTAAACAAGGCCTAATGCACAGCCAGTGTAGCCCGGCTTTTTTCTAAACGTGACCGCTTGAAATACAAACATCTGATGCGCCTTGATTCAGACGGGAAGCGGGGTAACTACATTTTCAAGTGGGGCTTCAAAGAAGTAATTAGAGGTTATTATAGGTGCGTAGGATATTAAGCGAAAACTCGATCAGTCGAAAGGAGTTTTTGTAGCCATTATAGGTGAAAACTCTGAACTAAAGTTTTTGGGAGATTAGGTGAATACCAATTAAAACGCCTCAAGGAGGTATTGCAATATCCGATTGATATTATAAAATAGTTAAGTGAATATTTCAATTGACTAAGAGAAAAACAGCGTAAAAACAATTAAAATTGATCCCAAATTTTTAATTTTTGAACTTTTTTGCAAGGTTTTTTAACCCCAACTCCCCCAATTGTGCGTTTTTTCAACCGGTTGTTCTAAGTTATTTACACTAAATCTATTAATAAATATTTTGACCATTAGCCATTCTTTCTCTGTTACTTTTTTAAATCAAATTATTGGCCGTGATGACACTGGTTAGAGTAAAAGAGAAGCAAAACAATGAAAGCAGTGATACTTTGCTAAGCACTTTCAAAAATTCGTTTGCATGTAAAGGCGCCTTTTGGGAACGCTTGACAACTTTGACATCGAGTGGATTGTGAAAAACCTCTTTTAACTGTTTTAATTTCTATTGGCCTAGTTTCCACAAAACTTTAGTTCAGTACTTTTGCCTAGTGGCTACAACAATTTAACCGTTATTACATACCAAACCAACCGCTAATAAAATTTAAATTTAAAAGTTATTCCCACTTCGGTGCTTTTTTCGTTTTACTTTTATTAGTGAACTGCCGCCACTTAAGTTCAGCTGCTGACACAAAGAGAAATTTAGATCACAAAAGCCAAAAAAAATCAAGTGCGTTAACCCACTCCAAAAGGCAAAAACGTTGCATTGAAAAGACCAACACGTTTACAATAATTGCTTCAAACTTCGTTCGAGAGCAATTAAAATGAATAATGGAAAAAAAGGTGGGCAAAACTACAACCTCATGAAAATCACATATTGAACTGGTTAAGCGATTGAAGAGTATAAGTGAGGCAAGCGTTTTCTCACTATCGTGCTATTATCATGATCAGTTATGCATGATTATGATACGATACACATGAACATGTACGAAAAGCTCTCTTATAATGATTGGTGCACTTATTTTCAGATATTGACGAATGCTGGCTGAACAAGGACAACTGTTCCATTCAGGGTGGTGTGTGCGAGAACACTGTTGGTGGTTTCTTGTGTTTCTGCAATGAGGATGAAGGCTACTCTGGAGATGGATATGAGTGTGACAAATTAGAGCCAGAATGCGGTGGTAAGTTCACACTACGAACTGGAGATGTTGACGTTGACAAGGAGTAGAAATTGAGATTTCAGATCCTACTGAGTTCCTACTCGGTTCCTACTTGATTGTGATCTAGAAAGGATTTCAGTCAATCAGTCACATCATTTTTTATGTATTTTTTTACGTCATTTACTGTGCTAACCAGAGATGCAATATTTCCATTTCAGTTTTGTCCAAATTTAACGTCAAAGCTGAACGTCAAAATCATAGAGAAGCTTCATAAAAACGTCCTTCTTGTCTGAAAAGACAAATTACGAATTATTTCTTTCAAAATGCAGTTTTTCAGGAATAATTTTGCTTCAAATTTATGCATTAAATTTTTTTTTAAAATGCAGGTAATTTACCTGAATAGTGTGCAGGTAAGGAATTTTGGGTAAATTTTGCAGGTAAAATTTACCTGCTCATGGCCTTACCTGCACAGTGTTCAAGTAAATTTACCTATACATTATTTACTGTGTGCTGATTTCCTAATTTGATATGAAATTTACGCTTAAATTTAACTTAAACTTAAAGTGGCGGTCAGTAAGCGAACATTAAACGCTAATGTTGAAATGTTTTTTTTGCAAGTTGTTTGTTGTTTGGATGAAGGTGATTGTGATGAGAATGCGGAATGTGTGATCGAAAACGGAGACTCCGTCTGCAGATGTAAGGAGGGCTTCTTCGAGACTGCAAATGGAGAATGCAAAGACATCGACGAGTGCAGAGACAAACGAATTTGTCCAAATGTAAATTGATTCATGTTTCTTTCTTCGTTGCTACACATAGTGATAATAACTCTAATCTCGACCTGGAATCATGAGAAGACCTATTAATTTCAGGTGGGGATGGGGGTAAATGTTGAATTAAATTACATGGTCCAGGACCCTAGTTAAAGTCAAAGCTAATTCTTTTCATAACTCCAGCCTAATCTTTTCATGGGTCGAGTAAAGCTCTTTTCATAGGCACTTTGAGTGAAGCAGTGTTTTTTCAAAGTTATCTTGGGTCGAGCAGGGTCTTTTCATGTGTCGATCAAAAATCTGTTTTAAAGCATTTTGGAATTTTTTACACTTTTCTGCTTCTGTACAAACAGAAGCAGCATCGGTGGAAGACAAACGAGCATTGCACCAGAGCAGTCCAACCTGGAAAACAGTTGGAAAATTGCTAAATGACACAAAAATTTTTCCGATTCTCAAGATAAAGCAGCTATCTCGGCTGGACTATATTGCCACAATAGTTGATTGAATGAAACTAGGTCGTTTAATTCTAGTCGTTCTCTTCGCATTAGCCATGATGAAAATGTAGCGTTATTCATTTTTCCCTCTCGAATTTATAAATTCTCCCTTTTTACAAAAGCGATGCTAATTTTTGATTTTTTGATAGATTGTGGGTTCTTCTAATTTGCAAAAGATGGAGCATGCATGCTGAAGTTACAAGCAATAAGATTGCACGTAAAATATTTATTGTTCAAGGACACGTTTTATTGTCCAGCCAAATTCCAGGTAATGTTTTGTTGTCCAACCTAAGTCCAGGGCACGTTTTTTTGTCTAGTCAAATTCCGGACTTTTTATTGTCCAGCCAAGTTCCAGAACACGGTATATTGTCTAGTCAAAGTCGACGATGGTCGTCTTAGTTCTAGCCAAAGTCGAGGACATCACGCAAAGTCCAGACAAATTCTCTTCATACTGAAAATCTGTCGAGGACAGTTTTTTCATGCCTTAAATCGGTCGAGGACAGTCTTTAATTAATTCCAGGTCTAGACATGAATTTTATTTTCCATTAGCACTACTGAAGCATGAAGCGTGGTAAATGATGAGCAATAATATTGAGACGAAGGTTAAATACACGCAAATAGGCAGCAATTTTAGGTTCTTAAAACACATCCGATCTACAATATATGTGACGCAGTTTTTTTAAAAATCTTTTTCGCAGTCGGATAAAAAAATGTGTACAAGTTTATCTGATCAAGATTTGAAATTTGAATCATCTTAAAGCTAGGACGCTCATAAATTTGCGTTTTCACATAATGTCTCAACCCCTCTCAACCGCAAACTTTGCTCCATTTTCTAGCGAAGAGAGCAAAATAGATTTGTTTGAAATTTTAACACTAATAAATTTTGTTAAGAACTAAGTTCCGTTAAGAACTTCAATGTTTTTTTTTTACAAAACCTTCTATAAAATGAATAATGTTTGATGACAATTTCAGTAATGAGTCAAAATCAATAATTTAATAGCCTTTGAGTACTTATAGAAATCTTCCTTTTGACCACTAAATTTTTATGGACGTAGGAAGCACAGTAAAAACCACGAATTGGTAAAAAAAATATCTACACCGTTTTGTTTTTTTTTTTAAAAAAACGAAATTAAACGAGATTTATTATGCAAGAAAGACAGTTTAAGCTGTTGCGTTGAGATCTGAGCCAATTTTTATTCAGAATCAGTTCTGTAATTCAATTTAATGCAATATGAAACAATTTTTCAAATGTGTGCAATAATTGCTGTTTTTCTATTTCATGTTTTGGCTTTAAATATTTTTTTTAAAGAATAAGTGCTTTATTTTCAACAAAAAATTATATGCAATCAAACCAAAAAATTACAGGGGTTATTGGCATCAAATTTTTAGTTTGAAACGGAAAAGTCTGCCCTAAAAGATAAGGAGTATATTATTTCCTCCTCTCGATGAATTATTCCATGAATTTTAGGAACCAGCTACTGCTAATAAGCTCCTATCTTCTCGGCAAAAGTGAAATTCGAACAAACTTTGTGACTTAATGGTTATTAATTGCTCTCAAACAAAGTTTGTAGCAATTACATTAGTCCCGTTGTCTTTTTTGTGCGATTTTTTTGTATGACCGATTTTTCGTCTGACCCTTTTGATTTTTCGTACCCAAAAACGGGATCCGCACGCCTGACTAGTCTCTAAGTATGCGATTCATCAAAACTGTTTTGAGGAGATAATTCCACGTGAGAAGGGCTGTTTTTAATCTTAGAAGTCACTCCCCCTCAACCCCCCCCCCCCACAACCCCCCATCAATTGACCCCCCCCCCGCCCACTCTGCTCACCCACCCCTAATGGTACTATCCCTAAGCCCCAGCTGGCTACTACCGACGCCAACCACTCACCGCTCGGTTGGGAGCTGTTTGTTAGTCGGTTATGTTAACGTATATTTATATTGCGATTGAAATTTTAGGTGGGGATTTAGGATTGAAAATTTAGTTAGGCGGGGTCAAAGATGACAACGAAATAGTCAGACTAGCGTTCAGTTCCTTCTGTCATAGAAGGCCGGAAAAATGAAACTGCGGCCGTCTGAGAGCAACTTGATTTCGAAGGTAACTGGGTGATCGTTTTGATATTTGTAGCAAAAGTGCATCAATACCCCTGGGTCATTCACGTGCGAGTGTGAGGGGCCTAACAAAGAGTTGGTAGATGGAGTGTGTGTTGATGTGGATGAATGTGAAGATGACGATGCTTGTGAGCTGGAGAGCCAGACATGTGCAAACATGGAGAGCTTCTCACCATCCCAGCCGGGATTCAAATGTTTCTGCACTGAACTTGACTGCTTCGAGGAGTACTGCGACGATCCCAACCGTTAGGAACCTCCCTTTGCTTTCTTTGTTCTTTATCTCGTCTTTTTTCACATTTCTGTATGTTGATGCGTTCATTAAACAAAACTGCACTTACGAATATCACGAAACTCAACGCATATTGGAAATGTAGTTTCTTTTTAACTGTTTAGTGGTGGAAAATATTACTAACAACAAAATTTTCAAAAGAAACACGACTCATTTTTCTTAAATGACTGATGAATTAACTTTGAACAGGTTGAGGGATTCATGCATTTTCAGGAAAAAAAGTTTTTTTGAAGTAAATATGTATAAATTATTCTGATTATAACCCTCAGGTTAAATTTCCACATGCTTTCGAATATTAAATAAATTAATCACAGTATCAGTAACATTAACATTATTATAATCTTTAAATTGTAGCTGTTCGTTCTTAAAGGTAGAAATAGGATTTGAACGCTCGTATTTGTCTGTTAACTGGTATTTTCTTGTGCTGATCGAGCAAAAGCTCAGTTAAAACATTTCTAAAACAAGTTTTACTGTTTAAAGTTTCTACTGAAAAGGTCAATTTGTTCCATTTTTAATCACTTTTCAGGATCAGAGATTAGTTACTCCACTTCCTTTTCGTACTGTTTTTTTTTAATAATAATTTGATTTGTTCTCTTGTTCCGTCCAGCTTTTAGCCGACTCGTAAACACTTTGAAATTTTCGGATGTCACAAATGTCTGATATCTGTTTGAAGTTTCATTAAGCTATTTTTCGAGATAGACAATTCGGCTTACAATTTACTATCCTTAATGAGAAGTTGTCAAAGGAGTGGTCAAGTTTTTTTGTCGAATATGACAAACTTTTATTCCCGAGTTAATTTGCCTAAACACGTTTTTGATTTTAGAGTTTTGTCAGACAATTTTAATTTTTGCTGCTTGGTTTTGACTGCACAATTGGTTTTCAATTTGAAGTTCTGGTTTTCGAATTTGGGTTCTCTCTCTACTCAGAAAGGTAAATAAAATGGGGGTTTCGCAAAACTTTTTATCTAGCCGGACTGATATGGACATAAACATTATTAATCATTTGAATATAATTTTAACATAGTAATTAATATAATAATAATGATAATAATAATAATAATAATAATAATAATAATAATAATAATAATAATAATAATAATAATAATAATAATAATATAATAATAATAATAATAATAATAATAATAATAATAATAATAATAAACATAGCTGGCAGATTGCCAGAAAATAGCCGCAATAGATTTGTAGATCGACAGTCTAAAAAAAACAGTAAAAAAGACAGACCAAAAAAATTCGTCTTTTCATTGAAGGCTGATCTGTTATATTTTGAATAAAAATCTGTATAAGTTATCGCTGCCTCTATTAGTTGATCTCTAATAACCTTCATTTAGAGTGACACACACCCATTTGACCTTATCTCTTTGAATTAAAATAATTAAAAGTCAATTTCAAAGTGAGGAAGTCATTTTTGAGAGTGAGGTAAGTCAAGTGTGACCAAAAATTTAATCACGCGCATGAACAAAAAACTCGCTCCACTAAGAGCGAAAAATGACGTCACACATGCAATTCAGTTGAAATTGCATGAACGAATGAACAAAAAGTGGCTGTGACGTCATATGGTCTTAACAAAAATCATGACGACGAAATAAAAAAAAAACCAAGAGAAGGCCAATAATAGCCCCAGCTATCGCTGTGCGGCTATTAATAATAATAATAATAATATCAACATATTAAAATAAATATTGATAATCATATTAATATTTAACAGTGGACTGGTTGTTGCTGTGTTTAGCTTCTCCAGCGAAAGCGCAAGAGTGTGATAAACCCAAAGTGTGTGACGAGAATGCGATTGTGGTGCCACAGCTCTACTCAGAGTACAAGTGTGTATGCAAGGAGGGATACCAGGGAGACGGCATCACTTGCGAAGGTTCTTATTTTTGAGTTTTAGATTTTACTTAACAAACTTATTTACAAATGGCCAGTAAATTACTAAGAATATTTATCGACAATCAAAATAACAGCTTCTCATCTGCGTGCAACAGTCACACTCTCATTGAGAGTGGAGACACAACTTAAATCAAAAACTAATCAACTTATGTTCTCCCCGTTTTCATCAGGTAAAATCTTATTGTGCGATTAGGCTAGTAGGCTTGTTTATAGTAGCGCTATGCTTCTACTTAGTAGGCTTCTTTCATAGTAGCAGTATACGTAACTTTTTACTTGTAGAGAGACCTCTCATTTTTCGTGAAAATAGGGCTAAAGTGTTTGTGTTGTTAAAGATGTGGACGAATGCAATTTGAATCTGGACAACTGCACTGGTAACGAGACATGTGAGAATACAGAGGGTGGCTTCGAGTGTGAATGTCGTCCTCTAATGTGCGAAGGAGGTACTTAATAAACACTCTTTTCTTTTTAGTCGTTATTCAGCAGCAATTTTTCTTAAAGGTTAACGAAATGAAAATTGTCTAAAAATAGCCGCGATAGCTTAGTAAACCTCCAGTCTCAAAACGATGATGAAGAAAAATCAAAACCGAAGAAGAGAACTTTTTTACTAATTGCTGAGATGTCATATTGTGATTCGGTATAAATTCATAACAACTTGTATAAGAAGAAATTGTATAACTTATGCGTTGTTTCTACTAGTTGCCATCGAGTAGCCTTTTATTTGAGGTCATAATTTCAGTTGACCTTATCTCCTTCAATTAACGTATGCAAAATCTTTGAGAGTGAGGAAAACTATCATCCAGAGCCAGTTAAGTTATGTTTGACCAAAAACTTTATCAAGCTAAAGGACAGAACACAGCGAGGCAAGTCCTGAGTTATAATCCAAAGCTTTGAATTAACTAAGGACAATCATTTGTTTCCAGCAACATCAAAGCTATTGAAGTCAACAAAGCACATGTTCCTATATGCACGAAAATAAACAAAAAATCTTAAAATCTTGAATCAAAAAAAAGAAATTAATTTTAAATTTTTCTTCAGAAAATTTTTTTTTTAAAGAAAAGACACTTCATTTACACATTGACACTACGGGTCCTCAGAATGAATAAATAGTACAACAGACTTGTGGAAACCATTTTGAATTGGTCTAAAAAGTCCTTCAATCTACAACTTCGTAACCGATAGAGGGTTCTTAAGGCGCAATTTTGAGACCATCAAAACACGTAAATTTTTAGATACCGTGATCACATTCAATTTATTAAAATTTGAAATAAATACCAACATTTAGTACTTCCATTCCACTAGGGGAACAAATGACTTTTAAAAGACAAAAAAACAGCAAGAACGAGTAAAAAAATCTTAAGTTTTTAACACAAAGTTGTCAAAGTCAGTATTAATGTTAGCTATAACCTGAGAACAATAAAATAGATACAATTTTGTCTCATTAGGTAGCTCATATTACCTATCAATAGTGAGACAAGTCAAAAGACAGGAAAAACATAACCGACTAAACGTCGGAAGAATTGCTCGCGAACGACTAGTGGGAGCTCTAATCAATTGCAGCCTGCTTCAGTCCGAGGGGGGGCTTCAATTAACCACATTAGAGGTTAGGATATACCACTATTAAGATTTAAAGTGAATAATGGCATTAGTTTCGGCGCACTTTTCATTTAACTTTTAGTATTAAATTGCCGCCAATTGAGTTCAGCTGCTTGAAATTGTGATTGAGAGAGAATTTTGGATCACGCGAATCACAAAAAAGTCAATGGCGTAAAAGTCACTCCAAAAATCAGAACGGTCAAGCGAAAACTGTGCATTAAAAAAGACCAACACGTTTACAATAATTGCTATGAACTTCGTTCAAGAGCAATTGATAAACACATACCCTGCAGATTGCCGGAAAATAGCCGCCGTTGATTCCCATAACTCTATTGGGATTGAAAGAAAAGAAAATATCGACAAAAATTGATTTTTGTAAAAAAAAACATTTTTAGTACGATTTAATTTGATGTTATTTTGTAATTGAACCTACTCCTGTCTCTCAGTGAGAGGCTACAGGGTCTAGTATCAATACCAATAAGCATTATATGGGTAAAGCGGAAAAAAGTTCGACGAAGTAAAAAAATAGGAGCGCTATAATAGCCGCCTGAGAAGATGAGGGCGGCTATTAATAATAATGAGCAAAACTCAGACATTCATTAATATGATACAAATATAAATGGTGCCCAAAGTTATTAAAATTTTTCGCTGTCAACTAAAACACCTAAAATAAAGCACTTACGCCTCATTAAAAAGTCTATATGATCTACCTGTACTACTAGAAGTAAGCAAAGGGACGTCAAAAGCGACAACAATTACGGTCAAAACGCAAAATTTCACGTTGAGTTAATAAACGTAGATAGTTTCGGTTATGAAAACTGTTAGCTATCAACTAAAACACCTGAATAGATCTCTCGCCATTCAGACTAAGCAATAAGGCATCAAAAATATCAACAATTGCGGGCATAACTCAAAGAAAAGAATCACTTTTATTTTATTTGAACAATTAGGAATATGGTTCTCACTCCACTTGAAAATTATTTTGAAAAATAAGCTTTTCTTCAGGCAAATAATTTCTCAATGAAACCTCTTACCAAAAAGCGGCTCCGGTTATGGTGGTTTTTTTTCAGGCATTTTAAATTGAATTCAATTGAATTGAATTTCATTTACCAGCTACATAACATTAATTAAACAAAACAAAATTTAATTAAAAGAAGTTACGGCTGGACGGACCCTTGAAGAGATTACAGCCTCATCTAGCAAGAACCCGGTATAATATTTACGAAAACCAACCAAAATTACAGTAAGTCAAAAAAAATAAATTGAACACTTCATAGATATCCTGATTATATAGGTAGGTAAAGGATCTTAAAAAGGTTCTGAGCTGACCTGGAGTCAGTTCTCTTATGCTTTCAGGAGTTAAATTATTTTCTTGTGCGAAATTGTACGCTACGATAACTTTGATCCGCAGTGAATTTTTATTGTTTTTTGAATTGGGTACAGATAAAAGTTTGTGCGAGACTCTTCTTAATTCACGATGGTTGCTGAGCGAATTTAGTTTTAAATAAGCTGACTCAGGTTGTCTCAGTTCGTCGAACATAAATTTGAAAAAATTATTAGCAAAAAATTTAAACGGTAAGAAGTTGATATTTTGTCATGATGTTCCTAATCGCATCCGTTTTTTGTTTAAAGAAAATGGCCCTACATATTCTTTTTTGCAGCTTATAAATTTCGTCAAGGTGTGTCTTATAAGTTTTTCCATATATTAAAAGACCATATTGTATTGTGGACTTCACATAGGCATTGTAAAAGTTTAACATTTGATTTTTAGTGGAATAATTTCCTGCCCTATAGGCAACACCCGAATATTTTGCTAACTTTTTTGCAACTTTTTTACAGTGGTACGTAAATTTCATCGATTTGTCAAAATTACTACCCAAATATTTACATTCATCTTTAATTTGAACGTCTTTGAAAACGCCGTCTAGGTATTTAGCTTTTTTGTTGCAGCCAAAAGGCATCAGCATGCATTTGTTTTCATTGATCGTTAAACAGTTCTGATCAAACCATTTCTTAATGTTTTTCAAATCAGAGGAAATATTAGCATTTCTATTAACTGAGCACGATGTTATGGTAGTATCATCTGCATACAAAACTACTTCCAAGTTTCAGCAGCATTGGGGCATGTCATTAATGTATATTAGAAAGAAAGTTGGCCCTAATATTGATCCCTGTGGTACGCTGTAATTAACATCGATGTAGTTTGACGTCTTATTGTTCGAAAAAACATCTGTCAGAGAAATAACTTTTAATTAAATCGAGTGTTTTTCCTCTGAAACCATATGAAATAAAAATATGATGGTTGACTGTGTCAAAAGCTTTTTTAATTCAATGAATAATGACACCCCAGATAGTTTGTGTTCTAGTGCCTCAGAGATGGATTCAGAGAACTTTATTAATGCATTGATGCAGGATTTTTTTTGGTTGGAATGCAAATTTCTTTGGATTTAAAATTCTATGTCTGCCAACAAAACTCATAATTCTCTTATTGATGAAAACTTTCAAAAATTTTAGAAAACGATGTTAACAGACTAATGGGTCTGTAGTTCGCAGGGTCGATCTTAGTCTCCTCCTTGTGCAAAGGAATCACTTTTGCTTTTTTAAATGGTAAAGGGAAATATCCTTTCTCAAAACAGGTGTTAAAAACATTGCATAAGTAATAACATATTACCGGTAAGGAAATCTTAACCATTTCGCTGTTTAACGCATCATGACCAGCAGACTTTTTGTTTTTCAGAGACCTTATAATTTTACTTCGTTCACTTGGTGATGTTGGAAAGAAAACGCAGCTCTCTTCAATTCTTTTAATTTTACTGTTCTCTATAAAAGAAGGTTTAGATGACCGAGACAGATTTTCGCCAATTTTTGCAAAAAAATTGTTCAGAATATTTGTCTCAACGTTGCATATGTTGCTTTTTTTCGTGTTGCAAATTGTTTGATATGCCTGAAACAAGCTTTTTTTCGTTTTATCAGCCCCAGCCAATGCGTCATAAAATTTCCTTTTCTCATGTCCAATAGTTTTCGTAACTGTATTTCTCTGCTTTTTGTAACTTGCAGAGAAATATATTTACGAAATACTTTTGAGTACTGTTCAATTAGAAATCTTGTTTGCTCAAGATGATTGTTTTTTTCAGAGGGCGATGGACCGTGCGGAGGTGGCGGTGGCGATGGATGCGCTGAGGGTGCTGGTTGCTCAGGAGTGCCCGGTCAGGTCAATGCAGTGTGTGAATGTGAGAATGGAACTGTTGGAAACGGATTCGAAGAATGTGAAGGTATGTATGTGCACATAAGATGTAGATCAACACGTCTTTGCGCATCTGAGGAGTTTAGTGCCCCGATGAGCGGATAATTGATATTTTCTCTGTTTTACATTTCTTCAGTTTTTAAATCTAAAATTGCTCAGTGTCATTGAAATATGTCTCGTTCAATTTAAACTGTCATCAAGATCTTTTAGTGTTAGAAATTACATCTAGTAATTATACCGAGATCTTTTCCGTTTGTTCCTCCCCCAGCGTTCCTCTCGTTATCATAGTAAGACTGCCGTTTAAGATAGTATCGACTTGGTATTGTTGCTAAGAAATATTTTAAATCTTTTAATGATTTTCAAGAAATTCTGCTTTTTTAGAAGCTTTTATTATGAGCAATCTGCTTTTATTACTTCGTATGGTTAATTCGGTTCTTCCATCGATTGTGTTATTTGCGTGAACAAAGAATGTTTTCCTGTTCATATAGAAGAGGATCCCTGTGCGAACAAGACAGATTGTCCGGTGGACAGTACATGTGAGGTGGATAACTACGGAATACCTCAGTGTGTATGTCTGGAGGGCCGAACGGGTGACAACTGCACAATCCCAGTAGATCTATGTCAGCCACTAAATGGGGGAGATGATAGGTTCGTATTTTGGGGAAAATGCTCGAAAAAAAAACCGCGCAAAAGCACGGTCAGAACCCAACTCTGTTTGAGAGCAATTGATCACACTATCGGGAATCAATGTCCTAGTCTATGACGAAACTAATTGGGACCGAAGTTATAACAAAATAGCTGACGGATTGTAAGCAAATAGCCGCGCGACAGCATCTTAGATCTGCAGTTTCAAATCCATAATAGAAAACAGACCGAAAAATAAAACTTTCTTTTTTTATTAAAGATGAGATGTTATATTTCGATTAAAAATCTGTCTAGATTGCTGTTGCTTCTATTAGCTGCTCTCCAATAACCTTCAACTAGAGGGACACACAGTCAGGTAACCTTATCTCCACGAATTAAACTAACGAAAAATAATGTTTGAGAGAGGTACGTCAGGTGCGAACAAAAACTCAATCACACAAATTAACAATAAATTTGCTCCACATAGAGTGAAAATTGACGTGACGCACGCAATACAGTCGCAGTTGCACTTACTGAACGGCAAAAGTAAGTTAGCACCACCTATTTTCACGAAGTAAAAATTCAATTTTTGAGGCAATATTATTCCAACTTAAAATGAAATTTTGAGAACATTTTTTACACCATTGATCGCCTACAGTAGTCTTGTCGCCCACCTATAAAATTCATATAAAACGCAACGTTCACTTACCAGAAATCCCAATGCAGAGTTGATGAACTTCATCCAAGCTTCACAGTAAAAAGAAAGTTGTCACGACATGTTTTAAGGTTTGTTCAACTATGGCTTAGTTTGCAATTGTGTTTAACATTAGAGAGAGAGAGAGAAAGATACAAGTAAATTTTGATCTTGCAACGGCTGTTTTTTTACTGTGAAACTTGGATGAAGTGAAAGTTGTGCTTTATCTGAATTCAACAGGTAGGCAAAAGTCTCCAATTTCAAGAATTTAGGCAGCAAATTGTTCAAAAGCTCCGCAATAGACTTATTTACCGAGATAGTCTAGATAAAAATATGTTATTTGTTTTTGAACTTATTACAATTGCTTTTTGTTTTTTAGTCGCCATGCTTTATTTTTTACTCTCTTCGTTATATGGGACAGCTTTATTAACCTTGACAGTAAATGACCTTGTTATTAGTAATAGACAGTGATATAGCGAGCGAGGTGTTTATGCTAATTTATCCCGTAATTCATCTTAAAACTCCTTGCCAATCTGCGAAAGGGTGCCGTGGAAATGCCAACAACATTGCTCTTCTGCGGCGTGCGCTGGAGGAAAATAAAAACAAAATGGTCAGTCGACGGAAATAAATCATAGCAGGACAACTCCTGAAGTTCTAATAAAAGAATTGTCTTTAACCAAGCAAAAAGCTAGACCTTTAATCTTCTGATCCATGTCATTATAGCCAAAAATTAATGGATTTGTCAGGATAGCTCATTTCAAATGCTGTTTCGCGACTTTTGAAGTTGGTATTTAACTACTCTCACATGGAGTTTGACAAAATTATTGTAAACGTGTGTCCTTTTTCGGAGAAATTTTCACGTGCCTTTTTTTGTAGTACATTATTTTAAATTCACTTCTCGAGTGTCTTTTCCACGCTTGATTGTGTATCGTATATATTTTCCATGTATCAATTCAGTTTTTTCAAAATTCATCTATTAGGAGAGCTTTTTTGATCTTCATCTTGATTATTTTATTTTTTTTAGAATTGCGCCGTCTTTCAATGTATTGATTGTGTTTCAGGTGTACAAATGAGAATGCGGAGTGTGTGAACTTGGGCGATGGTGAATTCAACTGCCGATGCAAGGATGGGTACGAGGGCAATGGCCTTAACTGCTATGGTTAGTCAGTTCAAGTGTAATAAAACGATGCCAATAATAATTCGGCTCCAAGACCTGAATGACTTGCACCAATCCTGGCACCTGGATAGATTTTGGTACAAACCTGTAATGTTAAGGATGCCTGTTATATATCGATTTATATAAAATGCATACTATTAAGTCATGATCTCATATAAAGATACATCAAGAGATGATTCTGGACACTAATGGACATCATGCTAACTCTTGATGAACCACTGTTTCTACTTTATGTAATAGTACCATTTTATAACTCTATAACCAATTTATTGAGTGACATTTAGTTAGTGCTCAACATCTTTGGACTAACACTATTTGATGCCATTTTGTACAAAAATATCACTGATCCCAAAATGATGAGAAACGAAACCAAATTGTTTCTCGAGAGAAATTATCAAAACAAAATTATCAACAATTGAAGGATCTTAAAAGACCTGATAGTGCTGGGTTGTAGATTTGGACGAATGTCACGACATCAACCGAGAGGGTAACGTGTGTTTGGGCAAGTGTAACAACTCAGTTGGTGGGTACAAGTGTCTTGCCTGTATTGCGGACCCAGGGCTTACTGATGACTGTGAGGACATCGATGAATGTGCAGACGACGCCCTGTACGACTGTCCTGATGGCGAGGAGTGTCTCAATACTGATGGAAGCTATGCTTGCGTCTGCCCAGATAACAAACAAAGACTCACTGACGGCGCCTCTTGCACAGGTAACACAACGTAATCTTTTTCTTTTCTTAATTTAACAAGTCTGTAATTATACTGAACGTCAAAAGTAAGTTAGCACCCCCTAGTTTTACGAACAAAATTCATTTTTTACTCAATATTACCCAATCTTCTACTCAACATTTAAAAACTTTTACAAACTTTTAATTTGTACACCATTTCTCCCTTAGGCTAGTAGTCTGGCCTACTTAAGAAATTCTCCTAATACGTAACGGTAACATACCAGATAACCCAATGTAAAGTTTATGAATTCCATCGAAGTCTCTCAAGACAAAGAAAGTTGTTACAAAATCAAATTTTCTTTAAATCTTCTTTCTCTAATGTTTTACCACAAATGCAAACTCTCTTAATGTTGAACAAACGTGAAAACTTTCAGATTTTGAGACAACTATCTTATAGTAATGAACTTTACAATAAGTGCACTCGTTGATAAAGGTAAACGCAGAAAATGTAATTTTCTATGTTAAACTATCCCTTTTAGAGCCCAGTTTTAGTCAACATTATTTTGGCCGTTTCTTTTGATTTTTTTTTAAATCAACGCATAATCATCGAAAGTTTAATAGATCTAGCTTACTTCTAGAGAAAACCCAGATAGAAATTTGCCAGTTTTTCATAAGCAGCTGTATTTTGATTCCCACGTGAAACTGGTTCCACTTGCTCATAATTTTGTCAAATTTACAACGTAAAATTTTGTTTAAAATTATGGAGGCATGAGCAAGTAGAACAGATTTCACAAGGAAATACAGCTGATTTTGTAAAACTGATCGATTTCTATCTGGAATTTCTCTGTAAGTAAGAATTTCTCTGTAAGTAAGCCTGTCAGTTTATCCAAAAATTGATCTATTATTTTTTTGGTAATTAATTGCTCTTGAACGAAGTTCATAGCAGTTATTGTAAACGTGTGCGTCTTTTTTATGCAAAATATTTGCTTGACAGTTTTGACTTTTCGAGGGACTTTTACGCCCTTGAGACTTTTTGCGTTTCGCGTGATCTAAAATTCTCTCTCAATCACAATTTGAAGCAGCTGAACTTAATTGGCGGCAATTTAATGCTAAAAGTCAAATGAAAAGTGCACCGATACTGGTGCCATTTTTCACTGTAAATCTTAACAGTGGTATATGTTAACTTCTAATATGGTTATTTGAAGCCGACTATTGAACTTCTTAGTCCCATTTAGACTACCCCGACTGGCGCAGGCTGCAATTGATATAGAGCTCGCACTATTCGTTCGAGGGCAATTCTTCCGACGTTTAGTCGGTTATGTTTATGCGTTGATTTTTGTGAAAAAAAAACAAAAGAAACGGCCAATGTAATGTTGACTGAAATTGGCCTCTAACGCGCAATTTACTGTCTAAAATTGTTTTTTGTGCGTTTTCTTTTTTTCCGAAATTTCATTGCGCGATGGAATAACATTGCGTCAGAAATGGAATTTTGGCTTCGTAAAACTAGGCGTGCTTACTTACATTTGACGTTCAGTATATTTTCGGCGACTTTAACTCATAAGAATTTTTAAAAATGAAAGTGAATTCACGTCGCATAAATTACTAGTGAAGTCGCTTATCTTTTTAACAGGTAAATGACATTTTTAGATGAACAATCTTCAAGAACTGAACAAAAAAATTGTTTTGCAGACCAATTGATTCAGTGCAATTAAATAGATAGCGTTTCAATAAACTGAATTCGACAAACCCGGTGGCCGAGTGTAGCCGCCGAAATTAATTAAGTTGCGTGCCCAATAGTATAATCAAAATCACACAGAAAATAATCACACAGAACGGTATCACGAAAATAATGAGGATACATTATGCTTTGAAAGACAGATTATAAATCTGGTTAAATTAGAAGTTGTTCAAGTGACTTTAAATTTTTGATTGTTGAAATTATCTCGTGCGTGTAAATTATTGCTTACCTTTTGATCCAATTGCCTTTAAGTCGGGTTAGTTGACGTTGGCCTAATTTTTCGCAATCATTTGAGTTACTTGAGTAGAAGTTATGTAAAGAAGACTAACTTTATTTTTCAGAGTGCAGTGGAACCGATTGCTGTCATCCTGATGTACCAAGTTGTGAGACAAAGTTCCCTTGCTCATCAGAAGGTTTGTATTCGTTATGCCCAGTTAATGTATCGAAAGAGTTGCCGTAGTGACTCCGATAACTGATAAATTGACAGGATTGTTCTCAAATATAAACGCTCTGAAATGCTTGAATAGAGATGTGTTCGCAAATTTCAAATATGTTTTTTCTTACAGTTGTTGCTGCTGGAGCTGATGCATAGATCGGCAATACACTAGTTAAGTTTGGCGCTCATTTTCTATTTTTAACTAGCCACATTGCAATTTTAATGATGTTTAATAATTTTTAATACAAATATTCATTAGGTCCTTTCCTCTTTGAGTTCGTTTCTGACAATTTTTGAAACAAATTTTCCCGATTCCGGGAAAATTTTCCGGGATTCTTCATGTAACTTTTAATATTAAATTTTATACACTTCACAGAATTCACTTTCTTTCAACAGACTAGAATTTTAAAAGGCATGAAATACCCTGAAGTCCACGTCTCATTAACTGTGATTGTGTTTTCATTTATGTGAACATTTCAATGAAAAACAGTGAACAAACTTTATCTCGTGACTTTTTTAACAGCAGAGGAAGATGATCAGTTTGGAAAAATGAATTCAATTTTTAAGTTGCGTCTGAAAATCATTTGTCATATGTACGAGCGTCAAATACGAGTCACTTTTGTCAATTAGTTTTCAAAAATTATTTAAGTTAAAATTATAAAATTATTTAAGTCAATACAGTTCAGTATAGGTTAGCAATAGAATGAACCAAAGATATTGACATTCTATTCAAAAGTAAAGTATTTTAATTATTATCTCAATTTGTTCTACATTGTATTATTTTCTATTGAGAGTTAACCCCGCATTGAGAGCAATTGTTAACTCCCTTTAAATTTTCTTAACTCTCATTAAATTTTAAAAAATCAATTTCCGTTTTTGCGACAAAAATTTATTGCACACTTAATGGTTAAGTGATTTTATATTTTTCAACATAATAAGTGCGAATTGAACGAATTGACAGCTTGTCATTTTTTTGTGAATATGTTGAGCTTGTCCGTGATTTATCGAGTATAATGTCTTTCATTTTGCCCCCGAAGTATGTAATATATATTACGATTTGTACTATGTTTTTTTCAGACCTGAACTTCTGTAACCTGGAGCGATCAGAGTGCAAGCCTGTGGGGGATGATGATTACGTGTGCGAGTGTGACGAAGGGTACAAACAGGTGGATGACATCCTGTGCGTGGACATAAATGAGTGTGAACTATCTGACAACAAGTGTCATGAGAACGCAGACTGCGTGAATGAAATTGGTGCCTACTACTGCAAGTGCAAGGAAGGATATATTGGCAATGGAACTGCGTGTAGAGGTCAATTAACTTTTTTTCTGTTAGAGAATTTTGGTTCGAGTGTAAAAAACAAAGTCGTGGTGTTATCTCTTCCTAGACTGATGAGAAAGTTAAATATAATGCTCATTTGTCGATAATTTGATAAGTACCATCATAAAAATATCACGCACAGGTATCATTTCATATTTTTAAAAAATTGATTAATGATTGGATGGTCAGTAGATAATATTTTTTGTTTCAAGTTTCTTTGACCTTTTGGCTATATTCTAATTTTAATCTTAAAAAAACAAATTCAAGTAGAAAGTGAGAAAAAAAGCACAATATTTTTAGAATACTTCAATTCGTTACCTCAAAGTGAAAAGTGATGGACGATAGTTGGCGTTTTCTTGAGTTCTTGTTCACAAATTAACTGAGATATTTTTGTGTTCAGATATCGACGAGTGCATAATGCAGAATCTGTGTGACGACTTAGCCTCATGTGAGAACAAAGAGGGTACTTACGAGTGTACATGTCCACCTGGATACAAGAAGGCTATCAACTTCGGAACTTGTCACGGTCTGTTCTTAAATACCTTATGTTATATTCTCCAGGCCATATGTTATGAACAGACCCACTTCTGGTGAACTAATTTGGCGCATAATATCTCAATTTTTCAAACTGATTTTCTATGCAAAATTTTTGCTCGACGGTTTTGACTTTTCGAGTGACTTTTACGCCGTTGACTTTTTGCGTTTCGCGTGATCTAAAATTCTCTCTCAATCACAATTTTAAGCGGCTGAATTCAATTGGAGGCAATTTAATGTTAAAAGTCATATGAAAAGTGCGCCGAAACTGGTGCCATTTTTTACTTCAAATCTTTATAGTGGTATATGTTTACCTCTATTGTGGTTATTTGAAGCCCACTAATAAACTTCCTAGTCCCATTTACCCCCCCCCCCCCCGACCGAAGCAGGGTGCAATTGATTAGAGCTCCCACTAGTCGTTCGAGAGCAATTCTTCCGACGTTTAGTCGGTTATGTTTTTTAACTTTTTTCAATAAGTTTTAAAATGTCAGACCCGAAGCAATCAGATGTAGCTTTACTTCTTTATAAAGAAAAAACGTTTTGAGAACTTATTATTACAAAGTGCTTAATGACCTTGATTCATTAACATTATTTCATTACTTTATTTTATACATATCATTACTTTATTTTATACATATCATTACTTTATTTTATACATATCATTACTTTATTTTATACATATCATTACTTTATTTTTGATCACTTTCTATTACACTGCTGTGTGAGTATCGGTTTGGCATGCAAAATTCTGAAACTAGCTTCTATTATTATCAGGACCTTAGTCCCAGTTCTACATCCTCATTATAAAAGAAGTTAGTTTTCAAAAAGTTCAATTCTAAACCGATAATCACACATAGCATCTTAATACAAAATAAAATGTTCAAAAAGTAATTGTTAAGGTTAATGAACACGGCAACTCATGAAATTTTTGATATCATGATTTATCAAAACTTGGTTTTATTGGAATAAAAGGTTGATTAGATATCTTCTCCCGACGACGAAAAATTATGTTATGAAGCCGTCCAGCAAACAATGTGTTTTGTTAAATGTTTATTCGTAGGCTTATTTTGTAGTATCGATTAATATATAGAACAGATATACCCTATGTGCAATTTGTATATTTAGCCTCAATGAATCAATAAATGTGATAACAATTTAAGTAAAGGTAAAATCTATCGCAAAAGTAACATTTTTTGGAGTTTTAGTTTGTTTTTTCATTTTAAAAAGACAAGCTGAAAAACAATTTTAAAAAGACAAGCTGAGAATTTGTGAGAAATTAGAGCGGCAAACTTTTCCAGCTTTCAAAATAAAATAATGCAACCGCAGTTTCAAGTTTCTGATAGTTTTGGTATCATTTCATGAAAAACTACAATGAATGAAATAAGACTTATAGACAGCAGGCCGCTTTTTAAGTTGATCAAAACGATTTTTTGCGACTGAGTTGAAGCAACTAAATATGCCCTCCCTTGAATTTAAGTTTTTTCAGATATCAACGAATGTGCGACTGACAACGACTGCAATGGAACCAACTCAATCTGTGTCAACACCCCTGGAAGCTACAGGTGCATTTGCAAACAGGGCTACTCTCGCACACCTGATGGCAAATCATGTCAAGATACCAATGAGTGCCTGGACCCTGATAACAATGCTTGTGGGCCACATGAGGACTGTGTGAACGAGGAGGGTGGATACTCGTGCAAGTGTGGCGATGGTTTCACTGGTGACCCCGGAAACTGCAAAGGTAGGCAAACATGATCGTTCAGACAATTGACCTGATGGTTTTGTCCAGTGGCAGATGAACTTGCTATGCCCCTAGATTTTAAAAAAAAAACAAAATAGGGGCGGAACGCCAATTTCATGCGATTTGAGCTGACGTTAAATCTTCCTTAAAATTGGAATATTCCAACGAAGCGATCGTGCCGAAGTTCAATCACTAAGCATCTCGCAACATAACAATGTTTTTACTCAATGCAATCTAATGAAAGTCCAAAAAGTCAACAAACAACAATGATTATCCCTCTAAATCTATGCCATCAAAATATAACTCTTAATATTCAGTTACATATCAAAATTCAAAAAATCACCCCCCCCCCCCCCAAACAATAATGTTTCGAAACCCTGCAGTGCAATTTTTGCCTTTAGATATCGACGAGTGTCTCATGTCCCCTTGTGGCGACCTAGCAGGCATTCCCCCTTGCATAAACACCCCCGGAGGATACAAGTGCAACTGCACTGACACTACCATGTCCAACGACACCACCTGTGTCCCAGTGGACAACTGCAGACAGAGGTGGCACTCCGCATACGACTACGACTGTCCTTTCATGTCCAGGTGCAATGAAACGAGAGAAGGATACGAGTGCAAATGCGTCGACAAATTTGAAATGATTGACGGAAAGTGCGAAGGTAATTTTCATTCAAATCATTTCAGCTTCCGAGACCGTTCTCGACATTTTTTTTCCAAAAAATATTTAAACTTTGGTAAAGCTGATTTTTGAGCTGCCGGGAAACTACTGGCCTTCTCCCACTTCATACCAAGTGAAGAACATAATTTTGCCAAACTTTTTTGACAGCTCATAATTATCTTGCAAGTTAAAAGTTAAAGAAAGAGGAGAGAGAAGTTTTTATTGTTTTATTTCCTAAAATTTTTATTTTTTATCGGTAACGCAGTGAATGATGAAAATTTTTTTCAGTCGTTGTTTTCTGATGCGATTTTATTACAAAACAGACTTGGTTTAGAGGACTTTGTGGAAAATTAAGAACTGTCTATATACAGTCTCGTGATTTACAATAGTTCAGTACAGCAATACTCTGGGTGGTCGGCCCGGGCGATGAATTTTGACCACGTTGAAGCCATACGTTCTCTTAAACATTACAGTATGGTTTGATGTATACCTTACGGTCATCTGTCTTTAGATATTGATGAATGTGATGATAGTTCAACATGTGCTGACGATGAGCTCTGTGTCAACCTGTACGGTGGCCATGTCTGCTACTGTCCCGAAGGATTCTTCCGAAACTCTGCCAAACAGTGTGAAGACATTAATGAATGTGACATCCCAGGATATTGTGTGGGATCTGGCCAAGAGTGTACTAACACACCTGGTTCCTACGATTGCTCTTGTCTCTCGGGATTCAAACGAGATGATCGCAACGGAAGCATTGCTTGTGTGGACGTTAACGAATGCGAAGAGGGAACCACGGACCCCTGTCAAGACGTCGAAGGAAGCGTCTGTGTCAATTTGGTCATTGATCAGGACTCAAGTAAGTAGCGCAGATTACTCAGGGTTGTATATACTTTTTCTAAGGTTTGTCCCTATGCTTAAGAAATGCAAGCGCTAAATCTTTTTGTATGTTTCTAACTTATACCAGGTTAGTTTTAATAATTCATGGTTTCTCTTCACCAATTAATGATTTTTTTGAAGACCTTAAAACTACTAAGTACTATTGAATTAGATACAAATTTGGCAAATTTTAAGTTTTTATGATTCATTCGGCACCGGCTTTGAACAAAATGATTAACTTGCTTTATTGGTTTTTTATGCGTAATAATGGTTCTAGTTGTTGAGTCTTACCGATGACCTAATTATGTAAATATTCAGCGACCTAAAAGTTATTCTTGAATATTTTGCCATTTAATTTTTGAGGGTTTTTGTATTTTTTTTTCATATTTGAGACATTGACAACGAAAAATAACAATTGTGTCTCGGTTTTTGATCTTTTTTAATTTCAATCAATTCTGTGTGTCATTTTGATGTTTGTCTCGTCACCTCTAATAGCTGAGAGGTTTTTTAGTAGAATCATGTTTTATTATTATGAATTTTTTGCCTTGAAATTTTGTTATCGAAAACTGTGAACAGCGGAACTTTTAATGAGCAAGGACTTTGCAAGTTTTTCTATTCCTTACGATTTTTATATTAATTGATCTCAAACAAAGTTTTTAGCAATCATATTGGCCCTGTCGCCTTTTCAACGCATTTTTTGCTTCACTGATTTTTCTTTCGACTCTTTTGACTTCGTCCTCAAAAACTTGATAAATAGTTAACGCTGGGAGGGCATTAATTTCTCTTAGAGCCTTACGCCTAACCAGTGTCTAAGTGTGCGAATTACAAAAACTGTCATGAGAAAACAATTTTGTGGTGCAAGAGGGTGGTTCTTAGTCTTGAAAGTCTGACCCCCCTCAAATGCGAGCATTCCTAAGCCCCAGCTGTGTATTACTGAATCCAACCATTCGCCGATCGTTTGAGAGCAGTTTGCTTGATGTTAGTTCGTTATGTTATTATTTCCTGACTGGTTTGTAGCGCCTACAGAAAATATTTTACTTTATCGACGTTGCTTTTTTATTCAGTTTTTTGTCTTTCTGGCTTTTTTCGTTATTTTTTTTCTGTCCAGGTTGATAATTTAGGGAAGGAATATCTATCTTGAGGGTCTGATTTTTACTTTGGAGGTTACTTTGATTGCGTTTCACGACTTGCGCTACTATGTTTGTTTATGATTCAAGATTTTGTTGCATGAGATGTTTCGCTCTTTTCTAAAAAGCGCTTTTTGTGCTTTTATGGTAGTACATGACTTCTCGTTTTTTCGGAATCGCTTTCGCTAGATTTAATAGGAATTTTTGGAATATACTTAGAATATTTCAATCAAACTTAAACAGCTGATTAATTACTTATAAATTATTGAAGTATCTGTCGTACTAAAAAATCTGACTTTTGTATTTTTTCTGTGGTCCGGTTATTTTCATCGGTATGTTGAATTTTAAAGGTCTACCAACTAATCGAATCTGGTTTCTGGCAATTTGCTTGCTATGTTTTTTAATTGGGCTTTTTTTTGGGTCTCGGCCACCTTTCTCAATCAAGCGCTTGCATCAGAACAGCTCGCGCTGCTCTATTCGCCTTGCTTATGATATTTTTTTTGGGACAGGTTGTTTAAATTTTCTTTAATACTAATCAGTATTTGCTTTTTTAATTTGTTACGACTCTACTGTAGCGAAGGGTCTTGATTTTGATAACTATGGAGCTGGGCCAGCAGGCTCTTTTGGATTTCTTGGACCATCACCTTTGAGTTGGGGACCATTGCTGATTTATCGCTTTTTAAGAGTGCAAGTAATTTGAAATATATTGGCACGCGTTTTATTCAATTGTTTTCATGTATTTTTGATTTTTGTCACTGAGAAGTTGAATTGCAGTAGTAACTTTTGTGATTCCCGATTGGAAAAAGAGGGCAATTAGTAAGATAAAACGTTTTCTCAAAAGGCTTCTTAAGTGAAATGATTAAACCGTGTTCGATTAAATCGTTCGTCACGTGCGACAGTTTACCCTGTTTTCAATTCTTTTGTTAGCTTTCTTTAATTATTCCCCTCAGTTCTGTTTTCAGTGTCTAATTCTATATCTGCGATGTAAATTGCAAGTTGGATTTAATAATTCATATTTTCTCTTCACCAATTAATGAATTTTTGGAGACGTAAACCACTAAGCACTAATGAATTAGTTACAAATTTGGCAAATTTTAAGTTTTTTTGATTCAATTGGCACATTTTGGCTTCGGCTTTTAACAAAATGACTGACTTGTTTTATTGGTTTTTTAAGCATAACAAAAGTTTTGTTCTGATTTCTTGAAAGGTGTTGTTTAGTTCTATCCGCCGTTCGATGAGTTCTATCCGCCGTTTAGTTCTATCCGCCGAAACCTTTTGTAAATTTTGCCATTTAGTTTTTGAGGGTTTTATTTGTAATTTTTTCATTTTTGAATCAATGACACCGAAAAATAACAATTTTGTTTTGATTTTGATATTTTTAATTTCAATCACATCTGTAAGTCATTTTGATGTTTGTCTCGTCACCTCTATATAGCTGAGAGGCCTTGTAGTTGAATGATGTTTTCTTATTATGAATTTTTGGCTGAAAATTTGGTTATCGAAAATTGTGAACAAAGAAATTTTCAATGAGCAAAGACACTGCAAGTTATCCTATTTCTTATTATTCTTTTATCAATTGCTCTCAAACAAAGTTTTTGGCAATTATATTGGTCCTATGGCTTTTTAACGCATTTTTTGCCTCAGGTTTTCCTCTGACCCTTTTGACTTCGTCTTCAAAAACGGGATAATTCGGTAACGCTGAGGGGGCATTAATTTCTCTTAGAGCCTTACGAATAACCGTTGCCTAAGAGTGCGAATAACCAAAACTGTTACGAGAAAACAGTTTCGTGGTGCAAAGGGTGGTTCTTAATCTTAAAAGTCTGACCCCCTCCTCAAATGCAAGCATTCCTAAGCCCTAGCTGTGTACTACTCAATCCGACCATTCGCCGATCGTTTGAGAGCAGTTTGCTTGATGTTAGTTGGTTATGTTATTATTCCCTGACTGGTTTGTTGCGCCTACAGAAAGATTTGCATTTTTACTTTTTGTTTGATTTGGATCTGTTGTTTTTTTTGTTTACTTCAAGTAAATATTTTACTTTATCAACGTTGCTTTTTTATTTAGTTTGTCTTTCTGGCTTTTTCCGTTAATTTTTTCTGTCAAGGTTGATCATTTAGCAAGGGAATATCTATCTGGAGGGTCTGGTTTTTGACTTCAGAGGTTACTTCGATTATGTTTCAGGGCTTGTGCTGCTATGTTTGTTTATGAGATTATCAAGATTTTGTTGCATGAGACGGTTCGCTCACTTCTAAACAGCGCTTTTCGTGCACGGTAGTACATTGCTGCTTTTTTTTCCGGAATTGCTTTCGCTACTTTTAATAGGAATTTTTTGTTTGTACTTAGAATATTTCAATCAAATTGATATAGCTGGTTAGTTACTTATAAATTATTGAAGTATCTGATCGTACTAAAAAATCTAAATTTCGTACTTTTTTATGGTCCGGTTATTTTCATCGGTACTTTGAAATTCAAAGGTCTACCAGCCAATAGCATATGGTTTCTGGCAATCTGTTTGCTATGTTTCTTAATTGGGCACTTTTTGGGTCTGGGTCACCTTTCGCAATCAAACGCTTGCATTAGAACATTCTGCGCTGCTCTATTCGCCTTGTTTATGATATTTTTTGGGTAAAGGTTAACAAAATTTTCTTTAATTCTAAGCAGTTTTTGCTTTTTTTAGTTCGGTACGACTCTCCTGTAGCGAAGGGTCTTTATTATGATAGCTACGGAGCTGGGCAAGGAGGCTCTTTGGGATTACTTGCACCATCCGCTTTGAATCCATGGGTGGTTGACTTGCCTCTCCAATTTGGAAAAACGTTCTACGTCAATTACAAATTCACTGACGACTCTCTTGTATTTGTCAAATCTGTGGCAGTGCTTCAAAGGCGATGGGATGGCAACTCGTGTAAGTGGTTTGTTACAGAATAGTTTGTATTTTGTAAGATTAGCAGAAATAAAATAACTAAATTACTTTACATGCTATCATTGTGTAGTGTTGATAAAATTTAATTCTTCTCCAAAAGCTTACACCACTAAGCAGCACAATTGATCCTAGATAATTATTCAATCCGTGAATTTGAAAATATTATCGATTGATAAACCTCATGTTGGTTGTTTAGAACAACTAATCTCTAATCTTCAGTTCATTTGCTTATTATTTTTTGGTCAATTGTTCACTGCCAGTGATAATCGATTAGATGGAATAATATTCAATATTAATCGCAGAATCATCGAAAGAAAATATTAGCAAAGAAAATATTACTGTGAGGTGTCGAACAGAGGAGCAAAAAATAAGAGCCCCCTATTATTCCCGGAACAAATCCGAATGGTTAACTTGTAAAAACTTGCAAGTTCCCTGCAAGCTCTTACAAGGCGATGCATGACCTTCAAAGTTTTTCTGCAAAACCTTGCAAGTTTTGACAATTCTAACAACAGATATGATTTCTCCCTATACTGTACAAAAAACAATAAAACATCGCAATATATGGATGTACACATATTCAATATTCTGCGCATCGAAAAAAAATCAGAGAATTATTAGTCTAAAGCATCAGACAAGGAGGCTCGGTAATATGTTTTTGCACATAATGTTCCGACCCCGCTCATCCACGTTTTCGGCATAATTGTCTACCAAATGAGGAACCGATAGAAAACCCCCAAACCTTGAAGTAATTTTCAAGAAAGAATTTGGTGTAAGAACAATTGGAGTGAAAACGCCGCGATAGATTGACGTGATCTGCCATATTTAAGAAAGCCTGTCAAGACAAACAACAAAATCAAACAACAACTACAAACTTAAATTACATCCAAAACCTGTTCATTTAAGAAAAAACTTAATACCAATGTCAAAATAGCGTCACATGAAACTGAACAAAATAACTTGTACTTCATTAGAAAAGATATGAGATCAGTCCATAATAAGACTCGGTAACAATTAGACTAAAAAGAACAAAACCCGCAAATTTAAAAATTCGCTTATAGTTTTAAAATCAATTAATTTCAAAGTACTGAAAATCATTAGATGTCAACTGAAAAAAGCCAACAGGTTTATGGTCACCTATGCCTATATAGAAGGGCATTGAAAACTGTCATTATTGAAATTTTTATGCGGTTACAAAATCATCAACAAATAGAGACAAGAAACAAAAATTCAATTAAAGTTTACCAGAAAACGCTGTCGAGGCCGGAAAGCCATAGTTTGCCCCTCAAAATATGCTCCATTGTGCCTATGCGAACGCATATAATGTGGTATTTGACCTCTCGTTATTGAGATTAGGCAACAAGTAGCCGAAAAAAGGCAAATTAAGAAATACTTTTGTAATTTTCGAAAAACAATTATTTTCAAAGTCATGAAAGGCATTAGCTACAAATTGAAATATTTGAATAGGTTCATTTATTCAACCAATAGAAGCCCTTAGGTCTTTAATTTTTCAGAAAACGTCTTTTGTATACAAAAAGAACGTCAAATATAGACAAAAGTAGAAATTAATTCACTTTTTTTTACAGTAAATTTAAACAGTAAATTATTTTACTGGCTTCCACGCAATAAACCCGTGTCGAGCCAGTAAATTCGTGAAGATTTCCTTGAGAACTTTGGATTCTGTACATTTTTCTCTTTCCCTGGCCTTAATAAGGTCATATATGACATTCAATTAACGAGACTAGGAAACAAATAGACAATGAAAAGAACAAAAATGCGAAATTGAAAAGTGTTTTTTTTAATTTCTGAAAGCAATTGTTTTCAAGTCATGAAAAGAATGAACCATCTACTACAATCTGAATTGGCTCATCTGTTCCTCCATAAAAAACCAAGGAGACCTGTCACTATCCAGGAAATACAACTTAAAGACAAAATAAAAACGACAGTTAAAGACAAAAGTAAAAAATTCAAATAGTTTCTTAAAGAAAGTGATGTCGACGTTGTTTTAAGCCATAATCTATAACTTTAAGGATTTTGATAAACTCAATGAGGTCTTATTCTGAACGCCATTATTGTGAAATGTTAACTGTCAATAATTTGATAATATGACAAAACGAGAAAACATGTAAAATGGGCAGTTGCCTAAAAATAAAAAAAATGAGAATTCTAATAGTGACAAAGGCAGAAAAGCATGACTTTACGCGTGAAAACACAATAAAGATTTAAGTTTAATTCAGTAGAAAGAAGAAACATTCTTTCTTTGCTGACACTAAGCTACAAGTTGACCAAAATAAGAGAAAAATAGTTGCGAAGCCATTGTTAATTTAAAGTCATATATTTTGAAAGTCAAAAACGACCATAAGCTTTCGTGTAAAAAAACTAGATACAATAATATGGAACTGCCTATAAAGCCAACTGGACCTATCACCAGCGAGCTTTGATTCGAATTGTTCTGCTCTTAAATTAGTGTAAAAAAGGACCGATTTTTTTTTAAAAAGACCGACTGGCTACAATTCGTCCGAATTGTTTTTTGGATTGCAACAGTCCAAGATTGGACCAAAGCTAATCTTGCTATTTCGGTTCCCCCCTTAAGAACACTTAATTGTTGCGAATGTATTTGGTATAGATAATTTGTTAGTTAAAAAAATCAAAAATAAACGCTGTCTTTCTGATGATCATCGAGTAATGTTAGCAAAAAACGGCAAAATATTAATTACAGACCGCTCTCATTGGAAGTGGAAGTAGGACTAGCCCCCTTTGGAGTTTACAAAGATTGTGTTAGTGGTTTTTGGGTGCGTGCATCCGGCAAATTTAATCAAAGTGGACTAAAGAAGTTTATTTTGTGCTTTTTTTGATGAAAAAGGCTGTTTGAAATGTTTAGCCAAAAATTTAGTCAAATTTAAATCAAAGTAGTCAATCCCATCCTATTTGTCGTAAAAATAAATAAACAATACTAGTGTTAAAGATTTTAGTTATTTTTGCAAAACTGACAAAATTTTAGGCAAAAATTCCGGAAAATGTGAATAAAAATAGCGCAAATCGTTGTAATGTTCCCAAAAATTTAAACCTTGTTAACTCGCTAGAAAACGAAGTTCAAAAGAATATTTTTATTCCATATTTTACGCTGGACGGGCTTTCAATGATACCATGCACAACTCTCTACGATAAATATATCGATCGGTCAAAATTGATTGAACAAAAAAACCCATTTGAGTATATAGTTCCTCCCCCCACCCCCCCCCTCAAGAGGGGTCGGGACAAAAAGGAGTCTTTCCATCTTTTTATTTCATTTTCTCTTTTTTTGTTGACGGGTTGACGATGGATTAATGTCCTGACTATCAAAAATGGTTTATATAAGCACGCACGCACACCGAGAAAGAGTACAATGAAAAACAGCGCTAACGGTGAGCTAAGAATAAGAAAAAGTAAGCTGAATACAAATTTCGCAATGAAAACTTTTTTCTCGAATTATGTTTCTATGTCGAGAAAATTTGCCCAAAATTTTTCAACCTCGTAAGCAATCTTCTTTCTTTTTGTTTCAAACCACGATAAAATTGATATACTTTGTTTGATGCTTCCACAAGTAGTCCCACTCATATAACTGGCTTTTTTCTAATAACAAGTAAATCATAAATTTCATTTTGAGATGCTGTCATTTATCTTACATTTGACACTGGAGTTTAAGTGGTTTTTAATTTTGTCAAATTCCCACTCTCTGAACTTTTTAAATTCGGATTATAAATTCTATGTCTCGGCTTGAGAACTTTCTTATTTAAGTTGTTTTAATCATAGTTGAGTATTATGACGGGAGCCCACAAATCACGGTCATGCTGATTACTAAATCATATAACTTATATCAAATGTTTCCTAATTGCTAAATGGCGACATGAAAAATATCCGCAACATAATTTTGCGCAAAACTGGGCCGATTTGGGCGGTTTAATTTTTGCCGATGATTTGGGATGAAAATTTCCTCTGAATTTCCTCTGAGTTTTGACAATTCTAACAACAGATATCAATTCTGCCTATATTGTACAAAAAACATCTAATATTAGACTGAAAACAACATCGAAAGCTTCCTTAAAAAAAGAACTTAAAGAATATTTTTGGAAAGAATTTTTGAAGGACCCAAAAGTAACAGATATAAAAAATGACATTGAGAGTATTAGATTTTAATTTTAATTTTTAATCTTCACGATGTACATATAAAATTGTGAGAACATTTTATGCTCGCATTTTAGGCCGTTTTTTTAATAATCTTTTACCATTTGCTTTTTATACTTATGTGTACCAGAGGAAATTAACAATGTTCCTTTTTTTGAATTGAGCTATAAATCCTCAGAATCAGTTTCTCCGAAACATGTTAGATTTGTAAGAGCTAAGGTGTAAATTATGACAAAATTATTTTTTAAGTTAATTTGGAAAGCGCAATAAATTTTTATTTGAGTTCTAAATTATGATTATTAATAGCCGCCCTCATCTTAGCCGGCTATTATTGCGCTCGTATTTTTACAATTCAAAGAATTTGAATTGTATTGGGGCGCTGTCTTTTTTTTAAGATCTGTTCACACATTTTCATGATTTTTGAAGTCAAATTGGAGTGGTGATTTTGGTCACGCCGAAACAGGAAATGGAGCGAAAAAGCGAGTGGTTTTGCGGCGTGAATTTTTTTCGCTCTAATTTTAAAGTAGAGTGAGAAAATGGTGTTTGAACAAAAATTTGCTTTCTCCCTAGTGGTTTTTTTGTTCGCATGCGGCAATTTCACTTTGATTTTTACTGTTTTTTTAGTTTTTTGGATAGGATTGTTTTCTAACTGGTTTTCCCAATCCATTCACAGCTCATTCTAGGCCTAGTTTTTTGTTTGAATTGAATTTTCATTTCTCGCAAGTTGTTTTTTTGTTCAAATGCGGCATTTTGACATTGATTTTCTGTTTTCTTATTTTTTTATCTGATTTTTTTTTCAAAATGGTTTTCTGAATTCACTCATAGTCCACTCTTGGTCTAGTTTTTCTGTTTAGTCAATGAAAATTCTTTGAATTGTACGTCAGGACTTGTCCTGCTATGTTTTTTTACTTCGTCAAACTTTTTTTCGCTTTACCATTTTGCCGCTTTTTCGACATTTTGCGTGAAATCTTTTTGACTTCTCTAGGCTAGTTTCTCTCTTCTCTCATTCTGCTAAAAGTGAATTTGCACATCAGTTGCTAAGCAAAGCAATTCAAAATGAACAGAGTCGGTATAAAAAATTGAAGTCAGAAATAGAAACGGGATAAACCCATAAAGCCCAATTTTAGATGCCCGCTATTTGAACGTCGTTCCTATAAGTCTTAGTTACCACCTCTAATGCTTATTGGTGTTGATAGTAGCCCCTGTAGCCTCCCTCTAAGAAACAGAAGTATGTTCAACTACGAAATGCCATCAAAATAAATCGGACTTAAAAAATGTTTTTGTACAAAAATCTTTTTTTTTCAATATATTCTATTCGTTCAATCCCAATCATGCTTATTGGAATCAACGGCGGCTATTTTCCGGCAATCTGCCGGGTATGTTTCTAATTGCATTGCAGAATTACATGTTACACTTTTCTCCAATGGACAGAACTTGTACACAGTATGTGGTTTTGAGTTGTTTTTTAAAAGTTATTTGTATTATGCAGTGAGAGCGAACTTTACAACTGGGGCCACAATGTCTGTGTGTGGACCCGAAGGGTGCAAAGAGTGTCCAATGAAAGTACCATTTCTAGCGCAGACAGCAAGGTCGAGTTACGTCATAGTCCACTGCCACATTATCGGCAACTACATCAAACTTGAGACATCTGGTCGATACCTGTACGTAGGGGAGAAAGCACTGGCTGCCTATTCACTTCGTGAGAACCTTCTTCTTATTGCCAACACCCCCCCCCCATTCAGTGACATGTTTTTCTTTTACCTAATAAAATATGAAAAAAACGTGCTGTTTGTGGTCTTTTGTATGATATGATGAGGCAGAAGTAGACATCAATATTAAATATAGTGTTACAAGGGTATGAAAGATCGTTATATATATATATATATATATATATATATATATATATATATATATATTAAAATTTAACTGACTGAGTGAGATAAGAGGTTTGGGTAAAAATATACAAGCAGTTTAGAATGAGGGAGTCTCTTTGTAACAAGTTGATCCAAAATTCTTTGCTGAAAAAATGCGGTACGAATCATTTAAGGTTGAAAGTGGTTTTTTTCGCTGTTTTCGAATTTAGTTTAGAAGTTAACAGCAATTATTTCAGGCATGTTTGTCTTTAAATGCGATTTTTTTCATTGATCATTTTTACGTCTGACTAATTGTCTGACTAATTAATGACTCAATTCAGTTAAAAAAAAGAGTCAAATCAAAATTGCGCCCAATTTGATTTCATTTCTGCTCTTATTTTCACGGTGTGTTGGTCTGTATTAAGATCCGAACATCATTGGTGCCCTTCAGCCCTCAAAACACCAATTTTCTAAAATTACACCCTATGCCCACTGAAGCCAGCAACAGATGAATGCAAATTTTAGCTCATTAGAAAACGAGACCCAACCCCGTCGTTATTACTGGTTGAATGTTTAATCGAATCAGCTGAAACTGCGAATTAAATTAGAATAATTTTTGGCTCGTAGAAAAGTAAGTCTTTCAATTTTTTATTTTTTGAAAAATTTGTTTCAATCTCAACGTCCGTGTGGACGGTGGCTACTATTTGCGGGTAATCTCCACTTTGATCAAAATGTCTGTGTGATCTATCGCTAGGATTGATAAATTGTTGGCATCAAAAGCTACCGAGGGAGTTCATGGATCTTTTTATAGCTGCAAAGCTGTAAGCTTAGCGTAGCTATATTGCGGTGCTCTCGGTTTTTTACAATTCAAAGAATTTGAATTGTATTGGGGTGCTGTCTTTTTACGACTCGAAGAGGAGTATTGGAGAAGTCCTTTTTTTAAATCAATTTTATTGGAGTGAATTTTGAAGCGGGAAATGAAACACGTGAAAAATTTCGGAGTGATTTGGTTGCTGAACAAAAGTGAAGAGCGGAGCGAAAAGAGAGTGGTTTTTTTTTCATGCCGCTGTTTTTGAGAGAGCGAGAAATTGATGTGTGAAAAAATTTTCGATGAGCGGGCGAAATTTTTTTGTTCACGTGCGGCATTTAAAAGCAGTTTTTATGCAATTTTTCTTGTTTATGAGGTTTGATTATAATATTGTACTGGATTTGAGCTCGTTCTGATAGGAATTGAAGGTTTCAAGTAGGTAATTTGAGTTTTATGCAAATTTGGAGGTTTTTGATCAGTTTTGCTGATTTTTCGATGAAATTTAATTTATTTTGGCCTTTTGTTTTGGTTTACTGCTTTAAGTGCAATTTGCATAGAAGCTCGTTGCATAGAAACTCAAGGAAAATGAGGGATACAAATTAATTGAATTTTTGTTGCTATAAAACATTTTTTTTGAAGAAAATTGAAAGAAAAATTGAGAATTTTTTACCACTTTTTTTTTGCTTTTTTTCGTTTTTTTTTTCAATCTTAGAGATTTTTTTAGCTTGTTATGACTTGCCCATTATTTCGCGAGCATTTCATTGCTCTATTTGCTCAAAGTAACTTTCTTTCGCTTTATTTTTTCTTGTAAAATTTAAAAAAACACCTTACTTTTTCTCGTTTTTTTGTTCAATTTGGTTTTAAATGTCTTTTCTATTCTTCCTCAACCTTTGATAGCATTTGGGGAGTTTTCTAGCGAAATTCAGTTGTTGTAGGTTTTTTGATTGTCTCTCATTTTGATTGGTGTTAGTTTCGAGTTGTTTTTGTTAAAGAAAATGGAGTAAATCAGAGCAAATTTTGGCCACTTTTTGTCTTTTTTTGTCTATTTCTTCCAATTTAATTTTTTTTGGTAACTTTTTCTCAATAAAGAGCATTTTTGTAGGTTTCGATACAATGAATTTGCACTTGAAGGCTTAGCAGGGCATTTTTCATTTAAACAAATTATACAAAATTCTAATTCGTCAAAGAGTTTTTCTTAGTCTTTTTTTTAGTTTGTTGTTTAACGTTTCTGCAAGTACTAGGTGGGCGATTGATCTAGCCAAATATATAACTAATTGATTTCGAGTTATGGATGGGAAGCCGCATGTTATCTTTTTGTGGAGAATTTTGTTTAGATTTTCAGAGAATAAATTTTTTGATTTTGTCCTTTGTCAAGTTTCCAGTTCTCCAGACTTTTCTCTGTGAATTGGTTACACTGTCTCTCAATTGGTAATATGCTGGGCATTTGATTAGTGAGAATAGTCAGATTTCTACTTTGAGGCGTTTCCGGAATTCTTCCGGCTATGTTTTTTTAAGATCTGTTCACACATTTTCATGATTTTTGAAGTCGAATTGGAGAAGTGATAATGGTCAGGCCGAAACTGGAAGTGGAGCGAAAAAACGATTGGTTTTGCGGCGTGAATTTTTGTTGCTCTAAATTTAAAGTAGAGTGAGAAAACGGTGTTTGAACAAAAATTTGCTTTCTCCCTAGTGGTTTTTTGTTCGCATGCGGCAATTTTACTTTGATTTTTACTGTTTTTTTAGTTTTTTGGATAGGATTGTTTTCTAAATTGTTATGTCAATCCATTCAAAGTCCGTTCAAGGTCTAGTTTTCTGTTAAGTCAATGAAAATTTTTTGAATTGTACGTCAGGACTTGTCCTGCTATGTTTTTTTGTTTCGTCGTCCGACGCTCTTTTTTCGTTTTACATTTGTTCACACCGCAAAGCTAAAAAAGTCAAATTTTCTGAATGACTTCTTCCTCTCACTAACGGCATTTGCGCGCGTGACGTCATTTCTCACTCGCTTTTGCGAAAGATTTTAGGTTGTTTGCGTGATTAGATTTTGATCATGCGTGACTTACCTCACTCAATAAAATGACTTTTGCACTTTAAAACTTAAGTTTAATTTGAATTTGTTTAAGGTCAAAGAATCTCCTATGTGCAGTAAAGGTCCCTAATAAGAGACTTCTGTGGAATGAACTTTAACAAGTTTTATTAATTTATCGCTGAATGTTTTTTAGCCTAGTTTTTTGAGCGGCGTCGATTTTTTTTCAATTTAGATCTGTATCTGTTTATCTCTATTTTATGGCACGCAGGTCTATTCTTTCGCAGCTATTCCGGCAATCTGCTGGCTATGTTCATCTGAAATAGAGAAAGCTGAAATTGAGAAAAGGAACAGAAAGCAGAAGCATTGAGTAGTGAAATTTCTCTTTTTCTCCTCAAAAAAACAAAGAGGCTCGGTTACGTGCGGTCGCATATAAAATTTCGACCCCGTTTAACTACGCTATCAATTCAAATGTCTCATATAGGGAAGATATAAATTTTTCGAATGTTCATATTTTTAGTTGCTCTCAAACGAAGTTTGTAGCAATTATATTAGTCCTGTAGGTCTTTTTTATGCGATTTTTCGCTTGACCGATTTTTTGTCTGACGCTTTTGACTTTTCGTCCTCAAAAAGGGGATAAACAGGTAGCGCCCAGTGGGCAATAAGTGCTCTTAGAGCCTTTAGCTCTGTTTCAACTCAAACTGTTTTGGAGACTTATACTTATGGTGTGAAGGGCGGTTCTTAGAGGTTGAAGACACCCCCACTATTGCCCCCCACCCCAGTGTTGCCCCCCAATCTCCCCCCTCCCCCTCCGTGGCTAGCTACTGACGAACAACCGCTGGCTAAAAACTCAAATTTATACTTTTTTGCAATTTTTTTCAAGCTTTCTGAAAATTTCTGACATTTTTTTTCTTTTTATCAGCACTAGAAGTCAAAGAACCTCCTCTAGGGTTTGATAATAGATTACTGCATTGTTTCTAGTGGTAATGGATTGGTTTCAACATTTTAACGTCCCGAATTTTAGCAATTTTTTGACAAAACGTGCGATTTTTTCAAATTTTTTGACATTTTGTCCTTATTCAGGTTTTTCCGGACCCAGGGAGCTGTAAAAATCTTCAGGGCGTTGATAATAAGATACCGACAAATTTCTAGTGGGCATGGAATAGTTTTTCCACTTTAATGTCACAAATTTTACCAATTTTTTTTTAAAACTTGCTTTTTTTCAAGTTTTTTTTTGAAATTTTTTGTTTTTTTTCAGATTTTTTCAGCCTCAAGAGCCAAAGAACTTCCTCCAGGTTTTGAAAAAAGGTTATTGAATAATTTTTAGATTAAATGGAATGTCTTGCAAGATTTTAACATCTCGAATTTCAGCATATTTTTGATATTTTTAGCCATTTTTTTCCAGTTTTTTTGAAATTCATACTCATTATTCAGTTTTTTTGAACCTCAAATGTCAGAAAGCCTCCGTCAGGGTTTAAAAATAAGTTACTGGAAAGTTTATGTTGGTTATAGATTAATTTTCATCTTTTTAATATCACAAATTTAGAAATTTTTTTTTATAAAACTTGCAAATTTTTTTAAGTTTTCTAAAAAATTTTTGTCAATTCTTAGGTTCTCTATCCTCAAGGGCCATGGAACTTCCTCTAGGTTTGATAATTTACTATTGCATAGTTTATAGATGTAATGGAATGTTCTTCAAGATTTTAATAGCACGATTATAAGCAATTTTTAAAAAATATTTGCAATTTTTCATACTTTTGATTTTTTCCGCCAACAGAGGCCCTCGAACCTCCTCCAAGGTTTGTTAATAAGCTGCTGCATAGTTTCTAGGGTTTATGGGATGGTGATCATTATTTTCTATGACTCCAGTTTTTGTAACATTTGGATAAAATTTAAACTTTTCAAATTTTTGGAAAATTTGTATGTTCCCAGTGTATGGAACTTTATAAGCCTGTGAAACTATTTCTGGCTTGAAACAGGGTTAACGGATAGTCTCTTGAGACAATGAATTGGTTTTTAAGATATTAATGTCTTGCTTAATGTCAGCATCTTCTTTGCGTAATGTCATCATCTCTGATCCTCATTATCAATGAGTTATAGTTGAAATGTTTTTTTATCATAACTGATCTAACAGGCACTTTTTTGGAAACCATTGTTAATTGCTCTCAAAAGCAATTTGTAGCATATTTATAAACCCTGTTAGTCTTTTATGCAATTTTTCGCTTGGCCGATTTTTCGTCTGACCCATTTGACTTTCGTCTGCAGAAACGTGATAAAGATGTAGTGCCCTGAGGTCACTAAACCGTGGCTAGCTGTTAACAAAGCCAACCGCTCGCCGGTCGTTTGAGAATATTTTGCCTGACAATAGTCGGTTTTGTTTTGAAAGTGTTTGACGTATCCATTTGCAAAAAAGATATAAACTGAAATCACTAAACAAATGTTTAAAAAAGTATAGCTAACAAGCAGACGAGAAAACCAATAGAGCAAAGTCATGAAAACCATTAGCTATCAATTGAAATCTTTAAAATGCTCCATTTTTACCTACATATGAGGCAAGTCATTGAGACCTATAATTATCCGAAATGTTATAAGGCTACAAAAAACAATTACTGAAAAATTAAAGTAAGTTTAATTTTGCGAGAAAATGGCGTCGAAGACGTTGAAATGATTATCTTTCCACTGAAAACAATGAATATAAAAACTGCGTTTTTTACCACCATTGATGAAATATGTGTCTTGTCGTTTAAGTGTCGTCCTTTTGATAATCGGAAAAGACAGCAAAAGAACCTCAGAAATGGTAAAATGTCCAAAATAAGAGAGTTAAAAAAACTCGTAGTATAAAAGCCAAAAACTATTATTTAAAAGATAAAGCAGCAATAAAGACCGATTGCTACTGCACTTTAAAGAGGTAGCAACCTCTATTTTTGCGCACAGGGTGACATTGAAATAAATAAAAGCTAGCAAAGCTGAAAAAAAAAATTTTTTGAAAACATTTTTTTTTAAAGTCGTTACAAGCATAAGTTTTCAAATAAAAAACTAACTAGAATAACTAATATCTGTTTAGAAAACCAATCGGACCTCTCGTTAGTAAAAAAACTGTAATATATCTCAAATACAGGCAGAAAATAACAGTGTTGATGACTAAAAAACGATAAGTTTGTGGCAAAAATCTTGATGTACGTTCATTAGCGTTCACGAAAATTTGATCTCTCGAAAATTGGGTCTAAAATTGAAACCATTTTGGTCTGTAATTAACATATAAAAAAGGCAGATTCTTTTTGAATAGACAGCGGCTCGTTACAATCCGATAATATTTGGATTTTAATTTTCCCCAACTGGACAAAAACTAGTTGTTCTAATGCTACCTTGCCCTGCCAATAAAAAACTTTGAAATAAACTTAAAACAGATAACTTGACAAGCAAGATGAACATATCAAAATAATTGACGAATTTTTGATAATTAATATATTAGCGTTGTATTAGCGATAAACAATTAGGTATCAAGGTAGAGCTCTATTTTTCAGCTGTAAAGTTTTTTTTGGCAATCAATTGCGTTTTCTCAAATGTAGTTAATAAATTAGCTCTTTATTTGTAGGCATTTTCGGTCCTTTTTCAATAACTGATAATGCCTCGGGTGGCTTTTTTTCAAATCAAACAAAAATTTTTTCTGTATCTTCAGATATTTATTAGTATATCTTTTTCGAAGGAAAATCTAGTGAGCAGTCGTTTTTTTTTTGTGTTCTGCAGCAATCAATTATGCCGGATACGAGTGCAGGTGTGGGTCAGGATTCGAGCTGATGAAACACCGATTCACAAACAGACGCAAGTGCATGGACATTAATGAGTGCATGAACCCTAGTGTTTGCGACAGCAATGCAGAATGTGAAAACTTGGAGGGAAGCTACAGCTGTTCTTGCAAGACTGGTTACATAGGAACTGGCAAACATTGCGAGCCGCTTTGTGGTCCATTGACATGCGGACCCTACAAGACCTGTGAAATTTCGCCCGATAACAAACCGGAGTGCAAGTGCCGCGTACCCCCGGGTCTCCAGGACCGACTCACTGGAGGCATGCTCTTCTGTGCCACAGACGGAGAGGAGTATACCTCTTTCACCCAGATGATCAACAAGTACTGTCCTCTGGACATTCAGGTACATCTGGACTACCCTGGACCGTGCAAGGATAGCTGCGACAAAATTACCTGCCACGGAGGCAGTAACTGTACATTCAACCAACTTCACGGGCGACCCACGTGCAGTTGCGACATGGAGTGTGACGAGGAGGTATTTGAACCAGGTAACGTCACCGATTAGTCTTTTGTTGATAGGGGCTAGGACTATAAATTTAAAGCGCAAAACTCATTTGGTAAAGCAAATTGAAAGCGTTATTTAATAATATGAAGATAAGAAACAGCCAGTTATCCTTTCGAACATACAAATTTGATTACCTTACATGTTTGCTTCTGGCATTATTAGTTGGTTGTTCATGCCATGTTACACGCACGGTCGTCTGTTGAGCGCTCGGCCGAACACTCTAAATAATTTTAAAGTGGAAGAAGGAGGCTCGGTAATCCACGTTCGCTCATAATGTACCTAATGAGACCTGTCACTTACAAGACATGTGTAACAGCAACAAACTTCAATTGCGACAAGAACTCGTGTCTATTTTTTATGCCTAAATATAAGAGTTTTTATCAAATTCTTTTTATACGATTTTATATATAAATAGAGTCTTTTTATACAATTTTTTGGCTTGACCGATTTTTCCTCTGACCCATTTGACTTTTTGTCCTCAAAAACGGCATAAACAGGTAGCGCTTGGAGGAAATTAAGTGCCTTTGAGCCTTACAGCTTACTGGTCTCTAAGTACGCGATTCACCGAAACTGTTTTGAGGAGACAATTTCAAGTTGTGAAGGGCGGTTCTTAGTCTTTAAAAATTGACCCCCCTCATTCACACCCCCACTCCCAGCCACCCGTCCACCCTCCTCCAAACTCGGCGATTTGGACCCCCCGCACATCCAACTCACCCACAACCCTACCTCCATCACTTGACCCCCACCCCCATTCCACTCACACCCACCTTATGCATCCCTAAGCCCCAGCTGCCTACTACCGAAGCCCACCGCTTGCCAGTCGGTTGAGATCAATTCGCCCGACGTTAGTCGGTTATGTTTCAACAATTTGTACATTGTTTGTAAGTATTTCTGGTAAATAGTTCATAATTGACGCCCTGTCTGAAATCTCCAAAACGCAATCAATTTTGCTAAAAGCAAATTGAGCAAGAGATTTGTGATTTCTTATTGATTAAATAATCACTCAAGTGTAAAATTAACTAAGAGCACTGGTAAAACACCTGATGCCAAAACTACGCTCATCCATATTTTGCATTAACTGTCTATCAAATGAGGAAGGCTAGGAAATTTTCAAAAATTCACATACTGTTCGAAAACCATTGCTGTATGAGTAAAAAAATGTTATAAATTTGAACCCCTATATGAATGAAATGATGCCGCACTAGAAAGCCTGCCATTAATGAGACTACGGGACAAGACAAACGGTAAAATAAAATCACATAAATCGTTGATTACGGACAGAACTGAATATGTATTTTTTAAAAAAAGCTTATTAGAAAAGACAAAATAGCATCAGATGACACCTAATGGAAACAAATTAACTTTAATTTCTTTAGAAAACTTATCGCACATTTTTTGAGAACAATTAATTTCAATGTCAAGAAAACCATTAGCCATCTATGAAATCAATAAGTGGATTCATATATGCTTCGATAAAAAGGCAGTCAGACTTTTCACAGAATATCTCATACGACCATAATAAATTGACAAATATAGTCAAAAATAAAAAAAACAATTAAATTTTGCAAGAAAACGATGTCAAAGCCGTTTAAACCATAATCTAGCCTCTAAAGCTTTGTATATGATCAATTGCGCTTTCTTTCAATGCTATTAGTGTCATATGCTAACAGTAATTAATGTAAAAATGTGCCGAGAAACACAATAGAACCTCAAATTTGGGTGGAAGTATAAAAACAAAAAAGTTTTTACTGTAACTCGTATCAGAGCCAAAAAACATTACCTACAAAATAGAACGACAATGGAGACAAAAAATTAATTTAGTTGAGAGAAAATGCGACCTCTATTTTTTGAAGCCAAGCTACAACATGTCAGAAATAACATAAGTGGCAGAGATCTAGAATTAATTTTTTAAAACAAAAAAGGTTGAAAGTCCTAACAAAAATAATTTTCAACTAAAATCTACTCAAAAGATTAACTTGTATTTCTATGGGAAGCCATTTGGACCTTTCATCAGCGGGTATGACTCATAAGAGAATAAAATGGAACCCAATACCAGATGAACTTAAAATGTCTTCAACAATTATGCTCAAACACAGTGTTGAAACAATAAAAGCCATGAGATGTCTGTCCACTGATAATTTAATATATGTTCTTTTTACCTCATTGAAATGTAAATGGGTTATCTCAGTCATCGGGATTTGGTTTGAAAACTTCCTGGCCAGGAAGTAACAAAAAAAACAGCGAAATATTTTAAAGACAGCTCCCGAATAGAAGCCATGTAATTGACATATACCCACGTTTAGACCAGAACTAGCCTTGCTATTGCTCGTCGTCCATCGAAAACGCTTAATTTCTCTATATGTTAGTGAAATAGATATTTTCACAATATATAGTGAAGGTCAATATATATAACAATTGATGATTTTTGGATAATTGTGGAGTCAACTTAGCGAAAAACAGGAGAATGTTTATTTCCAGAACACTCTCATAGGAAGGGGACTTAGACTATTTCTGGTTATTTTCTCTCGGAATTAATCTAGTTTGGGAAGTTTGTGTCAACGCAGTTTTTAGATTTGTACAAGTTGAATTTTGTTGAAAAAAGTTGAATTTGGCGAAAAAGTTGAATTAAACAGTTGTTAACCTAGTTCACGTGTTATGACTTTTTTATATATTCATAACTGAAATGATGAAAACCTCGTTCCATCAGTACCTGCAATGGGATATAAAAACGCGAAAAAAAGAGAACAGAAATACATGTGTGGCAACCATTATCGGAGGGCTAAGGATTAGATTCAATTGATTTTATTGTGTACTAAAAGCATGCAAATGTGTATTATAGTAAATGAAAATTCGTGATACATACAAAGTTCCGCGGAGAAAGTTCCAAGACCACTAAAACTCATCCGGGAATTTTCCTCAAAGAAAAATGGAATTGATAAAACGTGTGACAAATGTGTTTGTGAAACTCTCTGATTGCAAAGAGTTTTTCTTTTACCAGATTTGTAGAAGTCCGTCTTTTTAAGGAATATTTCCAACATAATTTTAATTGTTTAGTGTGTGGTAGCGATGGCCACACCTACGACAACGAGTGTCTGTTGAGGAAGAAGCGATGTCTCCTCAAACAGGTTGAGGATGGAACTGAGCTGGTCAAGACTATGAACGGAAAATGTCCAGTTGACTGCAAACTCAGCCACTGGTCCGAGTGGGGCGTATGCAGGTAACAACCCCCCCCCCCCCCCTAAATATTTGTAGATCGCCAGTCACACTTCGGCTGTAAAATGTTTTGAGTGTAGCCCGGGGATGAAAGTAACGGCGAGCTTAAAACCGAACATATGCAATGTTTGAACTTGCTCACTGTTCGATTATTTCAATGAAGCAATCAATGATCAATTCAAATATGCAATTTTAAATTTCTAAAGCACACAAAAGAGGTTTGTTTAAATTTAGGTTTCTGACATTAATTGTGTTGACGAATATTTGAAGATTCTATTTTGAGGAATGTTTTTTTTTACTGTTTATTCATGCTGCGCTGTTTTTTTTATTCCAATGACCTCTGTTCAATATTGGGCTGACTAATGCTATCATTATCCATTCTATGTACCGCTTCTTTTCTAGAATTTTCTCTTACATTCCGGGCTGTTATTTACTGAGTGGTTGGGTTTAGAGCTATCGATGTAAGAACGAACAGTGCGAGTGAGCGTGAGATAGACTGTGGCATTGGTAAGAGAGTGAGAACCAGGACCATCAGGCAACAACCCAACGAGAACGGAGCCCAATGTGGCGAATTCTTTGAGGAGAAATACTGCTACCTCGCACCTTGTCCAGATGGTACGTATGCGTTCGAAATATTTAATGCCTTAAAATGTACTTCTGCACAGACACCTGTCTACTTGCACAAACTGCAATGCTTCATTACACACATCCTGCATGAACGTTTTTAGAACTTAGGCCTTTACAATAGTATTAGCTGAGAATTTAGGTGTGCGTGCTCACGTGTGTGTGTATACGCGCGCGTGTGTGTGTGTATTTGTGAATGTGCGCGCTCATGTGTGTGTATATGTGTGTGTGTGTGTGTGCGTGTGTGTATGTATGTATATGTGTAATGCAATTGTGAGTTGTTTGTTCAGATGCGTGTTATGAGAAGACCACGTGTTCGGATGAGGGTAAATACAAAGTGTGCAGGTCTGGCCAGTGCATGTGTCCCGACTGTACTTTTGCAACGCCCACTGAAGTGTGTGGAGACAACAACCGGACCTACACAAGCGAGTGTGAATTGAGGGAGAAGGCATGCAAGAAAGAGATAACTGCCACTGCAGTCAAGTACGAGGGCAAATGCGAGCAAGCACGTAAGTTGCAAACCCTACATACACAACCCATTCAGTCTTAATCAGGTTTATCTTTCTCCCCCGAACTCTCTCTGTTTTATTATATGTATTTTACTTAAACTGCGGCATTCTGAATTTCACAAAGGGAAGGGGTGCCTAAGATTCACCCTTGATAGTTGCAGTCCTGTTAGTTAGTTTTACGATTTTTCTGCTTGACCGAATGAATTTTAATGAATTAGTTTTTGTGATTTTTTCACGCTTTACTTCATTTTTTGCGTAACCTCGAGCGATCGCATTCAGAATTTAAGGCAATTGAACGTGACGATATTAATCAGAAATACGAAAAGGTGCGTCGATTAAATCTGTGTTCGAATTATTTTTTGTTTTATTTTTGTTTCTAAAGTTCTGCAGTTTTCTAACTAGAAAGTTTTCGGAATTTACATGTCAACATAAATCAGTGAATCACTTTTTGGTTGAAATTTGAGGACAAACTCTTACTGAAGGTAAAGTAAACTAAAATTAAAAAATTATGGTTCCGACCACCTTTAGTGTGCGGAGTGGGGGGGGGACTAGATGCTCAACTAATTTTTGTTCAGTCAATTTTCGCCGATCGATATATATTCATCGTAGAGTTGTGAGTGGTATCGTCAGAAAGCTTGTCAAGCGTAGAATATCAATTTTTTTAAGATTTTTTGATTTTTTTCGAGGAGTTAGGGAGGCCTGAACTTTTGTTAACGTAAAGATAACTTCCATTGTTTTTTTCACACTTTTCGTAATTTTGTTCGAACCAACTTGGCTAAAGTTATTGTTAAATTGTTTACAACTCAGTGATTTCTTAGCCCACTTTGTTGAAACTGACAGGTTTTGCAGACGTCAAAAGTGCTGAAATATTTTCTGTTCATTCAGCTGAGGGCTATTTTTTACCTCTGGTTCCTATGAAACTGTTCTAGAACTAACAATTTTGCGGTTTTTCGCCGCATAAATCAATATCGAAACAATGCAGCATTAGTTTTTCATAGATTCCGTTGTCAAAATAACTTGCGCTGTTTTTTCTGGCACAATGACGCTTTTAACAGAGGCGCAGCAACAGGAAGGCCCTTTTTGGTCTTTTCGTTGGTTTCTGTAATGAAAAAGATTCGGATTTTCTTTTGGCTCTGTCCTTTTGAAAAGCCGCAAACCGAAAACTCAGGCTATTATTGGAGTTGTTATGTTTTTTTTCGTTGTACAGATTTTGTTATGATAACATGACGTCACAATGACTTCAAATCTGCTTTTTGTTCATTAGTTCATGCAATTTCAAGTGAATTACGTGCGTGAAGTTAATTTTTACTCTTAGTAGAGAGAGTTTTTTGTTCATTCTCGAGACTGTAGTCTAGGTCACACATGATCAATCGACTCTCAAATTTCGTTTCGTGACTCTAAAATTGATTTCTCTTAACTTTAATACAAGGGGATAAGGTCAGGAGAATTCTTTGGTTTACGAGGATTTTTTAAATTAGACTTCAAGATTTGCATAAGTGAAGTCACTTTTCACTCTATGTGGAGCGATTTTTTGTTAATTCACGTGACTGAGTTTTTGATCACTCGTGACTTACCTCACTGTCAAAATGACTTGGCTGTACTTAAACTCAGGCGATAAGGCGAGTGTGCCACTCTAATTAAAGGTTATTTGTGACCAACTAAAAGAAGCAGCAATAAATTATTCAGGTTCTTTACCAAACTATAAGATCTCAGCGTTTAACAGAAAAAGTTTCGTTTTTGGTCTGTTTATTTTACTGTTTTTTTTAGAGTTCAGATATACAAAGCTTTTTTCTATCTATAATCTTTGCAAAATTTTCCTGCCAATTTTTGGACAATATATTTTTTAAATAGAACGTGCCATAGAGAGGTGCCATATACGTTAAAACGAGGCCCAACAAAAAAATTTTATGTTTTTTCAGTAAAGCTAATCGTTTTTACGGCTCCGACAGTATTTTCATAAATTTTTATGGCTCCGACAGTATTTTAAAAAATTTTCAATAGTATTTTCATCGAATTGTTGAAATGCGTTGTTTGCTTCCTAGGGAGCTATAAAGCAAACTAATTTCAACTGATAATTAATGGTTTTTTCTAAAAATAAGTCGCTAATTATCCACATTTTATAATTTTTTTGATAATGGAATTTTTCTTATGTTCTCAGCTACTGTGGTAAAAATTTGGAGAAAATATTTTTTCCAATGGACTAGCGGCAGTAGCATGACATGTTTTAGAATAATTGTGCAATTTTACAAAATATAATAGTCGGATTGTATTGGGGAGCTGTGCCTGTTTTTAAAGAAGTTTCGGCGTTTTTTGTTTTTTTCGTCAATCAAAGACCAGAATGGTTTCAAATCAATGGTCAGTTTTTGAGAAATCAATTTTAGGGGTAAATAAAAATCAGAGAACGTACATTACAATTTCAGCGTAAAGCGTATTGTTTTCTTTTGGCTTAGAACGTTGTGTTTGTGTAAAATTGTTTGCAATTTTGTATTCTCTTATTATTTTGATTTCTCCATAAAGTCCCCTCCAAGGCATCGTCCCAATAAGGCATTATATAATAAGTTTATTGTTTTGAGCTTAAAGCGTTTTTTAATGGATACACCAATAGTTTCTAACAATATATGAAGTTTTGAAAGTTTTCTATCTCCTCCTCATTTTGTAGTAAATAAGTGAAAAATCTGGTTGAGCGGGGTCGAAAAATTATGCGCCAACGCTGGTTTACAGTTCAGTAAATCTCTATATCTTGTGGCAATATGAGGAGTTGTTCATGCACCAAATTTGAAGACTTTTGACGCACCGGGAAACCCTCGGATGCCAGGTCGTACTCTGTTAACGAAATGATCAACAAATTATAACCATAAGTAGCAGTTGTGAGTCACCAACAATATAAGGTGTTTGGCGAAGGTCATTGTACCAAAACAATTATGTTCCTCAGAAGGTATCGATCTTTAAGTATGATCAAATGCCATAGTAAGTTTCAACAAGAAGGCTGGCTTGATTCACTTCACAGGCGCAGAAAGTTCCAACACCCGCATTGACAAATAAAAAAAAACGAGAATAATGCGAAGGAGAAAAACATGCATTTTCAATACCTCTTTCTGCAAATTGTGATGAAAACAGAATCTCGACCAATAGTTTACGACATAGAAAACCTTAAAGTTGTTTGATTCGGAGTCTTTAAGAAATCATTAATATGATAGAATCATTTTTTTTAGCTGCGAGCCTGTATAATGAACATAGATAGCTGTATTGCGTTTCTCTCGTTCTTCTCACGAAGAGGAAGTTTGGTAAAAAAAAAAATTGGTGGCAAGGTTATAGATGACGACCATTGACGACCATTTTATCAATTTTCTGTTTTAGAACTTTTACTGCAGTCTCGCAATTTTTTCACTCACTTAGATGTCTTAAAGTTGCAATTAGTTTTGTTAGTGGTCTCTGTAGCGTTTGATTTTGATAAGAACTAATTTTTCTCAAATATTGTATTAAGAGAAAAATAAAAGACATAGGAACAATTTCTAATTTGATTTAAAAAAGTTGTGCTCAAGCAGAAAATATCTTTTTTGTGAAAAAAGCAAATTGTTGCTATTGCGAACTAGCAAAGAATTCATTGACCCCTAAAATTAGGTACAAACCAAAAATTATTCCAACTAAAGAGGAAAAAAGTGAAGAATTTAATAAATGTATTGTGTTCTGTCATTGATATCACGGACACCAGTCGCTTCAAATACAAAACCATGAATTGATGATTACAACCACGATGTGTAGGTTTATATTTTTTCAACAATCAATCACGAGAAATCATAGAAACAAAAAGTAAAACAGTTTTAAAAATGTATCAAATTAATTTTAATGTTAGTTTAAAAAAATGTGCCTTAAAAAGATCATCGTCGCTACATCGAATAGAAACCCAAGCAAACAGACAATTTTACTTGCTAGGGAAAATTTTTATTGAACTTTTGAGCCACAACGGAGAAATTTCTATTGAGAGGGGAAAATGAGGAAGAACTTTACGAATATCTTGAATTTTTTTGTCATTGATATCTTTAAAACAAAAAAAAATTAAAAAATAAAGAAAAGTAGTGCCAAAACTAATTACCAATTAGTTTTCAAAATCAATTTATCACCATCAAGAACAGCTTGCATGCTAAGTGAAATTCGAAAACTCCAATTTTTGTATTGACGGAGACATTTGTAGTCTGTTCAAATTTGTAGAACGACAAAAGTAGATAAACATTTCAGAAGAATTGAAATATGTTAACTTTACAAAAAGGACGAGACAATTCTCTATTTAGCGTTTCAAAAATAAACATGCTGTCAATGTCTTGGTCAAAGTTCTGCGGCGACTACTTTTTTTGAATGAAAAACATTTTTGATTACGACAGTCAGCAGAATCTGTTAAGGTGTTCCTATATATCACTCAAAAATTTTCTACCATAAAACTGCCATTTAAAACAAATAGGTAATTGGAATTTAGTTGATAGTTGCCTGGTTAAAGTCTGCATATCAGGTATAAAAATTTTGCTATTTGGTCTTGAGAAACAAAAGACTAGTTTTGCTTAAATCAGCCATTTTTGAGAAATATTGCGACAATTACCACAAACTGGGCTACAATAAGAATGAATTAGATAGGAATCAAGTTAATAATGCGGTTTCTTAACATAGCCTAGTTCGTATACTATTCTAATAATTGGCAATCAGTTTGCCTGCAATATTCTTTGAAAATGTTATTTATTAAGATTTTTAATTTGTCCCATTTGGATAACCGATGTCTTAAATGCTCCATAAATTTATTTTTTGGTCAGTTTGCTTGATTGATTATTCTCTCAAAGACAAATGTCAGCGTCGTTATGTGGTCTACAGAAAGTGTTTTTTTAAATTTTTTTAAATCCGTTTTTACCATGAAATGATTGAAGAATGAGGTTTTCGCAGCAACATTGAGTAAAAATGGGCGCTTCTTCATGCCAGCTTTAAACATTTGAACAGGTTGCGTATTCTTATTAAATGTGAAAAATATCTCTTGTTTTGTTTAATTATTTTTTACCGTTGACCGCAATTAATATCCTGTACCATTATTGTTATTTTGGGGTTTTTGTTTATTCTGCGGAAAAGCTTTTCTCCTTTGCAACGAGATATAAGGAAGATGATTGGGTACGTGGGGAATTCTGTGACTGGAGACGAGAGAAAAACAAGTGAGCATTTTTTAAACCAGAATTCAAAGCTCTGAAGGCTTTTTAAGAATTATAAAGATAAATAGCTTTTTTAGGCTTTTTAGAAGGCTTTTTTAGAATTATAAAGATGAATTGAGGACTACCTCTATGTTTGCGAAGACGAACTGTTGCTTTTACTTAAAGAGCATGACGAAGTTGAATCAAGATAGTGTGAACAAGTGACAGTTTATATATTTATTTTGAAAACAAAATTATCCTCAATTTCTCAAATAAGAAAAAAATACACTTTTACATTCGTTTTTTGAATTCTTTTTAAAAAAGACTTCACCAATTTTTTCGCATTTCTCTTTACTCGAGAATTAGTTACAAGTTACCAGGCATTTTAATTTTCTTACTTTGAGTTTTCTTTTCTCTGAAATCCATTTAGCAACCTTAAATGAATAATTTTCTGAAATATCGAAAGGGCATTTGAGCCCCTAAGAGCACAAAAAGCTTGACGAGGTACGAAATGTTTTTAAAAATGATATTTTAAGCCTCCTTTTTGTCGGAAAAAGATAAAAATTCACTTTTCAGATCAATACGGTTTTCTCGGTTCTACTTTTTTTCACGCCTATTCATTTAACCCCCTATCATTTAACCCCGATTTATTTACCCCTCTATCATTTCACCCCTCTATCATTTCATCCCGCCAATTAGCAGTCGACATTAAAGGCATGTTTTGTCATAATTAAGTGGATAAATTAATCCCACGTTCGGTTGTGATAGTTTCATATCAAGTTGCACGAGCCGCTGAGGCATGGCCATGGCCCGCGAGGCATGGCCAAATGATTACATTGCTAATTTAATAATCATAATTTTTTAGAAAGATTAAAATTGGGGTGGAATGATAGAGGGGTTAAAAGATAGAGGCGTTAAATGATACAGTGATGAATAAATCGGGGTTAAATGATAGGGGGTTAAATGAATAGGGGTGAAAAAGCTGGACACCGGTTTTCTCAAGCTTTACAATGATGCCACTTTTGAAAAGAAACTGACTGCCAAATTGGCTCAAAAAAAAGCCATACAAGTATAAATTTCCTACCTCAATTAGTTTTGGAGGGCCTGAATGAGCAGACATTGTTTTTTGCTGAAAACTGTGGAGTTTTTAATCATTAAATGTTGAAATATACCTTAATAAATTAACTTTAGCAAAACGGGGAATCGGCAAAACTAACGGTGATCCTCAGTGGTCATTTAGGTCGAAAGGTTGAAGGTTTTCTCTACAACTTGAAGAGGAGTTACGGTGATTAATTTTCTTAATCGGTTAATTTGTTGTTGAAACTGCATGGAAAATAGTAATAAATTGTGACGCGAGTGAAAATACTGATTTTTCAATTGTTGAACAAAACTAAGCAGCTGACAGAAAAGATATTGGTGGGTTTGTTCAGACTGGTTTTCAATCAGTGGTTCAAGCAAGAGCGAGGAAATTTGGTGTCAAAAAATTGTTTTGAGCTGAGCGAGCGACATTTTTTTTCAGATGAGGTTCTTTCACATATGTTTTTATAGTTTAAACTGTGAAATATTGAGCCAAAGTGGTTTTTACCAAGTTTTCTTCTGTAATCACAAGTAATTTTATTTGAATAATCTGTGACTATCTGAATCGAATAGTAAACTTTAATATGCAATTTGAGCTATTTTGCTATTTTAAACACTTTTTCACCAATATTTCTATCTTTGTGACAATTTTTAGACTATAGAATTAACATTTGTTTAAAGTTGTTTTTTTAAAGTTTTGGTGGCGGTTTCCGTTGATTGATGATATCTTCGACCCGTTTTTTATAAGCCAATTTGGTTGTTTTTTTGTCTATTTCTTCCCTTTTTGAGCCTTATGGAAAAGTTCTTCTTCTTACTCAATCTTTCCTTCGTTTTCAGTTTTTTTATTGAAAGAAATTTTCAGTGGGTGTTTCCATTGAGAGGAGCACGTGAAGGTTGGATGGGGCAGTTTTCACTGTAACATTTTTTCGTCTGACGCATTTGACAGAGGGTGAATTTTTAGTTTGTTTCATTTCTTTTCTGTTTGTTTCGGTATTCAGTTTTTAGTGTTTCGGTATTCATATTTAGTGATGTTTTCATATCATTTGCTAATCTTTGAATGAACTAAAACTAACCTTATTCCTCGGCGTCTTTCAAATGATTGCTCTGAAAACGCGAATGGCGAAAATTTTTTGGAAACCTGTCCTCAGATTTTGAATTTCCCACGTCTTTTTGGTGAGAAGATGACTGACGCCTAAGTGTCTTTTTAATAGCCGCCCTCATCTTCTCAGACGGCTGTTATAGCGCTCCTATTTTTTTACAATTCAAAGAATTTGAATTGTATCGGAGTGCTGTCTTTTTTAAGATCTGTTCACACATTTTCATGATTTTTGAAGTCAAATTGGAGTGGTGATTTTAGTCACGCCGAACAGGAAGTGGAGCGAAAAAGCGAGTGGTTTTGCTGCGTTAATTTTTTTTGCTCTAAATTTAAAGTTAAGTGAGAAAACGGTGTTTGAACAAAAATTCGCTTCCTCCCTAGTGGTTTTTTTTGTTCACATGCGGCAATTTTACTTTGATTTTTACTTTTTTTTTTATTTTTTTGATCGGATTTTTTTCTTAATGTTTGTTCCCAATCCATTCATAGTTCGTTCAATGTCCAGTTTTCTGTTTAGTCAATGAAAATTCTCTGAATTGTACGTCAGGACTTGTCCTGCGTTGTTTTTTTACTTCGTCGAAATTTTTTTCGCTTTACCCATTTTGCCGCTTTTTCGACATTTTGCTTGAAATCTTTTTGACTTCTCTAGGCTAGTTTCACTCTTCTGTCATTCTGCTCAGAGTCCTTTTAAACAGCAACTGCTCAGCAAAGCAATTCAGAATGAAGAGAGTCAGTATAGGAAAATCAAAGTCAGAAATAGAAACGGGATAAACCCATAAAGCCCATTTTTAGATGCCCGGTACTTGAACTTTGTTCTCATAGTAACTAATTTGTTCTCATTAGTAACTATCTATAATGCTTATTGGTATTGATATTAGACCCTGTAGCCTCTCTCTGAGAGAGACAGGAGTATGTTCAATTACGAAATTGCATCAAAATAAATCGCACTTAAAAATGTTTTTTATACAAAAATCAATTTTTGTTGATATTTTCTTTTCTTTCATTCCCAATAGAGTTATGGGAATCAACGGCGGCTATTTTCCGGCAATCTGCCGGGTATGTTTTCTATCGGAGTCGATTCCGAATTCTTCTTGCGGTTTGAAAGTTGATTTGGTAAGAATTCGCATGGAGAATATATTTGTTAATATAGAACTGAAATCTTCTGTAATAATTTCCGTGGAGAAGCAATTCAAATAACTTGACGGACGGTTTTTATGTACGATTTGGCACATTTAGAGATATGGGATTTTTATTCCCAAAACGGCTTTTAATTAAGTACTAATTGTCTTTTTTTTTCTCAAAACATGCGACGAGCAACATTCTCATTTTTTATTTTGTAGAAATTGTTCAAAGGTGGTAAAGATGAAACTATGAGAATGAATCCGATTACAAATGCCCTCTCACATATTCTAGATAGTAAAACAGATTTCACTTGTCAATTCTTGTAAATATACTCACCTCCCTCTTCTTTGGTCTTTTTTGTACATAACAACGACCTCTAATGAAATTCTCTCAGCAAGTTTGGCAATAACAACCGAGGCCGTGAATATTTGACAAAAGGTTCATAAAGAACACCAGAGAGCACAAACATGTAAGAACTTTGAAATGGTTTTGGAATATAATTGACGGTTCAATATAATTGATTCTTACTGAATGATTAGACAGCAAAAAAATCACTTCTATGCTAAAATTTTTAACAATATGTCAAAAAGTCACCTAATATTTTTACCGAAAAAACTTTTAAAATTGAAAATTGAGCAATTGCGTTGAAACAGGTGACTCTGAAGAGGCAGATCCGATCGAATGTTCTTTGGTGAGCAGTGTGATACGCAATGTGAGGGTGCCAGGAGTGAGTGGTCTGGGCATCTTTAATGGCAGAGTGTGCAAGGGTGGGTGTGGAAGTGTGAACCACTGTTGCGTTCCTCTCCAGAACTCCACCGACACTGTCAGCGTCACATTCCCAGACTTCCCTGGCCGAGTGGTAAGTTAACCCTCATTCCCACTTAACATCAACGTGTACAAACAATGAGTCCAGTGCCATGTATTATTCTATGAGGACTTATTACTCCATGATTCGATAACTGAAACTCGGATTCTAAAATTGTTGACAAAATTCTGCTTTTTTTTGCTTTCAATTGTCAGATTTTTTTTTGATTATATTTCTTTTTAATTAAATCTGCGTGGTCTCCATTATCTAATAATCTTGGTTTATATTGATCTAAAATTTAAATGTTTGCTGATTACTTCTTTTTGCCAATCTTAAGGTTATCTCCGATCTCTGACATTTCTTCCTCTCTCCCTCAGCCTTTTAACTCTCGTTTTTTAATTTCTTGCGTTAATGAACAGCGCTCAAGTACCCTCCTGTTGATTTACATTGCTTACGAAAATACTCCCCTCTCATTGGGTGAGTACAATAAGAATTCGGGCTCGTTTCTAATTCATCAAGAGATTGATTCAGCTCAACACAAGCGTCCAGGAAAAGTTATCTTCACATTGCGTCCCACACAATCGGGTCGCTGATTATCAGACAGTTCAACTAATTGCTGCGTTCAACTACGGAGCTCGCGACAACAGCATATTACCTGATCCTCGTATGATGACAACAGAAAGTGACTGAACTGCTCTGTCGAAGGCAATGGATTGTCCCACTGACTGATAATTTCTGCTATCAGCTAACAACAACATGCGCAATAAGGCCTTCTTCAGAGTCCTCGACAGACCGCCCAAAACTTCAATTGCCAGCGGGACGAACATAATTCCTTGTTGAGCACAACTATTTTCATACTGAGCATATTTTCGATCTTCGGCAGCTTCAATTGCATAGCCTGACTTCTCTTCCGCATGAGAAATAATGTTCGGTTGCAGAGAGGAAGTCACGGTTATGTCTAGAGCAGCAGATTGGCCAGATTTCCAACAAGGCAGATAGACGTCTCCTGGGCGTGAGTTGTTTTCCGCAATGAGATTGCGTTTTTCAATTACTGGAGACAAGTTAGCTGCTGAACAGGCAGAAGCTATGCGATCGCGAATTCTATCGTGCCTTGAAATCGCATCTCCCCTTCCATGGCAGGCAACTGCATGGTCACCAAACGTGTCCAATGTACCTGACTTACAATAAGGACATTTTCTTTCTTGATCATAAACCGCGATCCCGAGCCTGTACTTGACACTGACTTGAAAATCCTTAGCCGAAAGGTGTAGACCTAGAGCGGGAACTGGAGGCGCAGCAAGCCATGCTCCTGAATGAGGCAGGCATAGTGATTGGAGTCTTGCCTTTTCCCTAGTTGACGATTGATTTCTTATTAGGTCAGCAAGTTTTTCTTTATCAAGTGCTTCTTGGATCTTCTTTTGCGTGTGCGAAAGTAGATTGAACTGTTCCAGACTCTGTTGTAACTCTTCAAAAGTGTCAATTTCTGAGGGACGCCTACTTGTTATTTTGTTCACCAGCTCGTCTGAGGCTAAAGTTGAGCCCACAAATGCACTTTTGTATTGCTCTTGTGACTGTCTGACGCCTAGTCCGGACAAACTGATAGGTAAGGAAGACTGTTGCCATGCGTCATCACCAATAATTGAGCCAATAATTTGATCCAACACTTCTCTTTGGCCGTCATCGAAACTTTTTAATACTTCGAGCATCTCGTTTGATGGAGTGTTAGTTCGTAATGAGTATACTAGTTTCGGAGTTCCCAAACAGTAGCGAAGGATACCCAATGCACATTGAGGATCGTTGAGGTGATGTAAATTATCCAGCATAGATAAAATTTTTTGAACTCCCCTCTTCAAACAAGAAGCGACAAACTCTTTTGAACCAACTGCAGCACCCAGAATTTCAAAGCCATTTCCCAAATTCCTTTTTACTGCCTGATCAATGGAGGGTAAATCTTTAATTGACCACAGCTCACATTTGTCTTTTCTCAAGATTAGGCCTCTCTCGGGGCCGTCATTGGCTAGGATTTCAAGCGTTTGTTTGATCTGATCTTCACAACCAGCAATAAACCCATCATCTAAGTACCAAGTGTGCTGTACCAAATCCGGAACTGAAGTCTTGATCTTCTGTATGATCGGCCATAACGTCAACGAGAACAATAACGGTCCCAGCGGATCACCCTGCTGAACGCCCGATTCACTTTGAATGATTGAATTGTTATAAAAGAGTGGTGTGTGCTGGGAGTAGCAAAAATTGGTGAAGGCGGCAATTCCTGGAATAAATTCATAAGTTGCTTTTAATAAGTGTGATCGCTTGACTGAGTTAAAAGCGTTTTGGAAATCAATTTGAAGCACGCCTCCGTCCTTCTGAGCACTTACTATGTTATCGAATGTATTTTTGGACGAATGAATGATTGCCTCAGCGCCTCCGCTAATGCCGACTCCAATTGCAAGCTGTCAAATAGCTCAATTGCTTCTGATTTAGCTTCACTTGCCAGGCAATTTTGCTATGAGGCGTCGCAACACTTCGGCAACTGCTATCGGACGCTCCCCACCTTTCTTTTTGGATAAAGCCGTGTGTGAAGTGCAGCAGAGTGCTTTGGAAACAAAAACAGGAAAGAGACCCCTACTACCAAAGTTTACAAACTTTGTTATCGCTTTCAGTGCAAACTCGGACCGATCAGGTGCAGTGCAGTCTACTGCGTGCTGAAGATGTTCTGGAAACATCTTAGAGGGACCGGCTGCAGTGTGTTTGCTGAATGTCTTAAGTTGTTCATAAACTGCGTTTTCACTAAACTGGAACGCATTGGATGCAATATCGTCAGGTAAACTGACATCAGGTATCGGTTCTTTCGGGTGTAACTTTTCCAGTGCTTTGAATGTAGCTTTGTTATCGGGTGCGAGACCTTCAGAAGCTAAAACTTTAGCAGCTCGGCCAAATTGGCCTTGTAGGCACAACGTCTTCGCTCTGACCGATATTTCTTCAATGCTGTTAGTTCTCTGTCTTTTTGATTGTTTCAAGGAGACAGCTTCTGACCAAAGCTTCCCATATTCACCGGCGTTCCAACGATCAAAACGTTCTGCGAGACGTTGGTCTTGATTGCGCTTTTGCTTTTTGCCTCCGCGGTTACAAGCACGTAGAACGCATTTTGAAACCGCAAAAAGTTTTTGCCAATTTGTCTCATTGTCTGGAGCCTCAACACATTCAAGAAGAATACCTGATAGCAGTTGAGACCATATTGCTCTGAATTTGATAGGAACAAAGCGACAGGTTGGCACGTACGAACTCAATATTGTCAACACCTCTGGCAATTTGTTACTTTCTGACTTTATTGAGAGATCAACACGTTCAAAAAATGAGTTATTCAACTGACTGGAATCAGTTGAATCACAGGAGATCAGTAGATTGTCTATTTTATTTGAGAGGTCTGTGTTAATTTTCCGACGGCTGCACAACTGCTCTTTGTATTTTGAGTACGCCCAAATTGATTTTGTTTTGAACCAAGCGTCGTGCTCTGACCCCAACCAAAATATCTTACTTTGGTGTACTGATCGCAGTTTTCTAGTACTTGAACTCTGTAGAGTTTATCTGAGGTATCTGGCAGAAAAAGAATTGTGCCTGCAGCTACGTGAAAAAACTCTTTAACACAAACATTTTGCAACTCCTGGGTCAAACCCGTATGCATGTCTTCGCTGGTTTCAGGATTTTGTGGTTCGCTTTGTGTGCCTACATTCTCTAATTGCTTTGCACCACTCTCGTCGAAAATTGCATTTCTTAAGTTGTATTTCATTTTGAAAAAAACCACAGGTTGGGGGAACTAACTTTGGAAACTACCCAACAAACAGAGACTGTTGTATGTTGTAAGACGATTGTTTTCACAGGCAAACCGCCCCAGAAAACTTGGGGGACAGACTGGGCGGGGGGGGGGGGGGGGTATTAGGAACAATCTCACCAAATATTAGGCACTTCGTCTAGTCCCACAGACAGGACGCAAAAACAGTAAGCTTCTGTAATTTTCTCTTGTTTGCTTGTTGATTTCGCTTAGCGAGCTAACAAAGCTAACAACGCACGTGGATTAGGACCTCATTCTGTCTCTTGTTTTTCTGTCTTGCAGATATTACAAATATTACAAATTCTGCTAGTTGAGTCTATTAATTCTTGCAATATCTCCCTCCCAAATTTATTGGAAGAATATGACGAATTGAAATAAACAGCATGGAATGTGCATTTTCTGCGCAGACAGTAGGATGTTATTTCAATACCCCCCCATATCATTATATAAAAATAGTGCATTTTATAACCTAGCAGCCTGTGTACTACCAATTTTACGTTTAAATTAAACCCAGCTTCAAGATTAACTGATTGAGAAATTTGTAGGATATTAGGCGAAAGCTCGATTAGGCAAAACTAATTTTTGTAGCCACTAGGCGAAAATTTTCAACTAATTTTTTGTGGAAATTAGGCGCAAACCAATAAAAAACACTTAAAGACGGTACTTCAAAATCCGCATAACGTTATAAAGTACTCAAGTGCTAACAATTGTTTTAACATTGAAATGAATTGACGAAATTGGCATAAAAATATTTTCTTTTTACACCTTTGGAAATATCTGAGAACAGGATTTTAAAAGTTACTACGGAAGAGTTGAGAACTTTTTTTTTAAAATTGCTTTGTTGTTAATAAATGTGGCGCGGGTGACTTCGAGAAAAACGTTTGCACAAATACGGGATAGAACTAAATTGAAACTATGCAAATTTACATAAAAAACCCCTTTTCTGTGTTTTTGATAGCTATTAACAAGTTAAGTTAATCGTTAGGGACACTTGAGTATTTTGTAGCGTTAATTGGATTTTGAAGTACCGTCCTGAAGTGTTTTAATTGTTTTTCGCCTAATCTCCGCAATATGTTAGCTGAAAATTTTCACCTTGTGGCTACAAAATTTGGCTTTGTCTAATCGTTCTTTTGCCTAATATGCCATCCCCGGTTACTTGAAACACAACGCGATTAGCAGTTTAATTGACTCATTGTTTCTACTGTTCATTCAATTTGGGCCGAAACTTTTGGATTACTTTAATTTTCATTGCGTGGTGCGGGTTCCATTGTTATAAACTGTTTTCCCAACCGTTGATACTTCTTAACTGAAATTATCCATTTGCTAAACTTCTCCCTATTTCTTTCAAGTTTCTCTTCTGGAAATCTTATTTGCTTCTTACAACTGGCAAATTTGTTACATTGGAGTGATTTTTTATACTCGAAGAAATCTATGAAGATCCTATTTTAAATCGGTAATGCTTATCTTAGGAGATGATAAGTCAATTCCGCACGGCAATACAATTTTACTCATTTTTTTGGACTAAATGAAATCTGAAGAGTGTAAAGAAATGCTTGATTCGTTTTCTTCATGCCGTATGTTAAGAGAGCAAAAAACAAAAGAAAAACTGTCGAGTATTCGCGAGAGTATGTTTTTCATGTGTAGCAGGTTCAATGTTGTTTTTAACTGCTCTTAAACAATATTTGTGCTAAATCTGTTAGTCGGATCTATTCAGTCTCCCCCAGTGTTTTTTATGACCCCCAGTTACAAATTATATGTTGTTATATAGCACGTTACTATGTAAGATAATAGCACGTGCGCCTGGTGGTCATAAAAAGTTTCTGCTCACTAAGCTGGAGGGGGGGGGGAACAGAATAGATCCTGTTAGTCTTGCTGGTCTTCCTTTTAGTCCTTTTTTCGTACGACTAATTCTTTGCATGACTAATTATGTTTTGTGACTTTTTGTTTCGAGAAATTGGATGAACCAGTTAAGCCCCTGGGAGTTCAGCTAATGTGCTGTTCCCTTAGAGTCTTTTAGTCTCTAAGTATGTAATTAAACGAAGCTGCTAAGATATATTTGCCGTGAAGGACAGTTTTTCAGAACCATCACCCACCCAGCTCCAGCCCACATCACTGTACACCTCCCTACCACAATTGTTCATGTATTAAAACAGCCCTGAACGGTAAGCTAATAACTACCAAAGGAAACCTCTTTTGATTTAGAGCTATTTTTGCCATTTAATGTATTAGACGTTTTTAGTTGTGAGTTTAAGTTCCTCTCAAACAAACTTTGTAGCAATTATATTAGTCTTGCCGTATTTTCGATGCAATTTTTTGCTTGATCAATTTTTCGTCTGACACTTTTGATTTTTCGTCGAATTTTCTTAGAGACTTTTGGCGCCCTATTTTTCGTTTATTTGATTCTATACCCGTAAACCCGAAGACTCGCCCCCTCCCTCCTCCTCCATACTCCTCCCCCCATTATGCTCAATCCCCCCTCATTGTGCTCAACCCCCCCCCCCCCATTATGCTCAACCCCCCCCCCCCCCCACTCAATGAAGCTAGCCTCCCTCAGCCGCGCAGCTAGCTACTGACAAAGCTAACTGCTCGCCAAATTTTTGAGAGAAATTCGCGCGACGTTAGTGGGGTATGTTTTTGCATTTCCCCCCGTTTCAATCCCAGTTGTTGTCAGTGGGGTTAACCGGCAGCTTTTTTCCGACACTTAGAAATTGTATTCGATTATTTATGGCTTATCTTGCCCTTTATTGATAGTTGGACTCACACAAATGATGCTAAGATTTTTTACAAACTTCTGCAGTCTGTATTGATTTTATGCAATTGTGACATGCATTATTGGAGTTAAACAATCTTTATAATTGTGCGTTTAGACTTTTATCCTAGTCGCTGTCATTAAGCTTATTCAGAATTTGGTTATGTCATATAATGGTGAAACTTTCCCTTGTTTTCTATAATTTTTATTGCCGTTTTTTTACCTGGTTAGCTATTGATTGTCGATAGCTTTATTAAAGTCTATGATGATAGAATGGGTCTTGTGCATTTTTACTTATTCATTTTTACTCCTTGATATTAACTTTTCCTCCACTGTTTCCTTAACCCAATGTCTGAACTATGTCCCATTAATCTTATTTTCTCACATCATTACGAAGCATTCGAATATGTGAAATTTAATCAACCGGTGCTGGAGTTTGGTAATTCTGATTCGACTTTTATTTCAAGCCGCAAGTAAGTTTCATGTGTGCAAAATTGACAAAAACTGGAGCACTATAAAGATGTTTAATGTTTTGACTGATCTATGTTGCAAACTGCACGGTTACTTTTCACACTGACTGTAATAAATTTTAAAAACAAACAAACGAAAAACTACGAATTTGAATGGACAGATTGGGCCAGTAAAGAGAGTTTTTCTCTGCTCAAAAAACAGCCTCCTGGCTTCGAAGAGAATGGGTAATGGTATATGGTCTTGAAAAATAAGATTTATCCACAGAATAGGTTGTTTACACCAACTATATGTGTTACGACTGTTTAGCCTGTTGCACTATGTTATGTGATTAATTGTCTTGTTGCTGTTTGAATTTCGAATTCAATTATGAATTTTTGCATAAATTAGTAGCATCATGAACCACAGAATATTTCAGGTACTGGCAGAACTCAAATAATTTCAGTTTTATTTTGTAGAAATTTCAGTTGGAATCTACTCAAGCTAAAATTTTTGGCAATTTTTGTTGATTGTTTATTGTTGTTTTCAGCCATACCAGGCAGTTCTGCCCACGGCATGTACGTGCCTTTCGGAAAAGGTGGTGGAAAGTTTTGGCAAATCCTACGAGAGTCCAAGTGGACCCCCGTCGTCATAACAACCACCCACCTCTCAACTACACAATAAAAAATAAATAACTCAAAGCGTCTCAAACTCATTTCTAATTTCTCTTCAATATCTCCATTTATCCGATGACTGTAAAATGATGCGGATATTATGTTGAAATAGTACCAACTCATAAGCTGTTTATTATTCATCTACATAATGTGCTGATTATGATCAACTTAAGTCCATAGCCAGTCGTATTGGGCAATAAAATCGAGCAAACAACGTCAACTGGCTCCTAGTCTCATTAGGAAACTCACTTAAAATTCATATTCTATCACAATAAATCATTCAACATGTGAACAAGAATAAATTTAAAGTAATTCTTAATGATAGGTTATGACTAGAAAGATGCTCTAATGTTGCTAGTGATAATCCTGTGCAACGGAATTTCAAGTATCTTGATCGCAATCCTAGTCGCAAAACCTCAATACATACTCCCCGATCTTTGCACATCGTGTTTCAATAAATTACGTATCTTAGCAAGATGTTATCATTTATTGTCGAAACTCAATGTTTATCTTGCTTAGTCATCCCAATGTCTGTTCCAAAAAATCTTTATTCTTTTGAATACTTTCAAGATATAGCAATTTTCATTTCACTGGGAGAAAGCTGTTAGTTGACTATTGCCTTGACGTTATATTGCCCTTAGACTGCTCGGCTACTCATGACGACATTTGTGATGACATTGAATTGATCGAAATTATCGAGATGTTTTTGATTCTGGCTTTGTTAACCCACCCCTGCTTAATTGTATTTAACCAGATAGTCGCAGTAGTGCAGTAATAGTGTATTTACTGTAAATGACTTCGTGGATGAATCAAGTCAGGTGTGCTCATTTGCGCCAATGACGTCTGCGCTTTACTCTTTTAAAGCGTAGACTGAGATGGGATCAAGTCGACACTCCTCAAACGCCCTTCGCTCATTTAACCTTCTTTTATTAGGTGTTCAGCTCATTTTTGTATTGTGGAAGGTTCCGCTCACTGTAGTGGGCGAAAATCGGATCTATTCTGCCCCCCCCCCCCCAAAAAAAAAATATATGGTCCGTAACAACAAATAAATTTTAACTGGGGCATAAAAACACCGGGGGGGGGGGGGGGGGGCAGAATAGATCTCAAAAGTCTAATTAAAACTGGCCATTAATGGGGTTTTTAAAAGTGCCACAATTAATTCAGAAAATAGGCTCGCAACCCCGTTCGAATCCGAATGGTTATCTTGCAAGAAAGTTGGGCACATTAAACTATATTTCTCTGTTTAACACTCGACCTAAAACTTACAGGTCTCCCAGTGGCCACGATTTAATCCTCAAGCTATATACGTCCAGTAGTAACCAAATATTTTCAAAAATCATTATTTTGTTAGCATTCACAATTAACTGAATTTTAAACGCTGTAACGGGAGGCTGGTGTGATAGAATGGGAGCGTCGACTGCTAAATATCCCTGACATGCTGTGAGATGTATTGATGATGTATTTTGTTCTAGAAGTTATATTTTTGTACCGCAGTGTGTAATGACGCATCCAATCAGGATCAGGTAGGACGAGAGATGTGTTCACGAGAGTCAGGGCTCAACTGTCGTTACTATTGGTGACTAGTTTGTCGCTCTGCTTCTCCAGTTAACCATCTTGTCATTACCTGCCCCCGACACTAGGAAGCCGACAGGTCGCTGCTCAATCATTCGGTGCTGGACAAATCATTCTGCCTTCCTCTTACCTCAAAATTTATCCTACAAAAATTGAAATATTCTATTCTAATCAAACTTTTTCAGAGAAACTACATGTTACCTACATGTTACTAAATTACATGTAACCAGTAACATTTTACGAGCCTTGATGCATTTTATGGGATAAGTGTTAGTTACGGCTCTTACACACTCCCCTCCCCTAAAAATGTTCAGCAATCGGAAGTCTCGGAAGAAAAATGTAGATCAAACAAAATCTGTTTGGCATTGAAGTCTTGCTCTCTTTTTTTTCAAAAAGTCCTATTTCACTCTGATCCGAAAATTGACTTTCAACGAGTATTCTGATCCAGCATTCTAGCCATTTCTCAATAAATCTTCAGTTTAGATTTTGAACTACAAATTTAAAGCGTTGCAAAAAATTGATTAAACCCTTGGCAGCTTCGGTGCTATTTTGCTGTCCAATTTTTAGTTTCTTAAAAAGGGAAATGTTTAATAGTGGAGCATTTCATCCACTGGACCAACAGATCGAACGGATTATTCCTTACAGAAGATACATCTTTACCGCTGTGAAGTAGTAAGCTGAGCGTGGCTATTTTGAGGTGTTCGTGTTTTTTTTACTCCAAAAGAAGTTGGGTTTATCCGGACGTATTATTGGTTCAAGCGGCGTTATGATCTAAAAACGAAAGAGTAAAAATGTCATGTGAACTAGTTTATTCCAATCGAGAGAGGTTTTTTGATCATGCGCTGCGTTCAATGAATGAGTTTTCGTTTTTGTAAAGTGTTTTTGACAGAAGAGCGCATATAGATAACCGTTTTTCGCCGTTTGGTTTGTTCAAAAGGACCTATTTTCTCGTATTTTGGTTTTTTTTGGAAATAATTTTGATGCGTTGTATTAATACAGCGACAGTGTGAAACATGAAACATGCGACAGTGTTGTTAACATTCTAACAATGCTGTTCAGTTTCAAAATGAGCCCATGTTTCTCAACTTTTTTTTAGTTTTTCTGCTGTTTTCATTGCTTTTTTAATTATAAAGTTTTTCAGCGAGTTTTGTTTTAGACGCAGTTCATATAACAACTTTTCTGCAATAATTCATGCATTGAATGCTTCCAGATATTATTCCTATTAATGAGACGTCATATTAACGAGATAAAACACTATTTAAGATTTTGAAAAAAAGGAAGTTAAAACCGTTGCAGAAAAATGAAGTTAATTTTTGGCAGTTTAGGGGTTATTTTGCTGTCGAATTTATTCACATTTTAATTTCCCAAAACAAGAGACTTTAGTGGTGGAGAAAAGCGAAAGTGGATAAATTGCCGTGCGACCTGTTTAATCTGAGCGAGAGACGTTTTCTGATCAGGCGCTGCGTTCATGAATGACTTTTTGTTCTCGAAAAATTTTTTTGACAAAATGGCGAGTACAGATAACCGTTTTTGGCCGTTCTTTTTGTGTTACCACCCTATTTTTGCCAGAAATTTTTAAAAATATCTTCTATGCATTGCTGCATTAATACTTAAATTTCTGAAAATGATACCACGCTGTTTTTGCGATTCATATAATGCGTTTCAAATTAAAAGTGGGCACATGTTTCTTCACTTTCATAGTTTTTTTGTTGGTTTTTTTCATTAGTTTCTTTAATTTTAAATCTTCAATTCAAGAAAATGCCAATGGAAACTTCTGTTTATTAATTCAGTCATCAAAATCTTCTTTATAAGGTAATCTATTTTTGTTTTTCAATATTCACCACATGCTTATCCAATGTTGACATTTTTGCCAATTTTCATTAATTTTTTGTTATTCTAAATTGCTTGAAAATTGCTGAAAAGTAAATTGTTTGAAAAAGTCTTTTCTCCACCGTCACGGATTTTAATTTCGTTTTATTGATAATTGAAGCATATTTAGGGGCAAAGTTTTTGAAACTCAGTAAAAAAATTCATCTGTAGTTTTATCGACCTGATTTTACCAGTTGTTTAAAAACTTTGATGATTATAGCTTCTGTCCTCGAATTTGTTGGAACTCCGTCTAAATGTTTTTACTGATTACAGCTTCCTTCGAACATTCTTCGGGCCTCAGTTTTAGTTTAAAACCTTATTTTGACTGTGATTATTATTGCTTCTTTTTTGTGTTTTTCTCTTTTAATTTAATTTTTTCAATAGTTTGAACAGATTTTGTGCATGATATCTTCAAAAAGAGAGAATTAATTTTCATTTTTTTTAATAGTTACTGTTGTGACTCAAAATTGAACTGTGAGTTATCATGAATTGTTTATGTTAGTACTCTTTAAAAAAACTGAGTTTAGTTTGCAAAATTTTACTTTGTCGGCCTCATGCTTTCGCAATATGATATGTCTTTCAGGTGACGGAATTCATAGTGGAGTTCTCAACTTTTAAATTTCGTATCGCGATTTAATATACGGAAAATTTTAGCCCTCTCATCATTTGGGGCTGTGATATCCTTGACTGTGGAGATAAGTATTTTAGCCACAAATCCGCTTAGATTTTGTAGAGTGGGATTCGAGGTGCGAATCCGAGCTTTAAATAATTTGTGGGATTACCAGTTTTAGTGTGTTTTAACAATTGAGCTACAAATGCAACCGTTTTTTATCTGTCGTGGAAATCCTCCTCCAATCCAATAGGATTCTTCTTATTGGAAAACAGAGTAGAAAAAAAGCAACTGAATTAAATGATGAAGGTTAAGGGAATGACAGGATGATGAAAGTGGGTTATGTGAACAACTGAAAATTTGACTTATTAGTCGGAGCCAAACTTAAAATAGGTGAACACTGACTTTTGATTAGGCAAGGACAAACTTGAACAGATTTGGTACTTAAATGAAATAATTTGAACTTAATAAGGTACAACCGTACCACATATCCTCGGCTCCAAATAAATTTTAGACTGCAACAGTATAAAATTTAGAATATTAATAACAAATGTACTGGTTACTATAAATAGTAGAGAATGAGAGCAACAATAAACTAACAGATAAATGCAGTGGAATTGAGAGACATATGCCAATGAATTAAAATTAGTGTTATTCTCTCACATTTACATTCACTTGGAAACATACAACATAAAATAAAGCACAATTGAGCTGCGAATCCAATAAATTAAATAACTATGGTGAACTGCTACAGAACCAAAGATTAATTGAACGGCTGTAAAGGAGAGACATTTACAAATAAATATTGAATGCCAACAGAAAATTTTCGCAATTGTCGCACGAATCCAGATCAGATTTAAAAACTCACAATTTAATTTATATGAATGCAACAATTGAAAGTTTTAGAACTGAGTTTAAATTTGATTTTTGGCGTCGAAGACGCTCATGCTAACCTCTCTAGCATAATCTTCATACTCGTAATTTTCAGGGGACCATGTCCCAACTAGAAGGGGTGCAGGTGGTCTCACTATCGGGAGATCAAAGGATGTCTCCACTACTGGAGGTTGTGACGCCTCTTCTTGAATAATGGTCTCAATGACCGGGTTTGCTGTCTTTGATCGTTTGGGTGCTGGGGCGGCAGAGTCGTCGCTAACAGAGCACACAGAACTTTCAATGCCAAAATGATCTGGGGCTCTGCAATTTCTCTTGGACTTTGATGTAGAGGGCGAAGCAGTTGATGATGCGGCCGACGACGCAGCGACTGAAGAGGCATTTGACGTATTGATTGCGGTAGAAGATTGTCGTGAACGTTTTCCTCCTGCTTGAGGCTTTTTGGGCTTTCGTTATGACATCGCCTTGGAGATGTCACTATTAGCCGATGAAACTCCTGAGGCGGCATCAGATTGTGTCGGTCTGTGGCGAATCTTTATTTCCCCGCAGTACTTCGTTTTGAGGTCCTTCATATGCTGAGAAATTTTTTCCCCTGTCGTTCTCTCAAAAGGAACCGGGCGTCGTTGGGCATATTGCCAAATATCCGTGTGACGTTCAGCGCGAGTGCCAAACTTCGCTATGTCGCTATTGCGCACTCGTACTTCGGGGACTCCAGGTTCATTAATTACCTTTGTGGTATCCGACGTGCGCTCTACTGCACTGCCCGGAGCCAATGTTTCCCACAAGCCATGGAGGTCCCTCTTCGATCTTTTCGTCACTTTTTGCGCCAATTTCAGGTCTAACGATTTTTCGGACCGCGATATCGGGTTATAAAGTTTTGGATGTATAATAAACCGAGAAACTGATTTTTTATGCTCCCCATTGTACCGGCGTCCTGCATCCACCTGCGCCTTTTGCATAGCCTATTCTATGAGGATATCGCTACGGTCACCGCTCACCCATCCGTTGTCGTCAAGATAATCTTCCACAGGAACGGTATATAAATAGTGGTGAAGAATGCTTTCATATGATGTATTAGATGACTTTGTTATTTTACTAATATTGCTCAATGGTGTGTTTGGCTTTCTTCCGAAATGTGCTTGGAAAAGTGTTACATTTGTGGTCTTTTGTTTGCATATACGCAATTGATATACTATTGAAATTATTGGTTCTTTAATTGTGAATGTGTTTTTTCTACTATCTAATTTCATGCAGCTTAAACGTCTTTTAATAGTTTGTATCAAACGCTCCACTAATCCAATAGCTCTATGGTCATTAGCAGGGGCAGTGATCACGTTATTATTGTGTTGTTTGCAGGAATTCTTTACTTTATAACCTATTAAACAACGTGCTTGATCTAATCTAATATTTCGGGGAACACCGTGTATGTGAATGTATTCATCTAAAAATTTAATTACATTTGGTCCGTTTGCTTTTTCAATTACTTCTACGGTAAGATATTTTGAAAAACGGTCAATACATGCAAAAAAATGAATAAATTGATCGTTTTCATTCATGATAGGCCCTCCGAAATCATTTTGTATTTCTTCATTAGGTTCTGAACAATTTAACAAAGGCCTCCATTTTGACGCCGGAACAACTGTTTTAAGATTCTTACCAATATCAGTACAAAGTTTGCACTGAGCAGCCTTGTCCAGGATTTCGCGATGCATGTACAGCCAGAACGTGTACTGTCCAAGGGTTATCATACCCCAACTTCCGGGGTGCGTAAGGTGAAGACTTTCCAGGACTGCATCTTGTATCGAGTGTGGGATTGCCACACGTTCATCGATGCAAACACAACCCGATCGCACGTGGAGATCTCTCCAGTATGAAAATATGTAGGGATTCACTTCTTTACATCGTTGGGGGTCACTTTGCAGAACGCAATCGAGCATCTCTTTGAGAACCGCATCTTTGCTAGTCACTACGGCCAAGAATCCTTTTGTGAATAACTGAGTTAAGTTATTCTCAAATACCGCCTCCTTTGATAAGTTTAAGTTGGGTGAGTTCTGGGTTTCATTTGAAAACCGTGTTGAGTTTACCGCCGAATTTGGGGTTGATTGGAATGTGACCCTGCTATGGGTAGGAGCGGTTTGTGGGTTGGACTTCGGGCTGGTCATATTTAATTGAGAGATTGAATGAATGTGTGTTGAGTTTGAGTTTACTTTAAATAGCGGCTGGATTTGACTTGAGTGTGAATTTGAATTTGAATTGGAATGGATTTGAGCTGCGTTTGCAGAGTTCTCGAGAAGCAACTGAGTTGTATTACGATTAATGGCAGAAAGCAAATTGGAATGGTTTGTTGGGTGAGGATGTGAGGCACGTGTGTAATGTGTGTGATTGACGCTGCAAAAGTGCTGTGATTGACAGGTTTGCTGTGTGGTATTTACATAGACTGCTGCAATAGCGTCACGAATGCGGGTAATGGTTGCTACCGCAAATTCCTCATCGTATTTGTTTGTAACTTTCGCTTCTTGATTTGGTTGGCGGGAAATATAATCAACCAGCCCCATTTTTGCACCCGGTTTATGTTCAATGTTAAAATCAAAAGGTAAAAGACGATCTACCCAGCGGGTTAAGCGACTATTATAAGATTTGTTGGAAGGGTGTTCTTTCATAATTGAAAATAGTGCTCGATTATCCGTGATGATTTTGAGTGATTTGCCAAATAAATAATATTTAACGTAATCTACGGACCATACAACCCCTAATAATTCTAGTTCATTAACCTTGTGGCGTTCCTCGTTTGGGTTGAGGAAACGAGACGCGAGTGCAACTGTATTCCAACCTATCGGCGAGCGTTGTTCTAATGCTGCTCCTAATCCCGCTCTAGATGCGTCGCATTTGATCCGCGTTTCCAAGTGTGGATTATAATGTGTATTTTTTGTCGCATTTGCTACTTTATTTTTAATTGCATGGAAATAAGTTTCATGTTCGTCATTCCAGACAAATTTTGTACTCTTTTTAAGTAATGGCTGAAATGGATGACTTAATTGTGATAAATTAGGAATGAATTTTCCTAAATAGTGGACAGAGCCTAGGAATGTCGTAATTGTTTTGGGTTTTTAGGTGCTGATAGAGATAAAATTGCTGCTGTTTTTGATTCAAGCGGTGCGATTCCCTGACTGAGTAAGTTTGTGTCCTAACCATTCAATTTCGGTTTTTGCGAAATGACATTTAGATAATTTTTTTCTTAAAATATCCTCATCCATTTTTTTTAAACATTTGTAGACTAACTTTTTATGGTCTTCTTTAGAACCGCAACTAACTATTATTATGTCATCCAAGAAACAATAAGTATTTTGAAGTCCAACTAATGTATAGTCCATTACTTTGGAATGCCGCCGGCATATCAGTTAAACCGTAGAAACCGGTAATAAAACGATATGTACCAGTTCCCTCACGGCTAATAATAATGAAGTTGCAATGCCGGGCCGTTTCCGGGTCTAAATTAAGTTGACTGTATGCGTACTTCAAAGCCAAGGTAGAGAAATATGCTGTCTCCTGTGATGCGTTTGTGTTTAAATTTTGTTGAATCTTGTCAATTAATTTATCTATATTCGGCATTTGATATTTATTTTTATGGATAGATTTATTTAAATTTTTTGAGTCTAAAGCCAGTTTAACTGTTTTATCTCTGTTTTTTCTGTTTTTACTGTGATAACTATAGGTGAAATGAAGTTTTTATCGGAGCAACTGTTTAATTTTATGATGTGTTTTTCGTCAAGTAATTTTTTAAGATCTGCATTAACTAGTGGTTGTAAGTTAATTTGTTCTCGACGACCTTTTTGATGTGTAGGTGTAAATTGTTTGTGGAATGTGGATTTGACTGAGTGTTTTAAAGATTTACCGATTCTTGTGATGAGACCTGGAAAATCAAATGCAATCTGCTTCTTGATCAAACATTGGTTTTGATTAATATTTGCAACTTGTTTCAACTGTGTAAGAGAAAAGCCTAGCTTTGAGAAGAGATCTCCTCCAATGATGGGTCTATGACCATCTTCCACCACTGTTACATTAACACCCGTAGCTATCCAATCATTACATTGGATTGATGTTTTAATCACTCCAACTATCTTGATTATATCATTAGAGAAAATTTTTAGGTCATGCATCTCTGGTGACTGTACCCAATAGATTCCTTTGCATTCTGACACCACAGTTTTTGCGAGACTTTTATTGATAATCGTGCATACGCTCCTCGAATTGACCAGTGCTTTTGTCTTCGTATTCCCGACACAAATGTCTAAGTTAACCGGTTCCCCTCCTCGAGTGTCGCTTTTAATTGAAATCGTCGCAACACAATTATTATCATAGTCGTCATAATCGGAGTCATAGTTTGCGTCGTAAATACCTTGCTTTTGAAGTAGTCTATCTATATTGTTGACTTATTTGGCTGCTGTTGCTGAAGTACCCACTGTGGCCGCCTCAGAAACAGAATCATCTACATTATTCACTCGGGGTTTCGGTTTATATGGGTGTTTAGGTTTTCGACAGACTTTGGCGAGGTGGTTAGCAATGCCACAATTTTTACAATTTTTTCCACGGGCAGGGCAATTTTTTTATGTGAGGCTGACCATCCATAGCCACTGTTTGGACAGGTTGTAGGTTTAACAAGATGGTTAGTTGATGGACGTGATCTATTCCGAGATCCTTGTACATTGTTCACTGATACACTTGTAATCTCGTTCGTAGTTGTTTGAGCTGAGGTCCCAGAATTTTTTAGCTGATTTTGTATTCCCATCTCAATTTTCATGGCAGTTTCAAGCGTTTTTTTTCGATGTTCTTGTCTCCTTTAGCAATTCCCTTTAGATTTCACCGTCTTGCATGTTTGCTATGAAGACGTCACGAATGATTGACTCCTCATGGAAGCAACCGAAGAATTTTTCCACAGGTTCTCCCTTCAGTTGCTTCTTGGTGAGAAAGGTTACCGATCAAAGGTTGTGTTTCGTTGTTTCGTAAACACTCTATCGAGACTTTCCCAAAGATCCTTCGTTGTTACCCGATCAATCTGGATATTCGGTTTCTGGGAACCAAATATTAGTCTACCCTACATCCCTAGGCTGAGATACGTTAGGGAGACCGCTTTGTTATCACAATATTTCCAGGGTTTTTCACCACAAAATATATCTACGAGTTCTATTTTCTGACAAAAATTTAGCCACGAGCTCTTCAGTTGCTCGTTTCGGATTTTTCGATCTCGTTCGCTCTGGGATGTGCTGTTTTCAACATTATCCTCGTATATAGGTTCAGGAGGTAGGATGACCTTGTCTGGGGGATCTTCGAGTAGAATGTTGATCGAAATACCCTCTTTTGCCATGATAGCCGACTTCAACATGATCTGCCAGCGGACCCATCGCAAAGGTGGCTCTAGTGTCGGTTTCTCCCAAAAGGGTTCGATTCCCAGAAGTGCACGTTCTTTGGTTGCTGACTGCGCCATGTGATATCCTTGACTGTGGAGATAAGTATTTGAGCCACAAATCCGCTTAGAGTTTGTAGAGTGGGATTCGAAGTGCGAATCCGAGCTTTTACTAATTTGTAGGATTACCACTTTTAGTTTGTTTTAGCAATTGAGCTACAAATGCAACCGTGTTTTATATGTCGTGGAAATCATCCTCAAATCCAATAGGATTCTTCTCATTGGAAAACAGAGTAGAATAAAAGCAACTGAATTAAATGATGAAGGTTAAGGGAATCACAGGATGATGAAAGTGGGTTATGTGAACAGCTGAAAACTTGACTTATTAGTCGGAGTTAAACTTAAAATAGGTGAACACTGACTTTTGATTAGGCAAGGACAAACTTAAACAGATTCGGTACTTAAACGAAAGAAATTGAACATAATAAGGTACAACCGTACCACAGGGGCATATGATTATTTGGCAAAATGTCAGGTTTCATCTTGTATCGCGAATTAATATTCGACAAGTTATAGCCTTCTCATCATTTGGGGCCTATTTTTATTTGGAAATCTTAAGATTTCTGCAACATTTTTCAAATTTACTAAAGGTTTCCAAAAAATGTAATTTTAGCGGTGTCAAAATTTAAGTGAGTTTTTAGTCACCACTATGTCTCATACTTTTTATCTGGATGCTTTTTTGTTTTGCTCCTGATTTATAATGACTTTTTTGTTTTACCATTTCCACTGATGTCAATGCTAAAATTTTTTTCGTTATGATAGAAATAGATTTTTTGAAATCTGATGACATGAATGGTTGCCGTTTTCAGAAAAAAAACTTAAATGTTTCGGTTGAATTGCGTTTTTTTTGGCTTCGAATTGCTTTCGAAATTCTTCCGGCTGTGTTTTTTTGTTTTGTGGTCTGACGCTCTTTACTCGATTTAAAGTTTTCTACTCAGCAAGGCTGAAAAATTCAGGTTTCCGAATGACTTCATTTTCTCACTAACGGCGTCTGCGTTTCCGCGCTTAACGTCGTTTCTCCTTTTCTCTACTAAAAGTCTTCAAGGTAGTTTGTTTTATTAATTTTTGGTCATACATGACTTACCTCACACAATAAAATTGCTTTTGCATGTGTGAACTTGAGGTGAACTTGATTTAATTTAATGTGAGAGGAATCATTTATGTAATAAAAGTCTCTAATAAAAACAGTTTCTGCTGAATGAACAAAAACGAACGAACTTGACTATTTCATCACTAAATGTTTTTTGCATCGTTTTTTGATCGGTGACATTATCTTTTTCAACTTATATCTGTATCGGTTTCTATATACAAAGCAGCACGCAAGTTTATTTTGCGTCTGTTCTGAAAATCTGCCGGCTATGTTAAAGTAAATAAAAGTGATTGCTCGATAACTTCTCCTCATAGTAACATAAAAAAGTAATAATTTAGAAGTGCAAAAGAATTTCCGTTTACATGTTTTTAAGAAAGTTTCTCAGCACTTTAAAATTATCTCATGAAATTGTATTCAGTTTTATCTCTTTTTCATAATAAGCCAAAAGCATCAAATGATATCAGGTTTTCCATCGGACTGAAATTTGAGGTAGCTTCATATAAATGATCAGATAGTACAATATGAGAGCTGAGGTAATCCTTGTAACAATAGACAAAAACTTCCCCAAAGTTAGTTTTCATAATTATACTCAGATTTCCGGTACTCAGTTAAGCTACTTCTATTGCTTATTGAGAATATTCAACAAAATGTTTATATGAAGGAATAATGAAGATCTTCAGGTCAAGACTAAATTGGTAAATTTTTCTCACTTTGCAAACAAATTAGGCTGCTTGGGTGCTCTAATATATTGATCTAGGAACAGTTTAAACTTAATACACAAACCATTTGGCTGTCGGCTATTGAGACAAAGGATTGATACATGCAAAAAAGTATGCTTTACCTCAGTTCAATTTGTACAGAGCAATCATATCTTAGCTTTGAACTGTGCATTGTTATTGGCTTGAAAAGCAGGGCGGGATTGCCTGGTTTAAGATTCCTATGAATATGGTTTTGCAAGATTTGAAATAATTAGACTGTACTGTAAGTAGGCGGTGCTTGTCAGGTCATCAAGAAAATTAATAAGGCTGTATCTTGTCCCAACTGCCGCGATGGGGTCCTTGAATTTATTCAATGAAGGTTTCCGTAAGAAAAATGGTGACGACGATCTCGTCGACGCAAAATATATCTCCCTTGACGTTTGCATCTCTCCAGTTTCAATGGACGAAGGGAAAAATTCTTTAAGCATGCTACCTGCTTTAATAATTGCTAATATGCAGCAGTTCACGTCCTTGAGGACCCGGATCTTGATGCCAACGAAACCTCGAAACTTTTATCGAGGAAACAATTCTGATTTTGTAGTCAATTGACACTTCAGCACTGCATAGGGGTTCACCTGCTGCTATCTTCTATATTGTTTTCTTGGGGTAAATGCTGGACTGATTTGCATAAATTTTGCCATTCAAACTGACTGCATTTAACTTAGTTGTTTTGCGGTTCGATAGAAAGTGGTAATAAAAAAGAAAGGGCTAATTAGTTAATGCTGATTGATATAACAAGGCGGCTCGGTAATGTGCAATGGCACATAAGGTTCCGACCCCGCCCATCCACAATTTTGGCATAATTGTCTACCAAATGAGGAACAGATAGAAAAACCCAAAAATTATTTTTTGCGAATCCCAAAAAAGCCCAAGTCTTTCAAAAAATTCTGTATGAACGATAAGATAACCTCCAAAACAAATAACTCAGTGGAGTAGAAATTGATGCATTAGATTGCTGTAATATGTCAATATTAAGAAAGCGAGTCAAAACGAACAGCAAAATCAAACAACAACAACAACAAACATTAATTACATCAAAAAATTTATGTCCCTCTTAAAAACTAAATTTAATAACAAAGTCAACATACCGTCAGATAAACCTGAAACTAAACAAAAATAACTTATAAATCACCAGAAAACATATGCGACCAGTCCATAAAAAGGTTTGGTAACAATTATACAAAAAAGAACAAAAACAGAAAAGTAAAAAAAATTAAATTATTTTTTTTTGAAACAATTAACTTCAAAGTAATAAATACCATTAGGAATAAATTAACATTACCACAAATTTGCGATTACCACTGCTTCTATAGAAGGGCATTAGGACCTGACCTTATTCATTTTTTAGAGCGGCTTAAAAGAACAACAAAGAACAAACAAAATTTCAATTGAAACTTGCCAGAAAACGCTGTCAAAACCGTCAAGCCAAATTTTGGCACTCAAAATATATTTGATTGCGCCTTCATCAAACAGCTATAATGTAGTACGTGGCCATTCATTAGTAAGAAAAGGTAACAAGTAGACAAAAAAAGCGAAGTGCTAAAGTATTTAATACTTTTAATTTTTTTTTCGAAACAAAATTACATTCAATGTCATGAAAGGCATTAATTACAAAAAGAGCTATTTAAATATCGTCGTTTTTTCATGAAAAGGAAACTCTCGAGACCTGTAATTATCCAGAATATTTCTTGCATCTACAAAAAGAACGTCAAATATGACAAAAATCAAATTAATTTAATTTTTTTTTTGTGAAAAAGCGGTGTCGAAGCCAGTAAGGTCATAACAAAATCTTTAAAAAAAAGATTTTGGGACACCAATCCCTTTTATTCCCTTGACACCCATAATATCATATTTGACCTGTAATCAACTAACGAGATTAGGTAACAAAAAGAAACATAAAAAGAACAAAATTGCGAAGTTAAAAAAGTTTTTTTTTTAATTTTGGAAAACGATGGGTTTGAAAGTCATAAAAGCCATCAGCTATCTGCTAATATCAGAATATCGGTTTTTCTATTCTTCCATGAAAAGAAAATGAAAGCTATCACTATACAGGAAATTTCATACGACCGAAACGACAAAGTATAAATGACAGTTAAGACAAAATTAAAAAATTCAATTGATTTCTTCAAGAAAGAGGCGTCGAGGCCATTAAAACGATGATTTATATCTTTCAGGATTTTAATATGTTCAATTGTGCTTTAATTTGAATGCTAATAAGGTGACATGAGAACTGTCAACAATGTGATAATGTGACAAAATTAGAAAACGTGAAAAACTGGCAAATATCAAAACAAACAAAAATCTAAAATCTTGTAGTATCAAAGCCAGAAAACAATAATTTCAGGCTTAAAACTGCAACCGAGAATAAATGTTAACGTAGTAGAAAGAAGAAGCAGTCTTTTTTTGCTGACACTGAGCTGGAAGTTGAACAAATTAAGAAAAAAATAGAGGAAAAGTTAATTAAGCCATTATTTATTGAAAAGTCAATTATTTTTAAAAAAGAAACGACCATAAACTTTCAATTGAAAAACTAAATGCATTAGTCTGGAGCTGTTTAGCAAGCGAATTGGTTGGACCTATCACTCCTGAGCTTTGATTTGATATGTTCTGTTCTTTATTATTAAAAAAAAAGTCTTTTTTTTTTTAAAAAAAAGACCGACTGATTACAACCCGATTTTTTTTGGATTGTAACAGTCCAAGAATGGCCCAAAACTACCCCTGTTAATACTTATTGTCCGTTAAGAACAATTGATTTTTCGAATGTTGTAGATATAGATAATTTCTGAGTTGAAACTCAAAATAAATTTTTGATAATCAACGAGTAAAGTTAGCATTTTTGATAATCAACGAGTAAAGTTAGCAAAAAACGGCAAAGTTTTAACTACAAGGCACTCTCTGCGGACTCTGAAGTAGAAATAGCCCCCCTCTGAGTCTACAAAGATTGTATGAGTGTTGTTTGGGGGTGTACTGTAGGCAAATTTAATCAAAGTGGACTAAAGTAGCTTATTTCGTGCTGTTGTTGATGAAAAAGGCTAAATTTTGAAATGTTTATCCAGATTTTTTGACCAAAAAATTAAATCAAAACAATCAAAAATGCTTGTTCGTCTTCAAAAATAAAATCAACGACACTATTCTTAAAAATTATAACAAATTTTAGCAAAATTGACGAAAATTTAGGCAAAAATTCCGGAAAATGTGAATAAAAACAACGTGAATTCACTCTTCTTTTCTCAGAAGTTTAAGCCTCGATAACTCCCTGTAGAAAGCGAAAATTAAAAAAATCTTTTTAATTCCATATTCTACGCTGGACGAGCTTTCTAATGATACCAGTCTCAACTCTCTACGATGAATATATCGAGCGGCGAAAATTCACGGAACAAAAAAAAACCCAGTTGAGTATATAGTTCCTCCCCCCTCAAGAGGGTCGGAACAATTATTGGAATGTGCTGCAGTAAACAATCACATTATTAACTCAGTTTTCTTGTGAGGAATAATATTGGTTTTTGATTAAATTTGCATAAAAGACCATCAATATGGCTATCTATCTCTCCGACAGCTATCAAGGATACAATGTTGTTTGATTGTATATCTTATTTTTTTTTTGTTCATCTGAATTGGTTTTCTTCAGTTGGCAATTTCTGGCAAATAATGATAAGCAGTTGAGATTTTTGCTCCCAATTTTTTAGACGTAGCTATTATAAATCTTTAATTTAAACTTAGCAGGTTTGAAATGTGAATCTAAATTTTTAAGTTTATGCTCTTAACCTGCGCCTCGCGCCTTTGTAGATGTTTTTAAACTGAGAAAATTTCGAGAAAAGTGTTCTGGATGAATTTCAACTGCATAAAAATGGGAAGTTCGTGATATTGACATACCAAAAATCCATCGCAGCTCTTTTAAGTGCAAATTTTTTTTGGATAATATTTACCGTAAGTTATGTACAGATAAAAATTGTATATCGATTAAGACTAAAACGTAATTGAATGCACTTCTTTGTTTAAAAAACTTCTTTCGGACGCTTTTAAGTAGGATGTAGCGTATTTTGCTGAACTTCATATCTGTTTGATACAGTTTTATACATCTCATTTAGATTTGGTACTATATTTGCGCGCGCGGTGTAAAATTAAATTTTAATGGACTATTTCTAGGCAGCAACACCTTTGTAGACATGCAGATCAGTCAATAAGGTCTTGATGACTTTGAGCAAAACAGTTACAAATTATTATCTGAAATGCAATGCGATCATTGTATTTCCAAAATTATTTTTTCTGAAAATTTAGGGAAAATGTTTCTAATTTTAAAGACATAGAAGGAAACTGTCTGTCTTTCTCATGCAAATGCGCATGGTTGATTAGTTTTTGGTGTAATGTCAAATTTGGCGCCATCAGCTGCTAATTTCCTTTTTGAGTCATGGGCCAGTAAAATTACGGCGGATATTTGTGTCGCTTTCTTCCTGATTAGCTGGGCCGCCATACTGCCCCTGAACCAAGATGTCACAGCAACAGGAGGAAGTGATTTGCAATGGACGAATTGGATTTCACCTCATATTTTATTAAAGCCGATACACAGCGGAACATATCGAGATTTGAGCAAGACAAGTGACCGAACGGAGAATTATTTTGTAGCTTCAATTCATTGAATTTAAAAACAAATCCGACATAATTTGCAAAGAGGATATTTGCTGTCATTTTGCATTTAATCCTTTTCTTGTATAAATTTACCCGACTAAATTCTCAGGCAATGATGTATTGTCAAGCCCCCACAAAATCAGAATATATTGACCAAATACATCGAATGCAAAAATTATTGTTTAAAAAAGTTTTGCAATGTCTGTTTTCAAGTTTCGACTAATCCATTACAGATTCAAATTATAGGTTGACCTGCCCGTTGGAAAAAAATTAAATCGTGCACAATAATATGACTGCAACAATAAAGTCAAATAAAACAGAGCTTTTCGGAAAAATTTCTCAAGTTGTTGTTAAAAAGTGGTTGTTAAAAAAACTATTAAAGTTGCAAAGTCATCAGTGAAACGATAAAAATGCCGCGTTTATGGTCTCAAAAAGTCTTCTGTAAGTATACTTTTTGACTGAATAGAATATTTTTCTCTCAGAACCGATTAAAATAAATTCAGTGGAGAAAACATGCCGTACGAATTGATTGTCAAACAAAAATTTTGTCCGGGTAGCATAGGAATTACAAGATTGTAGCAAAGTTTAGCAAATACAACCCAAACTCTGACATGCTCGAATCCCCTGAATTTGTTTAAATACCATAATTGACTAATAACGAAAAAAATATATTCTTAGAAGAAAATCTGAGATAGGAAAAAGTGTTTCATATGAAATTATGAACTTAATCCGTTTTTACAGTCTTTCCTAAATTTTTTTTCAGATATTCTTGCGATAGTTGGCGTAGCTGAACACCTAATGAACGAAAAGCAAAAATGCAACTTTCATTTGGAGCCCTAAATTTTTAGTCAAGCAGATAGATGTAAATTCCATAGCCAATTGCAATTACTTACTCTAAAACATCAATATTCAGGACAAAATTCTGCTGATTAAAAATCAAAAAAGATCCTAATTGTGGTTGCTTCAAAACTTTTATCCTCATACCAATATATTAATTAAAACCTTCACATGATTGTCTTGAATTCCAACAAGTTTTATAAAAAACACAAATTTGCAATGTATAGAGTTATTTAATAATACGGTTTATTGGCTCATGAATAATTTGTTTAGTGCAAGTCTGCTTGGGCGTTGGAATTTCATCTATTTGTTGAGCGTTTCACAATTTTTAGCAGTTTTAACAAGAAAAGTTTCTTTTATCTCAAACAATGGTTTCAAGAAAGAACGTTCACAAAATCTGCAAATCTAGAAAACTTGAAAACAATTATTTTGCAGCAATGATATCTTGTCAAAAGTATGTTAAAGGAACAATTTCCGAAAAAAAAATAAAGTTTTGTTAAATAACGAAAATACAATATCTCTTTCCAATAAAATTTTAAACTTTGCAAGTATTTTGTAGAAACAGCTGTCAGAAATTCTAAAATTTTAAATATAGATTATTAGAAGAATTTTGGAAAAATAGTTATTCTATCGGCGACAGAGAATTTCTCATGACTGCAGCCCACTGTACAAAACTATCTAGTGATGGTTTTCAGCGAAATTCTTGCAACTAGAAGTCAGAAATCTTTTAAGTTAACTGTTCAGTAGACTGATCAAGAATTTTTCCAACACAACATATATTAAAAGACTCGTTTTAAATTGATCGTCGCTGATGTAAACAAACAATTGAGCGAAATTATTGTCATTTTAAAATAATTCTCATCAAAAAGACCTTTTTTAAAATTTGGAATTATGCAAAATATAGCTGCCCTAAAAGATCTACCCATTGTTTTATTTTTTTTCCAATAGTATTTAAGGCAATAAAGAGGTATCGATCTCGCAAGAACAGAATAATGTAATAATGAAAACCGAACAAAATACACATTATTCTTTAATCTGACATTGCAATAATTAAATCAATTAATGAAACCTGTGATGTTTTGATGTTTCCTGTCTATTGAATAAAGAAAAAAGCTTGATGATGTAATTTTTAATATAATGTTTTAGTTCTTTTCATCCGAACTGTATCCTTTAATTTCTTCCCAAAGAGAACAGGTAATCATTTGAAACAAGAAACAGAAACATTTTTTTGAAGATCAAAATTTGACAGGTTTCAAAAAGCAGCAAACTTGAAACCGAGGAGAATGTAATTGAAATTGAAGCAAGACAAAAAAATTTAAATCCTGTGTGTAACAAAAATTGTACCAATTAAACTTTGGATATTGTTCAAAACCCTCATAAAAAAATCTCGGGCTATTTTGAAAATTTGCAAATCAATAAAAATCGGTATTTCGGAAAGAAGTAAATTGGCATTGCAAAGCGATAGTCACCAGGAAAAATTGCCACGGCAACATAAATCATTAGAAATATGTGCAACAGCCAGACTAAGCTCAAATCAGATTAAAAAACTATTTAATAGGTGGTCAAACTACGCAAGATCTGCTCTGGTACCGAAAACTATTTTTTATAGGATTGAGACTTACGGTTTTGTGGTAAATTCGGAAACTCCTCAAAGCTCATCAAAGCTCATCATTCGCAAACTCATCAATTAATTTGAACAATATCAACAACATAAAAATGCTCGAAATTTCAAAATTTTAACCTGCTTAGAATAACATAGCGTTACAATTGAATAAAACATTTTCAATAGAAGTTTATTTTCAGTAGAAAAAAATTCTAAGGAAAGGTAGGAGCAGTTTATTGAACAGATAATGAACAAGAAGGCTCGGTAACATGCGTTTGCACAAAATGTTCCGACTCCGTAATACACATTTTGGCTTAATTGTCTACCAAAAGAGGATGGGATAGAAAACTTTTGAGATTTCGAGTATTTTTCGAAAATGCCTAATAACTGAATAAAAAATTGCGTCCAACTCAAATCCCACATTGGACTAATACATGCCGCTTTAGAAGGCCGAGGAAATCTGCCATTATTAAAAATACAAGACAAGACGAACAGCAAAATCAAAAACAACAACAAACGTCAATAATATCCAAAACTAGATGTCTATCTGCAGAAAAACTTAATATCAAAGTCTAAATAGCGGCAGGCAAAACCTAACCTAAGCTAAATTAACTAATTCATTGTTCTTCATTAGAGAGGAATTGGAATTATTCCTTAATGGGACTCGGCAATAATTAGAAAGAAAACAACAAAAGCAGATAGCATGAAAATTGCGCTCATATTCTTTTCCGAACGCAATTAGTTTCAAGCTAATAAAAATATTTAGATATGAAACGATATTATAAGTACGTTTGAAATGCAATAATTTATACCTTTATAGGAAAAAAAGCATTGGAACCTGTCATTATTAAGTTTTTTTCATTCGACTACAAGAAAACAACAAGTACAGAAAAAAAACTCAACACCGCCCGATTTTTTTGCGTTAAAAGTTTTACCTGTTCCCTAGGAACAAAAAATGTGTATTTTCGCGTTTCGTGAACAGCGTTAAAATGATATGTGACGGCTCGTTAAAAAGACTAGGCAACAAGTAAACAGTAAAGGAGCAAAGTTAAAAACAATGTTTTTTTATTTTTTGGAAACAAGTAATTTGAGGTGATGAAAAATTTAACTATAGATTAAAATTAGAAAATCAAAAATCTTGCTTTAACATTCTCTATCAGAGTTTGTCCTACGTTTACTAAAAGCACGTCAAACACAGACAAATTCAAAAAAATGGAGAAAAACGATTTTCGAAGCAATTAAGTCCATACTGAAATCACTTAAATTCATAGAATTGTTAAGTTATGTCTTTTTGCATTCCAATAATGTGATATGGGACCTGTAGTTAATGAGACTAGGTAACAAATAGACAAGATTGAACAGAAGAGTTAAGAAAGACTTTTTTCAAAACAATTATTCTCAAATCAACAAAAAAATACTCAACAATTTAAAAACATTGAACAGTTTCAATTAATTCTCCCATGAGACTATTTTGTTGTCGGAAAATGTCATATATGTTAACAAAAAGACTTCAAATACAGACAAATTCAAAAAACCAAAAAATCGGTGTCCAGCACGTAAAAAGCAGAATCAATTCATTGCGATTTTTGATACGTGCAATTTTCAGACGCCAATATTGTGATGTGTGACTGGTAATTAAAGAAGATTGTTAAAAAAGAAAATATACAAAAGAAGTACAGAAGACGCAAAGTTAAAAAATATTTAACATTTTTGAAAACACTGTTTTTCCAAACGAAAAAAAAAACATCAGCTCTCAATTCATGTCGTCAACCAGGCTTCTTCATTTTAAACATATGTTATACGTTTACAAAAAGTAGCACACCCAGACAAATATTTTTAAAAATTAGTTTTTTGGCAAAAACTCGATTTCAAATTTAGTGAAATCATAAATTCAGTTAAAAAAGTTGAATTTATGATTCCTTAAAAAACGCAATTCTTCGACGTCAAAAAACGCCCTTCTTCGACGCCGAAAAAATGATATCAGACTTGTGTTTATTAGGACTGGGTAACTAAGTAAAAAAACAAAAGACTTTCAAAAACAGCATTTGTTTTCAAGGCCATCAAAATCTATCATATCTATAAAAGTTTGTTCATTCCCAGAGAAACCACTGAGACCTGCCACAAAACAGAATTGCTCATACGTTTAAGAAAAGACTTACAGACCAAAAAAAGCAATTATTTTAATAAAGAATCTCTGTCGAAGTCATTAAACTCATAAAAAATAGGTATCTTCAATTGCTTCTCTGTTGAAAGCCAAAAAAGAATTTCTGAAACTTGATTAATGGGACTAGGAAAAAATGGGCAAAAAAAACATAAGATGAAAAATTTAAAAATAAACTTTTACATTTAATGAAAAAATTATCTATTTCATGAAAAACCTGAACTAACAACTAAATTTAGTATACAGGCTCATATGTTCTTCCATAAGACGAATCCGTACACTTTAGATCTCATATTATTCATAAATTCTTATACAGTTGCAAGAAGTAGGGCAATTAATGACAAAAGTGAATTATTTTTCAATAAATTCTTCCAGAAAACGGTGTCGAAGCCGTTAAAACCACTATCTTTTCCTTGAAAAACTATAAATTCAGTTGTGCCTATATGCTGAGCTCCAGTATAGTTATAAGTGACCTAATATTATTTGATAATGTGACAAAGCAAAAATAAATGGAGCTGAAAAAAAGTTGCTTTTTGATAAAATAAAGAGCAAAAATTGGAGACAAGAGTTAGATGAAAAGTTTCCTCGACACTCTTCTATCTTTAGAAAACAAAAAAAAACAACAACACATTTTTACATTTTTTGTTAAGATTGACAATAATATAGCCAAAATTTCCGGAAAAAGACAATAAAAAAAACTGAAATCCGTCTATTCTTCACAAAAATTTGAACCTTGTTAGCTACCTGAAAAAGAAAACCAAGTATGAAAAGTTTATTAATTCCATGTTCTACACTGAATGGGCTGTTGAATGATAGCAAGCACAGCTCTCTACGATCAATACATCAATCAGCCAAAATTGACTCAACTTAAAAAAACTCAATTCAGTATATAGCTCTTCCCCCCACTAAAGAGGTTCGGAGAAAAAAATTCAGTTACCAGTATTGAATACTGCCAATATGCGTCTAAAATGCAGATTTAAATTATCTTAAAATAAAGTAATGATATAGTTTTGTCAAAAAACAAACCCAGAAGAAACTAACTGGTGACTAAATGGTTTCTGCTATTGAATTTTTTGAGCTCACAATACAACTAACCAAAAGTAATCTAAAGTCTACAAGAGGAAAATAGCACAAATTTCTTCTCCCGACGACACTCCTTACAACAGATTATCGCTGCAAAGTCTTTGCTGAAACAGTTAAAAGTTTTTGGTTAAAATAACGTGCCAAATCTTAACAAGAAAATTAGGTTCACGTGGCTCGAACACGGAAGTTAGACCGATTAACAAAACATACGATAAGTGTTTTGTTAATGTTTTTTGGATTTGATTGAGTTTTAAATTTCAAAGCCTCTATGTTGTGAGAAATTTATTCAAAATTTATAGTTGCCGACGAATTGGATAATACTTGGGGCCCAAATAACTCGGGTTCTACTGATCCAATTTTTGTATAACGCCTAAGGTTCTAATTTTTGGTGCAAGTTGCGTTATAAGAGTGGTCACACGAACCACCTACATTCTTCTCAAACATTACAGCATTCTTGGACAAACTTATTAAATGTGACATCAGTAATTCAATATGGTGGATTGGTTTTTTGTTGCTGTGCGTATTAAGCGCTTCTACCAATATACCTATTGCAGAAAACATTTTAAAAGTGATTTATTAAGAAAATAGGCGATCACAGCGATGATGTTTTTGTGAGGCACTCGTTGTTGACTATCTTCAAGCTACACGGAAACGAATTAATTAAATTTGTTCAAGAATCAATCAATGATTCACACAAGCAATTTTTGCAACAATTTGCTTCAATTAAAATCGAACGACCAGAAGACTGGAAGTGGGATTCTTAACTTGCTAAAGGAAGCTTTTTGAAAAAAAAGTTTGAGCGAATTCAATACGTTTTAGAGGTGCTAAAATATATAACGAATAAAAGTTAATGCAGATAATTCCCGCGAATTCAGAAAATGGTATCATAGCTGAAGTGACAAAATTCTGTCATAAATTGAAGAACTCATATCTGATGTCTAACTATGAGCTAATTAGATTCGTTTTTAACTAAAGCCAACAACAATGTTGAACATGTGCTACTCTAGTTTATTGATTGATGTCCCATTTGAAAAGTTCGTTAGCTGCTTTTGAAAGTATTTAACGAACGTATATGAAGTCATCGTTGTCATTTATTTATTGGACAAATTGAAAAAGAAAAGTGCTCCGATCTCGTTCTTTTTCCGCGTTTCTTGCTTATTTACAACTATTCAGCAACGAAGTTAATTCTTTCTTTCTTTCTTTCTTTCTTTCTTTCTTTCTTTCTTTCTTTCTTTCTTTCTTTCTTTCTTTCTTTCTTTGTTTCCTTCTTGCTTTCCTTCAAGCGCTGTTTGCTAACGAAATGGATGATATTTTTGCCCCTTCGCCAGCACTCCGTAATACCAGGATGAATCTCATGCGAACAATTTTCGAAGATCAGTCTAGAACCATCAACGAGAGGAACTTGAAATCAAAACGAGATAATTGTTCGAATTTTTTTGTTGCTCATACTCAAATAGCACCATTTGATAAATAAAAATGTAGGTGTCATCCGGAATTTTTCGTAATACTAAATTTTCATCTGACTTGTAGGCCTAAGGTAACCGCGTGGGATTGCTTGACTGTGTAACCCCTATAGAAGTCACGGACCGGTACCAAGACTGCAAAAAGGAGGTTGATCGTGAGCTTCCATTGTGAGATTGTATCCGGTAAAACACTTCAGAACAAAGATCCGGTCAAAAAAAGAAATAATTTAAGAATACCTTAAATTATTTCTTTACAATTCTGAGCAAGAATACCTTAAAATGCTTGCTCCATAAAGGACAGAGGAGCAAACATTTTAAAGGAGAGAGGAGATTTCTGAAGTTGATGAATCAAAAATTACAAATCTCCTTTAAAACTGATTGTAATCAACAAACTGGTTCAGTCTACGATGATTACATCCGCATACTTTAGTTCACCTTACGCCTCCTTGATTGACACCCACATGAAAAGGGAAGTTGAAAACCTCTATAAAAGCAGCTGCAAAATTCTAAACAGTTGCATATAATATGATGCGACTACGAGCATAGCAGGTGTTGGGATCCCTTTCTACATCGAGAAGCTCAAACCCATTTGAGTTTGCCTGTCTCAAAAAACAACGCCACTATATGATTAAGTCACGAGTCATCAAGAATATAGCTGATGAAAACCTGCTCCGACACAAGAGTCTACACATCATGGAAAATGTGAAAACGTGAAAAACCGGTCGAGCTGGGATACTTGAATGCGGCTTTTGTATTTACTGAATGCGGCCTATATAGAATTTTTTGCACATCGAACTAGGGTTCATGATGTCATCCTTGTAAAAAAGAACACTCGCTGAAGAACATGCCTATCAGAAGCTGAGAGATCATATTAGCTCTCATTAAAGTGTGAGATGTGAGAATTTCCAGAGAAAATTCTAAAAAAAATTGCAGAAAAATTGATTATATAATGCAGGTAAAATTACCTAAAATTTGCAATTAAATGCAACTTACCTAGAAACTACCTGCAAGCAATCTAAACTACCTCTAATTCTAGGTAAATTTGCCTGCAATGTACCAAGAAATAGCAGTGTTACCCTCCTAGAATTTTACCTACAAAATTTTTTTTCTAGTTAGTTCTACCTGCAAATTGCATGTAAAAATCGCACGTAGAATTACCTAGAAATTTCATTTTGCAGGTATTTTTTTCGGTAAAAATATCTGCAAAATCTAGGTAGATTGTAGTTAAGTTTACCTAGAAACTTACCTTTTAAAAATTTTCTTGGTATTTTTACCTGCAAATTACACTAAAGCTATGCAGGTAGAAACTACTAGACATTTTTTTGCAGTTCAAGTTCTAGGAGGGTAACACTGAAATTTCTAGGTACAATGAAGTCAAATTTACCTAGAATTTCTATTAGTTTATTTTGCCGTGTGGCGTGATAGCCTAGAGGTAAGGTGTGTAATTCACACGCCAATGATTGAGAGTTGAATCCCCGGCCTTCGAGAAGCTGTCTCTGTGAGGGTGAGCTCTTACTTAACCATAGGTTCAGTTTGACCATAGCCTGACCAATGTTTGCTGCAATGATGATACCACGTGAAAGTTTCAGGCTCAAAAAAAAGTGGCCATAGTCACTAAAAAAGAGCGATGCTGCTCATAAAAAGAACAGTCTGAAATGTGGGGGAACAATAAGAAAAGGAGCCGCTGAGAACAGGCTGTTGTAGCCTAATGCTCTTGCGTGCGATTACGCAGGAACGAAAATTATTATTATTAGATTGCTTGCAGGTAGTTTCTAGGTAAGTTGCATTAAAGAACAATTTACTTGCAAGTCCTAGGTAAATTTACCTGCATGTTATAATCAATTTACCTGAAAATTTGTTGTTGAATTATTTGTCGGAACATTTTCTCTAGCCGATTAATAAAAAATCGACAATGAGATTTTCCAGTTTGATCTGTGTGGTATTATAATATTGCTTCGTGATACAACGCAGTGTTTTGCATTTCTTTTTGATCTCTCTGAAACAACGAGCAAATAAGGTAGTTCTGAAGACAACAAAGTTCCTGCATCGAGGAGCACAAATTGTCTGTGGGCAAAAAAGACCAAAAGCAGAGAAAGTTGAGAACCGATGTTAGCCGGTCTTCCAATCAACCAAATGTTCTCCCCTCCCTGATGGTTCGATTTCCCAAATGACTGTCGGCATGGTGGACCAAGTCATTCCCGACTCATGAAATGATGCATTCAGGTTCCCGACTAACAATCAAGCGGAACTTTTAACTCTGGAAGAGATTGGTCTGTGGATAAACTGAGAGCACCATTTGAAGTCATCAAAATTTTACTCCGAGATAGGACCCAGGAAGCCTTAAACTAGAAGAATCGTTTGAATCGTAAAGGTAAATTTGCGAAGAAAATGAGCAGAGAGCGGTCCATTGGAAAGAACTTTGTAGAGTTGGAGGAACTCTCGGAGAACACTTCAAGAAACCAAGAGTACAAAATTCTGCTTGAAACCGCGAGAAAGTGAATCTTGATCAATATGACGAATGGTCCAAACTGCTGACGTTTACAAGAACTTATTTTGGGCTAAACAAGTTGCCATCGTCAAAAAGCAGTCATCAAGAAAGTCATGAGCTTTCAAGCAGGGCGATTAGTGTGACCCTATAGATCACTGTTTATGCACAGTGCATAAGAAGCACATCTATTCTAAACTCTTCAAAGAAGGCGCCGAAACCATAATTCTCTCTCCGTTTAACAATGTGTGGATTTTAAAACGGCTCAATTGCCATTTTTAATTCTGAAAAGCAGAAGTAACCATCAGGTGATCTGGACTCTCCACAAGAGAATACAAGTTTGTAGTGAGGGCGTGGAACCCACAATCATAATAACTTTCACCGAGCGTAAATGGTTTTTGAAAGCGTACACAGGGCAAATTTGCTGAATGCATTGAGAAAACGTCAAGTTTGTTTTTTCAAAGAAGTTGCAAGAAAGTGGTGCACGAAGAATCTGGAATCTACTCTCTTTTGACAAAACTTTGATAGGCAAAAAAATATTCAATATGCACAAATTGTCTGTGGGCAAAAAAGATCAAAAGCAGAAAAAGTTGAGAACCGATGTTAGCGGGTCTTCCAATCAACCAAATCTTCTCCCTTCCCTGATGGTTCAATTTTCCAAATGAATGTCGGTATGGTGGACCAAGTCATTCCCGACTCAGGAAATGATGCTTGCAGGTTCCCAATTAACAATCAAGCGGAACTTTTAACTCTGGAAGAGATTGGTCTGTGGATAAACTGAGAGCACCATTTGAAGTCATCAAAATTTTAATCCGAGATAGGACCCAGGAACCCTTAAATTTGAAGAATCGTTTGAATCGTAAAGGTAAATTTGCGAAGAAACTGATCAGAGAGCGGTCCATTGGAAAGAACTTTGTAGAGTTGGAGCAAATCTTGGAGAACACTTCCAGAAACCAAGCGTACACAATTCTGCTTGAAACCGCGAGAAAGTGAATCTTGATCAATATGACGAATGGTCCAAAGTGCTGACGTTTACAAGAACTTATTTTGGGCTAAACAAGTTGCCATCGTCAAAAAGCAGTCATCAAGAAAGTCATGACCTTTCAAGCAGGGCGATTAGTGTGACCCTATAGATCACTGTTTATAAGAAGCACATCTATTCTAAACTCTTCAAAGAAGGCTCTGAAACCATAATGCTCTCTCTTTTTAACACTGTGCGGATTTTAAAACGGCTCAACTGCCATTTTTAATTCTGAAAAGCAGAAGTAACCATCAGGTGATCTGGACTCTCCACAAGAGAATACAAGTTTGTAGTGAGGGCGTGGAACCCACAATCATAATAACTTTCACCGAGCGTAAATGGTTTTTGAAAGCGTACACAGGGCAAATTTGCTGAATGCATTGAGAAAACGTCAAGTTTGTTTTTTCAAAGAAGTTGCAAGAAAGTGCTGCACGAAGAATCTGGAATCTACTCTCTTTTGACAAAACTAAAAATTTATTCAAAATGCCGAAATTAACTTTGATGAGAAAGATTTAACTGTGTTTGTATATATACGGGTTGAAGTTTTTTTGGTTTCATACAAGGATAATATAGGATTTCATACTGTCCATACTTGATTTCTTAGTACGATCCTTGCATGAAACCAAAGAAAATATATATGATCCTTGTATGATTACCAAGAAATAATATATGATCCTAGTACGAATACCAAGAATCATACATCTATTTTTGAAAATCTTTAACCATTTATGTTTTTTTTTGTTTTTATTCTGTAGGGCATCACCTATATGATACCCCGGCATCTTATTGTGATCCGCCAAAAGACCCTAACGTACAATATCAATTGCAAATTGGGCACAAAACAAAAGAGTAAGTCCAAACAGATAACAAATTTTTTGACATACTTTGAAGCCAGTTTATACATATAACTGCTCATTTATAAAAAAAAATTAAAACAAAATTGCATATCACGTCAAAATCGTTTTCTGAATATGTTTAAACCACAAAGTTATTCTTTTAGCTCACACAAAGTATCAAATGTGGATTGCAAATGCTATATACTAATTTAATAAGCCCTCTGACTACATTACACGGGAATTTGTGGCACCAGTCAATGTATTACGTGTCATATATGACCTTGTATTATATCCAAGAAATTTTTTCAACTCCAATGGAAAATCAAAATTAAACCGTTTTAAGTCTTTCAGTTTTTTGTATGATCCCTGTATGATTTCTAGGAAATCATATATGGTCCTGGTATGACTAGCAAGAATTCATACAAATCGTATATGACCTAGTATGATTACTAAGAATCATATATAACCTAGTACGAAATCAAAGAAAGTTGTATGATCGTTGACCCGGGTAATCTTACAATCTATGAGGAAAAAACTTGAAAACGCGCAAGTCATGCATGATGATTTTAACCAGGAGTTTGGGAGAGAATGACGGGAATTTTTATTCCTTGAACAACCGTGAAAAAAATTTCCACTCTTCACTGTTTCTCTCACTGAACTGCAAGACAATCATCCTATATATTAAACGCATGACGGTTTATAAGGCACCAGGTTTAACAAAGGCAAAAATGCATGTTTAAGAGGCCTCAAAGATCACGTTCAAGAACTATCGAAGAGCATGTTTAAGAGTTCTCGAGCAGCATGGATAAGAGGGAAGATTGCGAGAGGTCAATCACCGAAAAAATTGCTCTCGTAAAAGGTCAATGTCCGAAAAAGCGCAGATCGGAGGAGTCATTGACCTAAAAGCAAAAAGAGTTAATGACCGATAATCCGGCTGCCAAAAAATTCACGCGCCGCAAAACAACAGGGATGCAAGAAAAGCCGTTCACCGAAAACCTATCAATTTAAAATAGATCCAAAAAGAGGGTATTGCTATTTTTGGCCTTTATTTGATTTCATTTCATTCTGTCGACAATATTTTGGTTGCCAACATATGAAGTTAAACTGCTCTATTTAATTGCTCTCAGATGAAGTTTGTAGGAATTTTATTTGTCCTTTTGGCGTATTTTTGTGCCATTTTTTGCTTGATCAAATTTTCGTCTGACCCATTTCACTTTTCGTCCAAAAAGACAGGATAAACAGGTAGCGCCCAGCGGGAAATGAGTTTCATTAGAGGCCCCTAGTCATATTTAGTAGTCGTTAGTGTTGTAGTGTAGCTACTGGTAAAGCCGTAGTTTGGGTTTAAAGGGTCATTTTCGGAGTTTTTGAGCTAAAAAGGTAATTTTTTGTTTTGTCCTTTTTCAAATTTTTTGATGGACCAGTCTAAAATTGATGCTGGTTAAAGTTGATAAAGGTCTTTTGCAAGAAATAAGTACTTTTTTTAACCGTTTTATGAGCTACATGTTCTGGTACTCCAAAAAACGCAAATTTATACTAAACTTCACAAATTTTTTCAAGTTTTTTTGAAAATTTCTGTCATTTTTTTGAATTTTTCAGCCCTACGTGTCAAGGAACCTCCTCTAATGTTTCATTATAAGTTACTGCAACAATACTGTTGGCAATGAAATGGTTTTAAATATTTTAATATCACAATTTTTGACAAAACTTGCAACAATTTTTTCCTTTTTTGATTTTTATTTTTATTATTCAAGTTTTTCAATTTTGCGTTTTTTTTCAAGTATTTTGATTTTTTTTTCAGTTTTTAGTTTCTCCTGCCTCAAGAGCCCAGGAGCGTCCTTTAGTGTTTGATAATATCTTACTGCATAGTGTCTGGAAGTAATGGAATGTTTTTAAAGATTTTAATGGCACGAAATTTAACAATTTTTCGACAGAGCTTGCAATTCTTAATTTTTTGATCTTTATTGTCATTATTTAGGATATTTCTTCTAGTTTAAAAAAATAGTAACTGGAATTTTTTTTATTGGCCATGGAATAGTTTTGACTTTTTAATATCACAATATTTAGCAATTTTTGGAAAAACTTGCAATCTGTGAATTTTTGGAAAATGTTTGTCATTTCCATGGGTTTCTCAAGCCTCAAGAGCCACGGAAACTCCTCTAAGATTCGATAATAGCTGACTGCATAGTTTCTAGATGTATTATTTTATCAACTTCTTTGGAAAATTTTTGAATCCCTTGGAGTTACTCCGAGCCCAGAGACCTACTCTAAAGTTTGATAAAAAGCTACTGAATAATTTCAGTAGCTGGTTTGTTGTCAATAATATAATGACTCGAGGTCTGGTGATAGTTTGATAAAAAATTAACTGTTTCAAGTTTTCGGAATTTTTTTTGTTACAAGTTTGTATTTTCATGAGCCACTGAAACTATTTAAAGCTTGAAATATGGATACTGGCTAGTCTCATGAGACAACGAAAAGGTTCTAAAGATATTAATATCATGAATTTTAGCAAGGTTTAGTTAAAATTGACATTTTAAAAAGACTTGTGAATATTTTTGAGATATACTTTTCCGAGTTAAACGATCATTACTACCCAATGAAACTTTTTAAATCTGCTAGATGGGTTTTATGACAGAACTCTAGAGGGAAAAAAGGTTTTGAACTTTTTCCACTTCAAAATTTAGAAATTTTTTGAACTTTTTTTCAGTTTCTATTTGTTTTCGTTGCTAATAAGGCTAGAAAACTAGAGGTTGCGGAGTTGAAGCTCATCACGGAAAAATTTCCTAGCTCTCCCTCTCTCTCTCTGCCAATTGGGGTTTCTTTCCCTCTCTTTCGCGTTCATTTTTTATTTCTCTCACTCTATCTAAACAAAGTTTGTAGTAGTTATATTAATCCTGTTGTCTTTTTATGCGTTTTTTTCTTGACCGACTGTTTGTTAGACCCAATGGACTTTTTGTCCGCAGAATCGGGATACAGCGAGTATTAAGTTCTCTTAGAGCCTATCAGCTTATTAGTCTCGAAATGTGCAAATCACTGAAACTGAATGGGAGACTTTTACTTATGTTTTGAAGGACGCTTCTTAGATTTTGATCCGATCCCCCATACCACCTTCTCATCAGCCACCCCACCACCAAACCCCCTGCATACCGTTCGGCCGTAAGGGCCCGGTGCAGCCAAAGACCGCCCTTCCTCCATTGCGCCCTCCCCCACTGTTTCCCCACCCCACCTCAACCCCCCCCCCCCGCTGCCTTGTACCACCCTGCTCATCTCATACCCCTTCAATTAAGCTAAAGCTAGCCTCTCTAAACCGTGGCTAGCTACTGACGGAGGCAACCGCTTGCCGGTAGTTTAAGAGCATTTCGCTCGACGTTAGTCGGTTATTTTTCAATTTCTGAGAGGTATGTTTTGTTGGCTGAGGGATTTTTACGATTTTTCTCTCACGATCGAGTAATTTATTTGGAAAGTGCTTTCCATCAGAATTCTTCTTGGCAGTGTTCTTGGCTCACTGATATCAATTCTTGATATACTTGTTTGCCTAATTATTGACAGTTTTCTCCTTTACATTTCTAAGCACCATTTTTAATTTCGAGAGTGAGGGAATGGGCATCAAGTTGAATCGTTACAAGTTTATCAGAGGTTCTGATAATGTTTTAGGATGCCTGAAGAGCTTTTCAGCTTACCATCATCGCATGTTGAATTTATCCCCCTACATCTTTTCGATGACGTTTCTCTGCATGTTAGGCGAATGTTTCATTGTCATCAGTACAGAACACAAAACTTTAATATAAATACAAATCTAGCAGTTTTGCCTATTCTTGATATTTGTGACCATAGCACTCATTTTCGTTATTTTTGCCGGATTTTTTCAATTACTTCACAATTGTATGCTGTTATTCAGTTCTCGGTAAAAGCATCAATGAAATTAATATTGGGATGCGCACGTTTGTTTGTCCAAAGTTTTTAGAATTTTTTTCAAAAATGTTTTTTTAGATTGCATGATTGCTGGACAGGGGACTTTTCATTGCTCTCCTAGAGAAACAATCTTTAAATTAATCGCGTGAACACACAAGGCGGCATGATTTAGAGGCATCACTGAGCAGCATATTTTACAGTCCTACCGGAGAGCATGGTTAAGCGGTTGCTTAATTGGAGTTAATGAACGAAAAATCGTGCTTTAAGGTCATTGACCGATTAATGTTTCTCTAATGTCATTGATCGGAAAATGCTACAAAAAGGTCGTTGACCCAAAAATTGTTGCCAAAAGGTCATAGAACTAAAATGTTGCTGAAAGGTCGTGTCATCTACCGAAGAACGCTTTGCGAAAAAGCCTGTTTCCGAAATTTTTTTGTCAAAGAAAAATTCAATATTCGGCGTGTTAATAGACGAAAACAGTAGTGTCGACAAAAACATTGGCCGATTAATTGTTCAAAAACAAGTCTGTGACCAAAAATTTCCTCAGAAAATGGTCTATGCCGTAAAGATTTTGATACTCAAAACGTGATTGATCGAAATTCTTTCGAGACAAAGAGCTTTTATGACAAAAAACATTGTTTTTTGTAATTCATTGTCTAAAAATTATTGACGGAGAAGGTTGTCTTGAAAATTTGCAAAAAAAGTCACCGAAAACGTCAAGGACTGGAAAGTAGATGATGGCAATTTGTTTTTTCAAATTTTCACTGTACAAAAGTTTTCTAATACAAAAGAATACAGCGAACAGAATGTGAAGTGTAAAATACAAAAAAGTGCCGACGCAAAAATCAAATTTAGGTGCCAAAAAATTTTAATTGACAACACGGAGGTCTTAAAATAATTACAAATTTTTACAGCGCTCAGTAGAAGACTTCTTCATATTAAGGGCTGTTGCTTATAAATTATTGCATACAAAACATGATAGGTTTATAATTTTGGGTTTTTAGTAATTGAGGAAAGTTTTGTTGGTGGCATTGGCCAGCCCTTTAACTCATTTCTGTTTTTGTTGACTTCGTAAAAACATTCGCAAAGTCTTGCCAACGATTCCGTTTTTATCAGCGCCTTCATCGTCTTCGGCACATCCATGGTGTTCTCATTAGCACATTCATCGTTTTTATGAGAACCGAAATTCATTGTCTCACCCAGGATCTGTTTTCGCTTCTCTTTTGAACTGTTGTATCTCTCCCTTTCTTCGATTTCTTTTTCTCTCTTTTTTTTGGATGTGCGTTCTTCTTGTTCTGCTCTTCAAGTGTTTTCTCTAATGTGATATTTTTTGTTTGCACTCAAACTTTTGCTTTTGTTTTTTGCGCTTGCTCACTATCTCTCTATTCTTGTACTTTCTCTCTCATGATTTCGGTTTCTTTTTTGGCTGTCCTTTTTTCCTTCATTCTATCGGTTTCGTTTTTTCTTGCGTTCTTTCTCTCGCCCACTTTCCGTTTTCCTCCTTTCTCGCTCTCTCTCTCCCTCTTTCTTTCTTTCTTTCTTTCTTTCTTTCTTTCTTTTTCTTTTCTCGATTGTTTACGAACTTTTCCTTTTCTTTTTATTTGTCTCTTCTTGATTCAATTTCCTGTTTCCTATCGTTTTTCTTACGGTGGATTCCTGACGTTCTTATGCTTTCTGTAGCATTGAGTTTTTTCTGTTTTTTTCCTGTCTCATCAATTGCAATTTTTCTTCCTCTTCTCGTTAATTCCATTTTTTCGCTTATCACTCCCGTTGGCTTTCTCCCAGGCTCCTTTCTTCTGTTCCCCTCTCTGCTTTCAACCTTCTTGTTCTCTGTCTTCTGTTTTTTTTTCGTATTTTGAAATCTGTCAGCTCTTCGACTCATTATATATTTCTGCTGCTATCGATCTATCTCTTTCTCTCCCTCTTCATAACTCATTCTATCTGTATTGGTATTTTAATGCTCTGTGAGAATATCTATTACTCTTAACTCTCATCAAACCTTTCTATGACATATTTGGCTCTCTTCATTTTTTGTTGGTGTGTTTAAAGGAGCTTTGCAAAAAAAATTCATTGAAACGATCGCATGTACACCAGTTATAACGAATAAGTTTTCAATGAGAATATCAATTGTTCAAGTTTCAAGATAAGATGCCTTCAGATAGCGTTTAGGGAACTGCTAGTAACATTTAACGAGTTCTTCTAGCTCAGATTTGTTCACAATCTTATCACAGCTGATTGAGTTCTATCAATGGCAGTTGCTCGCAACTGCTAGGCCACAGAGATAGCGCTAGTAAGCTTCATATGCGCTCTAGTTAGTGCGGGTTTGACTGTATTTAACGGGAGTCTGAAAATAATTGAAGTCATTGCGATAAATGCAAAGCACATCTTTCTGTGCTATTATTTTAAAAAAAATTTTGTGATAAAAATTGTGCAGTTCTGTTTACAGCGCCCTAAATGGCGCTAATTCTGATTAATTGCACGAAAACGAAAATAAAACAAAGCTGGCTGTATAGATATAAACTGTTGAAAAAGTTGGGAATATGGCATCCAGATGATTCAGTTTTTGATTTTGATTAAAGATGCTGGCATCAGCCAGTTGACAGCCAGGAAGAAAACTTTTCTAACTCACACCTTTGGCAGGCTTGATCTCATGATAATAAATGCCTTTGACCCCATAAACTGATTGAGACCACCTAATTTCTGAGATAGACTGGTAATATTGGTGGCGTGTGGTCAGTTGGATGCTGAAAACACCATCTAAAAATAGCTAATCCCAATGTTGATGTTGTTGACGACAATAGTGAATAAACTTTTGAGATCAACCGGGGCCTAGATTTGAACAGGGATAAACACAAAGCAGCACACAGTCATTCAAGAAGTGCAGATGAACAATGAGTTCAGTGAGTTTAATTGCCACAATGTGGGAAGATATTCAAGTTTGATAAGTTCCTCACAGTAACTTTTTTAGAACCTCAGTTGTCTCTGATCAAGAACGGTCGTTCCGTAAACAAAAGGGGTTTGGGTCCCCTTTCAGTTGACCTGCTTCTACCTAGTATGCCTCCTGGTTTGAGTACTTGATAATCTGATTCCCGCTGGCTGCCAGAGCAATCTGAAAAACTTCGGCAGTGACCTCCTGAGTCTGGCAAAGACAAAAATGTATTGTGAAATTCAATTGTATACTTAGAAAAGCACATTTTGGCAAGTGAAAGCGGTTCCTGGCATTTGGAAAATAGCGGAAACCAGTGTCGTTTAGGTGGTGTTAACAGGCAAATACTACCCTGGGCAGTCTGAAAAACGCTTCCTGAACTCATGGATATAATCCTGCGCTCTCATCTTTAAAAGTCGGTTGATTACCCAGATTTAGACATCGACTTATGGAAAGACTTTATCTAGTAGGGAGGGTCTTTATTGACAATAAATACACAGTCCAGAACTTAGGTAAAGTCAAGGTAAATTCTTTTCATGAGTCCAGCTAAGTATTTCCATAGCCAATTACAGTCGAGCACTGTCTTTTAATAGGTCGAGCATGGTCTTTCCATGAGTCGAGGATGGCATTTTGTGAGATCAATAACAGTTACACTTTCTATAGTTCTTTTCGTAGTTGTGTAACACCTACCAGCAACGCCAAACTAGCGTTACAACAGGCAGTCCAACTTCGAAAAACAATCTTAAGAAATAGTGAATGCTTAAGATAAAATAAGCAATATAGCAAATTTGTTTGGCTGAATTCAGCTAGTTAACAAAGCTCTAACAATCGGAATTTCATCATCAATGAGTTTAGTTTGTTATAATTTATCTCATTTAGTTCTAACAGTCCTCTTTTTCAAATATATGTACAAGAGCACAGTTCGTTTTGCTGGAAAATATGAGAAACATTGAAAAAATTGAACGGTAAAACCCGTTGACTACTTTATAAGCAAAGACCGATTTGCAGAGCAAATGTAAATTTTTTGGGTCCAGCATGAACACTTTAGGTCGAGGTAAAGTCGAGCATCATATTTGGGTCGAGCTAAAGTCTAGCATCAAAAACTTTGGTCGAGCCAAAGTCTAGCTGAACGATTAGGTCCAGCAAAATTCTTTTCATGGGCTGTTTCAGTCCAACATGGTCTTCTCATACCATTTTTCGTCGAGCATGGTCTTTTCATAATTCGAGGCCTAAACCTGAGTATGAATGTCCAATTTGGGCAATCTGGACCCGTAGACATTGGAGCTATATAAATGTTAAGCAATGGCTTCGTATCAGTTAAACACACGGTATGTTCTTAAATTTTTCTTCGATCACTCATGCAGATGCTTTGAAATTTTACAGGTTATTTTGAAACCCACTAAATGGAACTGTTGTCTTTTCTCCAAAATTAAATTAATATCATTAGGACGCAGAGGTATACCCCAAATTTTTCGCCTTCGTAAAATTGGCTCGAAAATTAGATACATACAATAAACAAAATTCGGAGACGGCCTTTGTATCTTATTTTTCGCAAAAAGGGGTTCCGCCAATTTTGCGAAATAAAAGAACATTCGGAAAGAAAAGCAGGTTACAATCCTTGGAGCACGTTTCCGCTCATTTTAGGTATCTATTATTTGCGAGCATTTTGAGCATGCAATAAGCACTTTAAAAAAGATTTAATTGAAGCTTTCAAAGCTGTTAAGTGTTTTAAATACATGCAACCACGAAAACTGATTTTTATCCCGAAAAATCCCTTGCACATCAAAGGCTTTGTATATCAATGTGGGACTGACCGATTTAAGTAAGTAGTAATAAATAGTACTAATAAGTAGTAATAGAGTAGAAATAAAGTACTACTAGTAGTAATAAGTTAGGCTTAATTAAATAAGTAGTAATTAAGTTAGGCTTAACTGGGGATTATATGCAAAATCGAGCTAATTGCGTGCAAATAATCGATACATAAATGGAGCAGATGCGTGATACAAACCTTGTGATAAAAAGGTTATAATGTTTGTACTTGTATTTCGCGGCTAGGATTAGGACACTTTTCCAAACACGGGTTGCTAATTTCCCTTCCATTTTGCCGCTTTCTGCTAAAGTTGCTATTTTCCGAAATATAGTTTCATTTTCAATGTATTAACATAGTCAAAACAAACACAAGATACACGCATCGAGCATATCTGCCCGTGACGATTTGGGTATACCTCTTTGTCGTAATGATGATTTTTCGTCAAAAATTCAAAAAATATGGTTTTGGAATTGTTTGACTATTTTATTTTCAAATTTTTACATTCCTACACTTTGCAAAATATTTGACGCATAAGCAGTGATAACCAATTTCAGAGCTGGAAGTTAAAATAAATTATACAGCTAGTCGGCTGAATATGAATATATTGGCCTTTAATGTGCGAGAACAAATGAAGCACTTAAAATTCATTGACAAAGTTTTTAGTTTAAAGTAATTTTGAACTTTTTCCCCGGAAACTGTTAACCTCAGATAATTACACTGACACAATTGTAAAGTTACTTTATAAGTTTCTTATCTGTTAAAATATTGACCTCTTTTAAGGATTTTTTGACAAAGTGCAAAAATTCAGCTTTAACTTTTATTTACTTTCCTTGCTTTGTTAACCTGGGGCAGTCCTGAACACTGATTTGTTTTAACTGTTGAGGCAGATATCAAGCATTAGGAGAAAACACTTAAAATATAGTTTTCGAATTTTTATTTTAAACAATTGCCTTTACCCTCATTGGTTCCTTTTTTTTCTCCGTAATAATTTTTTAATCACTCCTAGTAAAACTTATGGTCCCTAACCACCGAGTTTTGAGGTTTTTGTATTAGACTGATCACTTAAAAGCTAGATGATATTTCTGTGTTCTTTTCATTGACATATTTTTGGTGAAAGATTTCAGTAATACTTTTTAAGCGTTTGCCAAGTTTGGTCAAACCAAAACAGGAATTGAAATGCGGCTCAAATTTTTAAACATTTTTAAAGTAGAGTGAGAAAGAAGAAATTTCTAAGCTAAGAGAGAAAGAGATAGAGAGAGAGAGAGAGAGAGAGAGAGAGAGAGAGAGAGAGAGAGAGAGAGAGTTAGATGAGAGAGAGAGAGAAATAGAGGAGTGAGAAAGAGAAAAAGAAGGAGAAAGAGAGAGAGAGAGAGAGAGAGAGAGAGAGAAAGAGAGCAGGGAGAGACAGAGAAAAGAGAATGAGAGGGAGAGAGAACGTTAGATTTCACATACGGGAAAACGAAGTTTGTATTTTTTTTTCGTTTATTTTTTTTCAATTTATTTAGAAACTCATGCAGAAGCAATTCAAGTTATTTAATGTTGGGTTTCATTTTCCAAACTTCAGTTCGTCGATTTTACGCTTGATTGCGGTGTTTCTTTATTGATACCTTCAAATGATTATAGTTCGAATTTTTTTTATTAATTCTACTTTTTTATTGAACAAATTTGAGATCAAAAAGAAAAATTCTAAGCTGTATATACCGATAACGGAATGCTGATACAGTTTGTGCTCGGAAAAACTTTCCTATTAAGAAATTTTGCCCGAAAAAAACTCCCAAAACTTTCAACTTAAGTGCATTTCTGCTATCAATTGCCATACACTTAGCAGTGAGTTAAACAATAAACAAAGGTAGGTTTACAAAATATGGAAATTGAAAATTTGTTTAGGGTAAACGCAACAGCAAAGCAAACAGTGAAAGAAATAGCAAACTTTACTATTTAGACTTTTGCTCTTTTGACGTCGACAGCACCAGTGGTTGAAAAAACATCGTCAGTTGAATCAGTAGAAACAATTGAATCTCAAAATGACCCTCAAGAATTGAAAAAATATATATTCCAGCTACTTTTAGTTCCTACAAAATGAAATTGTTTAAAAATTTTCAAAACTACAAATTTCTATTATTTTTATTATTTACAGTTGATCAGCTCAGAAACTGCAAAAACCATATTTTGTGGCGCTATTTTGAATGCTGTTTTAATACATTTTTCAATTGGAAGGACAATTTTTGGGACTTTTGGGTTTCGTTGGTTTATTTTTTAGAAAATCTGTATAAAATATTTGGTTGGAAGCTTTGTTGAAATTTTAGTCTATAGGACAATATATTTGTATTTCAAGTGAACTCTTTCTCAGGTGCACAAAGTCATTTGCAATGTACTATTTCTTTAGAGAATCTGTAATTTTTAGTGAGAGCAAAATAGCTGCAAATAAAATTTCTATGAACTCAAATCGCATAGCGCATCTGTCGCAACGTTAACTTCAGATCATTTTTTTCATGATTCACACGATTTACGGATTGCATCTCTTTTAAATTATTGAATCCATATCATTCTATAAGGAATCTCAATATTGTTTTATATGCGAATATCCAATAGCGATCAATCTCCTTTAAAAATGGTATTTATGAGATTCATTCTTAACTAGATCGTAGCCTTAACGAGATAAAAAGCAGTCTTAATTAGATAGTAAGCATCCGGAGGTCGGTGACAGAGCAAATTGGCGCCGAACTAGTCTGAAAACCTTCTGTTTTTTAATATGGCCGGTACTCTGATCATGTCTCTATTTATACCGGCCAGTCTGATTTTTGAGTAAAATTTATGTCATAAAAAATATTATGTTCAGCTTAAGTCTGACAACAGGGCCTGCTTTATATGCGATTCAACTTTCCGCGTAGTGAATTGTCAAATTTACTTTGCGTAGCAAGCCGTAACCACTGCGCTAAGTAGGTTTTGTGTTAATTGCCTACAAATCAGCTCAGTAAAAGTAGTGTGTTTGCGACTACTAATAACCATTTATAAGCTGCAAAAATATGACTTTATTCTGCTCAGACTAAGTTTTGGTGTATGAGTAATTTTCAGACTGTACAGGATAAGTGCTAGCTTGGGCGAACTCTATGACCTCAATACTATCATAATGAAGAAATACTACATTTTAAGAAATTTAAAATATACTGAGAATACAATGTTTCAGAACTGAATTGGGTTTTTTCTTGAAATTTGCTGTTTCAGCCCTGAAAATCTCTAAAACTCATGTCCGGGCACCGATTGCTATTTTAAAAAGTTGTTATATCTTGTTCTTCATTTTTTTCAATTTGATTTTTTTAGGCATAACTCTAAAAAAATGTAATATTCTTTTGAGGCATTTGAAGGCATTGAGCCAATGTTTTCCACAACAAATGGTTTCAAACTAAAATTTAGAGTCTGTTTTTATCTTAAATTAGCAGTATTTAAAGATGAACTAGATATTAAAATTTTTAAAAGATTAAAGCGTCACTAGACTTTCTAGCGGAACAATCTTGACAACGTCCAACTTTTTTGTTGAATCTTTTGGTCCTTTTCCATTCCACGTGATCTTTTTAATGGCATCAAAATAGCATTAAAACTTGGTTGCTTCGGAAATTTCTGCCCGGTAAATCAGGCCTCAGACTTTTATCTATCAATGAATTGTAACCATGAACAATAAAACATAAGTGAATTTTTTTGTAAACATGAATACTTACCGTTTCAAAAATTTTTCAAAGTTTTATTCAATTGATTTCAGATTTTCTCTTTTTTCCCATTTTTCCCTAATAAAGTCTTGTTATCTTTTTCAGGATCAAATCAATTTTTCTTAGATTATAAAAAATTGGTTGCAGCTGTTGCGTTTTTCCTATTACTTAGCTCATACTTGAAATCAGATTGCAAAAGGAGACAATAATTTCGTGATCTGTTTAATTAAACTCTGATCAAGTTTGATGTATTTTTTCAGGGAAAAAATTCATTTGTTTTATTTGGTAAATTATTAGCTCAGATCATCTTCATTTCTCTGTGATGGATATATTTCAGTTTTTTAAAAATTAACGTAACAGCATTTGCATAATTTTTGAAGTTGGTTTTTGAGTAGTCTATGCGCTGAAAAATGAAAATGCTAAAATGACGAACAGAAAGAGAAAAGGCGAAAAATACCCTAAAATTAGCTGCTCATAACTTTTTTCAGCGTTTGTAAAGTATTTACGCTGTTATTAAGTTCATTGTTTGAGTTCATTGTTTGTTCATTTCCTCGTCTCTAGTTGGTACCCTTTGGACAATTTTTTGGCATAACAAAGCAAATTATTTTAATCAAATTGGCAACTCGCCGACTATTTTTTATTACTTTTGAACTCGATTCTTTATGTCGGAAAAAAACTTTGTGACCTATATGGGCTGTTATTAAGATGCTTTTTCCACTAAAAGTTATCTTCTCAATTCTTCAATCTAGTCTTGTTGTTACAAGAGAGTGATGTTTCGGAGAAATCAGTACAATTTGGTTGTAATTTAGTATTTTTTTTTCATTAGCGTCTTTCTCCTGATCAGTTTTCTTGCAGCTTTGATAGAAATCCTTGTCTTTTTTGGTATCATTTCTAATTAAACGTGGTCACCATTTTCCCCCTTAGTAGTCATCCTTTTCAAAACCTTAATAGTCAGTTTTTGATGAACAGCAAACGTCGAAGAGCCCAGGTTTTTAAGATACCGAATCTCAAAATGAGTCTCTATAATGTGCTTCCTTCCTAATACCATTTTAATTAATCTCAAGTCCGCACTTTACTTGCCACAAAGATGGATAAAGAAAGAGAGAGAGAGAGAGAGAGAGAGAGAGAGAGAGAGAGAGAGAGAGAGAGGGCCACATTAAGTAATTGATATTCTGAAAGCAAAACTATACGCGCTCTGAGAAAAATTGCCAGCGAATATATTTGCCTCACATGTTATTTCCGATTGTGCTTTTTTTCACAAAAAAACTTCGAAAAATTATTGAAAAACGTTCAAATTTTCAAGCTGAAATAATATTAAATGATTTTGACAATAGCATCCGTTGAAATATCAAGAAAAATGAAGTTCTTGAAAAAATTTTTACAATGATTTAAACGGTCGGTGATAAAGCAGATGAGCGCAGTACTAGTCTAAAGAATTTCTGTTTTTAAGTATGGCCAGTGCTCTGCTAATGTCACAATTTACATCGGTCAGTCTGATTTTTGAGTAAAGTTCACGTCAAGAAAAAGGATATGTTCAATTTAACCCCCGCCAACAATGCTTTATATGCGATTCAAATTTTTGCGTGGACGCTTGTCACATTTAAATTGCGCATGAAGCCGTAACCACTGCGCTAAATTCGCTTTGTGTTAATTGCGTACAAACCAGCTTAAATATAAATAGCGTTTATACTACTATAGTAATTACCAGTTATGAGCTGTTAAAGTTTGACCTTATTCTGCTCTGACTTAATTTTGGTGTATGGGAAATTTTCAGACTATACAGGATAAGTGCTAGCCTGGGTGAACTCTATGACCTCAATACTATCATTATGAAGAAATACTACAATTTAAGAAACATAAAATATACTGAAGTTACAATGTTTCAGAACTGAATTGAGTTTTTTTCTTGAAATTTGCGGTTTCAGCCCTGAAAATCTCTGAAACTCAAGTCCGGGCAGCGATTGCTATTTTAAGAAGTTGGTATGATCTTGTTCTTCATTTTTTTCAATTTGATTATTTTAGGCATAACATTAAAAAAATGTGATATTCTTTTGAGGCATTTGAAGGCATTGAGCCAATGTTTACCCCAACAAATTGTTTTAAAATAGAATTTAGTGTCTGTTTTTATTTCAAAATAGCCGTATTTAAAGATTAACTCGACATTAAATCTTTTCAAAAATTAAAGCGTCACTACACTTTTTAGTGGAACCAATTTTGCAAATTTGAACTTTGATGTATCTTTTGGGCCCTTTCCATCCAGCGTGATCATTTTGATGGAAGCCTTAAAATTTGGTTGCTCCTAAAAGTACAGCTCCGCAGTTCAGGCAAGGCAGAGAAAGAAAGAAAGAAGAGAGAGAGAGAGAGAGAGAGAGAGAGAGAGAGAGAGAGAGAGAGGCAGAGAGTTACAATGCTTTAGAACTGAATTGAGTTTTTTTCTTGAAATTTGCTGTTTCAGCCCTCAAAATCTCTGAAACTCAAGTCTGGGCAGCGATTGCTGTTTTAAAAAGCTGGTTTGATCTTGTTCTTCATTTTTTTCAATTTGATTATTTAAGGCATAACTCTAAAAAAGTGTGATATTCTTTTGAGGCATTTGAAGGCATTGAGCCAATGTTTTCCACAACAAATTGTTTTAAACTAAAATTTAGTGTCTGTTTTTATTTCAAAATAGCAGTATTTAAAGATTAACTTGACATTAAAGTTTTTTAAAAAAATTAAAGCGTCACTACACTTTCTAGAGGAACCAATTTTGCAAATTTGAACTTTGATGTATCTTTTGGGCCCTTTCCATCTAGCGTGATCATTTTGATGGAAGCCTTAAAATTTGGTTGCTCCTAAAAGTACAGCTCCGCAGTTCAGGCCAGGCAGAGAAAGAGAGATAGAGATAGATAGAGAGAGAGAGAAAGAGAGAGGCAGAGAGAGAGAGAGAGAGAGAGAGAGAGAGAGAGAAAGAAGGGAAAGAGAGAGAGAGAGAGAGAGAGAGAGAGAGAGAGAGAGCAATATTAAATAATTTAGAATTTGAATGCAAAACTAAACGTGCTGTGATAAAAATTGCCAGTGAATATATTTTCCTCCACAGGTTTTTTCCTGATTTGCTTAATTTTTTTTTACAAATGTGAACTTCAAAAAAAAATTCTTTAAAAAGGTTTAAAAATTCAAGCTGAAAAAAAAATAAAAATCTTTAAAAAATAAAAGCATCCATTGAAAAATCAAGAAGATCTTTAAAATTGTTTAAACGGTTGATAGTGTTTGCAATTGTTGATTATAGTGGATGCAAGGTTGATGACATTAGATAGAAACTAAAAAAACAACAAAATTTCAACAACAATAAAAAAACTGAGAACTGCCAAGATGCAAATACTTAAATTCAAATTGAACTCACCTCCTTAGAAGGTGAAAAATTATAACGGAAACCTAAATGAAAATGATGTCAGAGCATGCTTATCAAAAAGCCTCCTGTTAGATTATTTTGATTCCTTCTCGGAACATAGAATTCAATTCTTCAATATTTTCTTGTGTTTATTTCGGTTAAGGTCTTAAAGGAGAACATATTGGGTAGAGAATAATGGAAAACATCTATGTCGTTTTGTTTTAGTGGCATACCGACGAATAAAACGTGTTGCATGTTAAGTGATTTATGCGGAAAAATGTCAATAAAAATAAACAAATGCATACGCGTGGAAAAATAAACCAATGAACAATCTGTAATTTGACACGTTAGTATCAAAACATGCTGTGCCTCTTCAAAACAAAAGTTGTTTTCGTTAGCGTCCTTTAATAAAAATAGGCTTCACTCCGTTACAATTGAGAAATTCTTGTTAGAAAACTGGGAAAACTGTCAAGTAGGTTTTATGGCAGTTGTAATTCACTCTGTTTAGTTTATTCACGTTTAATGGATTGGGAAAATATTTGGATCTTATTTCAATAGAACGGTTATCCTTTTTTTCACCCCAATTTAATTAAGCGCCCATATTTCAATATTATTATACCAACAAGTATTTTATTATGCCTCAAATTTATAAAATACTAATTGATAAAAATTGACTAAAAATGGAAATAGTGAATAACTCATTTTAAATAATGTTTTCAAAAAATGTTTAAATTTTCTGTTAACTGTTAGGGTAAGTTCTAATTCCATAAGTTCACAATGGCAATATTTTTAGCGTACCGTAGCCTGAATTGGTTGAGTTGAACAAGTATAATCCGTACCCCAATGAGATGAAATTAAAGAGCAGGAATTAGGTCAACCATTCATTTCAATACAATATTTCATATTTTGCGTCAGTTCAAACACAAACACGCTTTTAACTTGCCTACCTGTCAATAGTTCTTGCGCTACATAATCGAGTGTTTGTTTTGTTGCAAAAGAGGGGGTGCATTATTTCCCCTCAGGACATTTTGTTTACCTTTCAGGTAAAGTGGGAGTTTATTCGGGGGAAAGCTATTGTTGTCCCCCCAACTATATGGACTGTTCTTATTCACAAATATTGGTTATGTTTCCTTAATTAGATTTTAAGGTATAAAGCGCTTCAAAAATTTGATTGGTTCACTTTTAAGTTATATTTCAATGGAAGTGAACCTTTTTGTATTGAAAAGACAAAACTATTAAAAGCTATTTACTCTAATATTACAACTGCCACTATTCAGCACAAAATATCATTTGGTATTTGATTAAATTTGTAGAGAAAAATTACCATGCATTCATTCAGTTTTTAAACAACCAATAGCATTTGAGCTAAGAACGTTTTTTCTAACCAAATAAATAATATACGCAGTGAGGGGGACAGCACAGTTCAAAAATTTTTGCTTTCCCCAAAATTAATTGATACCCATCATTTTCTCCTTTTACCCTAAATTAGTTTTGCCCAAAGCCCAGATGGGACCCAAGTAATTTACATTTTTATTGCCCTTTTCCACTATTTTTACCTGGGCTGACATTTCGAAACACCACGAGAGAAGTCGAGTAAAGTGAGAAGCATTAGAAGCATTACTCTGGTGCAATTACTTTAAATTGTTTTCAAAACAACCCAGCTTTATCTACAAATTCAATCTAGTATTGCAAGAGCATTGTTTATTTAAAACTAATATAACAGGTATTTATTATTGTTAACAAAAATGATGACGTTTTTTAATATCGGTTAAAAGGAACTATTAAACTAGATTTCAGGTTGAACAGTTCTTTTTTATCTAATAACTTTTTCAATCAGTTTTAAGAGAAGTTATAACTAGAAATGTAAACAAAAGCATTTTCAATTTGAAATCCCACTCCGCTTTTTTCTCTATTTTCCGTTGTTTCCAAACAATTGTTTGTAATTTTGAGAATTGTGCGGTGGTTGTTTCCTTGGAAATTGAACAATATTTACTTTGTGTATGTGCGCAACTTCTGAGAAAGTATCGATTAGACTGTCCGGTAGCATTGCACGTAGTTAGTAGTCGGGTGTCTAATTGTGGCGAGCCCCGAAGCCACTTGGGTAAATTGGGTGGGTGGATGGACAAACAAAAGTCCGCTAGAATGTGTCTCAAATGACGCGGAAACTATTCACATACCAGGTAAACCATCCTACAAACTATATACACTGGCCTATAATGGCGCTGAAAAGACCACGATTTGTTTAAGGCCAAGGATATAAGTACTCATACACGCACAAGCACACCTCCCCCCCCCCGCCCCCGCCCCCGGTATGTTGCTATCTTTTTATATATTGCTATAAGTTGCAGCAGGAACTAAATGGTTTTCTCGTTTTTCATGGATATTTTGTTTGTAGTGTGCAAGATATAACAGGAATTTTGGTTTTGAAATGAAACCAAGTGGATTCTTGCTTTGTTTTTCTTCCATCGTTACTATATCATGAATAATGCAAGTTTGAATAACACAGTATCAATTGAGTTTGTCTGGCGTGTGTATGAAAAATTAACTGACATTTTCAAAAAGGAGAGTTTATCTCTCCAAGTTCGTGCTAGAAATCGCCTTACAAAACTCCCAGAATGACACTTGGAATTTTTATCCGCCCAATTTTAAATCCTGTCCAATACAGTTTAGCCAATATATTGCATTGTTGGCCGCCGGATTTCTGCTGAGCTGCTGCGGCATCAACCAGTTTTTGCTGCAAATGGGGGGGGGGGGTTGCGGCGTCTCCCGATCGCAAAATCAATTACACCTAGACTATACCTTAGCTACCGAGTGAGGGGGAGGGGTGTAGCGTAGGAGGAGATGGGGGTTCTGGTTGGTTATGAGAGATAACAAAATCGATTGTAGTAATTTAGCGGTGAACGTGAATGAAAGAAAGGAACAATAAACTCGCTCAATGGAGACAGTAAAAATAGGGGGTGGCTGTCCGCTCCTCGTGGAAAGTATAGTATGGTGAGAGATTATTGTGGTGTTTGCCATAGTGCCAGTAAAAAATTGGAAAAGTGTTCTTTTTAAATCCCTTTATTGGCGCGCCATTTTCCACTAATTAGTCTGAATGGACGACTACAAAAAAAAGCTGTCACACCTTTTACTCTATTATTACCTCTCCATACAACTACCTTTACCTATCTTTACGTTATCTTGTTTTGCTCACTAATCAACAATAGTTACACGCAAAGACACTAGACACACCTCGGAAGCAAGCCTTCTTCATTTCCCCTTCTTAAACATAACTGAATAAATTACATCAACAGTTTATAACTTCAAAAACGTGCTGCGGCATTTCTTCACATGTTCTTGCATAATCACTACAGTTTAAATCAATACCATTCTTAGTCGCAATTATCGAAATTGATGCTTTTACTTCTTATTTGTTTTTTTTCGCTTCACTTCGAGCCATTCGATTCCTTAGTTAGCAAAATTAGTTTTAGTTTTAACTAAAGAATTTTTCAAAAATTAAACGCATCACACTTATTGCTTCGTTTCACATTTTTTTTGTTAACTTTTGCATAGATTTCAAAAGCACGAACAAAAACTTGTTACGCTTTATTAGTGACTTTATAATATTTCCCTCTCTCTCAAAGTTAATTTCGTACGCTCAAAGCTCACAACTAAATTTTGCCCATTTAACAAATTAAAATTAGCGCATCAATTTTTGACGATGTGGTACCGATTTGAAAAAAAGTAGCATACATGCTATTTGTAATTTGACATATTCCTCATGACCTTTTTGAACTTAACGTGAACAGAGTTGAAACCTATATTTGACAATTACCGGAAGCGTGTATATCAAATTGCCCCAGTTAGTTATGGAGTTATTACGCGGGGCTATTTTGGTAGTGGTGGCTGTGTTCGTCTTTTGTGTGTCTGGGGTCGTGGAGGGACGGGACCCTACAATGAGTGCGTACGGGAGACCGGACGGAACTGGCTTTGAGGGTCTTCTCACCTTCCGATCCCAAAATTACAGGTAATCAAATGACCTAAGCTTAATTCCATGTTTTATTATTGAGCAGTGAACTCGTCTACAGCTGTGAACATTGAAAGCTCGGTGAGATATGCTCAAAAAATATAAAGACCATTTAAGTACTAGAATTGAACTGAAATATGTGACATAGACTAGAGATGATATCCTGCACATCAGTTTAGAATGCCTGCTGAAATATTGCAAGAATTCAGTAGAATAGCGTATCATCTTACCAAAATTCTTTCACAATTTTGCAAGGCACCGTTAGCTAGCTGCCTGCAGAATAACAGTTTTAAATAAAGGTAGCGTAATAATTCAATGAAAAATTTGTAGAAAAAGATGTTTTTAGGTTTTTCCATTGCAATTCGTTTTTAATTAACAGTAAATTATATTCCCTAGATACTGCGCAGACTTATTGAACATAAGGATGTGTATAAGAAAGCGCTCAATTTGAAATTGTGTCGAGCTCCTATATATATATATATATATATATATATATATATATATATAAATATATAC
>NC_134469.1:73870468-74083913 GCF_964194025.1 Convolutriloba macropyga | reverse complement strand
TATCTAAACTTTTCTCTTTATCTTTCTCTCTTCTCTTCTTTCTTCTTTCTCTCTTTTCTCTCTCCCTCTATCTCTCTCTCTTTCCCTCTCTCTCCCTCTCTCTCTCTCTCTCTCTCTCTCTCTCTCTCTCTCTCTCTCTGCTCTATCTATATCTCTCTCACTCTCCTCCTTTCTCAATTTTTCTCTTTTTTCTCTTTATCTTTCTCTTTCTCTCTATTCTCTCTTTCTTCCCTTCTTCCTCTCTCTCTTTCTCTCTCTCTCTCTCTCTCTCTCTTTCTCATCTTTTCTCTTTTCCTTTTTTTTTATCTTTCGCTTTCTATATTTCTCTCTCTTGTTTTCTCTTTCTCTCTCTTTCTCTCCCTTGTTTTCTCTCTCTCTCTCTCTCTCCCTGATTCTCTCTGTCTCTCTCTCTTTTCTTTCTTTTGTTCTATTAATTTTTTTGTTTCTCAATCTTGGCTGTGAACTGAAACGGAAAATGATGTCAGAATTGCCTTTTTGGGTTCTCATTTTGAGATTTGTTGACACAAAGTTGTGGACGTTTTACGTTGAATGAATGACGCAAGTTTGTTAACGTCAGAGAGTTATTGTTACCTTTAGAGATAAAAGAGCATGGCTGATTTATTTACTTGAAGTTTGTTTTGGACTATTAATTTTGATAAAAATCAGCAATTTTTTCATCAAAAACTTTACAAAATTAAGTTTTTGTTGCATTTTCTTTATGTTTGACAAAAACACCGCTGATATAAAACCTAGAAAACCGCCTACACAACCTCTTTAAACTCCAAAAGGGAGCTAGATGAAACCAGGTGCCTTACAAAAGTCATCTGGAATCAAAATTTGCCGGTTTCTTATGAATTTAACTGGATGACTATTTAAAATGCCCCATTGTTGTTTTCTATTAATTGAACTATTTCTCTTAACAAATGATCTAATTCTTAAAACTTTGGAACACTTGGGCGGTTTGCAGGGCGCGCAACAAAATGTGGTATAGTTTTGATTTTTTCGTGGCTTCTTACAATCAAATATTTTACATTTCTACTTCCGTGCTTCCTTTTTTTCAAAATGTTTTGCTTTGGTTTTTGTTATGTGAAATACTGACAAAATGTTTTTTCCACGGCTCCAAAAATGAAAGCTCCAATTTACGTAGGAGTGAGGAAAAATGTAGATATAGTTTGTTTTCAGAGAACCTAATTGTTTTTATGTCTTTGAAGAGTTGTTTTCGAAAACTTTACCTGAATTCCTATGTCTTGCATTCAATTATTATTCCTTATGCAGTCTGATTAATAACTCTAAAAATTCAAAGCTCCGAATTGTTTCTTCAAGAGATGTGTGAAAACTTGTAGCATGCATTCTGTTGCTAACTCATTTCTCTGATGTCATTAAATGTATTCGTTTTAAGGATATTTCAGTGATTTTTGAACTTGTTAATTTTTCATAATATTTCTTTCAACTTATATCTTGTTCTTAGTAAATAAAGATTGAACTTTCTTTCCTTTAGAAAAGAAACTAATTTTGTGGTGGATTGTTTAAAAAGAACGGTATCTGGGTTTTGTTACTACAAGTTTTCACTCTAAATTTTGTAATTTTTGTGTAAAACTGCCGATTTTTGATCGTATTACTTCAGTAAATGATCAAATTACTTAACACTTTAACTGAATAAAGATCTAAATTGCTTGTAACTCTTTAAATTTTATGTTTTCATAACATATGGCTTTAAGGGTTGCGTCACCATTCTTTTGCAGAAATTGGTTTTTTTCGCGATGTATTTGCTGTTAACTTTTGCTGTCGTGCTCCAAATACTGACTATTTATTGGTCTCAGTGGCCAATTATAGCAACATAAATGAACTTAATACCTAATATCGGTATATAGCGAAGAGTTTTATTGACTTTCAATAACTTTTTTCTAAAAAATAATACTATTCTTCAACTTATCCCTTTTTGTTCTGGTTTGGGTTTTGAATCATATTTGCAATTTAGCCTCGTTTTTGAGAGACTTTTTGAATGTTTTGTTGAACTAAACAAAATGTTTTGTGTTGCTTAATCATTTTGAATTTCTTCAGGGCTTAGACAATTTGTTTCAGAAGAATTTCGTGAAATTTAGATGCTTTTCAATATTTGTGGCTCCTTTTGCTGTCATTTTGAATTAGTCGTTTTACAAATTTTTTTATGTTCAAAGGAGACGCATAGGGAGATGTACTTTGTTCCGGGTTAATAGTTTATAAATTTAATTCCTTCAATACTGTGGTTTAGTAAAAAAAATGTTTGTGTAATCTTTCCGTTAATTTTGTGTTTAATGTTATTTTATAGTCTTACTAATAACAAACTCAATTATTTTTCGAAGAAGCTGCAAATAAATTGACTGCTTTTTTAGTCGAAAGTTCTTGTCGGCTATGAATTTTGAATATATTTGTTTTAAAAAAAAATGGTTTTCCGAGATTTATCAACATTGGCCGATACTTTACAAATTTATCTGAATGATTATACAAATTGGCCTCATTGTTGTTTCTTAATATTTGAAGTTTTTCTGTTAACAATTGGTCTAATTCGCAAACATTTGGAACACTTGGGCAGTTTGTCCAAATGGTTTCAATACTGTGGTTTAGTAAAATTATTTGTGTAATTTTTCCGTTAATTTTTTGTTTAATGTTATTTTACAGTCTTACTAATAACAAGCTCAATTATTTTTCGAAGACAATGCAAGATAAATTGTCTGCTTGTTTAATCAAAAGCTCTTGTTGGCTATGAATTTTGAAAATATGTGTAACTTGTTGCTTAGCATCTTCATAGACAGGTTACATCCCTTATATAATGAACTACAATTTGCTCTTCAGAATAGTTTTATTTTCTTCAAATTATCTTTGCTCATGATACGAACAGTTTTCATAAAATATTCGTGGTTTTTGCATTTTCGACCCCTTTTCTGCAAGTTTTTTTCACAGTATCAGAATACTGGGCGGTCTTCTGGTCATTTGAAAGAACGCAATCAAAAATTTTCATATTGATAGTGAACAGCTTAATGTTTAATTGGCTGGAACATTGTTTTTGTGAAAATTTGTCCAATTGTTTTTGTGCAATTTTTTTCTTTTTGCCTGCATTTGGAGTTTTTTTAGTCGCCTGACATGTCCCGATTAATGAACAGTCTCAATTGCTTTCTATGGAGGTATAAAAGAATCTCTCAATGATTTCATTTGATGCATTATAATTCTAATCCGTTTGACATTATTTATTTTCAAAAGACAGCAAGGTTCTATTTAACTTTGTCTTTTTGCTCATTTCTTGTTGAATTGTTACCAAATCGCATCGAGAAAAAGTCCCTTAAATTTTAAAGAATTACAGATTAATTTGCTTTAGTATAAGTTTTATCTAATTTCCTTTCGATTTGGTTTTTGATGGTTATTTTATCGCCGTTTTTTCTGGTAGTCATTTTATGGTAGTCACAGGTCTCATCGGCCCTCTAAGGTAGATTGTATTATTCATTTAGTAGTCTGTTGACGGATATGTTGATATGTTTTTTAATCTCTTCCTCATTTAGCAGACAATTATGTGAAAAATTTAGATGAGTGGGGTCGGAACTTTATGTGCGAGCGCACATTACCAAGCCTCCTTGTTAATAGTTAAGAACGGTTTCTTTCAAAGAGATTTCGCAGTTCGGTTCGTTTCGTCCCCTAATCATCCGTTAAGGTTTGGTTACATGAGTGTATATTTGTTGCACCTGAAAGTACTGTTCTCAAGATATGCGCTAGGCCATTGAGAGAGATGCTATAAACGACTTATGCTCTCTATCTTCCTGCAAAACTCACAATGTGACTAGAGCAAATAACTTCAATTGAACTGAGTTCCGTGATGTGATTGGTTCGCATTTTTTGTTCTCGTTTCAATAGAGCAATAACTACATGTCCGCAAATTTTATTATCGAAACTCCTCGATCAGGGGGAACACAAGAGCCGAACCGAACAGTTAATAGACAATTGAACCGTAGAATCAATTTTTGTCTACATTTGCCGGCGATGTCTGTTTGTTTCACTGTTTTAATTCGATTCATAATGCTTTTTCGGGATTTGTGCAATGATTAAGTTGTAAATTTTCAAATCAATTCATGAGTGATTTTGAAACACCTTTTAAAAAAAGTGGAATTGTTTGTTAAAAGCATTAGAAGGAGCATATCTTTTTTAAATAATTCTGGCAGTCAGCTGGTGTGTGTTCAAATGAAAAACAACGACTAAAATTTATTGCTGAAAACATTTAACAACATTTAGCATTTTGCGTATGAAACGTCAGAAGTTTTGACAAACTGCTTTTTGGCTAGTCAAACTGTTTAATGCATACATTAAAAAAACGTGAGTTAAATCAACAACGTCGAGTATACGTATTGATTCTGAAAAGACAAGAGAGGCATTGTATTTTGATTAAGATAATGATAGTAATGCTGAATAATCACTTTGAAGAGGGCTGGCCTTTCTTGACAGGTTATAAAAAACAAACCACTTTGTTTGTTCAAATGACAAAAGAGAACCAAGGTCTTTCGATTATAATGCTTATGTTTTTTAATTACGCTTACATGCAAACCATTCTTGCGCATATATAGTCAGTAGGAATACTTCAAATGTTTAGTCGAATCGCTTTTGAAAAAACTGCAAAAATTGCAAAAAACGATTGATTCTATATGAACAAACCTAGAGTCTAGAAAAACGTATTGATTGACAAATAAATTGAAACTGATGAAAATGATGCAACTAACAGCGCAGTTAAGTTCAACTAAAGTTCAAAGCCAGATTTTGTCGCTTTGGCTGATGTATTTAACCCAAAAGATGATTTATTTTTCAACTTCCAATATGTCCGAGTAAAGAAAAGCAAAGATATTGCAACTCTTACAATTGAATGCGGGATAATAAAAATCCATTAGATTATACGCACAAGAAGGTTCAATTTTGTTGACAAAAGCAAGACAGTTTTACTATCTTAAAACCGACACGACGTTTAATTTGTTGAAAAAATTAAATATCATAATAGCTCTAATGTAAGTGATAATAAGAATAATTTTATTATTAATAACAGTAAAAAATAATAATAATAATAATAATAATAATAATAATAATAATAATTATTATTATTATTATTATTATTATTATAAAAATAATAATAATAATAATAAAAATAAAAATAAAAATAATAATAATAATAATAATAGTAATAATAATAATAATAATAATAATAATAATAATAATAAAAATAACAATAATAATAATAATCATAATAATAATAATAATAATAATAATAATAATAATAATAATAATAATAATAACAATAATAGTAAAATTAATAATAATAAAAAAAAATATCAATAAAAATAAAAATAATAATCATAATAATAATAACAATAATAGTAATGATAATAATAAGGGTCAGTTCATGGCATCGTGGGCGCTTGTTTCGGCATAGGGTGTGGTTGGTGCTGCAGTTCACTGTACATTGTAGCCGTCGTAATTACGTTCACTTGGATTTGTGTTGTCTCTAACTCTTGCTGTTGTTCGGGGGGTTGGAAATTGGCAGTTCCTGTATACTGCTTTTTGGCTGGCGGCAGATTGTTGTCGGATGCGTCACTAAGTGTATCCTCGTCCTGTCTCGTGTCCTGATGTGATTGTTGCTTTATGCGGTCGCTTTTGCGGGATGGAAGGCCAAAAATGTCCACTTCGAAATCCTCGTTCGGGTCCGACTAGTTATCGATTGGGTTTGAATCGTCCTTCATGAACATTGCTGGGTCTTGCTCGAGGGAAATTAGCGATGAATACCTGGTTCTTGGTTTCATATGTTTCCCCTTTTTGGGTGATGCGGCATAGCGTTTCTTCGTGGGTACTTTGGTGCAGGAGACTTTCTCTAGATTAGATTTGCTATTTGGCTCGCGTGGTCTTTTCTCTTTCTTCCTGATGGTTCTTGTGCCCAGGATCTTGTCCCATTGTTGTTTCCCGTGGGCTTCCATTTTTTGTTCGAGTTTCGAATGATGATTGCTAACTATTTTGCGAGCAACGAAGTTTATGAGAGGAATGTTGCGTTGCTCGGTGGAACCGAATTTTGCCACGTCTGCTTTGTTTAGGACCGTCTCTTTCTGACCTGGGACCTTTAGTGTGAGTGTTGCGTCTGTAATCTTGACTAATACGGTACCTTCTGGTACGGCGTCCTATAGTCCTTGGAGGTTCTCTTTGCTCCTATTGATCGTATTCGTTTTACGCGCAAGTTGGAGTCTGGGGCTAGTCGATGCTAGTGGCTCTTCGAATTGGGCTGAGTGTAGTTTGAATGTTCGTGGTACCTCCCTTTTGTCACTTTTTGCTTCTTCGAGCTTTCTGGCTTTTGCTGCCTTGACTTCTGCGTCGCTGTCTAACTCTTCTAGTTTCTATCTGTCGTCCAAAATCAGGGCCTCCTGCCCAATGATGTTTTTATCTAAATACGAATTTATTGTGTTTGACCAATGGAGGTTAGTTCGATGAGGTTTTGTGGTCGCGTCAGTAAAAGCAGTATTTGGTTTTCTGCCGTGGTGCGCATCGAATGGGGATACTAATGTTGACTTTTTACGGCATGTGCGTAGTTCGAATGTGATTTGGCTCAGTGCCTTTTTTATGTTAAATGGTTTTTGGTTGGGGTCTAGTTTTATGCATCCTAGTCTACGTTTTACTGTTTGGATGAGTCGTTCGACTAATCCGATAGGTCGATGGTTGTTGGCGGGGGCGTATATTATATTTATATTGTTTGGGAAAGAGTTGTTGGACTTTGTTGCCTTTTAAGCATCGGGCTTGATCGATTCTTAGGTTTCGCGGGACTCCGTGTTGTACTATATATTTGTTTAAAATTTTTCTATATTCGGTCCATTAGCTTTATTATATAGTTTAGGCGTTGGTAATTTCGAGAAGCGATCAATGCATGCTAGGAAGTAGACTTCTCGACCTTGGCCGTCGATTATCGGGCCGCCAAAGTCAATTTGTATCTCTTCGTTAGGTTCCGAGCATGGGGGTAGGGGGCCCATTTTGTTTTAGAAATTATGCTTTCAAAATCTTACCAAATTCTGTACATGGTATGCATGTTTTTGATTTTGTTGATTAGGTCGCGATATATGAAGGGCCACCATAATCTTTGTCCTAACTCTGTCATGCCCCACGCGCCGGGGTGTGTTGCATGTAAGATCTCCATAACTGGTTCTTTCATGGCATGGGGATGGCTAGTTTGTTGTCCCTTAAAAGAAAATCCGTTGTGCGTGCTGAGGTTTTGCCACTGCGCATGGATCTGTTTGCATAGTTTTTTGCATCTTTCTTCGTCAATCGCCAAAACGCAGTCTCGCACTTCTCTCAATACTGTGTCCCTATTTATCATTGCTGCTATCAGTTGAGTGTTAAAGATGCCATGGATTGCTTTGGTTAGTTCTTGGTCTCGTGGGTCTTGGCCTGATGTAGAAAGATCGTCTGTAGCTGGTGATTTTAATGGGCTTAGAAGGTAACTCATAGAAAAATTTGATTTTGTTGGAGATTTTGATTGAGATTTTTCATTGTTATTATCCATGTTGTTCAAAATAGATTTAATTGGAATTAGGGCAGGCTGTTGTGTTGTGTATAACGAAATTGGCAAATGCGCTTTGTTTACTGTGTGCTGTGTTGTTAGCTTGTTCGTTATGACGTCATTGTCTGTTTTACGTTCTTGGTTGGTATTGTTTTTGTGTTTGCTACGAAGGCTGTAATTATGTGAATTGCGTGGTTGTTGTATCTCACTGCTTTCTGTTCTGCTGTTTTGTAGATTTGTATTGGTGTTTCGTTGCGTCGAATCTGTGTGTAAATTATTGTTTGTGGAATTGTGGGACGATTCCACGTGATGATTAATTTTGTTGGAATTGTGCATGATTCCATCGCGTTATTATTATTGTGGGGTATATTGTCTTGCGCAGTTGTTGTGTTTTTTCTGGGTCGTCCCCTGCGCTTAACGTTTTTTGTTCCGTTTGTTCTGTATCGATTGTGTTCTTTCTGGGTCTTCCTCGTTTTCTTATGATGTTTAGTGTGTTCTTTATTATGTTAATTTGTGCTATTATAAATTCATCATCGTATTTGGTTGGTGCTTTAGGCAAATCGTTCGGATTTTGTGACATGAAGTTGGCTAGACCCATTTTGGAGCCAGCTATTTGTTCGATGTTGAATATGTATGGTATGAGTCGATCACACCATCGAGTTATTCGGCTTTGGTGTACTTTTGATGAGCGTTCTTTTAGTATAGATAGTAGGGCTCGGTGGTCTGTTTTTACTGTAAATTTTTGGCCTAGTAGGTAAAGTTTGAAATGTTCTAATGCCCAAACGACGCCTAGCAATTCTAATTTGTTTGTACTATGTTTCTCTTCCGCTTTATTTAGGAATCTTGAGGCGTATGCGATCGTTACCGACCCGTCACATGTTTCTTTACCCACCCGTCACATATGTCGCTGTATAATGTCTCTTTGTTTTTAATGGGGTGGTTTGTGTAGCTTCGAAGTTGTGTTGGGTTTGTGGTCCGGCTCCACCAACTGTTGCTATTCCGTATTTCGATCTCTCCCGCCATCCGTTCTGTGACTAGACTGGATGAACTGCCAGAGTCCACCATGACCCAGTACTTGCTGTTACCGAATTGGATCTCGAGTTTGGTCGGGGTTGAGTTATCGTTTGTTGGGGAGAGCATATTTGCCGTGTAATCATCATCTGAGTCTGCGTACTGTGATTGTATGTCATTTTTAACGAGATGTTATTGACGTTTTCTGTGTTGTTTTCTAACTCACTGTTTTGAATTTCATTAATTCTTCGATTGTTCATGGGTCTATTTAAATTCGACTTGCAAACCTTAGCAAAGTGGTTTGCTTTGTTGCAGCGCCGGCACATTTGTCCCGTTGATTGGCAGTTTGACTTGTGATCTATCGTCCATGGTGATCCGCAGTTTCTACAATTGTGGATTGTTGTCCGTTCTGATGTCTGAGTTGTGTTCCGCGTCGGATTGTTTATACATCTATAGCAAGAACTTGATATCACCATCACCTCGTCTTGCCTGCTTGTTAGGGGCGTTTCTGATGTTGATTGTAGGGTCTTTGCTGTATAGCGAGTTGGTTTCTTGCTCCCAATTCTATGCCAATCGCTACTTCGAGTTCTCGTTCTGGAGATCAGGTAACTTTTAGTAGTTCTCGCTGTATCTCGTGGTCAATCATGTTGGCTGTAAAGATATCTCGTAGTAATTCGTCCTCCAGGGCTCCTAATTGGCAGTGTTCGGCCAATGATCGTAGTGCTGAATGAAATTGTTCCATTGTTTCACCTCTTAGTGGTCGTCGGGTTAGTAACAAATATCTGTCGAATGTTACATTTCTGGGTCTTATGAATGTCAGTTCTAGTTCTTCTCAGGTTTCTCTCATTGGTTTTGCTTCGTTATTTGTATGAGGGAATTTCCTACTGTGCATTTTCCTGCCTTCCATTCCTAGCCTAAGATATAAGAGTGATTTGACTTTTCTGTCGGCGACTTCCCAAGGTTTGTCTCCACAGAGGACTCCAATTTTATCAATCATGTTGCACACGTTTTTCCATTTTGTGACTGCTTGGTTGTAGCGCGTGAGTCTTTCTCTTTCCATCGTCTGTTTTGGGTTATATACGGATGCCTCTTCTACTGGCTCAGGGGGTAAGTGACTGCTGTCGGTTTCTCTCTGAGGAGATCTTCTAATTGAATGTTTGTCTTTGCGACAATAGTTAATTTTACCTGACTTGTTCATTTCTCCCAGCTAATTGGGGGGTTGCTATTGGGTTTTTCCCAAAATGGTTCTAGGCCCAACATGGTTTTGCTTTTTGAATCTGACTGCGCCATGTTATACTATGTTCTACGGAAATCGGTTCAGGAGAAAAGGAAATTCGTTGACAATTTTTATTCAAGAGCTAAAGGCAGCAATGCCGTTAAGCATTTCGCTGTCAACGTGATAGTGATGATAGACAAGGTTAAGTACCTGTCAATCGTGGGACGAAAGAATCGGTTCGATACAACTGATTAAATATGTAACAAAAAGTAATACTGTAACACGAAGAGTATTAGATCACTGCACTAATGAGGTCAGGGGTTGGTACCCATGTACCACACTAACAATAAAACCAATAATAATAATAATAATATTAATAATAAGGATAATAATAATAATAATAATAATAATAATAATAATAATAATAATAATAATAATAATAATAATAATAATAATAATAATAATAATAAGGACATAAATAATAGAATTAATAATAATAGCAAAAATAATAAAATTAATAATTATATTACTAATATTTAAATCAATAGTAATAACATTAACAATAATAATAACACTAATAGTAATGATAATAATAATAATAACAAAAATATTATAATAATAATTAAAATAATAATAATAATCATAATAAAAATAATAAAATTAATGATAGTATTATTAATAATAATAAAAATAATAATGATAATAATATTTAAAAAATAATATTAATAATAATAAAATTAATAATAACAACAACACTAAAAATAAAAAACTTTAATATTAATAATAATATTACTAATAAAAATATTGATAACTATAATAATAATAACCATAATAATAAAAATAATAATAATAATAATAATCATAATAAAAATGAAAATAAAGATAATATTGATGATAGTAATAATAATACTAAAATTTTTTCAGTAAAAAATATTAACATTGAATATTAAAAAAAATAACAATACTCTTAATAAGACTAACAATAATAATAATAATAATAATAATAATAATAATAATAATAATAATAATAATAATAATAATAATAATAATAATAATAATAATAATAATTTTAACAATAAAAATAAAAATAATAATAATAGTTATAATAATAAAAACAATCATTATTATTATTATTATAATGAAAAAAACAACAATAATGATTGTAACAGTAATAAAAATAATAATAATAATAATATTAAAAATAATATTAGTAATAATAAGAGGAATAATAATAAAAATAATAATAATAATAATAATAATAATAATAATAATAATAAAAATACTTATACTAATAAAAAGTAATAATAATAATATGATTAGTAACCAATAATAATTAAAAATAAATTGAGAAAAAAAACAATAGTATTAATAAAAATATAACAATAATAAAATAGTAAATTATATTAATAACAATAATAAAGAAAAAATGATATAAACAAAAAAATAATTTTAAAAAATCAATAAAAATTAAAAGTTAAAATGAATCTAATAAAAATATATATCATAAAAATAATTTTGATAACAAGTGTGATTCAGGCATAATACATTCTATATTATGATTAAAGACTTATTATACTTTGTACACTGGAGCCAAATTATTCTCCTTGAGATACTTTTACATGGAGACATTGTATAACTGGTAATTACTAAGAGTGAAAGAGGGAGGCAGCTCAAGCGCATTCTTGCCCATGTTACTTCAGAAAACAGTTTTTTTTTCTTCTCCTCATAATCGCTTAATGAAAGCACTGTTCATATAACAGTTTATGAATTACTCACAACAGGGCGCAGCCAGCAAAAATTACTAAAACGGTACATGGAACTGATTGTTTTCGGGAGAGACGAAGTAACTTTGTCATCTCATCTCCCAATAAAATAGGAGAAATGGTGTCCGCAATTGAAGTTGGCATTGACTGCTAAATCTAACTTGGTTTTTGGAGATCTGTAGAGGACAAGACCAGCACGTGTAACATATCCGTTGGAGCCCACTGAAGAAGCTACAGTTGACGGCAATACACAAGCTAGCGAACAAGACCGATTGACCAGAAACGCAATGAATAACGACAAATTTGAATACGATTGCAAGATGATCGAACGTGTCGTGTATCATGTGGAGACAAAACCTGGGACAAAGCAAATAGACAAGTACGTCCAATGATTTACTTAACATTTGGAATTGAAGGTTGAAAGATGTTCATTAAACGACATTGTGCACTAAATACTACTGAAGACGAAGAAATTGAAGACATTTCTTTGATAACATGGGAGACCCGGATATCCAACATTAACTCCATAAAGAGACAATCGATCCAGATAAAGCAGTGGAACTAGCAAGGGCAATGGAATCTGAAATGCTAAATCAGCTAAAAATACGCTCGCAAGATTCCTTCATGGTATCGATTGTGGGTAGAAACGAGCCTATCAGCTACGTTAGTTTTAGAAGCCGAGGAAATAGAGCACAACGTTTGCAACAAAAGCAGACCATGCATTCACAGACGTCCTACGATTGCAGAAATTGCTGGTAGAAATGAACACCTGACCATCGAATAAAATGCCAAGCTGCTGGACAACAATGTTGAAACCGCGATGAAAAACAATTGTTTCAATATTTTGTTGAACAAATCTACCCAATAGAAAAACGCAAAAGTTAGGTGTAAATAACATTGAAGATACACAACAGATAGAACCAACAGAAAAAAGCGTACCTTTGGTAAAAAATAGATCCAGAAACCCAATGGTCATACAGTAGCTGTGATGAAGATTTGTAAACAAGTTCGTAGAGGGCACAGATTCAGACAATAGAAACGGAAGCAGAGACCCGAATATTTTACCTGTAAAAATTGACAGGAACAAATATCGAGTCAGGGTCAACACATGAAGTATTGTGCGTTTAGTTACAAAATAATGTCAACAGACATTGACCATAACGACTATAACGACTAACCTTGCTGGAGGAGTAAAAAGACCTGCCCCACAAAACTGAAAAATTGAATAATAAGCCGATAAAAAATCCCTTAACTCTTTATTGTGATAAGTCCTCAAACCGGTGGAATGGTTATTGCGTTGATCTTATCGTGGTACCTGATTCTAACCAAGCACGGATAGGTAGGGACCTATTTAAGAGTCTGGGACTAAAGCTATTGCATTCAAGTTCATCGGACGCATCTTTAGAGTATCGAAACGATCATAAGCATATTTGTTCTATTGATAAAGGAGATTTGAAATCAATTACCGGTAAAATCGCCCAACAATTTCCAAACTTAATTGCCAAACTAGGAATATCCGTATATCAGGTAATTAATTCAAAAATCAAAAAAATATTCACAGCGACACATCAAAGAGGATGGTGCGTCTCAATTCAGATATAAGAAGATTTCACAGCAGAACTGAAAAAAGTCACAGAGCGACACAAAAAATTGAATGATTAGAGCGAGAAATTCCTCATTCATTTGCTCAATAGTAACAACTGTCAAAAGAGACAATAGTATCGAACTAGCTCTAGATTCGAAAAAAAAACATTTATCAAAACATAAATCAATTGTCAAAATAAGTGGTGCCAAACGACAATCAGAGAATGCCTTAACGTTTTTATTTTGCCAAAAGATTTAAGTTAGTTAGTTGACTGGTCAGGCGTGATTTCCGACAAAATATATTAAACCCGCATATAGTCTATTTCCATCACATCCGGACAAAACAAAACACTTCTTTTTTCAGATAAAAAGTGCGCGTTCCTCCAGAACATACAGCATTTTAACAAGGTTTTCTGCTCTTACTGATATGCCGGTGCAGTTTTAAAAGCGTTTGATCCCACATTAGTAGGCTGGCCGAATACACATTGTTTTATTTTTGGTTTTTTATTTGTTTTTAGAGGCACCCAACCAGAACATCACCAATTGATCTAAAACTCTTTTCACACGTTAGATAAGGAAAAATTGCGCAATCAATCTAGCACAGTGCCATTTTGCAAAATCAGAAATAACATAGCTAGGCCAGAAAATTTCTAAAACCGGAATTCGATAGACAATTTCAAAGACTTCCGCAATATTTAACCTAAACATTCCGACAACTGGGAAGCAAATAATGTCTTTTTTTCGGAATTGTCCACCACGTAACTATGTTAGTATGAAGTATAGCGAAACTACCGAACTTGACAAAATTCATTAGAAAAAAAGTGCTATAAATGGAACCAAGCACATCAAAACGCTTTTTTTATAGAAAAAAGCTTTCTTGAAATTGTAGAATTGACGCACTATGAACCCAAAACAAATGCAAGAATTAAAAGCGACGCCTCGAGAGAAAGATTAGGTGCCAGTCTAGAGCAAGAGACACGAAACGAATGGCAATCAATTGCATATGCATCATGACTTCTGGATAACGCTCAGTAAAATTAGAGCATCAACGATCAAGAAATATTGGGAGAAGTTTGGGGACTAGAACAATTTAAAAATTATCTTTATGGGAAAAATTTTACCGTACTTAAATATCATAAAGCACTACTATTTATGTGGAAAAAAGTTCAAGTATTCATCAAAGTCCAATTACACGTTAATCAGATATATAAATTTCATTTGATTTCATGTTTGGACATGTTGCAGGAACAAAAATGAGTTTTGTGAACAGATTGCATAGCAAAACAGGTTTCCATCTTCGATGAAAAATTTGCTGTAGCACAATTAGAAGCAAAAACCAAAACGGTACAGATAATCAGAGACAAAAAAGGACAACAGACAATCAATAGTACGGGAGTAAAACGCAACAGGGAAGACCACCCTAATTTTAGTACACTTCCACCGATGTCATCTGTACATTGAAACAACCCAAAGCCAGACCTCAAAAATATGCTTTTCATACTTTGAAGAGAGTCGCACAAAAAATATTGACTCAATCTGCTGAACACAACAACGCCACTGCAAAAAACACAAACAGAAATTTAAACCCGGTTACAATTTTTAAACGATAACTGAATCTCGTATAGCACAACTGAACTTGATCGCTACAAAAAAAAAAGGAATGATAGGCCAAAGCAATCGTTCGACAATTAGATTGCTACATCCCTGAGCGACAACAATTGTAATGCAATTTCTTAAAAAACAAACAATTTCATCAATTGAGCTATCGTCCGACAATTACATTAAGAAAACACAATTTGAACAATCGAGGCCCAAATGAAACAAGTTATTACAATCGTTTGAAAATTGCAACCAATTATAACAATCAAGGGATGTTTGTTGATTGCATATACGTGGACTCCCCACTCACCAAGCTATAAAAGACAGAGTCTTCTACGTCTTCTACGCAACACTTCTCGGAAAAAAATGGGGGTTGACCGAAACGGCCCTAAGCGAATTGTGACATTTTTAACCTAGACCTTTTCAACAGGGCCTGGTCTTGCAAACTTTGTACCGATTTAGGTAAGAATATTTAACCAATCCTAGCAATTATTGAATTAAGGCCGCTACCAAATGGTATCGAACCCAATATATATTGGCGATATGTTAAAAATTTATTTAGAACAAGATCCTTTTGGAAGCAATGAACTAACCAACAAAAGGGAAGAAATCAAGCATCAGTCACAATCCTTTCTCACTTACACCTGAGTTTCGTTAGAACCAAGATTTCCAGAGATGCCGGTTTACAAAAACTGTAAAAGATTACAACTAACCCGGAAAGTGCTGTCAAACAAAATAAGTGAAAAGAGCCTTCAAGGTCACTACGACTGCGTTTCAGATGAAACCGCTATGACTAAAACTTTGGACTCAACCGCTACTAAGCGTCTTTCAGGACGCACATATGCAAATCAAAAGAAGGCCGACCCGGCTACAATTGGTACTTCCAAACAGAGGAATAAAAAGCTGGTTAGACTGGAAAAGAGCTCAACCACTCAGTGTACACACAATTTGATAGACCTGATGAGAGCACAAACAGAGCAAGTACTCAAAAAAATTCACAGGAAAAAATTTAATTAGAAAAATTATTGCGACCCCCGAAAAGAAAAATCCGCTCCAAGCTGACTTGATGATAGTATGCCGTGTCCAAGTCCCAGAAAGAAAAGTAATGAGCTGCTAGCCAGTCAACAAAGGATAAAAACTTCACACTGTTCCAAAATGGATGAGGCATCATCGGATACTTTCACCGACTAATCACTCAACATCCTCCACAAGCCCGAAAAAATCACTGAACGCGCTGCAGTCTACGGAAACAACAAAAAACTCTGACACTATTAAGCCAGTGAATTGGTTCGGAGAGGACGCTAGTGTTGAAGATCTTCTAACATCCGAAAATGCCCCAAACGCACGGATGATACCACATACGAATTGGCCGCTACTACCAGGACTTGTAAACCAGCAGGAAACAATTCTAGCTATTCTGAAGACCGCAAAACATTCCTGGACGAAACAAACCACCCGATGAACGAGTCAACTGATAGTGAAATATCTATACATTCTTCCGACAATTCTGGCGCCTCATTTTTCGTAATTGACTTTACTACTCATAAAACAGCCCATGAATCCCTCACAATGATAATTTTTTATTTATTATCAATATTATTATTATCATTATTCCTTACCCCTGTTTCACCCCTGTTTTTAGCCTCCTACAATTGAACACAATTTTATCTTAATCAATTCTATTTAGTCTAATAGCTGAGATCAAAACTGATGTGAAAAGAGTGAGATCAAGATACACAAAACGAATGGCAACCAATTACATATGCATTATAACTTTTGAATAACGCTGAGAAAAATTAGAGCATCAACGAACTAGAAATATTGGGAGAAATTTGGGGACTGGAACAATTTAAAAATTATCTTTATGGGAAACATTTTTACCGTACTTGAATATCATAAATCACTACTATCTATTTGAAAAAAAGTTCAAGTATTCATCAAAGTCCACTTACACGTTAATCAGATTAAGAAATTTCATTTGACCTCTTGTTTGGACATATTGTAGGAACAAAAATGAGTTTGGTGGACTAAATCTCACGTAATCCAGATTGCATAGCAAAACAGGTTTCCATCTTCGATGAAAAATTTGCTGTAGCACAATTGGAAGCGATAATCAAAACTGTACAGATGCTCAGAGACAAAAAAAGGACATAGGCTGAACACAACAACGCCACCACGCAAAACACACAACGGAAATTCAAACCCGGTTACAATTGTTAAACGATAACCGAATCTCGTACAGCACAACTGAACTTGATCGCTACAAAAAAGAAAGGAATGATAGGCGAAAGCAATCGTTCGACAATTAGATTGCTACATCCCTGAGTGACTACAATCGTAATGCAATTTCATCAAAAAAACTGTTAAGCAATCGTCCGACAATTACAGCAAGAAAACACAAAATTTGAACAATCGAGGCCCAAATGAAACAAGTTATTACAATCGTTTGAAAATTGCAACCAATTATAACAATCAAGGGACGTTTGTTGATTGCATAAACGTGGACTCCCCTCCCCGCTCACCAAGCTATAAAAGACGCAGTTTTCGACGTCTTCTACGCAACACATCTCTGAAAGAAAATGGGGGTTGACGGAAACGGCACCAGGCGAATGGTGGCATTTTTAAGCGAGACCTTTTCAACAAGGCGCGGTTTTGCAAACTTTGTACCGATTTTGGTAAGAATATAAAACCAATCTTAGCATTTTTTGAATTAAGGCCGCTACCAAAAGGTGTCGAACCCAACCCGTAAAAACAATTATATCTCGCACGCCTAATTTACGATGACCAGAACAAACAAATATACTGCGTGGCAAGAGTCGATGGGTTCTAAGTTTATCCGACAGATAAGATTGTCAAGAATTGTAACGCACCAAATGTTGAACGCTTCTTATTTAAATACGTTAGACTGCACACCATTTCATGAAGCTTTCAACTCGAACACGCACGTTGTCTGATGGGCAATACGGCTACAAAAATGTGTGACAACAGTAATATTGAACTGATAAGTAGCTCCGTAAAAGATCACCGCTCATTAGAGATTTTCGAAATACTAAATCAGACGCAAAAAAGGTACTAAGATTAAGGAAACTAGAAACGGAAATATCAAAAACAAACAAATATTTTAATGTACCAGAATTGCTCCACAAAATAGTTAATCAACTAAGAAGTTGCATTTAAAGGACCTTAAAAGTATCCATTTTTGAAGGCCATTTCTGCCATCTAATGAACACCCTAACCTCATTTTATTGACAACCAAACCATCAGCTAATAATAGAAGCCGGCGAAATGTTGAAAAATTTTTAAGAAGATCCCATTGGAAGCTATGATCTATTAAAAAAAATCTGTGTGTTCATAAGAAGATCTAGATAGTGACGAAAAATTGAAACGCAAAAAGGAAGAAATCAAGCATCAGTCACAATCATCGCTCAATTACACCTGAGTTTCGTTAGAGCCAAAGATTTCCAGAGATGCCGGTTAACAAAAACAGTAAAAAATTACAACTACCCCGGAAAGTGTTGTCAAACAAAAGAAGTGAAAAAAGTCTTCAACGTCTCTACGACTGCGTTTCAGATGGAACCGCTAGTGTTAAAACATCGGATTCAACCGCATTTTTTACAAACAAAGAAGGTCGAAAATGCATAAATCTCAAAGACGAGAATTGATCTAAAAATCTGAGCCGGCAAGTACAGAATTATACCCACGCCACTTTTCTTACGAAAAAAATTAGAGTACACTATTTTCATTTTTAAAAAAGAATATTTTCCCAGCAATAGATTGTTTGCGATATTGGGAGTTCTTAATAATGTCCTATTGAAAAATTTGAGTGAGATTAGGTACTTTTAAATTAAATCTTCAAATTTTATGACTAAACGGATTTAGTTTTTTGACGTTCTAAGTCTGCATCTGGGTACACTTGCCTTCGTTTTGTGGATTTGTTCAATTAAATTCAATTGCCAAAAATGTGCCACAAAGAATCTCGTAGAATGTTTAGTACACTTACAAAATATACGAACGAATCTGGTAAATAAGATTTGCAAAATTGATGGCTACAAAAAATGGCTGCTGCAGTCGCTATTTATTGCTGCTAACTATTGCTAATATGGAACACTGTTGCAATAAATGTGTGTTGTTTGCAAATATTAGGTAGCTTCTTTATTTCTGCTAAGACTATTTCAATTATTAGAATTGCATTTTTGTCATTGGTATCATTGATTTCAAACATTCAAAATAGCAAGCATTCATTTTTTTGCTTCAGAACACAATTCTTCTGATCACACTGTACGCAAAAATTAAATAGTCTGTTTTTCATGTGTTTAGTTCAGCTTTACAAAATTGGGATTGATATCACGTCTCATTGAAATTATTCACAAAATATGCAGAGTTCGAGTCAAATCGTCTTGATTTTTTCTCTTCACGAAAAGACTTGTGATAATTGATTGATATGCATCGATATTTGTGCGAATTAAGCGGATTATGATTTGAGAAAGCTGGACAAAAGTTATAGTCCAGCCCGAGTATTTAGCGTCTAAGAGGGAATAGTCCACCCCAATGGGAAATATAATTTGACGAGTCTTATTTCCAGCACCTCGCGGAGGGTTTCTTAATGAGATTGATCTCTGTTTCAGCAAATTCGATCGTCCTCGGAGTTCCCTAGTGGACATTACAGTGTTAGTTCACCTGGAGAGCATGAGAGATATTTCCTCAGATGCATCCATGGACTTCTACCTTGTTCAGTTCTGGACTGATCCTCGGATTCAGGCTGTCAAATCACAACTAAAGGTACACTCTCAATATTATCACCACTTCAAACTTTTTATGTTTCTCAACCTTGTGTTCTTAGTTAACTAAAAGTTCGAGATAAATTGGCGCTATTTGGAGTGTCATTGTAATGTTTTCTAGTTTTTAATGTTTGTTTATAAAAGAACGGAAAATGTTAACAATATCATGTGATGTGATTTGATCAAAAATAAAAAAAAGTCGTCTCCGACATCGTTCCGATTTTTCTGCCATCTGAAAATGACTTTTTAAAGAAGTTCTAAATAACTATTTAAAAAAACTAATTTGATAAATCCTTTCTTTTATTATTGTATGTAATTTCTAAATCAAGGAGGGTGGATAAATTAAAATCCTACTATTGTGCTTTTTATGAAATAATACGAGATCTGATGTTAGCTTCAACCAGAACTAGAACAATTTAGATCACTGTTCATAAAATTTTGTACCATGCAATTGTAAAGTTTAAAGCATTCTTTATTTTGGTTTGCAAATTAAGAGTGGATTTTCGTTTCCTCTAATTCAGCAATTGCAGCTGTGATCAAAGATTGAACAGACAGAACGAGATGAATTATTAAATTGTAACAGGAAGAGAGCCTGGTCGTAATAGTGCGTCACTGAATGGCCTCAGAATGAAATCATACTTTGGCAAAATTATGTTCCTACATTTTTGCTTCTTCGATTCATATAATATGAAATGGCATCATTTTAAAATTTGCACTAATAAACTGCTTACTTTAGAAATTCCTCTTTTAAATACTGAACCTGCTATTTGAAAAGACAGCCACAAGAAGAATAATTGTGAAGAAGTTTTCGAGTTAATAGTTCCGATCCCACTTGTGGGGGGAGGAACTATATACTCAAATGGGTTTTTTTGTTCAGAGAATTTTGGCCAATCGATATATTCATCGTAGAGAAATTTGAGTGGTATCATTAAAATGCTCATCCAGCGTATAATTCGATATTGAAAAATTTTTTTGAATTTCGTATTTTTCGAGGATTTATCGAGGTTTATTTAAACTTTTGTGTACACACGTGAAGTTTGCACAATTTTGTTCTTTTTTAGCGTAATTTATGTTCAAATTAGGGCTTTTCTATAAAAATATTATCTCAAAATTACATTTTACGCTACAAAATATAAAATTTTTGTGTTGACAACAGACCAATAAAAAGGCTAGTTCTGTTCTCATGAAGCAGTTTACAATCAATAAAAAAACTCGAATTCAATTTGAGAGTTGTTTTTCTTACAAAACTTTTCCTATTTATTATTGTTTTTTTTTTAAATCACTTAGAGACCAGTCATTTTTCTTAATGAGGTTCCGTTAATGTCAAACCTCACTTACAGTCAATTGATACCCAATTAACTAAAACTTTTTTTCAAGGAATCGCTCGTTTTTTTTGTCTTCGCCTCTGAGTTTTCGAAATTTTTAATGAAAATTTGATTTTCTTTGAGATTTTGCTAAGTTTTTGGAGCCCTATAGCATACAATCGATAACTAAAAGTGCAATCGGCTTCCTAATGTGCATTAGGTAAACCTATATACTGCTTTGAGTGGACAGCTAATGCCTGTCAAGAATTTAAAAAATAATTTTTCCAAATTTTTTTGAACTTTAATCGATATTAAACTTATTTTCACGAATATTAAGACAATCCCAGTAATGACAGGAACCCTTTTTTTAATGCAACTAAAACTATTTTAGTAAGCGACTTGATCTTGTATTTATTGGTTTAATGACTCCGGTAAAGTGAGTTTTCATAATTTCAAAAAAAAAGTTCAGAATCTTTTTTGAAATTTTGGTTTATTTTGAAATCTTATCTCATTATTCTAACGTTAATAGTTCCCATTAGCTTAGAAAAAAACAACGTTCAAGTGATAATAGATAAAGTTTTCAGGGAAAAGATTAAGTTTTGAATGGTTTCGACACTTTCTTCTCGCATTTCTGCTGAACTTTTTGGTTTTTGCCTGTATTGCCCGCGTTGTTTTAATAATCCTAGGACTTATTGTGATGTCACTTTCATAAAAAATTGATGACAAATATCTTTGTTTGCTCATTGAAGAGTTAAGTGTATTTTTTGACTTCCATTGAAAAGTCTTGAAATTAATGGTTGTTATGACTTTAATATTAGCTTTTTAGAAAGTTTTTTTAGAAATTAACTTTTATGAGCTGCAGTTTTATTCTTTTTTGAGCTGTAAGTGAGTCTCAGTATTGACAGGGCCTCTTTTTTAAATGCAAATAAAATGAATCTGGTTAGCGGTTTTATCTTCTAACTATTGGTTTTATGACTTCGATGACACAAGTTTTCGAATGGTTTTTTTAAATTTTTGGGTACCTATTTTTGTAATTTTGGTTCCCTTTGAAATTTTATCACATTATTTTCATATTGTTAGTTCCCAGTGGCCTAAAAAGGCGTTCAATGGATCATAGATAAAATTTATCAGAGAAACGCTTATGGTTTAAATCGTGTCGTAACTTTCTTGCATTTTTCTACTGAATTTTTGGTTTGTGCTTGCATTTGTTGCTGTTTTCATACGCATAAAACTTATTGTTATGTCCTGTTGATGAGCTTTAATTGGCAAACATCTATGCCTTCTTTTTGAGTTAAAATTTAGCGTATTTTTTGTTTCCATTGGACAATTAACGCACATTAACGGGCATCCTTGTTTTTTTCTGCATGATTGCTTTAGGTTGTTCACCTATAATCTATTCAACATATTTTGCCGCAACAGTAACTTGGTTTTGACTTTATTTGTTCCCGATTGTCTGTTTTGTAGTTGACTGTTCTGGCCGTTTCCTTTTTCAAATGACAGAAGCTAATTTTTAATAAATGCAGTTCAGATATTAATTATTTTTTGAGGCATTTTTTATTCTTCAGTTCATTTGAATGATTGATTATAAAGAAAAAAGCGAATTTGACCTTTTAGGAAATGTATTTGACTATTTGTTTTGGTTGACACGATTAAAAATCACGATTGACGAATAATTTTTAAACGAATGAATTAAATTTCAACGCAATTATAGGGACGCGTCCTGCCTAACTTTTTAAAATATTTTCAAAATAATTTAAAAATTTAGGCAATCTTATGACAACATTGTCTAATAAGATACCTAGAATAAGGTGTGTCTCCTATTTGAAACGAGTGAGTAAACAAATTGAAATGAAATGCTTCTGATCAGATAATATTTTCTTTCCATTAAGCTTTAATCGATTAAAATTTTCTGTGCGGTATTTTTTTAAGATAAAAAATTAAATAAATTGTGATTTTTCAACAAAAATATTTTGGAAAACAATGAATTATGAGGCAAGTTTCAGAAAATGGAACGTTTTTAGAGTGAGGTTTTTGATAGTTTTTTACTTGTTGGGCCTGTTTATTATTTGTTGTAATTTACTTGTTGTTGACATTTAACAGCACGTATTTGTTTGAAAATTCAATGCAAAATGCAATAATATACCCACTGAATCTGAAGTTTCCTTCGACTCAAAAAAAATTATTAAAAAATTTGATTTTTTGAAGGTATAAGTTAAATCTTAAATCATTTTTTTTTCACTGTGTGCTCAATTTATTTTTGTCTGACACTAAACATCTATTATCAGACTCTACGTCTTGTATTATATAAGAAAGAATATTATAGTACGAATGCTTCTGTGGGCCTTACGCCGTTGAATACCCACAAGAACGTAATTGTTTTTATAGGTTGTTTTTATCGTTGATTACACCAGAAGCATTTCCAGATTATCATTTTTTGGAGACTTTGCTGACTTCTTCTTGAACTATAAATAACAATTGTCAAATTGTCCAATTTGAGCACATAATCACTTTTTCACGAAAGCAGTTTTGTTTTTTGTCTGTATACAACGGAAATCGTAACGCACATTTAATGTGTACACTTGAGTTGTAAATTGACTTTCAAATTGACAAGCTATGAAATGATTTCTTGATTGAGCTTGCATCCGTGAACATAAAGTTTTCTTTCAATTTTTCTGTTATTTGATACCAGAGATGGACTAAATCCAGAGTTTTAAAAGAATCCAATCTAAGATCAACATAATTTTACAAATTATGCTTTTAGTAAGTAGAAGGTCTCTGTATACAATATTTGAGAGTAAAAGCTGTCAAAATATTAACTCATGGAATTCTACAGAATACCGATCTTAAATGATTCCTTATAATCATCACCGGACGTTAATTTGAGGCTGGAATAGTGCTTGTGCCTACATGAATTCGCAGTTTTTTTGTAGGTCACATCCCAGATTGAACGGGGTTATGATTGAAACGGACTAGTTTTGACATATGCTAACAACTCTACCACATCCAATGTTTCCTCGGTTGTTTTCACTAGTCTCTTCAAAAAATATTATTAAGTTAATTTTGTATTATGTTAATTTTTCTATTTTATCATCCCAAGTTTCTTTCGAAACAGTATTCGATTGAATGTGAATTTTCGGACAGCTTTTCTTATGCCGATACTCTGATAACATTTTATTTGCAACAAATGTTTGTTTGTACAACAATATCAGAAAATAAGAGCAAATCAAACTGCGTCATTTTTTAATTTAAAAATGTAACTAGTGATTAAATTGTATAGTTGCAAAAAATGTCAAATCATAATTTAAAGAAAACATTTATATCGCGGGCTCTATTTTTTTACTGAACTCCCAGGAAAAATTATTCTCGAAAAATTTGTTTCACGGAAAACTTCCCGCTGTTGTTTACTTTCAAATAGTTTTCGAATGTGCCAGAACTAAATTGCGTCAAATTGTATTTGCACAATAGATAACCTCTATATTCAGTTCAGTTGCATTCCTGCAATTGTTTAAATGTCTATTTGAAATGTGCGTTTCAAAAGCAAACGGACCAATTCTGTGAGAAGCAGAGTTATACATGATTGCTTAAAATGGTGAATTTGGGTAGATTCGCAACTAGCCATTTGAGTGGAGTTACCTGCATGCAAATTAGGGTGAATGTTGTCATTTTGTTATGCAAACAGGCTCTCTTTCTAGTCCCTAATATCTGTCTGTCTGTCCAAAATATATAACATATATTACTGCTTTCCCAACCACGCGCTCAACCTGTGCATGTTATAACTCTGGTCCATGGACGAGAATTATTATATTACCTTTTAGTTGCTATTAGGAAGGCTGCAGTGCGCAACTTTATGTTGTTGTCTAATAGGGTTTTATCCATTGATATTCTACGGGGACATATGAGAGCAAGCTAGCAAGGCTTGTGGTAATGGTCTATTAGGGTCCAAAATTGGTAAAGTGTTTTGGGGAGGAGTAAGCGTCATTTGTAGAAAAGTGTTAGAAGTGTGATCTCAAAATTAAATTTTGCCACAAATTGACAAGCCACTGACCAGCTATTATTGGTACAGAGAAATATGTCTTGACAGTAAATAATCACATACTTGTTCATGTGTGGTACGAAATTAGTCCCTCTTCTGCAAAACAGGGAAACCACCCAAAATGAAAACATGAATTTTCTCTCTGTTTCATATTAGAGAGCAATTTAGGATTTTAAACATGGGAAAAACCGTTGTCGTGAGGCATTCATTGAGTCGCAAATTACTATTCAGTAGCTTGTATGAAAAATAGTTTTTAAGCAATCACATCTCTAATTTTGGTTTGCAAAAAAGTAGTATCTTTCACATCGAGTAACCAAGATTTCATATACATAATGCGATTATAGGCTGGTAATTTGTTAATAATTTTCTAAAATAGCAAGCTATTTCAAAGTTGGCGAAAAATTCTACTTGCTAATTAGAAAAATTCGAAGAGTTGCTTTTTGGAAAAAAACGCAATTCAAGAAAACACCAGTAACACCAGTAAACACTGCAGAAAACACAACATAAAGAACCCAAGCAAGGGGGCACAAGGGGGCACATGTAATGCTTCAGAGCTGCTAACCAACAATCTTTTCACATCCTGGTAGAGATATTTCAAAAAACGCCAAAATTTATTCGAATTTTTGCTGACATAGAAACAGATCTTGACAAACATTTTTCTTGACAGTAAAAATTTTTTTAAACAAAACAGGAGCTAGATTGCTTGTGGAAATTGCAATATGAAAATGCTTGTAAAACAAAAGATGAACCTATAACCCTAAGTGATAGCAGTTTATACATTGACTCCCGGGTCGAGTTTTGGCGGTGAATTTACGTAAGAAATGCAATTAAATGCGGTGGAAAAAAATTTTCACCGCTTATTTCTTACATGTTTTTGCGGTGAATTGCGGTGAATTTATTATTTTCACCGTATTCAATGGAATTCTTACAAAAAATTACCGTATACGAGTTCGAACCTCTCACGTCCTGAATGTCAACAATTTTTTATTCCACTGCGCCATCTGTCACTTACAGCTCATATTTCTATGAATTTTAATCAAATTCAATAAATGGTATGAAAAACAAATGTGGTGAGTTTTTGTATAAAATTCGGTGAATTTTGCATTGAATTTTTCTAAGAAATGCGGTCAAATGCGGCGAATTATATTTTTCAGAGCATTCACCACATTTTTTACATGATTTCGCCAAAAGTTGATGCGGTCAAATTTTGTAAGAATTGCGTTGTGTTGGAGCTGAGCTTAAGGAATAACAAAATTGCGTAGGAAGTAAAAATTCAGCGCATATTCAAAACAGATCCAAATAAATGCGTAGGACGAAAACTATTACTATGTCTTTTTTATCCGGATTATCAATCCCCTTAGCGAGAAAACACTTGAGCTGTATAATTGTTAAATTTTTGCTGTAACTTGATACCAAAATTTGTCTTGAGCAATAATCTATCAAATATTGTGTCTTGTGTCGAAAACGTCTCGAACAGTGAATTAATTTTTCTGGGTCCTGATTTCCAATCTTCAACTCGTGAGTACTCTGCGAAAATCGCAACCCACAGACACACACACGCACCTAGGATTAAGTTAGAAAACAATTTTTCATAACACCTCTTTGGCATTTGTTTTTGCTTTTGATTTGTTTTATCAAAACGATTGAACTGGTAAACATATAGAGATCCCGTATTGTGTGATCTGTGGATCCAATTCAATTGAGAGAAAAAAAATCCAAAACTAAGTTTGTCAAATTAGTTAATGCAACGGTAAGTACACCCGAACGGATATACAGTTAAAAACAGCAAACTGCATTAACGAAGTATCCGGACAGATTTTGTAACCACTCAGAACGAAATGGGCCGTGTAATATTTTCTTTGTGAAACACAAGGAGAGCAGCCGTTACACGTTGCATTGCGCCATGAACCCGGGCTAGGCCGAAGCATGGTTATTTAATTCAAAAATTTGACTTAGAGTGCTGTTTTGTCCCATTAGTCTGAAAACTTTTCAATGAAAAACAAATATTATCCGTCGGGCTGTTGAACTAAGTTGATTATATTTATTGGGAACCTGGCCCAAGACAAGGTTAATAAAGACATCTTTTACAAACGTGTTACGATGAAATGGCAAAAGTTTTTTTATTTGATAAATTCCATTGAGCCAAATTCTTTCCACAAAATTCTTGAAATGTATTTTTAATTTTGACAATTTTTATGACCAAACAATATCTTTTGCTGGCCACTGAACCATGATGGCTATTCATGTAAAACATGTTTCTACGTCTTTTGTTTTTAATCATATGTTATTAAAGATGTAATTTCTTAATTTATCAACTAGAGATGGAACATCAACTTGAGAAGCAATCCTAAATACAGCAAACAATTTATTACACTATTGCTACAGCGGGCTCCATCTGTAACAGCAGAAAGAAAACATTTTTTGAGATTTGAACCAAACTTCTGAAGTATTGGCTGGAGTTTATAGGAAGATGCTAAGGAAATATGTTGATTACGGTTGATTTATTTATTTTGGTAAAATTGTAATATTTTTTGTGTGCCTGTTTTTCTGTATTGACAAAGGTTGCTAGTGTAAAATTGTATTGCTGTTTATAAGATGCCTATGAGGCAGAATTTGCGGTTTCCTTCACAAAGTGTAACAAGAACTGAATTATGCTCCGAATAGACTTCAAACATTCTAAGAAAACCAAAGGAACCAAGGTCTAGGATTTGATTTTTCTAAAATTATACTTCACTTTCTTCAAACTAAACCTTAATCTAACTGAAGTTTTAATCTCTCAATGTCAAAGGGTGTTAGCCAGCGGATCATAGGCAGAACAGATAAAACGGATTGTGGTGCTTCGTAGCCTGAAGATTTCAAAATTTCAGATTAATTTTCGTCTGTAAAATGTTTCCATTTTCCATTGCTGGTCTTACAGGCTGTCTATTATCAGTTGATGGTGATTACCAACTGCCAACTAAATCGCCTTATCGAATGAGCTGTTCAGCATTTGCTCGGTTGGAATAAATTTTGCGCAAATGAATACTTTTTCTCTCATGGAAATGGACTACTAATATGCCGCATGAAAGAAACATTTTACTAGCAAGGAGAAGAAACATTGGCAACTGTTAAAAAGTAGCTAATAAATCGAGCATTGAGACCTGATGGTTTACATCAATGTCACCCCTTACACTCTCCATATCTACATCTATTTTGTCCCATTACTCCCCTGTATACCTTCAAACTCACCTCCTTTCACCCTTCTCGCAAAACCAAGAAAGTTTTTATAACTGAAAATTTTTCCTGATCCTACTCTTTTTTTTTTCAAAAACCCCCAAATTATGCAGCCTGACTATCGTTCTTAAGTCAATTTCGTTTTATCAATATCGTTTGCGAAGACATACTAGAACTGCATCATTAAAACTTATATCGATACCGAAAGATATATTTCTTACTTTCTCATGGAGAAATAGCGGTTCAATTTTCTCATTTTTTCCCATTTTTCTCGTCCTTTCACATTTTGAGTACGTTGCAAATGCTTTAGAAACTTAGCATAAGGTTTGTTACTGAGAAATTTAAAAATACCATTATTTAGAATAGCAGCCTCTTTGTTCTTGTAAAAAAAATTGGATAATTGCACTTTTAGATTTATCGTGAAAAGTTTTGAAATAAAGTTTTTCAGCTAAATCGACTTCCAAATTAGCTTGCAAGCTAATTTTTTAGCGCAAATTTTTGAGGCTCAAGCAATGGAGTTATTTGCAAAAAAAATTTGGCCAAATTTTGTGGCCGAGTTTTGTGGCCAAATAATTGAATTTTTAGCTGGCAGGTGTAAGACTGCTGTTGGTCTAAGTCCCTTGAAGCCCTTCCTTAGTTTTTTATATGGTGGTTCTTTTTAAATGATGTCTCCATTTATATTAACTGCAAAGAATAATTGGCTAAATTAAGCATTTATTTGAAGAATTATGTTACTGTAGTACTTGTAGTACCTCCTAAATGAAAAAGAAAGTTGAATTGGCAGCGTATCATTTGTTAACACATAGTTTAAAGCTGTATATTTCTATTCTCATTGCTTTTTACTTCATTCAAATATACTTGATGTTTGTTGTTGCATCAAGAAGAATTGTAATTTGATTCCAAAGGTGATTTTTTAAACAAAAACAGAAGTCTGGATCTACTGAAAAAAATAGAGATATTCTGATTTTTGTTCTGTTGAAAAAGATTAAATTCAAATTTTTTGAGGGAGAATCTGCTTTCTTGCAAAAACTTGAGTTTGATTTTGTGTGCAATTTATATAAATATATATATATATATATATATATATATATATATATATATAAATATATATATATATATATATATATATATATATATATATATGCATACATATATATATATATATATATATATATATATATATATATGTGTGTGTGTGTGTGTGCATATATATATATATATATATATATATATATATATATATAAATATATACATAGATACACGCACACAAATATATATATATATATATATATATATATATATACTTATATTTATATATATATATATATATATATATGTGTGTGTGTGTTTGTGTTTATGTATGTATGTATGTAATATATATATATATATATATATATATATATATATATATATATATATATATATACATATATATATATATATATATATATATTCATTATTTACCACGCAAAGTTCTGACGAAGTTGTATTTTTTCAAAAGTTTTTTCCTACCTGTTTCCGTGAGTCCTTAAGCTATCAGATTTTGATGGTTCTGGCCATAAATATTATGGAAGTATTCTCTAATGCTATGAAACTGTAAGAACTGTTTTGGAAATTTTTTACAATTTTCACGTATGGACGCTTTTTCAGACAAAAATTTTCCTCTTTTCACATCTTTAATTTTGTTTTTGTTTACATTTCTAATCAGACCATGATTGAAATAAAGCAACATAATTTCAAAATTTTGTCTGATCAAATGAATCTTGGTGCATTATCAGGGATGGTTATTCCAATAAATCTAGGTAGTATTACGTTTCTATATAGTTTGACTTTTTTCTAGGTGTGTCTGTTTAACTTAATTGTTAGTTGGTTTAATTGTATGTAATCATTTTTTCCTTCTGTGATAGAGCTTTCTCCTTTTTTGGTTTTTGGTTCTTTTTTTCGCTTGATAGTCGAACGTTTACAGGTAATCTTTAGGTTGCAACCGTCTAAGCTTTTTTCCCCTGGGTATAGTTTTTGAGAGCTCGATTATTTTTTCGGGAAAATATATTTTTGGTGTAACCACAAATATAAAACTCGGCTATTTTTGCATTATAGCACCCAAGAGACTAGTTGTCAAATCAGTAACTTGTATCTAACTTTTATTGCATCGGTTTATAAGTAAAACACGAAAGTTGTGATTAAAAACATTTCGATTTCAATTTAGTGCCGTCAACCAACATCTGTGAAAAAATAGGAACGAACCCAAATGAACCGGGGACAAAAAGTCAATCAATCCTATTTCTAACAACCCGGACCCGAGTGTCAGAGCCTTTCAGTACTGATTCATTACAATCCAATGGTAAAACGTTAAATCAGTCCTGAATCAGAGTGACCTAAGGGTAAATTTATCTCGCATTATGTGCAGACAAAAACCAGAAACATTTTTTTCATGAATCTTCACTGGACATTCTGAGTTTGTTGTTTTTTTCTGATCAGAGTAAAATCATAGTAAAAATGAAATTTTCGAAAACCTGACCAAACCCAGTCTATTTTTCAGTCTGAGAAGAATAAAATCATAAACGGTTTCTGAAATTTACAATTATCAGGCTATAAAATGCCCTGTCAAGAATTCTTGAAATAGAAAAAATCAGAATGGATTTTTGATGATTCAGTACTGAATTATTATGACACTCAGATCCGGGAACAGCAATGATCTTTAAGGCGGTATGAACGATCATTTTACGAAAAGAAAAAGTAGTTGCCATTTTTTCAGCATCTAATGCTCGCAACCACAACAACAACAGTCACAATAACCGCTGTTAGTGCTAGTGTAGCTTTTAATGTAGCTTTTGCGTGAATTCATTTTTTTCATGTAGACACACAATGGTTTCCTTATTGAAAGCAGGTTTTTCATGTTTTGCTGTGCTGGATCGGCTCCATTATGACGAAAAAAAATCAAAAAATGTTCAAAAGCTAGCTACAATTCTTTGATGTTTGAATACTTTCAATAGGAGATCTAGCTAAACCATTCATTGCGTCACTATGATCTCTATTTCCAGAATATCGTCCCGCCGTTTTCATATTCAGAGAAAGATTGTTTCACAAACGTTTGCCATGTAAACTGAAATAAATTTTTTTCCCACAACAATATACTGTATGGAAAAATTGTAAACAAGCTTGAGATTAGTTGAGAGTCCAAAGGAAGTTAGTATATGTGACTTATCAGACTTAAGATGGGAGTATCTATGAATGAACAAACAATTGAACTGAATTATTGATGCACAGTACGAAATGAGTTCTTTGAAAGAGAGTTCTCCCAATGGGGATAAAGGCGACATCTTAAGCTTCACTTATTCATTGATTTCCTCCTATAAGACTCACCTAATGAATAACTAATGTTCTCTTTGTGACAGTAAACAAAACATGTACCAATGATAGCCAATCTTGGTGCGCTAAAGAGATGGATTGTAACAAAAACAACACGCCGTGTTTACCAACAACAAATGGAAACCATTCAAAAATATTTGAGCTAGGATCCATGTAAATAAGCATTCTTGCTTTCAAGAAACTCTTGTGTAATCTAAAAAATGTTTGTTTATGTCTTCTTAAACAACTCTAGGTTGTTACGATACATTTTTGGCGTCTCTGGAATTTTGAGAGCCACATCCTTTCCTATTATTTTGCCAAAATGCTAAATTTATTATAAGTTTATCTGTTAATTATACTGCTGAGCGGCTTTTCTTGCGGTATGCAGGAAACCAAAAATAATGAAAAGGTTGCTATAATTTGAGAAGGTTCATTTTGGTTGGGATAATTATAAAAATTTTAGAAATGGAAGTTGGCAGCAATACTGAATTCGTGTTTTTTTTCTTGGAAGACAAGCCGAGCTCACAAAAATCGGATATTACAGGACCTCTTTTGCATTCAGAAAATGTTCACAAAAAATTTTATAATAATTTAGCCCAACCAGGTTTTTGACTTAAGTATATTAGTTTCAGTAGAGTATCATGGAGAGCTAACAGTCATCCGAAAGTCAGAACTGTAAACTATTGAAACATTATTTGGAAAATCTTATCTGAATTGAAATCAGTATACTCTTTTATGATTTCCTAGTGGTGATACAATAATCATATAGATGCTGCATCAAAAACTTAAAACTGAATAAAAATATTAGCAATTGGAAAACTTTAATATTTCTATATTCATTTTTTTCTGTTTCTAATTTTTCTCTAAAATTTGAGAGTTTAGGCAAAAAATTTGAATTACAGAACTGTTTAAGACTAATTTTTATAACTTTGTCATTACTTCTTTCTTATATCTATATAAGTTTTCACCCTGCTTGCACAAAAACACTTACCCCCATACACACACCCATATATATATATATATATATATATATATATATATATATATATATATATATACATATATATATAATGTACTGAAGTGTACTACACTCAGTAACACTATTTGATAATCTTAGTGCTATTTTGAGAACTTACGTTATAGTGCGTGAAGCACAAACTTGATTTGGACAAAGTCCATTTTAACGTGTGAACAAATTACTAAGTAGTTTTGAATAAGCTACTATTTTAAGATCACTAACTAAAACTTAGAATACTATGACGTGATATTATCACGCCACACAGAGAACACCAACTTAACCTTGGTAACTCTGTCGACACTGTTATCTCTATCCAATAGGATACTAGAGAACCACGTGTCCGCAAGTATAAAAGGAGCTTGCACGCTCAACTACCAACACTTTTTGGTCCCTGATAACTTCTGAATTAAAATCAAACTCCCGTATTGCCCCCTATGCTTAATCTCAGCTTAATTGAGATATTTTTCTAACTTAGAATATTTTGTGACTTGTTCTTAACTAAGAACTCTCAAAGTCATAAAATATTAACTTAGCACAAATTTGGAAATCAGGTAAGTTCAGTTTAACGTCTCTAAGTTATAATTTAACATCTCTTAAACTCTATCTAAGTTACAAGTTAACTTAGAATAATTCAACCTGTACTATCTAGTGCTATTTCAGTCTTAACAACTTTAATTACTCTATCCCTTCATGCTCGGTTCATATTTGATGCTGTTTAACATAACTTATTAATATTATATTTGCATTTAATTTTCTTTAATACTTAACTATATACCAAAAGTAGAACTAGGGGTTGAACTCTCAAATTATACATGTGGTCCCGCGATTAACCCCGTCGTTGAAGTATCTAACGTACGGACCAGCAGTATAAATGGTGGCCATAGAGAGGCTACTTCAATTTAACTTGTTCATTTAATATAGAGAGGCAACTTAATTTAACTTGTTCATTTAATAAAGAAAAGGCATTTCCAATTTAACTTGTTCATTTAAACTATCAGAGAAGCCTGCCTAAATTTAACTTGTTCACTTATTGTAGAAAAGCCATTAAATTAACTTGTGTAAGTTAACTAGTCAAAGGGCTTCTCACTAAAATCCTTTTTTGATTTTGATTTAAACTATTCCTCTGTTCTTAATAATTCTAATACAATAACTTCAGTCCTTTAAACAATGGCCAGTCCTGGTGGTAGTACTCCTCCACCTGCCGTTACTCCCCCACCTGAAACTCCCATAGCACATCCAAATCTTTCACTTGTATCTTTTTCAGGCAATGATCCTAATCAGGATGCCACTTCTTTTTGGAACTCTGTAGAAAACAAAATACTCTTTTCACTAGGAACTAGGCCTACAGCACCCGCTGCACAAACTAGCTATGATAAAAGGCAACAATCCTTATTCGGCTCACTTTTAACTGATACAGCACTAGAATGGTTTGAAAGTGAAGTCACAGATGCTACAGATTGGAATACTTTAAAAGATGAATTTATAAAAAGATTCACAGACGGTAGAGACCAATTTAGATTTAGACTTGAGGTTGAGAACACATTTAGGCAAGAAGGAGAATTAATAAAGAACTATCTACATAGAATAAAGAGTGGAGTTGATAAAGGTTGGCCAGAAAAGATACCAACAAGTATTGAAGGTGATGACAATATAAGAAAGGAGAAAGAAATCCAACAAAGACAACGAAGTCAGAAATACATAGATTTTGCTATAAGAGGACTAAGACCACAAAGTTTAAAACGCAAAGCGCACGAGAAACTTATTGAGAATCCCTCAATAACTTGGACACAGTTTGTTGATCACTTAGTCGTAAAAGACTTAACATTTTCTGTAACAACAGAATCTAGTGGAGCTACAGGAATAGATAAACTTAAAACACTCGAGAGCAAAATTAACGATTTAACCAGTCTTTTCAAAAGCAATGAAGTGAATGCTATAGATACTTCTAGGCCTAGAGACCCAAACATAAAAGGCAGACCTAACAGTACTAGATTCTGTGATTATTGCAGAAGCAATGGTCATTCCATCTCTAGATGCACCAAGAAAAAGATAGATGATAGTGTTAATAAATTAAGAAAGGAACTAATTGAACCAAGAAGGCCGAATATAACATTCTCTAATGATTATAGAAAGAATAACCGAGGCAATGCAAGATTTAATGCTCCTAGAAACCAAGGCCATCAACCAAGAGGTGGCTACTCAAACTATAATCCTAGGTTCAACAAGCCTAACTATCAACAACAAAAAACATCTTTTAACAATTATGGTAATAGATTCACACAACCATACGAACAAACCTTCCCTCAGCAAAACACATAGAAATAATGAACCAAATCTTGAACAACAATCACCATCACCACAACAACAGCAACAGCCACAACAAAGTGCTAGCTTCTATACACCAAATAGAAATAACAATCTACAACAAAGACAACCAAAACCCAACAATATTCAGCAACAACCAAATCAAATAAGTTTCGTTGAAGGCGATGATGACTACGTAAATGCTATAACGGACTTCTTTCCTTTAAACTTTTGAAGTCTCCGAACGCTACTAAAGGAAGTAGTACTAAGTCAAGATTTTATCTCAATTTATATCACGTTGCCACCGGAGACATTAAAAATAATAGTGGTTTAGAAGTAGAATTCATGATTGACCCAGGATCAACCTGCACCATTATCAATCATCCTACATACCTTGCACTAGTAAAACTTGGACAAAATTTGCATTTACAAAATACAAATTGTGATTCAAAGACATATACTGGTTCATCAATCAGAATGCTTGGCTACACAACTATCCAATCTAGCTTCGAAACTGACGGTAAATATACAGTCCCCCATGAAGTATTCGTTACTAAAGAACAGAGACAGAACATAATAGGTATTGATTTTTGTCATTTGTTTTTAAAAGCACTTCACTTCGATATCCCCGCAGTAGAATTAAAAACTGAGAGAAATCTAATTTGCTACGGCTCACTCAACAATGAGAAAGATTACCCATACATAACTGAGATGACTGCTTTAAACATAGCTCAACCAATCTTTCTACAACAGAAAAGTACACAATTGCACAAGCAAAAGCACCCCAGTCAAGCCTTATTTCCACCAGGAACAAATTTCATGCCCCATATTAACGTTGCAAAAACTGACCTAGTCTTTGTGAACACACTTTGTCCACAACCTGAAGAATTTCTACCCATATTTATGGAGAATCAAAAGAATCACCCAATACAGATAAATAGAGGAATAATAGGTTATGCTATGTGTGATATAACTGACAAACCTATACAAAGATACAATATCAAAAACTGTGCCGAATTTACAAGTACAATACTAAACGAAAGTGAGGACTATAACAGTTGCTTCATACTGAACACAGTAGTAAACAATTTACAAGAAGGACAGCAAATCCAAACTAATTCTTGCATTAGATATATAGATTTTCGTACCCAATCTATATTTGACTCTAATATGCCTATAGCGCACACGATATCCTCAGATGCAGAAATGAGAAAAGGTTTTGCTAACACAATCTCCAAAAGAATACCCTTATTAAAGGACTACTGTAAAAGTAGAAACTGTGATATAGGTGACATAATAACTTTCAGAGCAGATAATAACTTAGTATATAATCTCATCACTAAGGCTAATCATTATGAAAAGCCAACAATTGACACAATCAAAACAACGCTATTTGCTATGAGAGATCATGCACTAGGACTAAATTTACGCTGTATAGCGATGCCAAAAATAGCTTGTGGTTTAGACGGAATGGATTGGAGAGAGATATCTTCTCTAATTGAACAAACATTTAAGAATTCAGGAATAACTATCTATGTGTATGCAAGCAAGGATGATATTGATAAACTACAAAAAGTAGAAACCAATACACTAAAACAGGAAGAGGTGCTCGAAATTATTGAAAGTGAGTTAATAGAAAAATGCAAAGAAGATGAGAGAGAACTAGCCTCAGACTTCTCCACCGAAGCAAAAGAGTTATGTAGACCTAAAGTCAACGAACAGTTTGCTAAGTTTAGAGATAAACTACTAAGCAACCGAATCATAAATAAAGCAGTTAGTGATTTTGTAATTAAGCAAAACAGAAATACAGTTCAAGACATAGAGTATCTAGAAATGTTCTTAGATAACTTTGATTTCACGCAAAGTGATTTGACTGATGATGAGTTGTTTGAGTTGATAGAAATAATACTTCAGGATAATGATGTCTATTCACATCATAAGTATGATATTGGCAAAACTAAACATAAATTCCGTTTACCCCTAAAGAAAGACGCAACCTTTAAAAAGCAACGACCAAGCAAAATACCCATTCATCTCAGAGATAAATTAGAAAAACTAATGGACGAATTAATTCAAGCAGGGATAATCAGAGAGCTCAATGAGAACGATGATATGAATAGTTGGTTTGTCAATCCCGTCATCATATTACCTAAGAAGGATTATGTAAAACTAGTCATTGATGCTAGATACCTAAACTCTATAACTGATACAAGTAATTCTAGTTGGCCACTCGAACCACTAAATGTTCAAATGACAAGAATAACTGGAACTATATTTACAAGTAGTGACTTGTCAACGGCTTATAATCAAGTACCACTAACTGAAGATACACAGAAGGTTACAAGTTTTATTGTAGGAGGCAGACAGTACACCTATCAAGTAGGATTTTATGGTCTTAAGCCATTACCCAGTTTCTTTAGCAAACTAATGCGTTATGCATTTGGACCCCTTATAAAACGTAAACAAGCCATAACATATATAGACGATACTTTACTACAAGCTAAAGACAAACAAGAAATGTTCACAATAGTAAAAGAGTATCACTCTTTGCTTCGAAAGGCAAACCTTAAAGCAGCCCCCGATAAAACAATGTTTTTCTTACGAAAAGTGAGATTTCTAGGACATGTTATATCTAAGAGCGGACTATCACCTATTGCTTCGCGCGTAGATGATATTAGAAACCTAAAAACGCCAGAATCGAAAACAGAAGTTTTAAGAGTAATAGGAATGATGGGTTTCTATCATACCTATATTTTGAACTTTCACATAGATGCAAAACCTCTATATGACTTAACTAAAGATACAACACTATTCAAGTGGTTACCAGAACACGAAAAGGTATTCACAGACCTTAAACAAAGATTCTGTCACGATATTTCTAACGCATTTCCTTCTAATGACTATCCCTTTCATATACATGCTGATTCATCTAATTTAGGAACAGGTTGTGTTCTTATACAAGATTTTCCTGATAGAAAACGTATGATTTCAGCAAACTCGAGAGTATTTGATAAAGCTGAACAAAAGATGTCCACTCAACATACAGAACTATGCGGAATAATATCTGCATTACAAACATATGAATTTTATGTGATTGGATCCCCCTTTCCAATTTACCTATATTGTGATCACAGACCAATTCTATTTCTTTGGTCACGACGAGGACAAATGTCACATCGCTTCTTTAAGTATCAAGTTGTAATAACTAAGTTCCAAAACTTGCAAATTAAATACACTGAAGGCAAAAACTTAGCGTTCCCTGACATTCTTAGCCGAAACGTTTCTTTAGCAGATGCTAAACTTTATCAACTAGAACACAAAGTGATACCTAAAGATATAAAGTTTCATATTAACGGAAAAGAAGTTAACTACTCTGTATTGCAACAAGACGATAAGGACGCATCAGCTAACGACTGTTATCCAATTATTGCTCAAGTCAAAGGCGAAAGAAAGAAACTTATTAATATAAATGATGAAGGTGATTTTAGCGTAGATGATGCACCAGACTACATAGATGAACACTGTAATACTATACACAGTTTCGCTGATTGTTTTCGCTACGGCACACAAATAAATCAAATAAAGAAATTAACTTCAGAACTAACTAGCGAGTATGATAATCACTACTATTCCGAGATAGAAGAAATAGCTGAAATAAGTGATGACCGAGAAGGTTATGATGACCAAGATTGGTTAGACTTAGTAGAAGGTAATATTGAAAACTCACTTATTGAACAATTAGAATCTGCTAAAGCCGACTATATCAGACGGACAAAATTCAAGAAGCTTATTGAACCAGAAGCTTTTCAAAACATCTCAGAAAAGGATGTCCACACAGATACATTAGATTTAATAGCTAAAGTTACAGATTTTGCAGAAAACGCTGATCTTGGCACTGACAATATTCTTGAAGAACAAGTAAACGACTCCGTGATAGATAAAGTTAGAGATTGGTTAAAAGTAGGCAAAGCTCCAGAAAAGGACTACATTATTAAACAATCTAAAGCACTACAAACCTATAGAAATAATTTCAACTTGTTGTTTTTAGAAAGTCAATATGATTTACTCTGTTATTCCGAACCTTGTGAGGACGGCTCTTTTGACGTTAGGATATGTACACCACTTTCGCTATTTATAAAGGTATTCGAAGTCGCACATACGCATGAACTTAGTGGTCATAGAGCAGAAAGCACAACTTACAATAGAGTTAAGCGATATTTCTATTGGCCCGGTATGTTTAAATGGATTGAAATGTTAATGGTAGATTGCTTAAGTTGTCAAACTAATAAGTCAGCACGCAAAGACTTGAACGAAGCACCCTTAGAACCATGGGGACAATTGGAAGCTATACCCCTACATACACTTCATATTGATCATAAAGGTCCACTACGACCACTTAGTAAAGGAAATAGATTTTGCTCTTGTAATAGTAGACGCTTTCTCTAGATTTATACAAGTATACCCTAGCAAGAATGCTGAAGCTCTCGAAGCAGTAAATCAACTAGAGAAATTTATAACTACATTTGGTATACCGCAACAAATAATACATGATAACTGCAATGCTTTTATTAGTAATGATTTTGTTCACTACACAAATGAAATGGGAATTACACTATGCCCCCGAACTGCATATTCACCGTGGACTAACGGCGAAGTAGAAGTACAAAATAAACATTTGACTAATTACCTAAGACATTTTATTAGTAAAAGTGGATCTAATTGGTCCGAGTACACTAGTAAATTTGCATTTTCACACAATACTGCAGTAAACTACAGTACGGGATATACCCCTTATGAAATACTATTCGGAACAAAACCACAAATACCCTTATCACTAAAGTTAGGACTACTACGAGATAATCAAAAGAAATGCACATCAGAGTATTGTAGTAATCTACCACCACACTCACATAGTGAAGAAACTTGTAATAACAAAAAGATAGAGAAATTGTTACAAAACAGATTATCTAACGAAATGTTAAAGCGAGAGAATACATATAAAACAATATACTCGAATACCTACACTAAATGTAGACAAACTACGAATAAAGCGCACAAGTATATTAATAGATTCAAACTCGGAAAGCCTATACCTGAAGGTAGAAAAGTACTACTAGAAAATCACTCTAAAGGACTACTAAAGTCTAAAAAGCTACAAGAGCTACGCTCAGGCCCTTACACTGTGCAAAGAATGCTAACTAATACTACATATGAAATACAACATGATAAAACAAATGAGAAGAAAACCGTGCATAGAAATCATATAGTACCTTATTACCCGAAAGAAGAAAAAATACAAGAGTTAGTTGAGAACTATATAGTCCCAGACGATACGGATGATTATTATACTCAATATAATAAGCATAATATATCCAAATCTAATGCTTGTAGAGGCGCACAACATTTTGCTATTTCGCAGTGGCCCTTAGTAGAAACACAATATACTGTTAATCCTAGTACTACACTACAGCCAACATTTAACGTTGAGGCTACTCCAACAAAAGATTCAGGCTTAGAATCGCTACAAACACGAGTATATAATACTACGCATATACAAGGCACAAGCTCTTCTAATTTTCTACCCGCACGCATTTCAACCCCCTACCCTATGCAAAATATGTATTCACCTAATAGCCCACAGCAAGAAAATTTTTCTACCCCACCTGATAATACTAGTAAATTTAGAGCTACACGTAAATTATTCCCCCAAGCATCGCATAATAGCCCCACATCATCACCTCATAATTCTACACCTACAGCATCCCCTAATATATCTAATTTACCTGACGCAAATGAAGTATTGAGTAGACCGCAACGTGATAGAAAAGCACCTACATTCTTTGGTGAACCTATTCCTTCTGACTTGATACAGAAATTCAAAACGAAATAGAGACACAAAATCTCTTTTAAATAATTTCTTTATAAAAAAAGCGCAACCATGCACAAAACACAATAAAAATGATAAAATCAACTACATACAATATAAAAAACAAAATAAAAATACACATATGAGAACCCCTATTAACTTAAATAAGACAAAGCAATTTTGTTAAGCTACCTTCAGCACTAGTCCTCTCATCACCGTGCACATTAGACTTGACTTTTTGAAAATCAGACAGTCCTGATAATTCCACGCCAGAAGCTGCAAATAGCATTCTTGGAACATGGGCCCTTTCTTGGGGTTCCACCAAGTCTCCCCAAGGTTGTAGAGCTCATCCTCCACATCAATTAACATGTTCCAATATTCCTCAGTCCTCTCTTCTGGTTTCATGTAAAGTTTCTCGAAGAACTGAAACATCTTAAAAATCAATGCTGAAATTGAACCCTTATTTAGCACCCCCCTGTCAATTTCACTTAATACAAGTTCATGTCCTTCATCCTATTCCCCGGTTGGAAGCCTTATCATAGGCAAAGAATTTACTCACATCTCTCCCCAGAAAGAACTTGATTATGCCAACGGTCTCTTCAGAGACACACTGTGTTTCTCGCCTGTCCCACGGGTGATTGCTCCCTATGGCTCTAATGGTTCCGTCAATCTCGTCATCAGATAAGACGAGGTGAGGGAACTTATAGCTTCCGGAGAAGAAAAAACGAAATTGAATCGCAGATAGTCCTGCGGTGTCCTGATAAATAAAATTTAAATACTGACTTCTCCGCTTCCGATTCTGGAGTAAGCTGAGAGGTTCTAAGCTATCCCCGTCCGTCTCCAGCCGCCACCTAGCATTTTCTAAGTGCTCGTTCGCCAGCTCCGATTCTCGTAAATAGTTTACTGTGTACCAGTTCATGATGCAATAAAGAAGAAGAAAGAAATGACAAGGAATAAGAAATGAACAGAAAATAAAATTAAGAAGAAACAACTAAGATTAAGAAAAAGAAAGAATAAAAGTTTAAGGATTAAAGAAAGGAAGTTAGAAATGAAAAATCAGAAGGTTAAAGAAATCAGAGAAAGTTTAAAGATTTGAGTAAGAGATCCAACTGTATAGTATGAACGTTTAAGGCAAAAAGCAAATAGCCCACTCAACACAAATCTTACACAAAGTACGCAATTAATCACCATTGCAAGCTTTTACACACATATATCTCCTCTACATGTTAAACATTCGTACACTTTCAACAATTATGCATACCTCTTATTGCAAACTAACGCTGGAAACACGTGTTACACAAAGCAAAGTTAAGTAGAAACAATTCCCCCATGAGCAAACACCTTACCTAAATTAAATACCTTAATTACAAAAATTTGTCCCTTGCAAAATATCTAACCTACGTAAAATCGCAATTAGTCAGGAAACACAAAATTAAGCAACCCACATAGCCAACAAATAGAGCTAATTTTATTAGTTTAAGGACCCGAGGAATGTTTAAAATAAACAATAAATCACTTAAGAACAAATAACTAACCGCAAATTTAAATTCCCCACGTAAGAATTATGTCGCTTAAGCGCAAACCTTACACATTTGTCAGGAAGAGCTATAACTTGATGAATTTATCCGCTCAACAACTCAGACCACAAAGTTGCACAAACGCATGCTTGCTTTAACAGTTCACAAAAGTTTACAACTCATAAATTAAATATATAGCAGAGAAATTCCAAAATTTAAAAATTTTAGTTTTGTTTGCATTCGCGCTTTTTATCTACAAAACCGATTTTGCTCTAGTTTTCATATTTAAAAACTAAAATATATTTGCAAGAGTTGCACTTCGAAACATTATCGTTTTTCGTTCTCATAACAAAGATATAAACGGATTTTTGACGAAAAATCATGCTAAAATACTAAATATATGTACCAATGTTTAAAAAGGCCCTGTTTATCAGCCATTTCTTCTAGCAAGATCAAAATTCATTATTAACACCTGAATTGGTTACAGACTAAACTTTCGTGACCGGAAATTTTGATTTTATCCTAAAAATTGAGAAATTGCAACAATTATGACGAAAAATCACGCTAGAATATTAAATATATGTACCAATGTTTAAAAAGGCCCTGTTTATCAGTCATTTCTTCCAGCAAGATAAAAATTCATTAATTAACCCTTGAATTGATTACAAATTAAACATTCGTGAACAGAATTGTTAATTTCATCCCAAAAATTGAGACATTGCAGCTTAAACGGCACAAAAAAATTATGAAAAATTGCAATTTTGGTCATTAAAAGTTCTAAAGCCTAAAAAAATTATTCGCATATACCAGAATCTTGAAAGTTATATTAATCTGCCCACAAGCACCAGTACTTCAGCCCACATTAAAGGATTACTCAAATTACAACACAACCACATAATTTTAGACACAAAATTTGATAATGGAGAATACATAAACCATTAAATTCTGAACATTGGATTTCACAATTCTGTCATAATATTCTCAACATATGACCAACTTATCACATTGCTACATGCCACTAGTCAAGGCTAGTCCTTGGCCAATCAGAATTGAGCACACATACTTTGGTAACTTAGCCCTGACAGCCACTATTTAAGAACCTGACCCAAACTCAAAATTACTTTTCTCAGTTACCTTCTGAAATCAATTACTTCTTTCGCTCTTAGATTCAGTTCTAACTTAACTCTCTCTCTCTCTCTCTCTCTCTCTCTGTCCCAAATTCTATCTTTCGCATTTTGCCCCTTTCAACTAATAAACTTAGAAAAACTACCAAAGTTTTCAAGCATTTCAATTTGTGAACAGCAAATACTTGTCACAACACATCTCCACAACACATATACCAGGTATATACTCAGTTCAATATTAGCCCTTAATTCAATTCTCAGTCAGTAACTATAGAAGGAGTCCATAACCCTTCAGATCGAACATCGTACAAGACTGACAATCCAGAAAGTTTCTAAATTCTACTCATATTGAACAAATTCATCACCACCAAACACATTGAATAACACATTTAGAACCCCCTTAAAGCTGATCAATTCTAATTTATGACCGAAGTTTCATTCGACCAAAACGGTTTTCTTATTTCTCTTTCTATCAACCCTGACACACTTGTGAAAGTTTCCATTAAGGCAAATCAAAAGTTGAAATTCAACAGTGAACTTAACACCTTAACTAGTTGTCAAATTTCTAACGAAATAAGAACTGTAGTATTCTTTGCTACTAGCTCTAACGAAGACCCTATTGCTGTCTTCTGGGGAAAGAATAACCCTCAACAACTTAACAGTTTATTAATTCAAATTCATTCTTCAAGCCTAGTTGACTTAGACATATTAAATGTCCCTTGTTTGGTTTTAGAACCACCAACTGATCAATGAATATTCCGCTAAACGATTATTGGGTTATAGCTTCAAGAACAATTTTCTCAACTTCTTACAGTCCTTATAACATCCCAAATAAAATTCTGAAATATAATAACAAGTCCGCAAAAATTGATCGATCACATATTTCATATAAAGAAAACATTGTTATTTTCTTTGTTAAAGACCAGTTTGTAAACTTAGAAATAATTGTTAGTTGGACCCCTAACAAACCATAACATATTGAACGCTTTCATTTCCAATTAAACAACAGAGACGAAATAGACCTTGATATCATCGAAGCTCCCTTTACTGTAGACCCTTAATCTATGTTACCACCTTCCCTTGAAACACAAGTTCTTACTGCCCTTGCATTCGAGCCGCTCTCGTATATTAGAATATTCCTCCTACAGAAAATATTGAAATTCGGAAATAAAGCTGTAACACTTGACAAGTGTTTTGTTTCTAATCAACAGAGAACAGTTGCATTCTTCGTAACATCAGAAAATAACGCAAAATTTGTCATAAATTGGGTACCCTATAATCCCGCTCACATTCACGAGCTAAAATATCAGATTACTTTTACGGATAATATTAACTTGAATCTGTTAGACTCACCTTATACTGTCTTTGTTTATTAAATGGAAGACGGAGAAATCAAGAAATCACCAGCAATAGACGAAGTAATAAACGTAAGTTACAAAATGCTTATTTTTATATTACTTTGCTTAAATCTGTTCCTACCTGTAGCAACTGATTTTGAATCTGAAAATGCTCAGCGTATTGCAGAGTTAAAATCCCTAGTTGAATATAACGATTCTCATCCACACTTCATAGAATGTGTCGTAAATAGAAATAATTGTCTACCTGAAGAAATTCCGTACATTAAATTACTAGAGCCTCCTGAAAAGCTGTTAATTTGGTCAAAACGCAACGTCCATACGCCACTATCACTGATTACAGACCAGTTCTTCAAAGAAAAACTTACTGATAAGAAACCGTTTCTTTCAAAAGTAGAATATTTTTTAACCTACATAGGAAACCAAATTCGTTCTGTTCAGTTTCTCAAAGTTATTGCTATAATATCTCTTGCACTTCTCTGTGTTATAACTGCTTGCTATACAAAATATTTGATCTTTATTATATTACTTGCATTATTAATCCTAACGTCTTTCACTGACGCCAGACCCATTGAAAAGATGAGTATCTATGAAAACACAGCTCCTAACCTTCATGTTAACCACTTTGATTGCTCGAAAATGATTTCAAACCAGATGTATTCTCTTAACAAAGTAGCACCTTGCGAAATTCGCCCTGATAAAATTAGCACTAATCAAGCACGGGTCACTCTCTACCAAAGAAATTATAAAGTTAAACTAGAAGCAACTATGTGTAAAGCAACCCAACAGCAATTACGTTGGTTTTGCGATTCTTTTGACTCTAGCGGCATAGATGCCAGACATAATACTATTACTAATTCAGTTAAGCTTGATGCTCAGAAATGCAAACTTGCAAAGGAAAGAAAAAAGATAAAGCTTTCCCCTTCTTCTAATTCAGTAGAATTCGATTTTGACAAATCTTTATTCTCAAACATTAACTCAGGCGATGTTGGTACTGGAAACAATGAATGTAACTCCCGAGGTTGGATTACACACTACACTTATGAAACATATATGCAAAATGTTAGCCTGAATGTAAACCTTAGAGATGGCACAGTTAATAACTGGCAAAATATACATCTACCTTGTCCTTTATCAGCCGGAGGCTGCGATTCTACATCTACTGATCCATTTGCATACACTTGGGATGAACCCAATAATTGTCTTTTCACTATAATTCGCACTTTTGACGCTCAAATGATTAAAGCTAATGACAAATACTACTTAGTAAAGGATCCTAAATTTGCTTCAGCTCAGTCAGATTTCGACTTACAAAGCTTTATGTTCCAAGTTTATAATAAACTTAACACTTTAATGATTTCTCATGAAAATCCGCGTTTAGCTGGATATACTTTAACAAGAAACAGATCTATGTTTCTCAAAACAAATGGCAATGTTGCCTGGCTATATAATTGTCCTGAGTTTCATTCACCCTTACAGATTCTTAATAAGTGCTATAATCGAATACCAATTCTTTATGAAGATGAAATACATTTCGTTGATCCGATTTCTAGACAAACCTTCATTGAAGCCGAAGAACAATTGTGCTCTGATAAACATTCAAACTTATTTCAACTAGATGTTGACGATGACAATTCATGGGTTGAGCTAACCCCACAAATCACAAAAGTAAGAGGACCTGCACTCTTCAAACCACACATAGTTATTCAACAAATTGCGAATGTTATTACTGCAAGTATTTATGCTTCTATCTACACATATAAAGAAATGATGTCATTCTGGAATTCAATAACTTTCAACTCCAATATGAAAGGAGTTCTCAAACACTTTACTAAGTCATTAATAGATAGCAGAGAATCATTTTCAAATATTTCAGGCACGAATTATTATAACTCTAGAACTATTTATCTAGATTCATTCATTTCACCGGACTTCTTTAATAATCAATTTGTTGAAACCTTTGGTAAAATACAATATATAATCGAGCGATGCGGAATCTTCTTTGCCGCTTTCTTATTCATTAAGCTACTCATCGACATAGTTTTATGCTTAATTCGAGCAATGCAGATTAAAAAAATTACAAATGCATCTATTCATTTTGGTAAAGCACTCTTTGCTGCCACATTTGATTTAATGTCAGCTCCAATTCTGACTTCTATCTATCTAGCAACTAATTCAGAGAATGATAACACTGATAAAAATAGAGAAAGGACGATGCAAGTTCCAAAATCTTAAGATACAACCAGAGTTACTCAAAGCCCACCTTATTATAATAATAGAATGCAAACACTAACTCATGAGAATAAAAGTGGTTATCCAAACCTACATGATGAGAATAATAAAGACGAAAATAGAAACGATCACAACGTTCCTACGTCTCCAGTATAGGATTAACTCCTCTATTACCTTAATATCATCAAACTATATGATGATAATATAGTACAGACTGACTTCATATTTACTACTGATTTACTTTAAAAGAGAATACAAAAAAATAAGAAAAAGAGAATACTTGCAAAATAACTTCAAAAAATATACTCTTAGAATAGAATAAGAGTAGAGAATACTTGATATTTCAGGAACTTTCTTCAGTCCCTAACGAACTGATACCAGTCTTTCAGAAGGAACCTTCAAGTGGTTGGCCCGAATACAATACACAATCAACTTCTAAACCTCAATCTGGAATTAAACAACTTGACAGACTAGTACAACCCACAACTCACGTTACACCATCTAAAACTTTTCTCTCAGCTATCAAGATTTCAGCAGTACAAACTCAAGCAACTAGTGCAAATTCATCAACGACGGTTACATCATCCAAGAGGAGAACTAAAACTGCAGATACAATTGCAAAGAAACAACCACGTAAACAATTCATTAGAGAGACATTCAACCCAGCGACACCGCTAGAAGTAAATATACCCAAGACAAACAGTACGGTACCCAACGTCTTAGCAAACACTACAACTACCCAATCATCACGACCAAACTTTCTAAATCTTCATCATTACTTAACTACCCCCCTGCAAGACCGCCTACAAAAACAACATCAAGCTGAGATACAAGCTAAAACCCCCGGTTTTAGTGGACACCCGAACTACGATACAAATTTAATCTACCAGTTGCAACCCAACATCAATAGATTCAATCTCATTGGTTATTTGTCGAACAAAAATTCTTATCTACTAACTAATCACAACCTTCAAGGACAAACAATACAAGTCCCGTTTGATAATATTACAGCAAACCTCACTCCTCAGCTTGATACCTTCACTTATCAGGTACAGCAAAATTTTCTCACAGAAAGACAACGCTCTCAACAGCTCGAACAACGGATTACTAAGCTCCAACTGGAGATCGCAAATCTGAAGCATCAACTCCACATCCTCCGCTCATCACGTTGAGCACTCACGGAATGGAATAGAAAATTTTGTGGTTGTTGATGTTTAGTACTTCCTTCATTACTTCTTCTTCTTTCTCCCGTGGTGAGGAAAATTATTCGTTAGTTTAAACAAACGCCTAATTATTAGTCATTTTGATTACCTTACTCTCTTTGATTCTATTACTTACATCAAGTAAAGTAATCCGCATTTCTTCTATCTTCATTGAAACTATCTTCAATGATTACACTTAGCGCAATTTTTGGTGAACAATGAGTCCATTCTTATCTTTAGATTGCAAATTTGATTTGTTCTCGCTTCTCTGAATAAAATCTATTCTTAACCTTTACTGATTTATCTTGCTTATGACATCATTCGATTGTTCCATCGAATTCCATAATTTAATTAATGTCTTACAACCTTTCAGTAGACGTTAAATATTTCAAAACATATTGTGATCTCGCTGAATTTATTCAATCGCAAGTTATTAAAACTTCGAAAACATTCTTAGTTGGAAATAAATTCTATACCCCATTGTCAGTTCATTGGTCATTTGAGTTACAGGAGATTATCTTATTCTTGCAAGATAACAATTCCAATGAAATTGTAGTTTATTTTCATAAAGTTCCTGAGTACGATTTATTTGAAATTCTAAAGCTTATTCATACAGAAGAAATTCTTAACATCAATAATCTAAACTTTCGACCGCTCACTTATTTCAATTAAAATGTTAGTCTTCAATATTTTGGTGATCACGGATATAGAAATGTTACAACCTTTCGTTAACAGGTTTGCATTCATCGCCATCCGCCATATATAGTTTAAGTACTATTTGGATCTTCCTGTCAATTCCTTTCAAAGATTAAATGGTCTTCCATTCTCCCCATTGACACAAAAATTTAATTTCTATATTATTCACAATGAACACATATTTTGAAGGAGGTGTTGATATCGAATGGTTTAAAGACTATTGTCAACTCTCTGATCATGTTGAATCCGCATGGGTTAACTTTTCTAAACAGATTATTTTTAACGATAAAGTTTTCAGAATCTCCGAATTATATTATTCTGAAATTCAATGCGAAGTTATTTTATTCCTTGAAGACTTTGAAAAAAAAGAAATTGTTATTTGTTTTGAGTCAATGACGAAAAGCAAGAATAATTATTTCATGAAGCTAATTCATAATGATCAAACAAGACTAAATATTAATTCCTTAAACTATAGCTACAAAGCTTACTTCAATTGATTTATTCTTCAACAATACTCAAATAAAGATGAATTACGAAACGGAATTTTTTATTTGGGGAGTCATTGCGGCAACTCTAGCCTTTATGGTGTTGTGCGCAGTAATTTTAATTTCCCTATTCATTTACCTCGCTTGTCATTATAGACCATTAACTTAACCAGTATATTCTTCAACTTATATTGTTCTATTATTCAACGTCAGATGTATTGACAGCGAAATTTTATTGAAAAACTTCAAAAGGTCTATTATAACGACCAGCCAAAAAAATTGGATCTATTAATTTGTACAGCCCTGTATCTTAGGACATCGTCAACCCTTCTTCAAGAGAGAACTCAGAAACAAGAAGCTACGATGAACTTTAGAACTTTAAAGAAGTAATCTACCTCACAAACTTTAAATGCTTAATTATTATAGAATTAAGCTAAATAATTTATTCGATTATGTAAAATTTGATGTTTTGATTTAATACCTATGGACCGGGATGGGATGTACTGAAGTGTACTACACTCAGTAACACTATTTGATAATCTTAGTGCTATTTTGAGAACTTACGTTATAGTGCGTGAAGCACAAACTTGATTTGGACAAAGTCCATTTTAACGTGTGAACAAATTACTAAGTAGTTTTGAATAAGCTACTATTTTAAGATCACTAACTAAAACTGAGAATACTATGACGTGATATTATCACGCCACACAGAGAACACCAACTTAACCTTGGTAACTCTGTCGACACTGTTATCTCTATCCAATAGAATACTAGAGAACCACGTGTCCGCAAGTATAAAAGGAGCTTGCACGCTCAACTACCAACACTTTTTGGTCCCTGATAACTTCTGAATTAAAATCAAACTCCCGTGTTGCCCCCTTGCTCAATCTCAGCTTACTTGAGATATTTTTCTAACTTAGAATATTTTGTGACTTGTTCTTAACTAAGAACTCTCTAAGTCATAAATATTAACTTAGCTCAAATTTGGAAATCAGGTAAGTTCAGTTTAACGTCTCTAAGTTATAATTTAACATCTCTTAAACTCTATCTAAGTTACAAGTTAACTTAGAATAATTCAACCTGTACTATCTAGTGCTATTTCAGTCTTAACAACTTTAATTATTCTATCCCTTCATGCTCGGTTCATATTTGATGCTGTTTAACATAACTTATTAATTTATATTTGCATTTAACTTTCTTTAATACTTAACTATATACCAAGAGTAGAACTAGGGGTTGAACTCTCAAATTATACATGTGGTCCCGCGATTAACACCGTCGTTTAAGTATCTAATGTACGGACCAGCAGTATAATATATATTCTACATTGTTTCGATTTTTTTGTTGTCTTGTAGAAATGTCTTGTATAAATTTTCTCAAAAAATGTTTACAATAATTTAGCCCAAACTGATTTTTGACTTGAGTATATCAGTTTCAATAGAGTATAATGGAGAGCAAACAGGTATTCGAAAATCAGAAATGTAAGTTATTGAAACATTATTTGGAAAATCTGATCTGAATTGAAATCAGTATACTCTTTTATGATTTTCTACTGGTGATACAAGAATCATATATGATCTGCTGGCAGCCGTGCAAATTCATTTATGATTCTTGAACAGTAAAAAAAGTATTGCACCAAAAATAGAGTATGTTGTGTGTGACATCATATGTAATCCTTGCATGATTACTAAAAAGTAGTGAATCGGACAGCAATCAAGAATGTAATTTACAGACAAACGGGCCCAGCAAATGCACCTTGAGCTAAATTAGTTTGGCAGAATCCAAAAATGGGATAATTTGTGGAAAAAAGCTACAAATGTTGTCACCACATTCCACAATTAAGCATGTAAGGTTTTTTGGTAGGTAAATTTACCTGGCGTTATTTTTGCTAAAGCGAGACTAATCCATTTTCAAAGCTAGTTGTGATTGCCGCCCAAAGCAGATAATAGAATTTTGGATAATTAAATAATTTTTCATATTAGACGTAAGAAATTTCACAAATTGATCAAATTGCAGCTGTTTTTCATGATACTTTATAAATACAAACAGTCTGTTCCGTCCTCCCTTTTCACTAAATTTCTGTTCAGGGCAGAAAATTATGGATTTAAATAGCAGACGGAGAGATCTTAAATAATTACTGATCATTTTTTATGAAGTTTTTCTGATGATTTTTATTGAGCGTTTTTCATATAGAGTGTTTTCAAAAACGGTTAAGGGCCTACTAAAACAAACATTAATTACACGCTTGGTTTCTTGCGGACGGGAGTGGCTTGTGGAAACTGAATACTGCATTAGTTTTGAGGCTCAAATTCGGAAGGCAAATGTTGTCTCCAATATCCAATAAACGGTCAAATTATCAGTTATTTTAAATTTTGGTTACAAAAATTTGTAGCAAGTTCTAAACAATCATTTCGTAACCTTCCGTAACATTCCGTAACATTCCGTCACATTTGAGAAGACGATGGGTGAAATAAACAGAATGGTCCATTCCACTTTAGTAGGGCGTTAGTCTGTAATGTAGTTTTGTTTGGTTTTAATGCAAATAAAATATTAGATTCGTTATCGTTAACATTATTAACAATTATAATAGTGCTTTTCGGAACTACTAAGTTTAATTAGATTTAGTTATTTGGTTGCAACAGCTATATGATAGCTTTCTCATCGTAGGAGATTCAAACGTACCTCTTGGAGTCACTTTCTCTGACAAAAGTGCAAAATTGATTGACTTTGTTCAATAGCCCAATGATAAAACTGGGTAAATAAATATGAAGTTTTTGTTTGATTTTCAAGTTAAAAATTTAAGAATTGTTGAACATTGACGGGGATTTAGTCCATTAAATCACACTCACCGAACCTTAATCTCATCATCAAAAATCGAGCCATTTATTTTCTTTTTCATAAATGGGATTTTCTTAAAAACCTTCTAAATTTGTTTTTGTTTTTGACCAAGTCTAACTGTATTCTCTAGATTCGTGATCATTTTTTCAGCCATTTTGATTTTAAATTAGGAAAATATTGAACCCTGTGTTAGAAGTGTTTTTTTTTCTGTGATGAGACAGATTTGTTTTGTCCAGGTAACGGGGCGTATGCTGCCCAATGACGTGTGGTACCCCGACACCTATTTCTTGCTAGTGAGAGATCTGATCTACAGTGACGAGGAACAGTACATAGTGGTCAGTGGGGAGGGGTCAGTCGAGTACAATCGCAAAGTCAAACTCAGCACACCCTGCTCCCCAAACGTCATGCTGTTCCCCTTTGACGTTGTCAGGTGCACCCTGGGTTCGTATCCTTCCCCTCCATCCTACCACTTTTTCCTCAATTTTGCCACCGTCAACCACCCCGTGCTAGCAATTGGGCTTTAACAAAAACCCTGAGTTTGCACCTAGCGTCTTTAATGAACTGTGATGTCCTGCTGTGACATCCGGCATTTATCCTGGCAGTGGTCCCATTGGCTTTCGTTTCCAAACCTAAGCTGTCCCCAATTTGATAAAAGACAAGGACACTTAGCTCATTTGGGTATTTTATTTTTCCCGGTAGCCCAACTTGACCGCTTCCGTTTCTTTCAGTTTTTTTTCTTTGAGTACTTTAAAATCAATTAACCGGTATAAGTGGCAAAAATCAAGACAATATTTTGATCAAATTTGATGTCACTGAATTTAGATGAAAATAATAGACAAAAGAAATTAAGAAGCGATCCAGAATATTTAGCAACTTTAATAACAGACTGGTTTATATTTAATAGTCAAAAATAATTTTTACATTCTCTATTTTTGTACGATATTTCAAATCAAGGAATACTTAATTGATGCTGATATACAGGAAGAGCATTGAAAACTTTTCTGTGATTGGGAATAAATGTTAGAATTGATAATGATTTTTAGAATTAAGAATGAACTTTAGCGACAAATTTTCAAATAATAGTATGGATCTTTTCCGCCGTTTCTGCTCCTCCCCCCAGGACGTTATGCACCCCCAGTTAGCAAGTACCATTACATAGTAAATCAATTTGTAAAAATATATTGCACGAGCGTCTGTGGGTGCAAATAATGTGCACCCACTAAGCTTGGGGGAGGGTAAACGGAAAAGATCCGACAATTTAATGCGAAAACAGAATTAAAAACAATTGGTTTCTACATGGCCTTCAAAACAATTTATTTCTTTTCTGTAATACTGAGTCTTGCGGTACTGTGATATCGAAAAAGTTTTCCCCAAATGATAAACACAAAATACAGCCTCAAAGGATCATGTTATAGGCAATTAAATGGTATATATTCCCCCAGGAAAAGTGAAAAAATTTCATTTTCAGAGATTGGTTTAATTAAACAGCACGATGACTTAAATGAGTTTCGAGTGATTTTTGCATATTTTTCTGAGATTTGAGGAATTTTTCGACAGCAAAAGGTTTCAACTTCAATAGAGCCTAGTATATACTTCAGTCAGCCGAAATTCATATTTAAAATTTTATGTCACATGAAATCTCCATTTACAAAATTTAGAATCTTCAAGCAACGAAAAGAACCAACAATTTATTCAATGAAATATGAAATTACCTCTGATTACCTCAAAATTGTTTTGGTTTCGCTTCAGCGTTCATATAGAGAACAGAACCAAAACTGCTTTTTTGTGCCATTTTTGCTCCACGTCCTTAACAGCTGAACCAACTAAACATCTTAAACTGCACATAAAAAATTCTGTTGATTAATATTAAAAATCTGGTGGTTTCCAAGGTGAAAACAAAATAGCCCTCTACACTTGGATGGCTAAAAAGTTGTGAACAATTTTAGCAAGTTAAGTATCGCTGGACGGGAAAAGGTGCGAGTTGACTTTGGGCACTTGAAGAAAGGAAATGAAGGGAAGAGAGAGATGGGTGTGTGTGTGGAAGGTATTAAGGAAATAGGAGATGCAATTCAATTTCAATTAGCCACCATTCTCCATTCAACCACACACCTAAATGGTCCAGTTGGCACCTTAAATGGATCACTTACCCGCCCCGCTGTCCCTTTACCCCCTTTGAGTACCCAGTTAACTTTTGCGTACGTTCTCATGCGCCCTCATTTCCAATCAATGAAAGCTACTCAAAGAGCCAAAAAGCATTAAAAATAAAGAATTCAAAAACTTTAAATTTTTTGTGAGCAATTCGCAACAGAAAAATGCCAATCCAAGTGCGACTAATTTTGGGTCGGTGTAAAACAGTGTCCCAATGAAAAAAGAAGCGTTTTTTGACATTTTTTTGTAACATTTACTACATCTTCTATGACTCTTGTTCTATATGTGCAATTCTTAGGGAAATTTTCTCAATTCAAGAAAATCTCCATTCTCTCGGTCGCTTCCGTAATCTGAAAACAGGGAGCAAAATTGTGGCGCTGAAAGTGCGTGGAAAAAAAGTACTATTCAAAACTTCACGAACACACTCTGCATCAAATGAAATTCAAATTGCAATTAGCAAGCCGTTTTTGACATTTCACTTCATACCTTTATGGTAGAAACTTAGTGATAGAAAACCGTGATAAAAACCGCAAAGGGCTGAATGACATTTTCCAATGAGAACTCGCTATATCTCAAAGCACATGTTTCTCGAGTGCTGCATAAAATTTTTCGTATGTCAGCTAATATGCGAGCAAAAACTGATAGCGTTTTTTTTTTAAAAAAATGTCAGATCTTTTCATTATGTTAAAAAATTTTTGTTTTTCTACCGGGTTAAATGATTAAAATGTGGAAAACTGATGAAAGAAAGTTCTACGGTACACAATAAATCTGTACAATAGGAGATTATTTTGATAAAATGTCAGTCTGTATATGGTTAGTCTTCTCGCGAATCGATTTTTTTCATGATTGAATACATATAAAAATACATCCTACATAAGATGTGACGAAATGGTCTGTAAAAAACTAATGGCTGACAAAATGTTCAAATAAAATCTCAGCAAAATTTTTTGCAATGTGCCTGTTTTTCAGGAAAAATTAAGAGAACTTTATGATTCAACTTTTAAAGTTGTTAGATTTTTGCAAAAAAATTTTAAGTAATCATAGCAAATACTTAGCCGTCTTGAGAGAAAAAAAAACTTTTGAATGATAAAATGGTAATATAACAAAAAATATTTTTTTCAAATTATTTTAAAACGGCTCCGTTTTAATTGCTTTTTAGAGAATTCGGAAAAACAGAACAAATACATAGTATATAATTGTTGCATCCAATTGGTCCCTCTTGTTTTTGAGCTGCTTTTTAAGCCTCAAATTTAAATTAAATAAAAAAAGGGGCTTAATAGCAAACAATTAGTTGTATTCTCTAATGTTGAGCAAAATAAGATTTCGACAAAAAATAATCTCAAAACTGCATTTGGAAGAAGTCTTTAATACTCAAAACAGGTCAGTTTAAATCACAAGTGTGGAAATATGGAAAGCTCACGACTCTAACGTTACGTCTTTCAGCGTCCAGTCCTTCTTTATTTCCGAGCCTGCTTAAAGAACTGGAATAAAACATTCATTTTTAAAGTAAAAACTTTGTTTTTATATTGGAAAAGTGTAGTTTCTGTCCTTGTGGCTTGAAATTGGATTTTGGCAAACTTGTTCGGTGAGTGGATTCTAATACTTATCCTACAAAAATAAAGTAATTAATGGCCAACTCATTTCAAAACAGGTAAAAAGCTTTAGTGCGTGAGAAATTAGTGTTTCTCTTTAATTTACGGATAAATATCTAAGCACGTAGTTTATTTGACAAAAATATTAAATTTTCTAGTTTCAAACATGACAGAAAATTCCGAAATTTAATTTATCGCTAGCTGGTGAAACAGACTATCTCTGGTCAACGACAACGAAAGCAGAATTTTTTTCTTGCAGATTAATTTTATGGGACCGTGTTGCTCATTTTTCTATTATTAGTACAATAACTGAAAAACAGTAAACGATCCGATAGAACAACAAGTGAGAAATTTGAAACTGTCATATGTCTTCATAGTGCAAAATTTTATGTTCGTTGTCGACAGTTGTCAAATAAAAAGTGATTCATTTTTTCCATCTGTTCAATTTGGTAAATGTAAAGTAATTTGTTTAAAATTACTATATTAAAGAATGATCAAAAACCTAAACAACTTTTGTACTTCAAATAACGATCCCATTTTTCCCCTTGAATCGGTTCAAACTTGGCAGCTGATATTTATAAAATGCTTTTTTAATCGCTGGGTCTTAAGTGTTTTTTTACTTGCCGTGGTAGTTACTACTCAGAATCTTAAAAAAATAAAAAAAAATTGTTTGCAATCGTTAGAGCTTATAAGAAAAAATCATAAAGATAACGTTATGATCAAATTCTGAATGTTCATTTACTTCTTATTCTGCAGTTGATTTATAATTAGACATAAGCCGATAACATTGCACATTCATCAATAAGTTTTTCACGCCAAAAAAGTTCAACCTCACTCGGTGTATGGCCACCAGACGTGTCAAGAAACAATTTTTTTCACGAAAGTTTGATTCTATTTTTATTTTTTTCTTATGTAAAATAAAAATAAACTTTTAGTTTAAATTTCCAAAATCAATTCAATTTTCAGCAAATGGTATTTAAACAAAAGCCTTTAACAGCCATTTTGAACTTTCACGACGCAAACAATTCCAATTTCAGGTGATCGAATAAACTGGAATGATCATAGAATAGTTTTCTGTAACTTTTGTCTAAAAGGGCATGTTAGTTTGCTGAGACTTGCTGGTAAAAACAAAGTCGTAACTTAGGGAAAACGAAACAGTTCCGTGCGCTGTATCACAGCTACTTTTCTTAATATTTTTAGCACGGGCCCTTATTGGAGATCAACTTTCGTTGCCCTTGCAGTTTCCAATTTGGATGACAATCTTCAGCCTTTTTTTGTCGTTATGAACAGCTCTCTTTTTCCGATGGAATAAGTAGAACCGAGATTTCGATGAGCATAGAAATAAAAGGCAAGCTTGTTCAAGCTATTGTTAAGATACATTAGCAAGCCTTAGAACATATTCGTTGTTTTTTTTTATAATATAATCAAGAGATAATGAGGAAAACCATTAAAAAATGTTGTCATGATATTTAGGATAGAAGCGAGTTTTCCTATTTTATAAATAAATAATATCAAATTTGGCTGGGCTGCTACACATCACACAATACGGGATCTCTTTATGTATGCCAGTCAAACTTGACAAAAGATATAACAAATCGAAGGCAACGATATATGCCTAAGACCTGTTTGTGCTATAAGTCTCAATTTAAAATAGTTGGGGGGCTGAAAAGTTCAATTAATTAAATAGATAGTTTAAATGAACAAGCTTACTCTGAGTAGTATTAAACCGGGTTGAGCTGTTACTTGATTGTGTTGTTGTTAAGTGAGTGCGTCGTTGAAACTTCTTCCAGTCGATTTCTCACAAGTATGTTCTGTTGAAAAATTTGCTAAGTTGGAAATCTTTAATAAAATTTTTCTGTTTAAATTTAGGAATTATTTTGCAAGAAAAATGAAGCAGTTGTCTGCTGCTGGTCGTTGGCTCTGTTATTTGCCTCTCTAATTTTATTCCGTCCCACTTCGCTGAGAGAAACAATTAATTCCTCTCAGCTCCGTTTGGGCCGATAGGGAGCGAATCACAAACTCACGTTCATAGTGAGGTGCTTCTTAATTTTCCTATTGGCCGAGAAGGCAAGGGAATTAACTCTTTTTTATCTCACGGAAAAATTATTGAAACTCCAAAAAATAATAAAAATCTAAAAAGCTGAGAACATCAATTATTGATTTCGTAGGCGCATGTTTTCTGCTTTTCCCCTCTTCTAAAACCGCAACAATTATGGTTTTCTTGAGGCTTTTTATGAGACTCTATTGTCTTTTCCCCTGAAGCAATCTGCTTCATCTTTATTGAACTTGGGGGAAAGATCTGCATTGCAACTGTCAAAAGCAGAAGTAATTTAAATTAAGAGAAACTGTGGTTTTACAGGCCGCCTACGTTCAACAACGTACATTTTCTGTCCTGGATATAAGCGAGGAGATCCAGGCCTAAAGTTGTCGTATTTAAATAAGTCGAACTGAGTTGTTTAAATACTTGTGTACTGGTAGTCTTAACAAGCGTTAGTTTGTTTAGCGCGCGGCGAAAGAATGGTTAATTAGCGCCTAAATACGTTCGCTCTAATGCGGGATTAATTATCCGTTCATTTGTAACGGCTCTCGTAATACTACAATAATTTCTACTCTTTCTTTAGCAACAAAATATGGCAGTTTGTTTAAAAAATTCTTTGAGGTCAAAAAATTTTAAAAAGCAAATGTTCATCGTGTTTTGTCGTCTGTATTTTTGTTCTCCGGCGGAATTAAGGGAGTGAATGAAGTTCGGCTTTGATTTGATTGATTAGACGACCTCTTGAATTCAATTTTTTTTAAAAAAAAATTGGGGCTTAAGTTATGCTAGAGCTCATTTTTTTAAATAAAAAAGTAGACATAATAGGTAAGTAAAGAATGGCATGAGACTCATCATAACAGTTTTGTTAAATCATTCCGGGTTATGTGAAAATAGTTAATTTGTAAAAAATTCTTGCGTTCTCCTGTTCTGTTTTCTATAATCGTTAGAAATTTGGCTCAATAAGCACATTTTTTATTATATTGCTATTTTTACGTGAGATCAAAATCACCAAGTTTTAAAGTTTTTGAGCGTATTTTAGCTTTTAATTGGGCTTAAGTTCCGCGTTTGAAAATTCGAGAATTTGAGAACTCTGAAATGTTTTTGAGTATAAAAGAGATTAAACAGCAACGATCCAGAACTTTGCATAGTATATTGTGTGATGACCGATCCGAGCTTTCATGTTGTCGTATTCGTGTTTCAGTGCTGACAAGTTTTGGCTACACGAGTGAAGAGGTGAACTACACGTGGTTCAGACACGAGGACGGGGGCATAGGGTGCTACATCGACAGGAAGAACAACAATGTGGACCATTTGGGTTTCTACCTAATGGGGGTGGAACTGAAGTCAGGCCAGAGTCTATACGGGGGAGCGAACTACTCCTCGCTAGAGACTGTCATCTACCTCAAGAGGAAATACTCTGCTTACGTCATGCAGGTATACATCACTCATATCATTAATCCCGTTTTCTTGACCCACAACCTTAAGATGGTACCGCATATTGAGATCTTGGCAAATGTATTTCAGTCCCTGGATGAAGAGCTAGAAATAGGATTCAACAATTTACTGCCTGAGTGGGGTATCCTTCCAGATGTTAAACCATACACGGTCTGGTCCATACTTTTAGCTTTCTAGCTAGCCCTTGTTCATGGTTTCTGGAAATTGTTTTTACTCCAATGATCAAAAAATTTAACAAAATTTGAACACAAAATAGAAAGGAAGTAAAACTCTTCCATTTTTTTTTGATAAAATACAATAAATTTTGTGGGGAATTTTAAAACTCAACAAGAAGCTCATGCAACTAAAATAAGTTTTGAATTAACACGAGAAAATAGTCCATCTTGATTCATAAAATATTGATACTGAGCTCAAATTCAGCGCCTAATCACTGAAATTAATTGTACACATACTTCATCAAAATTCAAGTCTTGGTCAAAACATGGCAATATAAATTTAATCTTCAACTCAGTTTTCATTGCCGATTACAACGATTATATCACGATTTTAAAAATCGAACAAAAAATGCTTTCAAAATATTTCGAGTCCAGAAAAAAAAATTAATTTTGTGCGGAAACAACACTCATTCTCGAGTACATGCGGCGTTTCCTATGATCAAAAATCCATCAGCTAAAATTTCGCAACTTTGGATTGTAATTAAACCCGTACATGGAAAGTGATATAGAACGTTTTCAGGTGTATTTTCCGGCAGCCCTCATAGTGATTCTAAGCTGGACCATCTTCTGGATCAACTTGCACGCCACTCCAGCCAGGGCCAGTCTGGGTGTAACCACAGTCCTCACCATGCTCACATTAGGTAAGCCCACCTGAACAACCCTAGGGACCTCTACCTCATTATTCACAGCTTAGTGTTTGACTTTCACGATTGCGGATTGCTTTAATACAAGAACAAACGGGAATTTTTTGCAAAAAGCATGAATAAGTACTTTAAGCGTTTCAAAATAATACAGGGCTACATTGATTTATGTTCTTCCCTGCCTTTTATAATTGAAAAACGTGCGACGTTAAATTTCACCGTAGTTCTTTCTATAATACTTGACAATGCCGAACAGAACAGATAACGTCTTGAAAGTTTAAAAAATATTCCACTTTTGAAAAGCTGTTTCTGTGCAGCCTACAATAAAATATCTTTAAACGTTTTAATTGGCGCATAGATATTTACGAAAGTTAAACGTATTTTAAAATAATAAAAATCAAACATGGTTTTTGCTGCTTTTGAAGTGTGATACAAGCAAAAAACCGATGTTTATTTACTGATAAAGCTTAATTTAGCCTCAATAATCGACTATTCGAAATTGTTCTTTTCTCAAAGTGAAACAAAAACGTGGAAAAATTGCTTCAAACAGGAAGATGGGAGCAGCTCAGTTATCAAAAAAAACTAATCAGTCTATAAAGCGTTATGTGAAGTCCTTAAAGTATTGAAATATTATTTTAAGTTGAAAATTCGAAAAATCAAAATCTTAAAATCAACTAGATGCAGCAATTAAGGTTTCAGTTAAGCATAATCCCAAGCCGTAACAAATTGAATTTAATATGATCAGATTAATAAAATTTTAAAAAGCTAAATTTAGTTAAATAGTTAAAAGTTAAATAGTTGTTCCAGAACTTAAAACTTTAATTTTCGAACCTCTGAAAAAGAAGTCGAGAAATTTTGTTGCAAATTTTGCGGAAGTTTTCAATCAAATTCAGTTCAAAATTAACAGCAACAGAATTTCAATCTGAAAATGCATTAAGGGCGTCTACCGTTACTTAATTTTTGAGTAAATTTACTCTTTTTTAACCCGATTTCACTTTTCCTATGTCAATACATTGTGCGAGTGAAACGTACTTACAGAGATTGCGAACAAAAAGGCGGTGCTCTGTATCACAATGTCAGTCAGTGTTTTTCACTTTTAAACTGAAAGTTAAAAAGTAAAAACTATGTTTGACGGAAGCTCGTTCCGCAACGAAATTTGTGGCAGAATAATTGCAGTAAAATTCCTCATTTTAGTTATCCTAAAACAATAAAACGTAAAATTGAGCGGCAAAAGGATTAAAAGGATTAATTTTTCTGAAATGATTTTACAGCTGAACGTAACTACTGTTCACATTTATTTGATCCTATTTTTCATTTTAAGGCTTCAAATTAATTTGTGGAAACCATTTTCACAAAATTTAATAGCTTTACGCATTGAGCGGGAATCAGCACCGGAAAGCGCCAGCCACTTTCCTTGTAAGCAGTTTTTCGGTACCGGTAGACGCTCGTAATGTGGTTGAAATCTGTTGAGATTTCAAGATGAAACCGAACTTTTTTGGCAAAACTGGTAAACTGCATCATTTCTTCTCTTCATTGCTCAGGTAGTATGGCTTTGTTTAGCTACAACGTGTGGCTTTAGCAGCAGTTACACGGGCTTTCATTTCGGTAAGACTACAACCTACATTATTATTTCACAGTTTAGCGAACAATCGACCATTTTCGTTGAGCGGGCATCTGTTATTCATTTTACAGAAATTGCGGTCGGCTGAATGCCTAGAGCAGAAACAATTGATCTCTGCGATTGCTCAATTTTAACTGCTTTTGGTTTTATAGCTAGGGATGATAGTGGTTGAGGTTTTTTCTGATTCATAAGACCAAACACTTGGCCTGTTTTACCGAATAGGACAACGAAGACTATCTCAATGGTAGCCTGTTTATGACACTTGATGTGTGTGCATTACTCAAGTTAAAATCCTACTCATAACGAGCCAGCCATTTTTGTGTTGAACAAATTATGCACCCATAATTTGTATGCACCCATATAGTCTATGCACCCATATGGTCTACTGTTTAAAACGTGTAATCAAATCGTTTAAAACGAGTGTTGAAACGTTCTCAAGTTTTTGGCGTTTGATTTGTTTTTTTTTCTCGTTGAACTTATAAAAAATGGACTAGCTCACGACATTTTAATATCTCCTTCTTAATCTGCCATTCTTTTCGTTAATACCAAATGGGTTTCTTCACCATGAAAAACAGCGATTTCTTCTTCTAAAAGTTCCTATTTAAAACCGAGAAAATTGTTTGTAATGTGAATTAATCTTGATAATTAGTTGGAACGGGGCATTTAGAGGTCACAAAAATATCATATTGATATTGCCTCAAAATTGAATATCTGGTATTAGTTCAAAATCCTGCAAGGGTCACGCGAGCGGATTGAAAGCTTTGCCAGAAAACGTAAACTCGAAATCTTTAAAAAATGGGAAAAGAGTTATTCATAAGTTAGCAAGATGCTACATTTCAACCGCCGCCTCCCGTTTTCTAAATTTCTTTTTTCGTCACATCTTTTTGTCCAACTGCAGTTTAAATCGAATTTTTGCACAATGCGATACAAAAAGATGATATTTTAATGAAGATTGACGCTAAAATGGCAAAAACTTGACAAAAAATAGCATTCGCGAATTTAAACTGAATCGCGGAATCTGCCATACTTTTAAGGGTTTTCATTTCCTACGATTTGTTTTCTCTTGAGTTTTTTTCTTCTCACTTCTTGTTCTTTTTCGGTTATTGTTCCGGCCCCTCTTGAGGGGGGAGGAACTATATACTCAAGTGGTTTTTTTATTCAGACAATTTTGACCGATCGATACATTCATCGTAAAGAGTTGTGAGTGTTAACATTAAAAAGCCCGTCCAGCGTAGAAAATGGAATTTAAAAAATAAAATTGCCGGAAGTAAACACCCAAAAAACAACTACAAAGCTTTATAGACTCCAAGGGGGCTTGTACAACTTCCAATTTGATTGAGGGTACTCTGGAATTAATATTTTAGCGTTTTTACTAAGCTTTCTGGATGACTATCAAAAACGCAGCATTTATTTTAAATTTATTTCCATAACAAATAAGTGTTCTTCATGGAAGAATAGCAAACTCGAGGCTGGTTTTAATGACAGGTCTATTGGCGTTTTATGGAAGAGTAAATGTGCCTATATGCTAATTTGAATTAATAGCTGATGGTTTTCATGACTTTGAAAACCATTGCTTCAAAAAAACTTTTAACTTCGCATGTTTGTATTTTATGTTTGTATTCGTTTCCTAGTCTCGTTATTTACAGGTCACATATGACATAGAACTAAGAAGTATTGAAGCTAGAATCTGAAGATTTTAAAGAATTCGTTATCACTTTTCTGCTTTTGACACGGGTCTTTTGAAAAAAAAAAACATTGAAATCAATTTTGACTTTTGTCTACATTTGATGATCTTTTTGTGAGCGACATCTTTTTTGACATCTTGGGAATATTTGCAGGTCTCAATGGCTTATTTTGGACGAGGAAACAAAACAACGTATTTTTTGATTTTGTAGCCTATGGCTTATATGACTTTGAAAACAATTGTTTCCAAAAAAAAAACAAATTTATTTCTGAATTGTACAATTGTTTCTTTTTTGCCAATTTTATACCTGGTCTCATGAAGGAGAGGGTACATAGCGCGTTATTGGCGTTCAAAGAAAGTGCAATCAAACATATTTTTAGGGGCAAAAATTGGCTCTACGGCTTCGACAGAGTTTTCTCGCAAGTTTAATTGAATTTCTGTTTTTTGTGTCTATTGGTTGCTCTTTTTGTAAACGCATAAAAAATTGAATTATCGCAGGTCTTATTGCCCTTCTATTTAGGCGCCGGTGATAACAAAAAATTTGGATGTTTTCAGTTGATAGCTTATTTTTTTCATTTCTTTGAAATTAATTGTTTTTAAAAAATTAATTTAATTTTTGCTGTTTTTGTTCTTTTTTGTCTAATTGTAATCGAGCCTTGTTATGGACTGGTCACGTATTTTTCTACTAAAAACCAAGTTATTTTGTTCAGTTTCAGTTTTTTTGCCGCTATCTTGACTTTGTTAGTAAGTTTTTTTTAAATGGACATAGAGTTTTGTACGCAATTATTGTTTGTTGTTGTTGTTGTTTGATTTTGTTCTTCGTCTTGCCTCGCTTTTTTTTATAATGGCAGATCTCATCAATCTAATGGGGCTTATCTCTTTACTCCCCTGAAATATTTGCGTTGGAGGCAATTTTTTTTTTCATACACCAATTTTTCGAGAATTAATTGAATTTTTGGGGTTTTCTATCTGTTCATTTGCTAGACAATTTTTCCAAAAATGTGGATGAGCTGGGTAGCAACTTTATATGCGAACGCCCACTACCGAGCCTCCTTGTTTGTTTTTTGTTTGCTTGTGTGTAAGAATGATGCGACCTTCATTGACGCTTTGTTTGTCTTTTTTTAAGCTTAAAATAATTTTTGCCAAATTAATTAGGAAAGAAATATCACTTGCATCAAGGTTCACCTAAATTCCTTTCCAGAAAGACAACAGCTTGATTTTTTGCTCAACAAGATGTAAAAAATTATGATAAGTGAGTTCTAGGTTAAATGAATAACACAAATATCGAAGATTTGAATAATAATGCTAAATTTGGTGAGATCAAGTAAATCATATCTAACCACCTGATAGTTACGGCTGCTTATAGCTAATTTTTGCAGTTAACGGTTTTTCTTGCAAAAAATAAGACTTTTCTAGTAGTCTGCATGGACGTAATAGAGGCTCAAAACTATACCTCTAAAGGTTTTCTTGACCAAGTAAACAAAAGTGGTGACTTTTTTCTGTTCAAAATGTTATTTGCTATATGGAATTTTTGGGGTGCCATGCGCAGCGAAATGGCTCATTAAAAATACTGGCATTAAAAAGTTTTTTGGCTGATTCTTGAAGTTTTGATCACCGTAGTATTGACTAAATCGATGTAGCAGACAAAGAAACTATGTAATAGTCGTCGACAATTAATCAAACTTCTGTAACCATGGCTAATTTGTCTTGAGTTTGTGAGATTACCCAAATTGATCCAACCTCTCAATGGTACACATTAAGGGGTCAATGTCCGAAAGAGCCAACTTCAATAATTTTGACTTTTTGTTGAAACTAGTTGCATTACTTCATAGCCATTTTTTGTTTTGCGTGATCCTTGTCCAGCTTGAAATAAATTACCCAATTTCACAGTTTTCAGTATGTAATTAGCCTGCAACTTTATTGCCCAAAATTTATTATCAAAAACTTGAGACCAATTCCCGAGACTTGACCTTGTAAACTGTGATGTGGGTAACTGCAAAGCTGTTAATTATCTCCCTTATCCACAATTAACATCGGGAGGGAAATTTCTGAAATTAATCGCCAATTACGCTTTCTATCATTTCGGTCTAATGGAAACTAACTTAGTTATTAGAAAGTGCTTGTTGAAATGAGACAAAAAAGTTTCCACACGCTTATAACGATAATCTTAACACATGGTCGTGGAAAATAGCAATAAAATCGATTGTATTTGCTCGAGAAATCTGATATTGGCCACTTAATGACGCAGTCCTTCTGTTGAAATCTGAATTCACCTGTTCTCTGTTCAACATTTAATGTGATAATGAGACCTTATGTTGCGCCAATTTGGTTAACTTTTAAACATGTTGCTATAAAGAGTTATTACAGTTGCTATTATGCAGGTTTTTGTCTTGAGAAATTACCGAATAAGTGAATTTATGTTTTTTTTAGTTTTAAATCTGTGCAACTATCGAATTGTTTCCTTTTTCGGCTGAAACAGGTTTTTTTCTGCCACACCTGATGGTTTTTCAAGTTTCGGCATCGTATAAATTTATCATCAATAATACGATAACATTATCATGTTAGAAACCGGAAAAGACATTTAGAAGATTTCGTTTACTTGAAATCGGTACCGTTTAACGCCTACAGTGACCACTTTATTCTTCACGTGCGTCGACTTTGCAATTGACATGACACCTACGCAAAATCATAACTCCTCGTTTTGCTCGGAGTTTACGGCGAATGCAAAGTAAGCCGATAGGCAAGCAAGCCGACAGAAAAGCAAGCCGAAAGTTATGTAATAGTCTGTCAAAAATAATACATTGTCAGCCGTTACAATCAATACTGCGCGTAGTATTATAGTGCATAATGTATTCCAATGCACCAAAGAAACAAAAATGCGTCAATTTTTAGACATTTAGTGGGTGCGGGCCTCAGCAGACCGCTGTCCATGGCCATGCCTCTCATCCGCTGTGGGATGTAATCCGGAAATAGCGGGCCGGGTATCGCGGCAAAGCCGCGACGCGCGCGAAGCGCGCCCACCGGCCCGCCAGGGGCAACTTAAAATACGGGTATCCAAAAATTTTTCGGCTTACTTGACCTCATTTTCAAAATAAACGAAAGAATGAACATTTCTTTTCTCCGACCGGGGTTCGAGTCCAGCTTAGTTGCCTCCAACTTTCCTTATTATAGTTAATTAATTTTTTTCCCGCTATTTTAACAATAAGAAAAACAACAGAACAATCAAACGTGTTAAATGTATTCGGCCAGCCGCTCGCCTAGTCAGTTCGGGGCTGAACAGATCACAGCTTTCATCTATTATGCGTAGTTATTGACCAACACTTACGCCTTCTTTCGAAGCCTCTCATTTCTACTTTATCGATGACTAATTTACTAATTTTCCTCAAAACTCCACTGATTTAAAAAGAAAACGTCTGTGAGAGTAAACAAAAACATTCATTTTTGTGCTGCGCGTGGTTTGGTTTCAGTGGTTTAATGGTTTAGGTTAGAGTAGCACTTTTATTTATCAATTTCCTAATACTGTCACTTTTATAATAATGCATTTTCAAGTCAGAAACAATGCTTTCTTTTATTCTTTTTCTCCATCTCCTCATCAATCATAATCGTTCCTTTTTTTCTCGTCAATCCTTTTTTTGACATCGAAGCAGTACTGTTTGAAATCAGGGCCACCGATCTAAGCCCTAGCTATAATTGAATCAAGCGGACAGTAACATATTTGAATAAAAGCTGAATTTTTGTAACATCACACATGACACTTAGTGCAGACCGCTAATAAAACAGCAGAACTGGGAGCTTCGGTTTGAAACCGTTCGAGTCAGTTTGTCGATCTACGTTTCAAATTCGCAACGACTTAAACATTGAAAGAACGAAGCTTTGAGAAAAAAACTGCAGAAACATAAGTCAACTTAGTGCAGTGAACTATTACCTCGAAGAAACAGAACATCAACACGCGTGGGTTCGAGTCCCACCCACGCCCATCGAGCAATCAATGTCTTCCCATTCAATTTTATTTTATTTTTATTTTTATTCATCATACTTACCTGAAGAAACTATCACACTCATATTAAACAGTTTCCACGAGGCTAGCCAAGAAAATGATCCAATAGCGTTTGTATACGTCAAGTTCAGCCAGCAGAAGTCCTCCATGGTACTTGAAATAGCTGAGTGCATCTGAGGCAGAGAAAGTCTTCTACTACAGTTATATAGAACTTTAAGTCTTAACAAAAACTTCTCGAACTTCTCAAACTCAATTTTTTCAACTAAAACTCCTCTTACTGTGTATATAACTGTGTATATAGCTTCTTTCACCTCTGGTTGTACATAAATTGTATTGTACATAATTACTTGACCTCATTTTCAAAATTCGGCTTGCTTGCCTGTCGGCTTGCTTGACCGCCACCGGAGTTTACAGGGGCCGAAAAATGGCCCGGATCAATTCTGCTTTTCTCTTAACTTGAAAACGAAGATAGTAAAAATCATAACTACATGTTAAAAAAGGTGTCCCATTCATAAATTAATTGAGCTTGAATGACTGTTTTCTAATTTGTTCGAGATCACAAACATATCGTAGTAAATTATAACTACTTTGCAGTTTGGTTATACATATTATTGGTACATTACCCACACACATGTCGGTCTATTAGTTTTACAGTAGTAAAACTTGAAACAATCAAATCGTTCGAGATTTAAACTTTAATTTATCGTCTCTTGAGCGACCTGTTCAAGTCGATTTTATGTGGTACCTGTTATACCGGGTGGATAAACAGGAGCGCATAGTTTGTGATAGTTTGTAATAAATAAGAGGCTCAATTTAATTTATTGTTTTTCTCAAGTGACAAGTCTTGCTCTCTCAGTCGGTGCATTTGTTCAGAATTGCAGGGGTAGAAAGCTGAGAGGTAAAAATCATTAGCTGTGTTCTGCGCGAAAGTCATTCACATTGCTTAAATGCTTATCTGAGGTGGTCTTGTTTTACTCCTGTCGATAGAAGAAACAACCGCTGTGCTAAAATTGCTCTTCACTTTTTAATTGTTGCTTTTAAAATCTGAATTCGTCACTTCGATTAAATGCGTTTCACTTTGTATTTCATGGATAAGACAAAGATTTAAAATACAAGAACTGATAACTGGTTGTTGTATTTGTCGATAACAGATTAGACTGAGAATATCTATTTGGTATGAAAAAGCAACTTTGGACGGTACATTAGAGGCTAATAACCCGCGGGGGGTTCAACTTAATCACACCCCGATCGTATCATTTTGTAAACAGGCCATAAATTTTATTTCCCTCTACAACAGGTTGTAATTTAAGTTAGTACACACTTTGTAAAGTGTATTTGGGTAAAGTGTTGCCATACAGATCCAAACTATTATTTCTAGGAACTGAACCGGTTAATTGGGATGCCACGATTTTGGCCAGGCAAAGACGGCTAATGGAGAGTGAATATTTTAATGGCCGTGTTTAAGGGCTTGCTCGCATGATTAATACCTCGAACCTCTCCACAATGCTAAAGATATGTCAAACGAAGTTATTATCTGGAACAAATATTTCACGGGCTAAACAGAAAAATATACTATATATCGCAAAAATGAGCTGATAGTCGCTTAATTGATATGGACGATTAACGGCTCCTCTGAGAAACAGCGAATGGAACGTTCGACGTATATCAAAGTTCGTTTCATATTTGAAAAGTTTTAATGTAACTCATGGTCACTTTCAATCGGAATTTGCTGATCTATCATATCAGTGTAACCTTAAAAGTATTGAATAGGGACAATAATCCAGGGAAAAGCAACACCTTTTTCGTTTGAAAAAACTGGAGGAAATTTGCGATTTTTTTCAAAATTTTCTTAAATAGGAGTGCGATGAAACAAGAAAATTTTACTGAGTTGTTTTTTTCTCAATTCTTGAAAGACGTTTTTGTCATGCAGTTTCTACGGTCGGCAACAAGGCTTGCAACATGATTTTTAGTTAAAACGAAGACAATAAGTATTTGTGCACTCATTTAAGGCTTTTGTGTTAAAAAAAATTATGTGACAAGATGTTTAGAAACAATTTTTTTGAGATGCTTTCACATAAGTTAAATCTTTTGCTATTGCTCCAAATTTAAAGCAAAAACAGAAACAATTTGTACTTATTTTCATTCCTTACACATTTTAGAGTTATCAATTATTTCAATTTGAATTACAAGAAATTAGCAATTTGTTTTTGTGTTGTATCAATTGTGTATCAAAGAACTAGTTTTTTTTTAAAAAAAATATAAGTGGGAATCACATTGCATAAAACCAATTATAGTACAATTTAAGCGGATTAAGCTTAAATTAGTGCAAACTACAGTGTTTATGTACCAAAACATGACAAACGGCAACTTGCATCTAAATGAGTAACTCTCTCTTAGTTTTTGCCACTCTGTAGACACTAATAATGAATTTATTTGTACTATAGTTCCATAAAAGAGAGACCACTTTCTCATTAAATTTTGGTATATTGATGTTTTTAACTTAAATACCGTAATCGAATTATTTTTGATGTGGTTTTGCCTGGAAAAATTTAGATTCTATAGTCATCAAAACTCTGAATGTCAGGCTTTAGCTGGAAGTAAAATTGAATGAATATACAAAATGTTGTTATCAATTCCCGTAGCAGTAACAACAGATACATAATTGATTGACAAATTTACTTGAGGACACCTCATGAATACTACGGCATTCTGATACAGTACTGAATAACAGAATTTTTTATCTTACACCAAATTACACCTGCAAATCCCTTGTGGCAATTTCTGCTACACAAAAAGTGGCGAGATAAAGTTGGATCATCCTAGTCTACTCATATAAACGTTGATCTGAGTTAAGGAATTGCAATAATTGCACTGAGACTTGTTTGAAAACTTTACCAGATGGTTGCTATAGTCATCTTGAAGTTATTCAGCAACTTGGCTTTGATAACAAATTTGATAACTTGTCTCTGACAATCACAAACAAGTGGTAAGATTCATTCAACTTTCATCCCACTCAAGAGAGAATTGATGTTCATAGATTATCTTTATCAAATTTTTGAACCTTTTTGCAATTCTTTGAATGATAATGCTCATCTCAGCCAAAACACAACAATTAAAAATAGTTTGCAAAATTTGTGTATTGCAAAAAGTTTTTGAGCCTAATTTTGGATCAATAATTTGAATAATAATCGAATATTGGACGTCTTTCTCAAAGCTCAGTTTGGTTTATTTTGGTTGGCTCAATTTTTGGAAACGCACCCACTATCCCTTCAGAAGCAAAAAATTTGAAAAACAACTTCATTGAAAAAGTTTTTCCGCTAAATCGACTCAGTTAACGTCCACTCATTTGCACGCAATCAATTGCGTTTACCGCAAAATTGTTAGTTTTCTGCTTTTCGACAGCCAATTATTTTTGAAAATCATCTTGTGCGCTTTTTGATCAAAAAAAGAGCATAAACTGAGGCAGTGGTCTTCAAACGAAGGATTTCCTTTAACAAAGGAATTGACTCGGCTATTTCCAAATGGCAAACCAAATGTCAAACCATTTTATTCGAATTTTCTTTTCGCGATTGAAATATATCAATTCTTTAGACACTAGCAGTCCTTTTGCATTGATGCACCAGCTTTTGTTTAGTGTCAGTTATTAAGTTGACTTTTAAATGGCGGTATCTCTTAAGTTATTTTCTTAAGTCAATTCAGCACAATCCAACTTAAATTAAACGGCGAACAAAGTTTTTTTAAAGTTTCTTAAAGTGCAAATATGAACGTCAGTTGAAAGAACTGATGTTTACGAGATTTGTCAAGTGGCACATTACTGGTGCTTGAATTCATTTTGATAATTCGGAGGATAATTAAAGCTGTACTCTGACGATGAAACAATTAGCTAAGAATGCAAAATTCGATGCAATTGAGATTTTTTTGAAACTATTGTAAACTTTGTGTTGCAGTTATATGCTGTTTCATCAGTTTGACTAAGAGTTCAGTCTTTTTAGTTATATATACACCTGGATAATATCTGTTATGTCTTAACTCCGAAAAAAGAAGTACTGATGATTTGGCATTATCAATCCCAAGACAGGGCATATATCAAAAGAATCAACACAATGCAAACAATTAGTTAAATAATTTTTAATAGGAAAAAATCATAGCAAAATACTCAAGATTCATTCTGTTACTAGTGATTTTGGATTTTTTTGCTAGCCTCCCCTCTCTGCTTAGTTTAACACCCTAGTTAATAAATGTTTAAACATGTTTTTAAAGCCAAAAATTTTATACATGAAAAATGTGCATTTACTAAAAGCTAGCACAGTTATGGTTTGAAAGTTTTACGTATTTCAACCATAATTTGTTGCATATAACGTAAGAATCAATAAAAATTTCTGCATTATATCATTTTTGCTATTATCAACTACAATAAGGGCTTGATTTTTAAAAAAAGTTAAAAAAGTTTATAGAAACTATTCTAAAAGTTCCTTCAATCTACCTGGACTCTTGTTTCAATTAGTTGCAAATATTGTTCTTACAATTCGCCAAAACTTAGATTTTGGGGTTGCTAAAGTAACGGTTATATAGAGCTTGGGGGCGCTAGCAGAAAAGATCCGTGATTTTGTCATTTTATCAAAAAAGAAATGTGTGACGGTGTAATAATTTTGCTGTGAAATGTTTTCTCTTGTGATAGTCATAACATATCAGCATTAACGAAATTAACGAAGCTTATCGGGTCGTACTAAACGTAATAAAATCTCTCTAACATAAAACATCTTTAAAGAGCTTAAGGTCAGCCGAAATCTCCAACGATTGTGTAAGAATTTGGTCAAAAAATGCGCACAATCTCAAAAAACATCAGAAAAGGAAGAATCTCTGATAGGGCTCAATGTATTTGAGATGACGTCATCTACTGACATCAAAAGCTTTTGAGCTAATGTTCTTAGAAAAAAGTAGTGCTCTTTTTTGAAGTTGATTATTCATTGGTTTATAAAATCGTTTTTTTCTCGCTTCGCTTTTCGGGTTTTCGAAGTTGCTCATTTTTTTGTTTTTAAGCTTAAATTTATTTACGTTTTTAAAGTTAATTTTATCTGTAAAACAGTTTTGTTTTTTATTCTTGTGTTTCTAAACACAGCTTTGTTTTGTATCTTTTTATGTACATTGTATAACAATTTCTACAGTAAGTTGAAAATAGTGTACAAATGTTCAAACGTAACACAGACTAATATTGGACACAGTTCGAGTTGAACTTAATATCCACGCATATTAAGGTACACCACTACTTTTACGAACTGAATATAGGGTGGGAAATCCAGATCTTATCCGTTTTCCCATTTGTTGTACAGACGGGCGGTATTAGCTGCTACTTTGAAACTCGATCACGATTTCATCCGGATTAGAATAATTGTCAACACCTTCTCTGGTTTATAAGTCTGGGTGCAAAATTTCGTCCGCTTTAACCCTCCTCATATGTGTAGGGTATTTTGACCAGGTACATTTAATCTCAAATAGCCTTCGGATGTTTGATAAGGGACTTGAACCCCCGTTTGATTAGGGGAGAGCTTTGTTCCTTTTTCTATTCCCCCCTTTTCTCTCCCTCTCTCCCTCTCTCTCTCTCTCACACACACACACACACGCACAAATACACGTGTGCCTGCATTTTAGCCCTGTGCACTACGCCCGAAAGGGTTTGGAAGTAATCTAGATCGGAACTTTGTTGTAAGTGGGGGTTACATGTATCTTAGCACAGATTGTTTACCAAATAGTGGACGTTGGCTATAATTGTAAACAGGTTCCAAACTACTTACTTTTTCGTGTTTGTTAATCCCCCGTTGGTTCTGTTTTAAAACAGTTCGAGTTAATCGTGCCTTTCTATTTGGCAAAAAGGGGCGATTTGTTTTCACATCCAAGTACAAACATGCAATAAATCCAACAGCCAACGAGGGCAGCCCCCAACTTCCAACGACCCCCACACACGCACGTGAACACTATTTCATTATTCATGCGTCTCTTGGCCTCTCTAGCGTCTCTTCACATGACCGCTTGCCTGCTCACTTCAAATCAGATTAATGAGGCACTAAACTTCTTTTACTACCTCTTTCCCCCTCTTTGTTTGTTTTTGAATGTTTGCTTGTTTGTTTGGATGATGATTATCTTTTGGTCCCATCCGCTCACTTCTCTTATAATTTCTTTGAAGTTTTTTTTGGTAACTATTCCAAATAAAATTTCCACCATCTTTCAAAGCTAAAAAAGAAGACTTTGATGTTATTAGTTGTTCAATCTAAGAGAAAATGTAACAGAATGCGAACCAAGAAAAAAATGTAGAAAAAGCTTAATTAGAGAACCAAGGGTAAAAAAAAAGTCATGTGCTAAAACTTCGAGTCAGCTCTGCAAAAATTGCTTTGACTTAATCTAGCATCCAGCTAATATCCGGTCCCCAAAATTGCTTTGACTTAATCTAACTTCCGCCTAATGTCCAGTCCGGCTTTCCCTAGGCCGAAACAAAAGTTGATCTTTCAAGATCTTGCAAGGCTGTCTTTTGTCTCCCAAATATGCGAATTATCTACAGCTCAGCACGTTGTCACGAAAAACGCACAACGAGTGCTTTTAACAATTTTGGCATGATTCCAGTTCAAATAATAAAATTGTCGAATTTAGATAGAACTGTATTAGATAGAACAAAAAAAAAATCAGAATTATTTTGATAGATTTTCATTGTCTTGCGACGTGTTTTCCAGTAAATGGTTAAATTATTAAACGGATAGAACCAGATGTCAACTGCATTTAGACGAATCAAAACATTTTGCAACAATCTTTTTTTTTGTTTTATCTTGTTGTTGTACAAAATTGCGAAAAATTGTTTAGTGTGGAAAAACAATGCTATAATTTTTACACAATTAAGTTATTCATTAAAGGCGCTCCACTGGAAATACCTTAAAAAATCTTGCAGAATAAGCATCCATCGGACAAATTCTTTCATTCTAGTAAATAAAAAAAGTTTTCAAGATAATTAAATTAAAGGATCTATTCCGTTTCCCCCCCCCCCCCCCCCAGTGTTTTTTGTGACCCCCAGTTACAAATTCTATGTTGTTATATAGCACGTTACTATGTAAGAAAATAGAACGTGCGTCTGGGGGTCATAAAAAAATGCTCACTAAGCGGGGGGGGGGGGAAACAGAATAGATCCAAATTAAATAAAGAATCGATTAAAATCTTTCAAGATAGGTTTCTGGTCTTGACTACTGTTTTAGTTGTTTTTTGAAATATTATGTAATAAAGTATGTGTTTTACGAATTTACCAAAGCATTTGATCATTGAAACTGTTGCAATTGTCTGACTGTCTGTCTCTTTTGAAGATCAGATCGTATGCTAAGTAATTATGTGTCAATTTTATTTTACCTTGACTTTGTTAATTTATTGAAGTCTCCAAATAAAGCAAGAACTTTGAAGCTTCTCTATAGGGCTTCCACTATAAGGTTTCAAAGAAAACAAATGACACCTGATGCTGATGAGGAACCTTTTGAACTGTCTAATTAAACTGTCAATTCTATTTTCTGTGATGTTCGCAGCCGAGTCCACCAGTGTAAAGTAAAACAACCGATTAAAGTCGATGGATCAAAAGACAGGCCAGGCCGGTTGCTAGAGGGCGGGTGGGGCTGTGGAATTGAGCGGGGGGGGGGGGGGGGGCTATAACTTCATAACGTCACTGAATGTCATCAAATGATGAAATGATAGCTTATTACAGACCATTAAACACATTTCAATTATATAAGTTAAACCAAATTTGGTGAATTTTTTATTTGACTGATATTGAATTCAGTTTCTCAAATCACCAAATAGGAGCAATTTTTATCTCTGCTAAAAATACTGAACGGAAAAAAGACCCAGTAGAGGAGGAAAATCAGAAAACCAAAAGGTTCTTGAACAAACTGCTCGGATACCAAAATGGCATAGAAAAACATGCAAGAGTAACCAAATTGATTAAAAGTTCGTTTGAGAGAAATGACGAGAGAAAAAAGCGTTAACAGATTCTGAAAAAATGTCAAATTTTTGAATTAATGTGATGATACAGCTGCGAGGAGAAACTGAGCGTTGTGTGGTTTTTGTAAGGGAAAAAGAACAATAGCTTCATCAACAAAAGCATGACCCGATTTCCCTTCGTTTTTTTTCAAAGACAGAGTTTTTTTCTGGTCTCTTTCGTTTGTTTAGTAAAAACAAAATTAAGAGTTTAGTTTTTACATTTACATTTCCGTGTTAATTGAATTTTTTAATGATCGTCTTCTGGAGCTGTCTTTTTTTCAGAAAATATCATTTATCAGCCTGGCAATTTTTTCATTTTCAGCAATCTGTGGACATAAAATGTATCTTTATCAGTTGTAGCTTTTTAGACCTCAGGGGTTATTTGCTTTTATAGTTTATTGTTATATTCGAAGTCTAACTGTGTTTTAAAGTTGTGTATTCTATAACTTCAAATTTCAATAAACAACATTGATTTCATTTGCAGAAACAACTTATAGTCAGACCGAATACTAGCAAATGTATCGAGACGCAGAATTGATCTTCTACGTTGTTCTTTGTATCAAAAACAAGTAGCAAATTTCACAATTCTGAGAAAAAAATTTCAAAGCCTTTTCTCCTTAAGGCTGGAAGAGAACCCATGGTAATTGAAATTTCTAGGCGGTCGAAAAGCAGGGAAACATTGTTTAAAAAAAACAAGTCAAAACGGCATGTGGACATAACTGTCTAGGCAACTCTGCTACAAAATCAAGACTAAAGAGGAAAGAGAAAAAAGAGGGGATTTGTATTCATTAATTTGAGAGCTCGCAAAGCATGCGTATGAGAAATTCGCAAAGCGATTGAAACATTGGCAGTTAGGTAGTTATAAGATTGATAGTTATCAGTTAGAGTTTTTATAGTACTGATTCGTAAGTTCTCTATGAGATTGGTTTTTCTCATGTATTTGAACAAGAAAAAATTCGTTTAGAATAATTTTTGCAAATTATGAACATTAAAATTTAGAACGCACTTATTAGTCGTTTTTTTTGCAAATTACTCTCTTGCAATGTCTTTTTCTTTCCTTTCTGTGGTTTTGGTCATCTTTTACTTGCATCAATTTTACGTTTTAGTATTGAAAAAGATTGAACAGAGAGTGTTCCGTCATGTCCCAGATCATAGTTATTTCATCAAATGTTTAAGTCATCAACCGTTGTCAAAGTTTTCTTGAGAGCAGTTTTCTGGATTCAAAACTTGAGGAGAATTTTAATAAAATCATAAGATTTCAGATTTTTTGTTCATTTTGATTGTTTTTTGCTCGCGTTCCAGTTTTTATTGCATGATGAACTAAATTGTTTAATAGGCGAATAGTTGTGGGGGTCTAAGTGAAGTGCATGCTTGAGTCAATTAATTCACTAGTCTCTCGGTCTTCTCTTTTACAATTTAAAAATCCTAATGGGACGCTGTTTTTTTTAATTTTTGAAGTTAAATCGAAGTGACTATTTTGACCACGCCGGAGCAACCAGTTGAGCGAAGAAGCAACTTGTTTTCTGAATTTGTATTTTTTGAATTTTCAAATAAATTTAATATACGATTTTTGAAAAAAAAAATGCTTTCAACAGAGTTGATTTTAATAACACGTGAATTGCTCGTTTATGATTTGTTAAGTCAAATTTGAGGGGTGATTTTCATCACGCTGGGACAGCAAGTCGTTTAAAAAGCGAGTGCTAGTTTTTGGTCTCAAATTTTAAGTAAAATCAGAAAATTGTGGTCGAACAAGATTTAGTTTTCTAGATTGAGGTTTTTGTTCACGTGCGGTAATTGCACTTCTGTTAACTGTAAATTCTTTTCCTTTTCTTTATTGTTTTCACAAAGTCTGTTCCTAATAATTTTCAATTTGAGGTCTTGCATGGTCAATAAAATTTCTTTGCTTTGTTGTTCACGACTTATTCTCACATATGTTTTTTATCGCACTTTTTTACTTTGTCAATGAAGCTCAGATCATAGATTGCTTAAATACAAAGAGACGCATAGTTTTTGCTCACTTTTTTGTCCTTTCCTCCTTAGCTTTAGCTTTGTAACTTGCTTAAGATTTAAAATCCTGACTTTTCTTCTTAATCCCGACTTTTCTTTTACTTTTCTTCCAGTTTTATTCTCACCTTCAAAAGTCTTAAGCTCAAAAGTCTTTACTTTTTGCTCAGTTTTCTCCCTCATCTTCAAAGTCTTATTAGAAAAATTTTTCGAGAAGTCAGAGCCTCTTTGAGGCTGAGTTTTAAAATGAGCCAAACTGAAAGGCTTTTATCTGAAGCCAGAATGACGGCAGAAGAATCAACGCAAGACGAAAGCGATTTTACTGAAGTAAGGAATAAAAGAAAACGCTTCAGAAAAGTGCCAACTCCCATCAACAACGTAAGACCAATGATTGTTTCAATTGACCTAAGACCATCACAAATTCAGTTTGCAAAAGCAATCAGGTCGAAGTTTCCAGCCGTCAAGATCAAGCAAATAAGAGAACTGAGGAACAATACCGACTTCTTTATTCAGCCAGAGGACCTCACTTCAAGAGAATGCTTGATGTTGTCACTAAACCTAAATCAGGCCTTTCCAAATGCCAAAGTGAACGCCAGGAATACACTTCCCAAGCCTAAAACTAAACCAAGTTTCGTCATTGTAAATGTTCACCACAGCATTACTGAAGATGAGGTAAAGGAAGAACTTTTAAATAACAACGCAATGAATGTCACCAAAGTTTCACGAATAACAAGTCGAGCAACGGGCCAGCCAACAAAATTAATACGCGTGATCACGGAATCCAACAATCAAGTAAACGCAGCTCAAAAACATGACGTCAAAATAGGCTGGCAGCTATACCGATGTGAAGCAAGCCGCGAACCACCACATGTTATGCAATGTTTCAAATGCCAGAAATTTGGCCACTCAGCAGGGGATTGCACTAATGCAATTCGATGTCTTCGCTGCTCGCAAGATCATAGTGTAAAAGAATGCAACGTTGCAAAAGAAAATGCCAAATGCTCAAACTGTGGTGGTGCTCATGCTACAGTTTATCGAGGCTGTCCAGCATATCAGCATAAGTTAGCAGAGGCCTCAAAAAAGATAAATGAGAACAAATTCTCAGCCGTAACTAATAAACAGAGCTCTCAAGCAAAGACTGACCTAACGCCATCAACTGAAAAAGTTGCTGTTCTAGTAGTTGAAGTCCTGAGCAAGATACGAACAGTTCCTAACACTATGTCCTACAGTGACATAATAAATATTGTCTCTAACAGCGCCTCACGTATCTTCAATGAAAAAATTGATGGCCAGAGAATACATGACAGCATAAAAAGCGCAAATACAACTCCTGTTATTTCAATTCAAACAAACCATTTACCAAACAGCCAAAACTTTTCGCAAAATGGATAAGCTCAAGATTTTGCAATGGAACTGTCGCGGACTAAACAACAAAATAAGTGATCTGATTGTTTTTTCAACAGAAGAAGAAATAGATGTAATTTGTGTAAATGAAGTTAAGAACTGGAAAAAAACAACCTCCCTCAACAACAACATTGTTGCATCGGAAACCTTCAACAACGGTCATCATGGCTCTGCTATCTTAGTGAAGAAGAGCATTGTTTTCAAAAGAATAGAACCAGTAGAAAAAGAAACTGATAGCAATGGAAGAACACTAGAAATACTTAAAATTTGCCTTAAGTTGCCCTCTTTCGATAATTTTTGGATAATAACTGCTTACAATTCCCCTGGAAAGCTACTCTCGACCGATAAAATATTTTCAGGAAAGTTGAAAAATGTCTTCATATGTGGCGACTTCAATGCTCCCCACCATGAACTAAACTGCTCCTACGATTCTGAAAATGGGGAAAAACTCCTATATATTATTGACGAGGGCACTTTTAAACTGCTGAACAACGGTTATCACACCTATCAGTCGTTTGATGGAAAATGCAAAAATATGTTAGATCTGCACTTTTGCGATAATTCACTTTTTGCGCATTTTAACAACTTTCAAGTATCAGAAGATTTAGGCAGCGATCACAAAGTTACAATTACGACCCTGAACCTGAGAAAAGGTGAAGTTTTTCAACTAAAATCAAAAATCAACTACAGAAAATTTAGAGAACATGCAAGAAAATTACACAGATCATCAAATCTCTGGCCTGTGAAGTATCCAAAAAAGAATGAATTAAATAAATTTAGCACCAGTTTAATTGAGTTAATACACAAATCTCTGGAAGACTCCTGCATTAAAAAGAAAGAGCTCCCCTACAGCGTTGAGACGCAAAAACTGATTAAAATGAGGAGAAAAAGGCGAAGAGAGCTCAAAATAGCTGTTGGCGATCACTATATCTCTTTAAGAACGGAGATAAATTACCTACAGAAAGAAATTAAACGATAAATGATGCGATCAGAAGACAGAAAAAGAGCAAAAGTCTTGGAAAGTGCATGTGATAAGGGTAGCAAAGGCTTCTGGAAAGCAATAAAAGAACGAACTAATAAAAACGAGCCCAAACAAAAAACAGCAGAATACCCAAAATTATTCTATAAAGATTGTGTGGTGGTCACCGACAAGGAGAAAAGTGAAATGTTTAAACAGCTGCTAAAGGACACAATGAAAGATCACGAAACGGATTCATCAATAATTTCTGAACTCTGCGACAATATTGAAAATGAAACAGAAGCAATAATAAATACAAATGAACATACTGAACAACTGGGCATTGTGGTTACCAAAAAAGAATTTGATGAAATCTTGAAAAAGACGAGAAAAACATGCCCTGGGCCGGACAAAATCTGCTACAAAATCCTTGAAGAATTACCCAAGAATGTTAAAGCCCTTGCCTGTCTCCTTATATCTAGCTCCATAAACAACTCCTTTGTTCCATTTAACTGGAAAGAATCCCAGATAAAAATGATACCAAAACAAGACAAAGACCGATCGAAGGCTGAAAACTACCGACCCATTAGGGTTACAAACTGCATAGCCAAAATATGTGAAACTGTTGTAAAAAATATTGTTATGGAATATTGTGAAAGCCAAAATATATTCGGCGAGACTCAGAGTGCTTACAGGAAACACCGCTGCACAACAGACAACCTCATTAAACTCACTCAGCACGTCAGTGAAGCCTTTCAGTGGTCCGAAATGGTTGGTTTCGTTTGCTTGGATGTCAAAAAAGCGTTCGATGCTGTATGGCGCCTAGGACTCGTGCACAAATTAAACTCGATAGGGCTAAAGAATTCGGTCATGAGATGGATAAATTCATTCTTGTCGCAAAGGAATGTCTTTGTGAAGATAAACTCCACTGTCAGTGATAGTTTCAGCCCGACAGCTGGAGTACTTCAAGGGAGCGTAATTGCTCCCATTCTCTTTCTCATTTACGTCAGTGGTTTGCCGCAAATAAAAGCCCAGATCTCACAGTTCGCTGACGACTTTGCCCTCTACTATAGGTCACGATCCCCGAAATTAATCAAAAAACATGTCCAATCATCACTGAATAGTCTAATTAATTGGTGCGACTCATTGAAAATCAAAATTAACCCAAATAAAACTCATTACCTGATCTTTACCTGATCAATTAAATAGTCTAACTAATTGGTGCGACTCATTGAAAATCAAAATTAACCCAAATAAAACTCATTACCTGATCTTTAAAAACCCCTCAAAGAAAGAATCTTCTCTAGAGCTCAACATTAAAAGAATTACCATTCAGAAGACACAATCGATAAAATTCTTGGGTATCATTCTTACTCCAAACCTCAAATGGAATGAACATTGCAAAGATTTAATACGAAGAGCGAAAAGCAGGCTATTTCAACTCTGGAAGCTTAGTAACCTAAACGTTAACGAAGAAAGCCTAATTTTGGTTTACAAATCTTGGATCAGACCACTCTTTCTGTACTCAAATGCTTGCTGGCTGGATCAATCGCATGCCCTTATCAATAAAATACAAAACGTTCAAAACCGAGCCCTACGAATTTGCCTTCGAAAACCAAGATGGTATCAGACTCAAAACCTCCACGATGAGGCAAACATGAAGCCAGTCAGAGAAATGCAGATTGAACTGGCCAACAGGTATATTCAAAGGGCAATCAAAAACAACATACTGTCTGTATCAGAGCTGATATATAAGAAACGACAGTGCCCGCTCAACTCTTGCAAAACACTCTTGATCATCTAAATTACTAAATTTCACGGCCGCATACGCAATAGACTAGTGGCTAAGATGACTGCTCAGAATAGTGACCGACTAAACAAAAGGAGGATCAATCCCAGTTTAATTTGGGAAATTCAATATAAAAGATCTTCATCTTTCAAACAACAGAAATGGGATCAATGACTAAAGAAAAACAAAAACTAAGAGAGGAAAACTAAGGAAACAGGGGAAAAATACAACAATAAACAGGAAAACAAATCTACAGATAGTGCAAATGAAAAACTGGCAGTCGGATAACCAAAAGTAGCATTCGAGGGGCACAGTTGCGAAGAGCACAAAAAAAGGACTAATGATGTAAACACTACTACGGTTCGAGTAACTCCAGCACTTTTACATTTATTTTATTGAGGCGTTTCCTCCATCCAATAAACTGCATCAAAATTTTAACGTCTTGAAAAAGAGGAAAGTGGCGCAGTTACCAACAGCGCGTGGATTATCAACGAAAGAATGAACATTTCTTTTCTCCGATCCGGGTTCGAATCCAGCTCAGTTGCCTCCAACTTTCCTTATTATAATTAATTTTTTCCCGCTATGTTAACAATATGAAAAACAACAGAACCATCAGACGTGTTAAATGTATTCGGCCAGCCGCTCGCTTAGTCAATTCGGGGCCAAATACAACTCAGTCTTTGCCATTCTCTGACCATCTCATTCAATTGTCTTCATCTGTTTGGCCAGCCGCTCGCCTGGTCAATTCGGGGCTGAACAGATCACAGCTGTCATCAATATCTCTATGCTTAGTTACTGACCAGTACTTACGCCTTCTTTCGAAGCCTCTCATTTCTACTTTATTGAAAACTATTTTACTTTTTCACTCAACACTCCACTGATTTAAAAGGAAAACGTCTTTGAGATTAAACAAAATCATTAACTCTTGTGCTGCGCGTGGTTTGGTTTCAGTGGTTTTATGGTTTAGGTTAGCGTAGCACTTTTATTGATCAATTTCTTAATTCTGTCACTTTTATGTTAATGCGTTTTTCCAGTCAGAAACAACGCTTTTGTTTATTCTGTTTCTCCCCCTCTTCATTAATCATAATCGTTCTTTTTTTTTCCTCCTCAATCTTTTCTTTCTCGACAACGAAGCAGGACTATTTGAAATCAGGGACACCAATCTAAGCCCTATCTATAATTGAATCGAGCGGACAGCAACATATTTGAATGAAAGCTGAATTTTTTTTAACATCATACATGACACTTAGCGCGGACCTTTAAAAAAACAGCACAACTAGGAGCTTCGGTTCGAAACCGTTCAAGTCAGTTTGTCGATCTCCGTTTTAAACTTGCAACGACTTAAACGTTGAAAGAACAAAGCTTTGAAACGAAAATCTTGCAGAAAAATAAGTCAACGTAGTGCAGTGAACTATCACCTCGAAGAAACAGAACATTAAGACGCGTGGGTTCGAATCCCACCCACGCCCATCGAGCATTTAAAGCTTTCCTATTCAATTTTAATTTATTTTTTTTGTTGTAATTTATCATACTTACCTGAAGAAACTATCACACTCATTTTAAACAATTTCCACGAGGCTAGCCAAGAAAACGATCCAATAGCGTTTGTATACGTCAAGTTCAGCCAGCAGAAGTCCTCCATGGTACTTGAAATGGCTGAGTGCATCCGAGGCAGAGGAAGTCTTCTACTACAGTTATATAGAACTTTAAATCTTAATCGGAACTTCTCACACTCAATTTTTTAAACTAAAACTTCTCTTACTGTGTATATAACTGTGTATATAGCTTCTTTCACCTCTGGTTGTACATAAATTGTATTATATTGCGAATTTTTGCTCACTTTTTTTGTGTACATTTGCTGGACTGTTTAGATCTGAAACTGAATATTGGCTAAAAAGACTGACTGATTTCTATAATCGATTTTTGACATGAGCTAACCTCTTATGTGAAATTTTGTAGCAACGCTGAGATATGGTAACGTGATTAATTGTTTATGAACATCAAAAGAATTTTTTGCCAGAAAACTTCCGTATTTTGTCCAATGACTTTCAGACAAAGAGATATTAACCCAACACAATATCAACATTGCTGTAGACCTAAAAATATATTTAATAAATTAACTTATGACGTTGATAGGACTCCATCGTTGACTTTTTGTTTCAATGTAGACATTTTTAATCCGCGGAATTTGTTAAGAATTCCTGTCGGCGGCAGAAGACACCTCACCAATACACCAATTTAAGTTCTGATTGCGCATATTTCCTCTTGTTTCAATTTCCTCCTCTCTCTCTCTCACACACTCTCCCGTTCTTTCGGGAAAGAGGAGAGAAGAATTGCGGTGGTGCTTTTCAATTTAGTGGTAGGAGTAGCACACACTTGTGTTGTGTTCACGGCGCACACGCACTTGAACAAACACAGTAAAAGTCAAAACAAGACATGTTTTCAGCCCCAGCCTGATCAATCTCAATTGGGAGTGAAATCTCAATATAATCACTAAAAACGTCAACTCTCCACATTCACATGTGAGGAGCTATTTTGTGCTCTCTCTGCCTGAAGGCTGGCTAACTATAAGGTAGACTTTAATTGTGTAAACAACTTATTTTGCCACACGTCCACACAATATTTCAATATTCACCTCTACTGTGTTTTCTCTCCTGTCAAATAAATAACAACTTGCGCCTTGTGCATATATTGAATGAAAGTGCAGGCGGGAGGAATTGAAATTATTAACTTGGTAATGTTTGTCTCAGCACATAAACAGTGAACAAATTTACACACAATTCAGGGGAAGTGCCAATTTTGATGCTTCATTCCCAGCTTCATTTTACCTGGTGCGAAAAGAGCAAACAAGTAAACGCTCCAATAGAGACTATATTGCTCAATAATTGATGCCCTCGCCCTTTGTTGCTAGCCAGAAATTCTGCTGCCAGAAAGCAACAAATAATTTACATGCTTAGTTCAAGGTCGCCTTTTGTACGGATCGCATTTCTATTTTCCTTCAAAGGATGCTCAATCGAAAGCCAACCCATCGTTCAGCTTTTGCAGCTTCATCAATCGATTGAATTTGAGTAAATAGTGAAATCATCACTATACATTTTTAATGCTCTAAGAAATTAAGCCATGATTACCAGCACAGTTTGTCGCTAATGTTTCTTATTGTTGTGTTTTTCCAAACTTAGAGCTCACAGAAAAAATTCTGAATAATTTACAAAGAAATCACACACACTTGTCAAGCTTAAAGTTTACAGTCCATTCAAAGACTTGGCTCTAAGAATTGGTAGTTTTTCGAAAACTTTGAATATTGTGAAAACCTGAAATTTTCTTTAAAACTGAGATGGCATTTTAATGAGGTATCAATTGAGAATAATTTTTTTCTCAGTATGGTTAAGACCAATGCCTTAGAACAATATTTTATTTGCAGGGCAAATTTGTGATTTAAAGACAGAATCATATATAGTTTTGACAGTGGGAATAACCAATTTCAGAGCAATCGCGTAAGAAGTTCGGTATTCATAATGGTGGATGTTTTTTGACCATCTGGTATGATAGATCAAATGAACACACAAACACAAAAGTCAATTTTTCAAGCAAAATTTGAAGTTAATTCTTTATCTCAAAAAATAGAAGTCAGTTTTTGATCAGAGAGCGCATCGGAAAAAGAATTGCGCATGCAAAACAAAAAACAATCTTTTAATGTTTTCCAGGGAAACTAAGTTTCTTTTCTTAAATTATAATCTCTAAAGTATTTTATTTTTTAAGAGGGAAAACCTTTGTTAAACTCACAATTTTCAGATTGCTTTGGCAGGTTGAGATAGCCTTGAGCTTTTATCTGGAATGATATCAAGGTAGGATATCGAACATTATTGGGCAAAATATTAGAGACTATATTGCTCAATAATTGATGCCCTCGCCCTTGTTGCTAGCCAGAAATTCTGCTGCCAGAAAGCAACAAATAAATTACATGCTCAGTTCAAGGTCGCCTTTGTACGGATCGCATTTCTATTTTCCTTCAAAGGATGCTCAATCGAAAGCCAACCCATCTTTCAGCTTTTGCAGCTTCATCAATCGATTGAATTTGAGTAAACAATGAAATCATCACTATACATTTTCAATGCTCTAAGAAATTAAGCCATGATTACCAGCACAGTTTGTCGCTAATGTTTCTTATTGTTGTGTTTTTCCAAACTTAGAGCTCACAGAAAAAATTCTGAATAATTTACAAAGAAATCACACACACTTGTCAAGCTTAAAGTTTACAGTCCATTCAAAGACTTGGCTCTAAGTATTGGTAGTTTTTCGAAAACTTTGAATATTGTGAAAACCTGAAATTTTCTTTAAAACTGAGATGGATTTTTAATCAGGTATCAATTGAGTATAAATTTTTTCTCATTATGGTTAAGACCAATGCCTTAGAACAATATTTTGTTTGCAGAGCAAATTTGTGATTTAAAGACAGAATCATATATAGTTTTGACAGTGGGAATAACCGATTTCAGAGCAATCGCGTAAGAAATTCGGTCTTCATAATGGTGGAAGTTTTTTGACCATCTGTTATGATAGATCAAATGAACACACAAACACAAAAGTCAATTTTTGAAGCTAAATTTGAAGTTAATTCTTCATCTCAAAAAATAGAAGTCAGTTTTTGATCAGAGAGCGCATCGGAAAAATAATTGTGCATGCAAAACAAAAAACAATCTTTTAATGTTTTCCAGGGAAACTAAGTTTCTTTTCTTAAATCATAATCTCTGAAGCATTTTATTTTTTAAGAGGAAAACCTTTGTTAAACTCACAATTTTCAGATTGCTTTGGCAGGTTGAGATAGCCTTGAGCTTTTATCTGGAATGATATCAGAGTCGGATATCAAACATTGTTGGGCAAAATATTAGAGACTATATTGCTCAATAATTGATGCCCTCGCCCTTGTTGCTAGCCAGAAATTCTGCTTCCAGAAAACAACAAATAAATTACATGCTCAGTTGAAGGTCGCCTTTTGTATGGATCGCATTTCTATTTTCCTTCAAAGGATGCTCAATCGAGAGCCAACCCATCTTTCAGCTTTTGCAGCTTCATCAATCGATTGAATTTGAGTAAATAGTGATATCACCACTATACATTTTTAATGCTCTAAGAAATTAAGCCATGATTACCAGCACAGTTTGTCGCTAATGTTTCTTATTGTTGTGTTTTTCCAAACTTAGAGCTCACAGAAAAAATTCTGAATAATTTACAAAGAAATCAGTTAGAACAATATTTTATTTGCAGAGCAAATTTGTGATTTAAAGACAGAATCATATATAGTTTTAACAGTGGCACCAGACACGCTAAACATTTGTTTTTGGATATTATAAGAATCTAGACCTCAACATGGACAAAACTTGTTGGAGTGGTATTTTCTATGCTGAATTAAATTATGGTTACAAGGAATGGACGGGCTGACACATTTTAAAAAAAAATCATTACTCTGCTTATGTTAAATTCATGATCTTATCCAAAACTAAAACTAATTCATACACATTTTTGCAATCGGACACTACACATCATTCGGTGCTATGCATTATAATCACGAAAAACAAAAATCTTAAAATTCCAGCAGAGCTTTTTTTGTCATTCAACTAAATTTTCCGTTAATATCACACTATTGAACTGTTCTTAAGTGATACAAAATGAATGCTTTACAAACTTATGCTTTGGATTATTAGAGGAGTAATCAACTCGCTTGTTTTTTTACTGATATATCTAGTTTTGTTGGGTAGCTGAACAATATCTGAATAAGCACACAACAGACCGGTGAAATTTTTGACTGTGGTAAATTTTATTGTTTTTTTTTTTTGTATTTTGAAACGTTTTGGCCCTCCAAAATATATTTGGAACTAAAAATTGTGGTATGTGCCTGCGTCACTATTATCAATTAGATGGAGCAGTCGACAGTTTCGATGCATTATAAAGAGAATGAAGGTTTTCAAAAGTAGTGAAAATTGACTTTTTGCTATTTTAGCCCCAGCAACGTCAAAAAACCAATTGTTGAAGTGTATGCTAAATGTTTTCTTCAGTTTGATAAACAGCATAAGAAAAAATGTTTCTTGTTTGAGACAGAGAATACAGTAAAAACTTAAAAAGCATTTTTTAAATTTAATTTGTGAAATGCTCACCTCAGAGTATAAGCAGAGAAAAAAATCTGCCAATTTAAAATTCAATTGGTTTATTAAATGCCAAGCTATCTTCGATACCCGTGACAGCAATTTCTGTAATTTTTCTCCTTAAAAAAATTAAATAAATAAAAAAATTTCAACAGTTTCATTTTTAACAATTTGCTTTTCTTGAAGTGGTAATAACCAATTTCAGAGCATTCGCGTAAGAAGTTCGGTATTCATAATGGTAGAAGTTTTTTGACCATCTGGTTTGATAGATCAAATGAACACACAAACACAAAAGTCAATTTTTGAAGCAAAATTTGAAGTTAATTCTTTATCTCAAAAAATAGAAGCCAGTTTTTGATCAGAGAGCGCATCGGAAAAAGAATTGCGCATGCAAAACAAAAAACAATCTTTTAATGTTTTCCAGGGAAACTTAGTTTCTTTTCTTAAATTATAATCTCTAAAGTATTTTATTTTTTAAGAGGAAAACCTTTTTTGAACTCACAATTTTCAGATTGCCTTGGCAGGTTGAGATAGCCTTGAGCTTTTATCTGGAATGATATCAAGGTAGGATATCAAACATTGTTGGGCGAAATATTCAAAAGGAATTCGACTTTTTGCCAAAACCTTCTCTAAAAATTTAATGAACAGCAATTGCTTCTACTGGCATTATATAATTTTCAATTTTTAACGGTATTAAGAATCGTGTTGACAAAAAATGATATCCTCAAGAAATGGGCTTAAAGATGTTTGCAAAAAAGGCCAAAAACACGGCTTGGTGGGAGATCGCTAAAAGGTGGGGATATGAGAAGCCAGTGAGTCTCGATCAAAGCATTGTCATTGACAATTCAAGATTGTTTTCTTAATGCTCGGTTTTTTTAAAAAAGACAAGTTTAATCTAGATTTTTTCAATGAATGATTAAAAAGTTAAAGTTAAAGTTTTGGGGCGCTTAATATTTCAATCTAGCTGCTAGTGAATTCCAATGGCTCCCTCTTGCAAAATAGTGCTTCAAATAGAACTGGGAAAACACGCAAAAATTGAGAGTATTCTGAATTTATTTGCGCAAGCACGGAATTTATAAAAAAACATTAGTGAGAAAAAAAAATTTTAAGTGAATTTAGGGGGAAAAAGGAACAATGTATGGGGAGACTGTTAAAAAAAATTTGTTGAGAGACTGTTAGAGCTGTATTTTTAGCATCCTATCCACTATTTTATAAAATGTCAAAAATGTGTTCCACCCAACTCTGAAATTGAACAATTCTCGAAAATTTTAATGATAAAACATACCTGCATTTGCCAAAAAAGGAATTACGCAGCTTTTTCGGTTGCTCATAACAATTATAAAGTTTGCAAATGACTTTTGTTTCCATTTAATACTCTTTTCTCAAGATTATCCTTTCTCAGTCTAACAATCACGTGTTTTGTGGTCCATTTCATTACACACATGCACCCGCGTTATCTCATATCCACGTACACATTTCGTTTTTAAATTGAAGTAATTAATCCAGATCTAAACTTCTATAGGCAAAAATTTTTACGCAAACTTAATTTTTTTCCTGTAAAAACAATCAAAAACTTTTATTATGGTTTTTCTATTTTTTAGAGAAGCCTGTTAGTTAATTTACCTGCTAAGCTACTTCAAAATGTCAGTCTTTTAAGAAATTATATTTAAAAAAGTACCAGCATTGTTTAATTTTTTGCAAATGTGATGGTCATTTTATCTGTTCTTAGACATTTGGGAAGTGAGTTTACACCAATTGAAAATGCAACAGATGCTACGGGTTTCCAAGTTTTTAATAGCTGGCAAAAATCCTTCAATTTAGTGCGTTTCACCTGTAAATACCCCGTTCACTACCAGGTGCCTACCTAATTTTAGTCAGCAGACTTATTTTAGTCAAATCTTTATATAATATTTTTTAAGCCGTTTAATTAGTTTTTGATACTATCCAAAGAATAATTAAAACCTTTGTAAAAAATCTGAATAAGGAAGTGCAATTGATCAAATTTGATTCGTCATATTGTTTCCTCGCCGTAATTGTTGGATCTTTTTTTATGAAGAAAATTTGATAACTTGATTTAATCACCTTAGTGGCATTTTACCAAATTTTATCAGATTTATATAGCAATTGACTGTTTTTCAAGTTTCTGTTCTGGGCTCGCAGACAAGAGTTCAAATCAATTTTATTTGCATTGAATGTTGATTCAAGTCGCAATAATATTTTCTCTTTACTAATACAAAGCTGAAAACGCACTTTTTACAGCTATACGGGTAAATATTTTTAATGTGACTAAAGCCCTAACTTCCGATATTATTGTAGCAATATTTGTTCCGACCCCACTTGTGGGGGGGGGGGGGGGTGGGGGAGGAACTATATACTCAAACGGGTTTTTTTGTTCAGTCAATTTTGGCCGATCGATATATTCATCGCAGAGAAATGTGAGTGGTATCATTAAAATATCCAGCGTAGAATTCAAATCTAAATTTTTTTTTTTGATTTTCGTTTTTTTTTCGAGGAGTTATCGAGGATTGCAGTTCTGTGTGAACACGGGACATTTGATCACTTTTAGTGTGATTTTTCTTCAAATTAAGATATTTTCTACAAAAATAGTATTTCAAACTTAAATTTCTTGCCAAAAAATGAACCAATTTCGTGTTCCTAATAGGCTAAAGGCGATAAAAAGATTATTTCTGGTCTCATAGGGAGCTTCAAAATCAAAAAAATCAAATTATAAAACTTTTCTACTTTTTTTGTTTTTTTAAGTCACCTAGAGACAAGTCACTTTTCATATCGAGGTTCCGTTAATGACAAACTTCCGTTACAGTCAAATGAAAACCCAATGAACAAAAAAATCGTTTTCAAGGAACTGCTCATGTCTTTTTTTAAATTCGACTCTGAGTTTTAATAATTTTAAATGAAATTTCTTTGTGAGGTTTTACTAATTTTCTGGAGTCTTATGGCATGAACTCATTGACTAACAGTGCAATATATTCCGTAATTAGATTTAAGTGAGCATATCTAGTGCTTTGAGTGGACAGCTAATGGCTGTTAAGACTTTAAGAATTTAAAAATAATTTTTCGAAAATTTTTTTGAAAATAAACCAGTCTTAAATTTATTATCGTGAACTGTATGTCATTCTCTGACAGCACCCTCTTCCGTCCTACTGTAACTAACTTTGATCTAGTTGGCGGTTTTATCTCCTAACTTTTAGTAATATGACTTCAATGATACAAGATTTTGAAAACTTTAAAATTTTTTTTTGAATATTTCCGTATTGTTGGTTACTTTTTAAATCTTATCAAATTATCCTAAAATTGACAGCTCCTATTGGCTAGAAGAAGACGTTCAGTGGTTCACAGATAAGTTTTTCAGAGAAAAGCCTGTGGTTTCGAATGGCCTCGACCTTTTCTTCTCGCACTTCTCTATTGAATTTTTGGTTTTCGCCTGATTTTGTTGTTGTTTTCACAGTCATAAGACTTGTTAAGATGTCTTATTGATCCCCTATGCATAGCAAACATCCCATCTTCCTATTTAAGCATATTTGAGCGCATTTATTGACTTCCGTTGAAATTTATTGAGTTTAATGGCTGTTAAGAATTTGAAATTAGTTTTTCGAAATTATTTTGAACATTGACCTGTTACTTAAATTTTTGTGAACTGTTAGTCAATCTCTGTATTGAACGAACCCACTTGCTTTCTACTGAAAATTCTTTGGGGGTTTAATCTTCAAACTTTTAATTATATGACTTCAATAACACAAGAGTTCAAAATTTTTTTAAAAATTTGGATATTTTCGTTTTATTGGTTACTTTTGAAGTCTTTTCACATTATCCAAATATTATACACATTAAACAAATTTTATTCTAATCTCATTGGCTTGGAAAGGACATTCAGTGGATCACAGATAAAGTTTTCGGAGAAAAGCTAATGGTTTAAATGGCTTCAAAATTTTCTCCCACTTTTCTACTGAATTTTAATTTTCGCCTGTTTTTGTTGTTGTTTTTATAGTCTTAAGACTTATTTCGATCTCTTATTGATTATCTATGCATGACAAACATTTTTTCGCTGCCATCGTTTTTTTTCTGAGCGTAGTTATTGGCCTCCGTTAAAAGCTTTAGTGTTTAATGGCTGTTAAGTTTGGAAAAGAAGTTTTTCGAAAATTTTTTTGAACATTAACCGATCCTAAACTTTTTTTCGTGGACTGTTGGTCAGTCTTAGTACTTGCATGATCCATTTTTATTTCTAGTGCAGCCAAATTTAATCTGGTTAGCGTTTTCATCTTCTACCTATTAGTTTCAAAAACTTCAATGCCACTAGTTTTCCTATATTTTTTTAAACTTTCGGTTACTTTTTCCTATTTTTGGATCCTTTTGAAATCTTATCACATTATCCAAAAACTGATGGTTCTCATTGCTTTAGGGAAGACGTTCAACGGATCATATATAAAGTTTTCAGAGAAGAACTTATGATTTTAATTGCTTCGACACTTTCTTCTGGCACTTTTCTATTGAATTTTTGGTTGTTGCCTGTCTTTGATGTTGTTTTCATCTTCAATAACTTGTTGCAAGATCTTATTTACCAAATATGATTGGCAAACAAACTTGTTGTCCCATGGGGGCATAATTTAACGTTTTCAATGGATTCCGTTGAAAGCTACTGAAATTAATGGCGTTGATACTGCAATTTTTCTCAAAAACTTGATGGTTCTAATGTTTTTGTTCATATTTGATATTTTGAAACTGTATTGATAGAAAAGAAGAATGCCAGTGCTGTTAAAAAATTAATTGAACATATAAAAGTTTTTAGTGAAAATTTCATTTTCTAATGCCTTCGACACTTTTCTCGATCAATTTTTTTCTAGAAATTGCTGTTTTTGCCTGTCTTTGTTCTTTAGGTAGCCGTAAATTGCTGACAAATCTCTTAAATTTGTAATTTAGGATTGAGTAAATGATGTTACCTGAATCAGTTAGTCAGTTTATAGCCTTTGGTCTTAAAGTTTAGGATATACATTTTCAAACATTTTCAGTTTTTGTTGTTCTTTTCGTCAAATTGTAACTTATTTTCATCAATGAGAGGTCACATCCAATTTCTTGTATTCCAAAAAACAACATATCTACTGATAAATCATTGTCACCGATGCTTTGTTTGTTGGACAATATGCGTTTTTATAAACGTTTTTTGAGTGGTTATTTTTTGCGCTTCTTTTTCTCTTCTTTCAGAACAATCGCGTAGTAACAGATCCCAATGGTTTACAAATGTGGCCCAAATAAACTTATTTAATCTCTCAGTATAATTCCTGCAGCTGAATTTGTAGAAATAAGAATTGAATTAAAAATACATAATATTCAGATAATAGCTAATGATTTTAATGGCAACAATAGTTTGTGTTTTCGCAAATCGTTTCTAATTTTTTAAGTTTTTCTTTGGTTTGTTTCTAAGTCTTAAACTACTCAAAGACAAGTCCATTTGGTTTTGTAGTAACTTCTTAGTAATTTATCATGGATTATTAAGTTAAAAGCTAATGATTTTTAAGACTTTTGAAATTTCTTGGTTTAAAAAATGTTGATTAATTTTTGAATTTCGCCTCAATGATCGTTCTCTTTGTTGACTTGTAACTTAGTCTCATTAATAAAACTTTCCATCCGCTGTATAAATATGAGAAATTAAGTTTGCGTAGTTAATTTTTCATCTGACTTCATTTTGACGTTGTTACTATGTGCTTTTAAGGTTAGATATTCAGTTTTTGCCGTGAAATTTTCGTTTTTGGTCTGTTTGTTTGGTTGTTTTTTGTCTCGTAGTCTCTTTAAGGTCAGATCTCATTGGCGTTGTAATAAGGCATGGCATTATGTAATTCAATTAGTAGATGGGTTGTGTAACGATTGTTTTAAACTCAATCATCTATTTTTGTTGTTTCTTCATTTGGTTGACAATTATGTCAAAAATGTAGATGAGGTCGGGTCGGAACATCAAGTGCGACCGCACATTAACGAGCCTTCTTGTTAATATCAGAAACTCATTTAAGCACCCACCAAAATTGAGTATTCTGTGGATTATCATTCATGAAGATCTAAAAACTGCTCGTGTGAAAACGACTTCTGATTCGATCTTTCGATCTTTTATTAAGCAAACGAGCCTATTTCAATTTGACTAAGTTCATCTAATTTTCATATTGTGTTTTACCATCAAGAACGTTTTTCCATAAGGGAAAGAATACTAATTCATCGTTTCTAGCTGTCACCAGTTTCTCAAAATCTGCTTTCTTCTAAAACAAATCCAATATTGTGATTATTGCATCTTCATTGTTTTGAAAATAAATAAACTGAGAAAAGTTGATCACAAAATGATAAAATGAACCGTTGTTTTTTATGGGCAATTTAGGAACAACAAAACCACGCCTTGATTAAAACATTTCAACAGTTCAGTATTGTTTTGTGTACATAATATGCGCTTCTATAAGTAAGTTGTTTATTGCCTTGGACGATTTGAGCTTAAAAGGTTTGTTTACATAATAGTTTATTTTTTGAAATGAACAAATTCTTCAAAATATCGTCAATTCTGTGATCAATTGTTTCTTTATGCTGAAATTTGACTCCAGTATTTGTCTAAGATTGTAAGATACTTTGACGTGTGAATAGGATTATGTCTGATAGAGGGCTCTTTGAACAGTTTTGTGGGGTTATAAATCCAAATCGAAAAGACTGATGTCTCCATTTTTCACTTTCTCTTGAGGGTTGGTTGTATTACGTAGTAATTAGTAAAACTAAGTGTGACCACCAGCTTTTTAGTGCTTTCGAATATGTTCTTACAATAATGGATTTAGACAACGCGGGTCGAATACCAGTTAAAAAACATTATAAATTTGATTTGATGCTTTTGGAAAAGAGTCTTTTCCATCTCCCTCCTATTTCAATGTGCCTATCTTTATCGGATGCCCCTGTTTTGGCCTCGACTCATGAGAAGACTTTAAAAGTCTGGCAGGGGGATCGATGACGACACGGTCTAGTATCTTACTTGAAGTCGACCTGAAGTCTTGTTATGTGCTCAACATGGTCATTTCATACCACTTTAAGACCAAGCATGAACTTTTCGTCTTTTCAAGAGTCAAGGAACTGTTTTTTGTGATTGTTTTTGTTTCAATTTTGGCGGTGGAATCCCAAGCATACGGATGCAACACTTAAATAGCATTGCAACATGCGGTTCAACTTACCAAATAATTGTTGGAGTTTTACCCAAATACTTCCGGAAAAATTGAATTCCGAAGTTAAATCAGTTATTGCACGTATATTGTGAATTTGTTCGCTTGGATGAAATAAATTAGTATAATTCTAAGAATAGTCATTTAATCAGCAGTGAGGCTAATGTGTGTATGTGTTTTATAGTCCTAGGATTCCACTGATCCGAAACATTCGACATTGTTGAAAGCAAAGTTCCTTTTTCCTAAAGATCTTTTTGAAAACCTTTTTCCTAAAGATCTTTTTGAAAAACCTTGAACATTGTTTACTTGATTAGGTTATATTCAATAGCGGGCTTTAAACTGCAAGCAGTTTTTTTGTTCCAACCCACTTTAGTGGTTGAGGAATTATATACTCAAATGGTTTTTTTGTTCCGTCAATTTTGGCCGATCGGTATATTAATCGAAGAGGTTTGTGAATGGAGTCATTAGAAAGCCCGACCAGCACAGAATATACAAATGAAAAGATTTTCTTGAATTGTGTTCTTTCCAACATTTGACGGATTTTCGTTGTCTTCTTCGCAATTTCCGTATTTTTGCCGAAAATATACCGAAATTATTAACGATAGTGTTATTGGTTTTATTTTAAAAGATAGGTGAGTGCTGTTGAACTGTCTGCTCCAATTTTTTGGCTGAAGCTTTTGCTAATTTTTTCAATATTCAGCCTTTTTTCCTCAAAGTGGCACGAAAGGAGCTTCTTCAATCCACTTGGTTTAAATTTGCCGGATTGAATCACCCTAAAAAAATGCTGACACAACCTTCGTTAACATCGAAAAAAGCTAGTTTTTTATATGCGTTTCCTTTGAGTAAGATTTTGAATAAAAATATTACTGGTTATTTGATAATTTAACTCGATAATTATTCAAGATGAATAATTTATTCTTGATAGATCAACTTTTTGTAAAAAAAATCTATAATATCCAAACCAGATATGAGTTTATTACAGGCCAACATCAGAAGAAAGGCTAGTTTTGGACTAATCAGTGTTTTTTACAGCCCAAAAACTTCAGATTGTAATCCTTCGCTGTCATTTTAAAACCAATTTTGCATTCTTTGCTTTTTAATGTAAATAAAAGAACAGAAAAAATCAATTCAAGGCTTGCTACTGACAGTTTCAATTGGTTTCCTAACAAAAAACACTTTATTGGAATTCCCGAAGACCTATCTAGTTTTTTAGTTGAATGTTTATGCTTTTAAAAATAATTGTTGTGAAAATAAACAATAGATACTTGAGTTTTCCCAATTTTTCTATTTTTGTAAACTTCTAGCTTGTAATCTGCAGCGAAGAGTCACTTGGTCTTTCTAGTGGTCAAAACTTTAATATGTAATGCGGTTTTACTTTTTAACGTTTTTCGTTTTTTGCTTTGAGCTTCTGAGTTTTCATTTTTTCAATTTTTTTTTGGGAATTTTCCCCACATTTGAGGTTCTTTTTCAGGTCTTGTCACACGATTGAAAGGTCATATATTAGATTATTGGAGATGAGAAAGTATTCTTAACTCAACATACCATTTTTTAAATGAAACATTTATGGTTTTAACGGCTTCGACCACGTCCTCTAGCTTAAATTAATGGATCTTTTTTGTCTTTATTTGTCGCTTTCCTGTGGACGTATAAAGATTCTAGATTCTTAGTGGTTTTCTACGGATGCGCAAAAAAAAATTTTAACTATCTTCAATTGAAAGCCAAAGTTGTTCTTGACGGTGAAACAAATTAATTTAAAAAAGCATAAACCTATTTTATAAATTTGCATTTTACTGTCTTTTTTTACTTGTTACCTAGTCTCATTAATTACAGGTCACAAATCAGATTGATGGTACGTTAGAAAGTCAAAATTGAACATATATATCACTGGTTTTTCGCAAAGTTATAACTCTGTTTTCAGATTGTTGTCTGTAGTTGTCGTTCATTTGTAGAGGTATTGTTGTAAATATTCTATATAATAACATATCTGAAGGTTTTTTGAGAGGTAAATGAACATTTCAGTTATTTCAATTGATAGCTAACGTTTTCATGACTTTTTGTTCCAAAATATATGTATTAAAATTTGCATTTTTTTGTTTTTTTGTCAACTAGGCTCATTACTCAGAAATTACTTATCACACTATTGGTGTTCAAAAAAATACAATTGATTAATTATCTTTTGTTACGATATAGATAATGGTTTTTTAGGACTTTCATACCGTTTTCTTGCAAATTTGCTTTAATTTTGCCGGATTAAATCACCTTAAGAAATACTGACACAACTTTTGTTAACTTCCAAAAAGGCTAGTTTTTTTACATGAGTTTCCTTTGAGTAGGATTTTGAATAAAAATATTGCTAGTTTTTCGATAATTTAACTCGATAATTATTCAAAATGCATGAAATATTTGATAGATCGACTTTTTGTCAAAAAATCTATAATATCGAAACCACATATGAGTTTGTTACAGGCCAACATCAGGAGAAATGCTAGTTTTTGACTAATCGGTGTTTTTTACGGCCCAAAAAATATCAGATTGTAAGTCTTCGCTGTCTTTGTAAAAACCATTTTCAATTTTTTTTTTGCGTTTTTATGTTAAAAACAGAACAGAAAAATTCAATTCAATGCCTGCTAATGACAGGTCCAATTGGCTTCCTAACAAAAAACATTTTATTGGAAATCCCAAAAACCTATCTAGTTTTTTTAATTGAATGGTTTTGTTTTTAAAAACGACTGTTGTCAAAATAAACAATAGATACTTGAGTTATTTGGTCTTTCTTGTGGACAAAATTTTAATATGTAATGCGGTTTTACGTTTTAACGTTTTTTTTTTGTTTTTTTACTTTGAACTTCTGAGTTATCATTTTTGAGAATTTTCCCCATATTTGAGGTTCTTTTTAAGGTCTTGTCACACAATTGAAAGGTCATATATTAAATTATTGGAGTTGAGAAACTATTCATAATTCAACATACCATTTTTTTTACTGAAACATATATGGTTTTAACGGCTTGGACACCGTCCTCTAGCCTAAATTAATGGATCTTTTTTGTCTTTATTTGTCGTTTTTTTAAAGACATATGAAAAATTCTAGATTCTTGGATTTCATAGTCGTTTTCTACGAATGTGCAAAAATTGTTTTTTACTATTTTCAATTGAAAGCTAAAGGTGTTCTTGACGGTGAAATAAATTAACTTAAAAAAGTCTAGACCTATTTATTAATTTTGCATTATACTGTTTCTTTCTACTTGTTACCTAGTCTCATTAATTACAGGTCACAAATCAGATTAATGGTACCTTAGAAAGTCAAAATTGAACATATCTAACACCGGTTTTTCGCATAATTTTATCTTAGTTTTTGATCTTTTGCCTGTAGTTGTCGTTCATTTGTAGAGGTATAACATATTCTAAATAACAACATATCTGAAATTCTTCTGAGAAGTAAATGAACATTTCAATTATTTCAATTGATAGCTAACTTTTTAATGAGTTTTTGTCCAAAAATATATTTTTCAAACTTTGCATATTTTGTTCTTTTTTGTCAACTAGGCTCATTACTCAGAAATTACTTATCACACTATTGATGTTCAAAGAAATACAATTGATATATAATTTTTTGTTACGAAATAGATAATGGTTTTTTTAGGCCTTTGACACCGTTTTCTTGCAAATTTGGTTTAAATTTGCCGGATTAAATCACCCTAAAAAATACTGACACAACCTTCGTTAACTTCGAAAAAGGCTAGTTTTTTTACATGCGTTTCCTTTGAGCAGGATTTTGAATAAAAAATATTGCTGGTTATTTGATAATTTAACTCGATAATTATTCAAAATGCATGATTTATTTGATAGATCAACTTTTTGTCAAAAAATTTATAATATCCAAACCAAATATGAGTTTGTTACAGGCCAACATCAGGAGAACGGCTAGTTTTTGACTAATCGGTGTTTTTTACGGCCCAAAAATATCAGATTGTAATCCTTCGCTGTCTTTGTAAAACAATTTTTGCAATTTTTTGCTTTTTTATGTTAAAAACAGAATAGAAAAAATCAATTCAATGCTTGCTAGTGACAGGTCCAATTGGCTTCCTAACAAAACACACTTTATTGGAAATCCCGAAAGATTATCTAGTTTTTTTAGTAGAATGTTTATGCTTTTAAAAATAATTGTTGTCAAAATAAACAATAGATAATTGAGTCACTTGGTCTTTCTAGTGAACAAAACTTTAATATGTAATGCGGTTTTACGCTTTAACGTTTTTTTGTGTTTTTTTTTGCTTTGACCTTCTGAGTTTTAATTTATTCAGTTTTTTTTGGGAATTTTCACCATATTTGAGGTGCTTTTTCAGGTCTTGTCACACGATTGAAAGGTCATATATTAAATCAATGGAGTTGAGAAAATTTTCATAACTCAACATACCATTTTTTATATGAAACAATTATTGTTTTAAAGGCTTCAACACCGTCCTCTAGCATAAATTAACGTATGTTTTTTGTCTTTAGTTGTCGTTTACTTTAGAGACGTATGAAAAATTCTAGATTCTTGGAAGTCATATTCGTTTTCTACGAATGTTCAAAAAAAATTTCCTACTATTTTTAGTTGAAAGCTAAAAGGTGTTCTTGACGGTGAAATAAATTAATTTAAAAAAGTCTAGACCTGTTTTTTAATTTTGCATTATACTGTCTTTTTTTCTAATTGTTACCTAGTCTCATTAATTACAGGTCACAAATCAGATTAATGGTACCTTAGAAAGTCAAAAATTGAGCATATCTAACACCGGTTTTTCGCAAAATTTTAACGTGGTTTTTGTTTTTGTGTCTGTAGTTTTCGTTCATTTGTAGAGGTATAACATACTCTAAATAATAACATATCTGAAGTTTTTTTGAGAACTAAATGAACATTTCAATTATTTCAATTGATAGCTAACTTTTTCATGACTTTTTGTTCCAAAATAAATGTATTAAAATTTGCATTTTTTTGTTTTTTTGTCAACTAGGCTCATTACTCAGAAATTACTTATCACACTATTGGTGTTCAAAAAAATACAATTGATTAATTATCTTTTGTTACGATATAGATAATGGTTTTTTAGGACTTTCATACCGTTTTCTTGCAAATTTGGTTTAAATTTGCCGGATTAAATCACCCTAAAAAATACTGACACAACCTTCGTTAACTTCGAAAAAGGCTAGTTTTTTTACATGCGTATCCTTTGAGCAGGATTTTGAATAAAAAATATTGCTGGTTATTTGATAATTTAACTCGATAATTATTCAAAATGCATGAATTATTTGATAGATCATGACTTTTTGTCCAAAAATATATTTAGCAAACTTTGCATCTTTTGTTCTTTTTTGTCAACTAGGCTCATTACTCAGAAATTACTTATCACACTATTGGTGTTCAAAAAAATACAATTGATATATTATCTTTTGTTACGAAACAGATGATGGTTTTTTAAGCTTTTGACACCGTTTTCATGCAAAATTTAATTTATTTTTGTTTTTCGTCTGTAACTGTAGTCTCTTTTTGTAGACGTACGACATATTCTGGATAATGACAGTTTTTATGTCTTCAAATAAAAGTTTAATAGATTTAAATCCTATTAAATCATTTGGGTTGATATGCAAACGTTCTTTTTTCTTTTTGTCTACTGGTTATCGGGATCCTTCTTTTTTTTCTAGTGACAAGTAACAATGAGCTTGTCAAGTTGAGATTTTATGTGAAGCCATTTTGACTTTGTCTTAAAGAAATAGATATTGAGATATTGATGTATTTAATGTGTATTTTGTTATTTGATTTTGTTGTTTGTTCCTTCTTGTGGTCATAAAACGTCAGTTCTCCTCGGCCCTTTAATGGGCCTTTATTTGTTTACTAAGTGATTGGGTTGAAAGCATTTTTTTGTATTCAAACCCCAATTATTTTTGAACAATATTTAAATTTTTTTTAAAAAAAATTTTATCTGCCGCATTTGCCGGAAAATTAGGCCAAAACTGTGAACTAGCGGGGTCGCACCATTATATGCAAACGCGCATTACCGAGCCTTGTTTTGCTTTATATATATATATATATATATATATATATATATATATATATATATATATATATATATATATGTGTGTGTGTTTGTGTGTGTGTGTGTGTGTGTGTGTGTGTGTGTTTATGTGTGTGTAATTTTAACATTTTGATATGAATTGTGTTTAAATGCTACTTTACCAATTCTACATATATATTTTCAAAAACAGTACATTTCCCGTGGCCATCAATATTTTTCCATGATGTTTTGAAATTCTCTTTCAAAGTCACATTGATTCAGGAATTTGTTTTGACTTTTTTGAAGAATGAACGAGCATGTTGCCCTTGACGATATGCGACAAAGGAGGAAAAGTTCACATTTCAACTGAAGCTACGATCCCTTTGTTTGTTGTTCCAAATAGTTATTATTGTTGAGAGAGTTGGCCTTTGTTGAGGTAATAAGTTTTTTATGATCAAAAGACGGTCTTTGTTGATTCAAAATCTGCAGACAGAGCGCATTGGCCATATGCAGGTGCAATTTAGTATATGTAACTTGAGATAAAGAGATGCGATAGCGATGAAAAAGAAGAAATTTGTAACTGATACTGGCTTGCGGAGGGGGGGGGGGGGGGTTGTATTATCAAATGACTGATGATAATTTATGAATTGGTTTTGATAGTGTATGGAACTGATGCCGTTTTCCTGCAGTAGTTGTTGTTCGTTCATTTGTTTGCGGGTTCAATGTGAATCACATTGGGGCATTGTATCCTCTTTCCATCGATCTCCTCCCATCCCTTTCCTGCTTATTCCTAGATCAATATCCTTCCAAGGCTTATTGATCAATTATTTATGGTCACAATACGACAGTAATTTGGCCATATATGACAACGGCACATAATAAAAATGGCTTTGATGTTGTTATAAACACAAAAAGAGGCGATGATATAGGGATAACATTACTCACATGTCGGTAGCGGTCAGATAATAGCGCTTCCCACATTTTACTGCCCCTTCAAAAAAAATGGGTTTAAGAAACATTCTAAATCGCTGTTGATTGTTTTGATTACAACCACTTTATCATGGTATGGCTGAATTTAACACATGCGCAATTAATTTTTATGGAGATAAACTCTAATTCGAATTTGAAAAACGAGTTCGATTTAATGATAAACAATTTGTGATAATTGTGCTAAAAAGCGCTGAAACGTGTTGAAATTATGTGATAAATTCGCAGAAAATTCAGCTAAAATCACGCGGGTTGGAGTCCCAGTGAATCTCATCGATGGATCATAGTAAATCTATAAAAAAACTTCATCCATGGTTCATCGGTTGTTCATTACCACTTTTTCTCTGATGATAGAAATTTCGGGTCTTTCCCATTATAGCCCCCCATGAAATTATAGCCCCCCATTATGGTATATTTACCATGATTGGGGGGCTTTAGGTTATCTGACCAAGTTGGCGGGGCTATAATGGGAAAGACGCGAAATTTCATTGATTCGAAAGCTCAAATTTTCACTGGATCATCGAAAATCCATGGATGAGAAATCCCTGATTCAATTTTGCTTGCAAGATTCTTGCAAGAATGGAATCCATCTTGCAAGATTTTTGCAATATTTGAATCCGCTCATCAAAATATTGTTGATACTTCGTCTTATAAAATTTTAATGATACTTCGTCTTAGAATGAAAAAGTTGTCAATTTCGTATTGAATGTTCAACATATGATTTGTTTTCGGCTCTCTACCTCGGAAACAAAGCTTACCGAATTTTATACAGTGAGCATAATAAATTCTATAGTTATGCAGATGGGATGAGATATCAGCGAACTTTTTACTTTAAGAAACAAATGAGAAAAACAAATATTATTGATATAAATTTGATGAGTGGTTTTTCCCCATGTTTTTTACCTCAATAAAATCGAGTTTTGAAAAAAGAGCATATCGAATAAAAAATCAAGCGAAGTATCCGAAAAAAAATTGTAATAACAATTGCTGTGATGAAAAATTATTCTTTAATTATTTTTTGAAATAAATGAAATAGATTTTGAAAGTTTTCAGCTTTTATTAAGCTGAGCAGTTGCCGCCTTGAGCAGGTTTTAGGCATAGTGTCCAGGAAATTTATCAGGCATTGGGTTGACAAATTTTCCAAAAAAAATTTCTGTAATCTTAAGATGACCCCCAATTGTTTTTTGCTCTGAAAAGGCATTGTTGAAAGAAAATTAGAACAAGAAATAATTAGTTTCACACATATTCCTGAATGTCCGGTCCGATCTTTCACTTAACATAATCCGATGAAGGGAAGAACTTGCAAAAACAGTAAGTTTATGTATTTTTATCTTAGACGATTACGGTCACATCTCCACGGACTTGTGAGCAACTTATCGAGGAGATTGATGTCATTTTGTTTCTTATCCTTTACCTTATGACATGAACAATGAAGTTTTGCCCTCCTAGCTATCAAATTGAGCAAAATTGGGGGGAAACTCTTGAACCAATCTCCTCCACTTTATTTTGCAGCCCCTAAAACACATTTGCCTTGGGTGAAAAAAAGCATTCTTCGGAGGTTGCGTTTTGTACGATCAAACAGGAAATTGAGGCATGCAAAAATATGGGAAATGTTTGAAAAACATCAAAGCCGGATTTTTCTTTCCATAGCAGCTTTAGCACAAAATATTGATCAGTTTGGCTTCATATGGAGCCTTGAACTTTTACAGGGCACCAAAGAGTAAAACTTTTGAGTGGCTAATGGAAGCTTTGCCTATCAGCGTTTCGTGGCTTTTAAAAACAATTAACCACATATGCTTGTAGATACCTATATTTGCATATCTTTTACGACTCTCGTTGCTTTTTAATGACGAGCTGTACATGCTGTTTGAAGCAACAGTTTTAGGTTTATCAATATGCTGTTCTGGCCACGTAAAAGCATGACTCATTATTAATCATTGTAACTAAGTTAATGTAGAACAAAACCCAAAGGTATTGAGTGAGAGTGAGGCAGGGAAAGAGTGGTGTGATCGATAGTATGTTGATGAATGGGTTAGTACCAACAACCATGCTTCCTAAAAGGCAAATTGACCTTGATTCAAGTAGTGGCTATAATAGTTGTACGTTAATGGCAGTGGGTGGGTGAATGAGAGGTGAACTGGATAAGAGGGGAAAGATGAATGGGAGGGTACGAGGAGCGTGGAGGGGGGGGGGGAGGGGTCAGTTAGTGGGAGGATAAAGAGGAGGATACGCATATAATATATTGTTGACCGTCTGGATATTTCATGGTCTATTAACCCCACTGACGGCTCCACTACCCCCCACTAAAGAGGCCCTTTGTCACTCCGTCGCCCACTTTCCCTTGCAGCCTTCTTGCGTGACATTAAATTTCAGCTCCACTGAGATTTCAATTGATTAACTCTCCAACCGCATTAATTACCTTGAATTTCTAACTTGCAAACACAGATCCATGCAACTTCAAAGTCACTTTGCAGCGCATCGAACGCACATGCTCAATATGAATAGTATAAAGTTATATAAGAAAATTGAAATGTATCATGAAGAACATGTAGTTGGTACTAGCCAAGGTCTCTTGGGAACATCTTTTACAATTACTTAATGTTTAGCAACTGTCGACAATTTGTTCCCACGATTTAAAAAAATCCACTTAGTTCAAAACTATTTTAGGAATTATCGTCAGTCCAAGCGCTAGAATTATAAGTTAAATTAGTTATAACTAGCAATAATACCTTGTTGAAACTGATCGGCTATAATGATGCAAAATAACGTTTGTTGTTAACGAGTAGAAATATTGTGAGGTTTATCTACCTTTTGTATGTTTTCCCACAGATGACCGGCCAGTAGATACAATATCCGTTAAGATTGCGGTTCTTCGGGTTTTTGCAGAATAATTATCCTCAAGATTTCTGCTAATTGAATTTAGCCGTCTGTTAACATGTTATATCACTTGCAATAAGCTTTTAAGACCTTCTTAACGTAGACAACTTAAACCAAGATCAAAAATAAGCGTTATTAAATGCTACAGAACGAAGTTTGAAGCAATTATTGTATTCGTGTGTCTTTTTGTTTTTACCTAAAATAAATTTTTGCTTGTCTCTTCTGTTAGAATGTTGAAAGTTCTTATGCCTAGTTCTTTAAATGATTTGAATTTCAATTGTTTAAATTTCCTATATAAAACGGGATCAACTTGTGAAGCCTCAGAGCACTGAGTCTTTTTGCAGTTCTGAATAAAATTTGTTGGTCAGGATGCCACCTCCTTTTCTTCGTCCCGCTAAGGCCTCACTAAGCTTAAGCTAGTGGCCACCATAGCCAACCATTAGTCATTTACTCAACAGCAACTTGTCCGGCGTTAGCCAACTCTCTTTGTACATTTTTAGTCACGAAAAATTCTTAGTTTGTCTCTTACTGCAACTCATAAAAAGCAATCAGATCTAACTACCGTTAAAAAGGCACCAAATGATCTCATAGGTTCTCAAAAGATCTCAGAGCTGCACAGTTAAATCACTCATTTCACTTAGGCTTTGTTACAACACAAAATGTATTACCCGAACAATGAACCAAATCCTTGCAATTTTAAATGGTTTCAACTGAATGGAAAAAGGCAATGCACTTAAAGTGTACAACCGTTTTGACAAGTAGTAAAAAAGATTGTAGGAATTGCTGGCACTTAATTGTTCCCTAGTTTCTGGAAGCCAGTTATTTTTGGAAGAAATTGGAAAAAACGGTTGTACACTTATAAAAAACTCATATCGAGTCGAAATTGAATGTATTTCCAGCACTTTAATAACCGCCATAGTTGTGTATCACCAACCAATTCTCAAAAAATTAATTGATACAAACGTTAAAAACAGTCGCAGAAAAATATGGCACAAAAGAGGTCAAATAGGCTCCAATTTTTTGCTTAGTTGCTGAGAAAAAATTTTTGGCAAGTACTTTCGCTGCGTTTAATTAGTCAGGTATTCGGACTGATTTCAGCAGGGTATTCTGATGAAATTTTAAAGTTGTTTTCAATGCTCAAAATATAGCATATATTTGGAAACAGAAATGACTGATTGCAATTCAAAATTGCGAAAATTGAGTGCAATTGAAATGGTTGATTAAACAATAGACCCGCTTTCGTATTAGAGGATTAGAGGACCAATTACAAGACCTTTCTATTTGGTGAACGGTTGAATAAAGTCATCCCAAAAACATTTTTTTAATGAAAATATCGAGTTAAAAAAGTAAACAACAGATGTACGAAAAGTTCTAACGAAAGTTTTTATAGGTCACAACGCTTTTCAAAGCTCAAAGATTTTTGTTGAGCTGTTTCCTATTTTAAAGAAGAGGCATCTTAAAAACAAAACGTTTTTATTTCATTTATTTTTTCCTTTATTCGTGCTTCAAGACACTTTTTTTCATGCGTTCAATCCCTCACAATACTTGGAAGTCGTTCTATTCCTACTACGGATCGAGTGGTTCAGATAAAAAGTGAATTTGAGCTTGCCTTTTCTTCTCTCTTCACATTTCGATTGCCTGAGATTACCCAGGCGTGAAATGTCTTTGTTCTTGAGCAGTGCCATTTATAGTGCTGATTTAGCGTCAAAAGGGTTCCTCAACAGTTACAGTTGATTTTGTGCAGATCCAATTAGCACTGATATTAGCATTAATTTTGCCCGTGGGCACAGCACTGCTAACGCACCTTTTTAATGAGCAGCAATGCGGTAAAGGTAATAACGATCGCCTGCAACATTTACCATCTCAAAAAACCAATGAAAGCTACCACATGCGATAATAAATTTGAGCATTAAATCTTCACATGTTTTGCCTATAGCTGACTAGTTAATGTCACAACTCTCAGTCTAAAAAATATGCATTAAAACCATAAAATATACCCTGGTTGCACATTCGAGAAAGTTTCTTGGAGAAGCCACTAAAGCAGGAAATAGGACTGGTCGCACAGATTGTGAAGAAATTTTTAGTTTTGAATCCCAATGTTAATCCAAACTTGCCGTAATTATGTTTAAGGCATCACAAGTTAAGAGGTCGACTTATGAAAAGACCATGGTTGCCCTCCATTGGGTATGAAAGATTTTCCGACTTTAATTTTATGTACAAATTGTCCCCAAATAATTAGTTATTGAGAACTCAGTTTAGAGATGATTACTAAACAATGTTTGAATCGTTTTTGTGATAATCGATTTTTAACGAGTAGGTGTCCCATAAAAGCTATAGATATTTTCCGCTCGTGCCCCCCCCCCCCCACCCCCTAAGCAGGAGGGAGGATCACAAAACTATTAATCAAATTGTGTGGAAGTTTATGTTGGTAAGAAGTAGAAAACAATCAACAACGCTGTGCACACGTTAGGTGGAACACTGTAAAACTGAAATAATTGTGTGCTCCACTCAAGAAAATAGGTCATAAGAATGCCCAAAAAGCAATTGCTATAAAAATTAAATAGAAGTTGTAATATTCAATAACAAGTGTGTTGTTGTCTAGCGGTGTCCTTTGACTAAACAATGAAAATGTAAGAAAACTCACTTTTTACAAAAAAGATGAACCTTTGAATCTTTTATGATGTTTCATTAAATTTAAATTTGCAATTGACTGTTTTTACTATCCGATTACTGACGTTATTTGATGTTCTAGAGTTATCTGGTCATTTAATCGAAGACTAGTAGCGACTAAGCATCAAAAATTTGCGATTCCGTTCCCAGGGCGGCACCTTTGTTCGAATTTCTAAACCATGAAATTTTTTGTCTCTTATTGGCAAATAAATCAATAGTTGTTGGCAAGGTTTTACTAAACCCATCGGTTGCGATTGCTTTTTTTGGAAAGTATGCGTTTCAAGGAGATTTCTAACTTTCGAGCTCTTTACTACCTCCATTTCATGAAACTTTATAAATTTGTATCAGTTTTTAGCAGCAAATAGTTTTTATAAACCCGTGCGCACACTAGGTGCAACAATTACTGTTATTCTTTAAACTTATATCACTGAACTAGAATTTTTTTCATAAAGCTTTTTCTTGAGCTCACAGACCATAGCGACCCCTTATCAAATTATATTTGAGCAAACAGGTGGAAAATTGAGCTCAAAATAACGGACTATGATCTCCTCTGAAACGCGCAAAATTCTGGACAACGGTTTAAATTGTGTCCAATCAGAGGCCGTTTCATGACTCAAGTTCTGATCAGGTGCAATGATCAGAGATTGAAATGTTTTTTTTTTTTGCAGCAGATATTAATTTCTTTTGTAATATTTCGGCAACTAATCAATGTTGGCGCTGCTAGGTGGTATAGTATACGTGACTCTGATGAAGTCACACAGGAAAACTGGCCATAATCAATAACCTCTTAAATGTTTGAAATACTAGCCAGAATTAACAAGTGTAGTAGGTCTTTCGCACTCTCGCTTGAAACACTAACTTGCCAATTGGAACGTAAAAAAATTCTGGACAACAGTTTGAGGGCTGAGTCTGGCCTACTATAGGGCGAAATTCCGGTGAATTATCTTAATTGAGTTTGATTAGAGGTCGCTGGGGTCAAGAAATGTCTGAAAAGTTGTAAATTCAAGTCCCCTTGGAGTGCACAAAAATGTTCGAACGAAGGAGAGTATGAAACAGGGGTCACTTTTTTTCTTGGGCAAGCTGATAAGAGGTCATTATGGCCATGGATGGTCTAACCAGATGGCGCTTTAGCTGGGACTCCGGCCTGGGTATAAGAAGAAGGCATATGAAAACTGCGAGAGAATGGGTGCTATAAAACAATGCGTTGCACCAATGGTCATACAAAGCACAAGATGGTCCTGCCCCCCTTCCGGTGGAATATAACCATTCATAATTGTCTTTCTCACAGCTAGTGTGTTAAATATATACTTCCGATTACTAGCCATACACTCTTTACAGTTTGTAATAAAATGCAAAAAAAATTTAGGGGGAAAGAAACAGATTCTACAATATTTATCTTCGTGCCTTAAATTGTTCATGATTATTTGACGTTTTTTTGTGTTACAGCTACTCAAAGCACGGCCCACAATGAGAAACACGTGAACAACAAAGTGACGGCTATCGACATTTATCTGTGGGTCTGTTTTGTCTTTGTCATATTCGCTATGATAGAATTTGCACTCTCGGACTTCACGACGCATCGACACTTAGACGACATGTCATTAACACTGCGACCCACTTCAAGTGCCACATCGGGGACCAATCAAAACGACATAAACAACAAATGCATCCTATTGGTCAATCAGAACGCCAATCAGATTAATGGAACTCGAAGACATTGTTCCAATTCCATGTATGGTAGTGGCACTGCAAACTGCAAAGACTGTAACTCACATTCCAACACGCATCGCAAACGGATCAAATCAAACCCCATTCGGGTTAGTTGTTGCTACTGTTATTTCTGAAGCTGATCCTTTGTCACCCGGGTCAAACGAGTTATCGCAAAATTATGTAAAGTTACCCGGGTCGAAGATTTTTCGAAAAAAATACACGAAATGCGCTGGAAAGAGAACTCAGCTCATTTTTTACAAAGTCTCAGCGCATTATTGTATAAGGTTTTTGCGCTGAATTTTTTTTGCGCTCATGAATTAATGCGCTGAAACAGCGCTGGCAACTGAAATCCGGAACCGCTAATTAGGCGAAAATTGTACTTTTCACCACAATAATCTTAGAGTTTTTATTAAACTGAATGCGGCTACAATACGCGGGGATTTTGAATAATTTAGACACCGAGGCCAAAAATATAGAAATTACATTTTTGTAGCGAAGAATTTTTGTTTTCACCGCATTTACTGCATATCGATGTTATTTTAAGTACTGATTCTTCGACCGGGTCTTCAGACCACTCTAGTGATGTACACGTAAATGGCCTCTTTTGAGTCAGAGATTTTACACTATTTGGGAATTAGGAACTTTGGAGATTGCAGTCACGATGTGACGTAATTTATATAACTTTATTGCAACCCAGTTCTATAAAATAGCTGAACCTAGTAGGTTGGATTTCAGATCTTTTATTTTAATGATGTAAACAATTTATGTAAACAATTTACAACAAAAAATTTGGATCGAGTCTGCCCCCCCCCATTTTTTACCCCCAGTTGCAAATTATATGTTGCTATATAGCACGTTACTATGTACAGAAATAGTAAAAAAATAACACCTGCGCCGCGGTGCGTAAAAAATATAAGCCCACTAAGCTTGGGGGCCGAAACAGAACAGATCCGAAAATTTAATTTACAACAAAAAAATTGTCAACTTTTTGAATAGAAGCATAAATTGGCAAAGTTGAAATGATGTTTTGTATCCGCTAGCGTCAAGTTCTGCAAACTGAATAAGTTTTTTTAAAGTCGTGGTTTCTGTTATGATGAGAGAGAGCCACAAGTAACTGACGGCCGATTTTCGCATGCAAGTTAAGAGATTCCATTGACAAAGAACAGTAGTCATCGTCAAAAAGATGTTTCTGATAACGTAAAATGTCCAACAAAGTAATTTTTTAAAAATACGATTTAATTGAGCGTTGACGCCGTTTTAGCCTCGCACTGGCTCATTTGAGCTCCGAAACCGAAGCAGAAATTTACACAGAACTTCTATTACAACAAACAAACTACACAAACAGTGCAACGGATACCATGTAGTGGCCGAGGACAGCCCGGACTCGAACCAACGCCAGAAGCACGCCATCTCACGGCAAAACGCTCAGGCTGATTTGCAATTTGCAACCTCACCTGTAGACGCACACGATAATGGAACGTTGCAAAATGGTTCAGTTGGGTTCACATTATTCGACAGTGATGATTTGTACACATTACACGAAGAAGATTCCATATTTCTAGAAGCAGAGAGCAACTCCAGCCCAGAGGTCAAACAGAAGATTCATTCCTTAAACATGATAAATAACGTTGCTCGGGTTCTATTCCCAGCATTTTTCCTAGCTTTCAATGTATTTTACTGGGCGGCTTTGATGATCATGATCAAAACAAACGAGTCATACAAACAGTCGCCCCATTTCACATCACTAGAAACTCAACATTAGCCTCTTTATTTTCATAATTGGCTGCACTAAATTGTTGCAGAGCTATTTCATATTCGAAATAAATTACTTAATTTTATTCTGATTTGCAAGCGCTTCTTGTACGTGTTGGCAATTGCATTTATTTTTGTAATTCGATTGTATTTACCATAGTTCACATTTTAGAAGCTGAATTTTTATTGCAATCCCTCGAGCCGATTCCATTTGCTATAGTAGTGAGAGTAAGTTTGAGGACTTATTGTTATTGAGAGAACGTTTTGCATTCCTATATCCTTATGTCGAATTATTATAGTCATCATATAAAGCTGAGTGAACGATGCCCGGGTCGAGGGTTGGCAGTGAATTTTCGTAAGAAATGCGGTGAAATGCGGTGAAAAAAAAAATTTTCACCGCGTATTTCTTACATCTTTTTGAGGTGAATGCGGTGAATCGCGGTGAATTATTTATTTTCACCGCGTTTTCAGTATTCTTACAAAAAAGACTTGACCCCACAGGGGATCGAACCCCTGACCTCCTTCATTCTTTCCACTGCTTAGTCCTCTGCGCCAACTGTCACTACCATCTTAGGAATTTCTTGTGAATTTAAATCAGATTGAGTAAACTTTGGAGTCATATGCGGTGAATTTTTGTAAGAAATGCGGTGAATTTGGCGGTGAATTTTTGTAAGAAATGTGGTGAAATGTGGTGAACTATTTTTTTTCACCGCATTCACCGCTTTCACCGCATTTCTTACATTATTTTGCCACAAAAGTTGATGCGGTAAATTTTTGTAAGAAATGCGGTGAATTTTTGTAAGAAATGCGGTGAAATGCGCTGAAATATTTATTTTCACCGCAATCACCGCATTTCTTACAAAAATTCACCGCATTCACCGCATTTCTTACGTAAATTTACCCAAAAACCTCGACCCGGGTGAGAAAGATGAGATTATATAAGAGAATGATCGAAAATTCGGTTTCAATTGAAACAGAGAATTATTTTTACACAAACTGGTGAATTTAGCAGAATGAATCCAGAAAATGGTTCTGAAAGTATAGAACAAGATATTTCCGAGTACTGCTGTAATTCGACGTTGAAACCATCCAGCCTCAAGCTGAGAATATTTTTAAATTATTACCAAATGATTATGAATTTTTTCTATTATATTCCAAATTTGAAATGTCACTCTTCGTAGCTCAACGCATCAAGATAACAGTTTATTGATTTCAGATCTTTGGCATAGAGTTGTTTCCAACAAATGCAAAAAAGCAAAACAAAAGATTTTAACTAATCTCAACTTGATCTCCAAAATTATCTAAATAACATGATCGCGACAACAACCATCAAAAAATTACTTTAAAAAGATGAATAGTGGTTTCAGTACATTATCTTTTTGATGTGCATTCTTTTTTGGTCAATAATTGATTGGGTAAACAGAAATTTAATCTCAACAGGACTTTAATTTACTCCTAGCAATTTAATTTCAATAGGAAAGTGACGAGTTCAGTTTTCTGACAACATTTTTTTGTATTAAAAATACACAATACAACTAACTTAGCAGAAAATATAGTGTAATTTAGTGTTAATAATTGTAACTAAATAATTTGAAAAAGAATGACTGCAAACAAAAATCAATTTGAAAACTCCTTGTCTGATTAAAACAGTAAGTTATTTTTGAACATTGTTTTTTGCTTAGCGAGTTCAAGCAACGTTCTTTAAAACAAAGAAACAATGTCCTAAGAGGCAAGCAAATTTCAGTTTCAAGTTCAACAAAATTGATACTAAACTGCACTGATGGTGAAAAACTACCTTTCAATTGAAAAACTTTATTGTTTTTTGTTTTCTTTTTCAATTTTCTAGAAAAGTAAAAGAGAATCTGAAAACTACTGGAAAGGAAAATTTTAAAACTTTTGTGTAACTGCAATTCAGCGGAAATGTTTGAAAAAATACTCAAAATTATGAAATAGTTTACATTGCAAGAAACTGATTCAAACGTAGTCGAGATTAATTCCATTATTCATATTATTTTGAAAAGCGTTTTGTCCAAAAATCTGATGAACCGGTACCACAAATGCCCATTTCTCTTGAATTAAGAACACCAACCTTTAATAGTTTTTTTCTCAGATCAGTTGCGAAAATGATTTTAATGAAAATTTTCCACTGAGGAGATCGTATGGCAGTCAAATTCAGTTGTTCAGGCTACCAAAATTGCACCAAGTAAAAATATGTATAGGTAATAAATGGATAAACAAACTTACCCATAAAATTGTCCATTTTTTTGGCTGCTTAGGAAACTGGTGTCGTAGCGGTTTCAAATTCACTAATACGAACTACAAATCATAATAAAGGCAGGTTCTTTTTAGTCCATGCATAGAAAATTTCAAGAGGTAGGTTTAAAGCAATCTTACAAAAATGATGAAACTCTTTGAAACTTGCAATAAAAATGTTTGTTTGTCATTTCTGCCAGTTTTGGATATATATACAGTTCTCTTGAACAGTGTTTTGCAGAGTTTCAACTAACGATGAGTTTTTTATTTTACCAAAGTCACTTCCTTGAATCTATAAAACCTGAGTCCACGGACTCTATTGGCTCGGGCTGTGAATTGTTTTTTTATATAACGGGGACAATCCGTTCAACCATCAATTGTGGAACTTTGAACCTTAGGTTGGGAAAGGAAATATAACAAATCGAATATTTGCAAAGTTGTTATGAAACCCCTCTTTCGACAAATAACTTATGCGTCTTCGCCTATGGCGTCTTGTTAGGGAAGATTCTGCACCCAATCAAAAAGGCCAACTATGACATTTTACAACTTTCACTTTGTTCTATCCATTAAATTTAAAAATACTAGGAATCCTCTTCTGAATACTCTTCTAAACTGGTTTAGTTTTTTTTTACTTGGAACCAAACACATGATTCGATCGAGGAAACTGAACAAGTCCGTTCTGAATTGCATTTTTTCTATTCATCTCTGAATCAATTTTTCTCTTCATATTATCTATTCATTTCTTAAAATGTAATCTCACCCAGCCTGGTCTAGTATATACGTATAAATTAACCGAGAAAACATTTCAGAATGAATTTTTTCCATTGCAATTTGAAAACCGTAGAAGCTTCGGGTCTCAGGATTTTGAATTTTTTGACCAAGTCGTTCAAACAGTTTCTCGTTCACAATTGCGTCACTAGCTGCAAAAAAAAGCGAACACATGCATAAGAAAATGGGGCTCATCCGGTTACAACTTTTCGCAGTCTTTCTTGTCTTTTGACAACTCAGATTCTTCCACCGTCCATATATTCACCACTGCTTTTTTGCGAGATATCAGCATATTCAATTCGAAACATGGTATATTTATTCGAATTATCTCTCAGACAGAAGTGGTTCATTTTGAACCTTTAGTTCCACGGAAGAATCTGCCTTGTCAAGCGCCTCAGCTTTAATTGGAAGAGTTTTGATAGAGACATTGGACAATTGACTTTTGATTTCATTGAGGAGCATTATTGAAAAAGCAAACTACAAGAATCTGAAGGTTCAATTCTCCGTCAGACAATCATAACAATATATTTTTAATAAACAGCAATACATGACGCACAAAAAGCCCTTGAGCCCAATGAGAAACATTATGTTTCTTGCCGCAAAAAATAGCGGAAAAACAGTAACGGCGGAACGGATACCTTAGGGACCAGTGGGTATATAAAGAAAATTAAAAACATTACAGTTAAAAAAGTGACTAATTCAAAAGGTTATAATTATTTTTACTAGAACCTTTGTTTTAACGCTCTAAAATTATTTCAGAAAAAATGACAACAAAACTTGTTCACTTATTGTTTTTAGATTGGCAAGTCGTTTTTAAATCAATATTTACTAATTTTTTAAAATTTTTATCCCCTTAGACGAGCAATATAATTGCTGCTATTTTTGCGTCTATTGTTTGAGAGCAATTAATAATAGTAAGTGAATTTATCAATTTGGTAAACAAAAAAAAATGAGTTGAAACATAAAACCAGGAAAAACATAATCATCTCTTAAAGAACAGCCAATTAAAATTTCAGTCAAAAAATAACTACAATTACATGTACCAAAAGATAAAAATAAAGAGCAGAGTTGAAACCGGGAAAATCCGAATCTGAACCAAGTCAATGAAGCCCGACACTAATTAATAAGAATTCAGAAGTCGATCTCCGAGTGAATTAGACCACCTATGGAAATTTACGAAAGGGAGTCACTTATGAAAGAACAATTTTTTCGCCACTTTCGAAACAGTTGAAGAAAATTGCTGTTGAAATAAGAATTTCTCACACGAGAACCTCAACTTAGCAGAAAGTCTCCACTTATATTAAAGAAGAATCGAATTTTTTCCGTTTGTGCCCTCTCAGAACGTGTTGCATCCCCAGTTACAGAGCACGTGCCAATACATTGTAAATGATTATGTAAGAATATGGCAAGTGCATCTGGGGGGATGCAATAATATGCGCCCACTAAGATGGGAGGGGCACAAGCGCAAAAGATCCGAAGAATCATAAATTGATCAACTTGCATTCAATTAAAAATTTTGCGACGAGAACATTTTACACAATCAAGAAATATCTGCTTTTTTGTGAAGGAATCTCAGAAAATTTTCGACAAACCGGGCTCGTGTGTTATAAGAATTCAACTTTTAAAGGATTACAGAATTTTTTAATTGCTGTGAAAAACTGAAGGGACTAACAACCCCTGAAAATAATCAGAAGCTTTCTTCCTATTACTTGCGAGTTGCGTACTTCAAACAAACTTATATTCAGAGGCTTCTCTTAGTAATTTGAATAAAAAACCTGATTTAACATTTTTAAACGACACTATGTTTTTGATAACGATAGAAGTAGATTTGAAAAGAGAAACTAATATTTAAAACTTTCTCACCGGTTATCAGATTCAAAAAGGATTTTTCTCTAACAATCGCGGGCCATTGCAAGGTCTCAACGGCCCGTGCGATGTGGTATAGATCTATCAAAACCGAGTGGCAGATCTGTTTATCTCAGCAAATACTCCGGATCGCGATAAACCAAAAAAATAGCATTTTTCTACTTGCAGCTCTTTTTGACTCACGTGAGGTATCCATGAGGTGAATGCTGGCTGTTTTTAGATTAACTATGCGTTGCGTTATTTGTGAGCAAAAGGTTTGCCATAGTACGAGGTTTTGCCAGTTTTTTCTACTTCAATTTTAATTCAACAACACGATAAATACTTGATTGAAAAATGTCCAAAATCGTTTTAAAAGAAGTGACCTAAGCTTAATCAAGTAGTTGCTTTTAGCATTGTCTAGTGAAATTGATTAAACATGTAGTAGGTAGTCAAATATAGTAAAGATTTAGAGGCGAGTGAAATATGAACCGTGTAGCCTTCCGTCTTCAACAATTGCATGCTCAGAAACATTGCCAGTAAACGTGACTTCTTGAGGTCTACACATCCCCTGAGGAATGGTTCGCAGAAGCGCCAACCTAACCTTGGTTAAGATTAAGTTGTTGATGTCAGAGTCTCGTTCGTTTTTCTTGTCAGCTGATTTTTTGGACATTTTTTCATGACCTTTGTGGCGGAGGGGCAGAGCACCACCAGACTTCCGTTTGAAAAGTATATTTTCAAATGGAAAACTGTAATAATGGACAGACATTAACGTCCGATGGGTCTCAAAACTTGTCTGAAGAAACAAACAATGAAAACAGCAGTTAGATCACAAAAATCGAGAATCCTTGCATACTTGGTTTTTGTTAACCGCACAAACATAACAAATCTGGTAACCCCGCAAAAACATAAATTTCCCTATAACAAGCACAAATTCAAGTTTTAAAAAAAATTTTCGATGAATTTTTTTTAATTACAACGTTTCAAGGTTTGTTCTGTCTCACGGGTGGTCTTAGAATTAACATTGGACTATTAACTGCTTTATAGATTACCAGCATCACTGAATGATATGTAACAAAACTCTTCATTTTAACTATGAACTCCAATTTGATAGACTTAAAAATAAGATTTTGTAAAACCTGTTATCAGTTATTAAATTCAAAAAAATATGGATGTTCAAGCGTCAGTTGATTCTATAATCATTTTTTTTGTAAGTAAACAATCGTGACGTAAGTAAAAAAAAATGAATAACTTTTGTCGCTTTTTCAGTTTTCAGTTTGAACTGCTAATTTAGCATTATTGATGTTGTTTTTGTCGAGTTTCGAATCTTCTCCAAACACGCATTCCTTTGAACCTTTTTTAAAATTTCGTCCAGGTGTTTCTATACTTTTGGCCATCACAGTAGAGTTGCCACAGGCAGCTGTTGAGTTCGTTGAACTTTTCACCGATATATTTCCACAATAAATTCAGATTTAAATTTCTGAGGCCATCGGTCTCTAAGAAGTTGATTGCATAATCAGTTCCGTTTGTTATTGTGCAATTTCTGAAGATAAACTCTCTTCTCTTTTTCTTAGTTTTCGTTCTCCTCAGATTGAAATCTTCTGACTTTTGATCCATTTGACAGTTTTCCTGTGGAATTTCTTCAAGTTCGTCAGAATAATTTTGAGGGGCTGAGAGATTTCAATCCGTATCGTAACCGTGGCTGTACGAAAGATTTTTATAGTCCCAGCTTTAAAAAAGTCATTAGGTTATACGTTACATTTGAAGCTATGCTAGACTTTATATGCTTTTCTGAGACGGTTGGTTATATGCGCTGGTCAACTTAGGTTGATGCCTACCATAATTCCCAGATATTTCACTCTGGAAGTGGGCTGTAATTTACCGTCCGAGTGTTTTAGAACGGATTCTTGCCCTCGTACTATCAAAGTTGAGCATTTGTGTTTCGCCAAATCTATTTTGTTTACATTAACCCAATTGGTAATCGAGTCGATATCCTCTTGAACTTTGGTCTTGTCTATTGCCAGTATCTTCAGGTCGTGTTCAAATATGAAGGGCACAAATTGATGTATATTTGGCAGATCGTTGATGAAAATGCAGAAGAAAAAGCGGACGAAGTAAATATCCTTGATGTGCCCCGCTTGTAATTTCTAGTACTGTTGAGCTAGTTGTGTCTCCCTTACATAATGCCTCCTATCATCAAAAGAGTTGCACAGAATTTCCCGAAGGCAGTGTTAAATTTCGATTTGATTGATTTTTTGTAGCAAGGCTTTGAGCGACACCTTTTGAGAAATCAGATTTATTTTTCGTTTTGTCCTCTGTTGTATTTCTATCAATTGCTTTGTTTTTCTTCTTCAGGGAGGACAAAATTATTGTGGTTATAGTTCGTTTTTTTAACTGACACTTATTTGGAATTAAGTGACAGTTGAATATTCATATGTTTTTGAGTTTAATAACTGATAATAGGTTTTATAAAATCATATTTTTAAATTTTCCGAATTAGAGTTCATATTTAAAATTAATATTTTGTTGATTCAGCTTAGGTCCCTTCTATTAAAACGAAAAATAACATTTTTCAACAAAGCGTTTATCGTGTTTTTAGACTAAAATCGAACTAAAAATAAATGGCGAAAACTCGTATTTTGGCAAGTTTTTTGCTTTCATATAACGCAACGTAAAGTTAATCTTAAAACAGCCAGCATTCAACTCAAGGAGACCTGATATGAGTTGAAAAAAAATAAGGTAAATTGAGAGATGCACCTCCCCAACCCTGGATGAATATTGGCTGTTTCGGGGCCCTCCCAGCAGTACGTCTTCATAAAGCATATGGTATTGTTCAAATCTATCATTAATATATACAAACATCAGCAGAGGAAGTGAAACAAATGACAGACAGCATTAGAAAACAAACGAATAATGACGAAAGTAGATGAGTCAAACTAAAGGCCTCCCTTCCTCAACCGCAGCTCCCATCGAGGCATCTACAGTTTTAAGCCGCCTAAGTGTCCTTGACCCACGAATGCAGAGGATAGAACTCCACAGGAGAGCAAAGCTGATTTTCGTCCTTCGATACGATATGATATCAAAGCTGCAAGTAGAAAGTTGCTGTTTTTTGGTTTATTGCAATGCGAAGTTTTTGCTGAGATAAACAGATCTGCCACTCGGTTTCGATAGATTTATATCACATCGCACAGGCCGTTGAGACCTTGTAATGGCCCGCGTTTGTTAGAGAAAATTCACTTCTTTTCCAAACACAGCAGCTTCAACGCACTGGGTTTTGCTTGCTCGGGCGGTGCTGGGCTATCAGCATCGAGCGTTAAGAAACAACTCTGAACCAACAGCAGTGAAAAACGCGGAAACTCGTACGCTGACACTAAAAGCTACATCCAAACGAAAATCAGCTTCGCACTTCTGAGGAGTTGTGTCCTTTGCTTGAGATGTCGCGCCCTCAAACGTCGTGTTCTCAGTGAGACTTTAATTAGCGCCGTCGTGGAGGAGGGAAGTTTTTATATATAGGTGCTTTCCTCTCCACTAGTTAGTTATTTTTGCGACTGGGCCGTCTTTACACTGTCTGGAGGGGAACAGCTTGTAGTGCAGCATCCGGCTAAGTGCTACTCATCATCCCATATTTGCCGAACGACATCCATTGTTGCCGGAGGGTGTAAACGGCTTTTTATTATGAGTTTTTAATCTGATAACAAGCAAGAAAGTTGGAAATAATAGTTTCTCGTTTCTAATTTAAGTTGGTAATAAGGAAAGTTTTGGTTAGGTGACTTTGCGTGAAGTCACTGAGAACTCCGGTCCTTTATCAAAAACAGCGTTTTGCTCAAAAATGTTAAATCATCTTTTCATTAAAATTTTTAAGAGAAACCTCTGAACATAATTTTGCTTGAAGTACGCAACTCGCAAGTTATAGGAAGAAAGGCTGCTGGTTATTTCCTGGGAGTGTTAGTCTCTTCAGTTGTTCACAGTAATAAAAATATTCTGTAATCGTTTAAAATATCAACTCTTATGACACAGGAGCCCCGTGTGTTGACAATTTTTTGAGATTCCTTCACAAAAAAAGCAGATATTTTTCGATTGTGTAAAATGTTCTCGTCGCAGAAGTTTTAATTGATTGCAAGTTGATCAGCCAATGATTATTGGGATTTTTCCGTTTGTGCCCCTCCCGGCTTAGTGGGCGCATATTATTTGCACCCCCCAGACGCACGTGCCATAGCACCCAAAGGATAGCCAACAGACTTCATCACAGCATTGACTTCGGTATTCAACACGGCCTAAAACACCGAATTCTAAAGCAAATGTGGAATGATATCATGATGCGGTACAAACCAGAAAACGTTTGCACGTGGCAGATCTGTTGTGACTGTCAACACTCCACAGAGACATGGACTAATTTTCTATAACTGTTTTGATCGGAAGAAATCCCTTTCTAAAGAAAATCTCCAACAACAACAACAATAGTCATATTTTTACATAATGATTTACAATGTAATGGCACGTGCTTTGTAACTGGGGGGGGGGGGCACAAACGGAAAATATCCGAGTCCTCTTTAATTAAAGTGGAGACTTTGCAATCACCTCTGTGCTATGTTGAACTTCTCGTATGAAAATTTGTTCAGCAGCAGTTTTTCTCAGCTGTTTTAAAAGTTACAAAAAAATGGTTCTTTCATAAGTGACTCCCTTTCGTAAATTTCCATAGGTGGTCTAAATCAATCGGAGATCGACTTCTGAATTCTTATTAATTAGTGTCGGGCTTCATTGACTTGGTTCAGATTCGGATTTGCCCGGTTTCAACTCTGCTCTTTATTTTTATCTTTTGGTACATGTAATTGTAGTTATTTTTTGACTGAAATTTTAATTGGCTGTTCTTTAAGAGATGATTATGTTTTTCCTGGTTTTATGTTTCAACTCAATTTTTTTTGTTTACCAAATTGATAAATTCACTTACTTTTATTAATTGCTCTCAAACAATAGACGCACAAATAGCAGCAATTATTTTGCTCGTCTATGGGGATAAAAATTTTAAAAAATTAGTAAATATTGATTTAAAAACGACTTGCCATTCTAAAAACAATAAGTGAACAAGTTTTGTTGTCATTTTTACTGAAATAATTTTAGAGCGTTAAAACAAATGTTCTAGTAAAAATAATTATAACCTTTTGGATTAGTCACTTTTTTAACTGTAATATTTTTAATTTTCTGTGTATACCCACTGGTCCCTAAGGTATCCGTTCCGCCGTTACTGTTTTTCCGCTATTTTTTGCGGCAAGAAACATAAGAATGTTTATCATTGGGCTCAAGGGCTTTTTGTACGTCATGTTTTGCTTAAGTTTATTAAAAATATATTGTTATGATCGTCTGACGGAGAATTGAACCTTCAGATTCTTGTAGTTTGCTTTTTCAATAATGCTCCTCAATGAAATCAAAAGTCAGTTGTCCAACGTCTCTATCAAAACTCTTCCAATTAAAGCTGAGGTGCTTTCATCGAAAATTATTTTAAAACTTTTGAATTTGTGCTTGTTATTGGGAAATTTAACTTTTTGCGGGGTTACCAGATTTGTAATGTTTGTGCGGTTAACAAAAACGAAGTATGCAAGGATTCTTGGTTTTTGTGATCGAACTGCTGTTTTCATTGTTTGTTTCTTCGGAGTTTTGAGACCCATCGGACGTTAATGTCTGTCAATTATTAAAGTTTTCCATTTGAAAATATACTTTTCAAACGGAAGTCTGGTGGTGCTCCGCCCCTCCGCCACAAAGGTCATGAAAAAATGGCCAAAAAATCAGCTGACAAGGAAAACACCTCAAGAAGTCACGTTTACCGCCAATATTTCTGAGCATGCAATTGTTGAAGGCGGAAGGCTACACGGTTCATATTTAATTCGCTGCTATTTGTGCGTCAAACAATAGACGCACAAATAGCAGCAATTATTTTGCTCGTCTATGGGGATAAAAATTTTAAAAAATTAGTAAATATTGATTTAAAAACGACTTGCCATTCTAAAAACAATAAGTGAACAAGTTTTGTTGTCATTTTTACTGAAATAATTTTAGAGCGTTAAAACAAATGTTCTAGTAAAAATAATTATAACCTTTTGGATTAGTCACTTTTTTAACTCTAATATTTTTAATTTTCTGTATATACCCACTGGTCCCTAAGGTATCCGTTCCGCCGTTACTGTTTTTCCGCTATTTTTTGCGGCAAGAAACATAAGAATGTTTATCATTGGGCTCAAGGGCTTTTTGTACGTCATGTTTTGCTTAAGTTTATTAAAAATATATTGTTATGATCGTCTGACGGAGAATTGAACCTTCAGATTCTTGTAGTTTGCTTTTTCAATAATGCTCCTCAATGAAATCAAAAGTCAGTTGTCCAACGTCTCTATCAAAACTCTTCCAATTAAAGCTGAGGTGCTTTCATCGAAAATTATTTTAAAACTTTTGAATTTGTGCTTGTTATTGGGAAATTTAACTTTTTGCGGGGTTACCAGATTTGTATTGTTTGTGCGGTTAACAAAAACGAAGTATGCAAGGATTCTTGGTTTTTGTGATCGAATTGCTGTTTTCATTGTTTGTTTCTTCGGAGTTTTGAGACCCATCGGACGTTAATGTCTGTCAATTATTAAAGTTTTCCATTTGAAAATATACTTTTCAAACGGAAGTCTGGTGGTGCTCCGCCCCTCCGCCACAAAGGTCATGAAAAAATGGCCAAAAAATCAGCTGACAAGGAAAACACCTCAAGAAGTCACGTTTACCGCCAATATTTCTGAGCATGCAATTGTTGAAGGCGGAAGGCTACACGGTTCATATTTAATTCGCTGCTATTTGTGCGTCAAACAATAGACGCACAAATAGCAGCAATTATTTTGCTCGTCTATGGGGATAAAAATTTTAAAAAATTAGTAAATATTGATTTAAAAACGACTTGCCATTCTAAAAACAATAAGTGAACAAGTTTTGTTGTCATTTTTACTGAAATAATTTTAGAGCGTTAAAACAAATGTTCTAGTAAAAATAATTATAACCTTTTGGATTAGTCACTTTTTTAACTGTAATATTTTTAATTTTCTGTATATACCCACTGGTCCCTAAGGTATCCGTTCCGCCGTTACTGTTTTTCCGCTATTTTTTGCGGCAAGAAACATAAGAATGTTTATCATTGGGCTCAAGGGCTTTTTGTACGTCATGTTTTGCTTAAGTTTATTAAAAATATATTGTTATGATCGTCTGACGGAGAATTGAACCTTCAGATTCTTGTAGTTTGCTTTTTCAATAATGCTCCTCAATGAAATCAAAAGTCAGTTGTCCAACGTCTCTATCAAAACTCTTCCAATTAAAGCTGAGGTGCTTTCATCGAAAATTATTTTAAAACTTTTGAATTTGTGCTTGTTATTGGGAAATTTAACTTTTTGCGGGGTTACCAGATTTGTAATGTTTGTGCGGTTAACAAAGACGAAGTATGCAAGGATTCTTGGTTTTTGTGATCGAACTGCTGTTTTCATTGTTTGTTTCTTCGGAGTTTTGAGACCCATCGGACGTTAATGTCTGTCAATTATTAAAGTTTTCCATTTGAAAATATACTTTTCAAACGGAAGTCTGGTGGTGCTCCGCCCCTCCGCCACAAAGGTCATGAAAAAATGGCCAAAAAATCAGCTGACAAGGAAAACACCTCAAGAAGTCACGTTTACCGCCAATATTTCTGAGCATGCAATTGTTGAAGGCGGAAGGCTACACGGTTCATATTTAATTCGCCTCTAAATCTTTGTTTTACTATATTTGACTACCTACTACATGTTTAATCAATTTCACTAGACAATGCTAAAAGCAACTACTTGATTCAGCTTAGGTCACTTCTTTTAAAACGATTTTGGACATTTTTCAATCAAGCATTTATGGTGTTGTTAAATTAAAATTGAAGTAGAAATAATTGGCAAAACCTCGTACTATGGCAAACCTTTTGCTCACAAATAGCGCAACGCATAGTTAATCTAAAACAGCCAGCATTCACCTCATGGATACCTCACATGAGTCGAAAAGAGCTGCAAGTAGAAAGTTGCTATTTTTTGGTTTATCGCAATCCGGAGTATTTGCTGAGATAAACAGATCTGCCACTCGTTTTGATAGATCTATACCACATCGCACGGGCCTTTGAGACCTTGCAATGGCCCGCGATTGTTAGAGAAAAATCCTTTTTGAATCTGATAACCGGTGAGAAAGTTTTAAATATTAAGATTTAAAAAGAATTGTCAATTTAAAACTTTCTTACGAACGTTTTCGAACTCTGAGTTCATCGTCAGGTTATAAATAATACAAAATGCTAAAATGAAAAGCCAGAAAATAAAATGCAAATCACTAAAATAACTCTTTCAAGGAAATTTAAAACGAAATTTTACATATCTACAGTCTTATCTACAAACTTTTACATCTGAATATTTATACATTTTCGATTTGATGTAGCAGATGCATATCGACATGTTTTTTATTAAAAACCTACATAAATTGCTTTAAACTTACTTTAGTTTTGTTCAAATGTAAAATTGAAATTTTCGTTTCATAACGTGTCTTACTTTCAAGTGGATTTTTATCTCCAAACTAAGCTTTCAGTGTCAACTCTCGTGTTCGGTATTCGTCGCGCGTGTTGATGGCTGGTTTCAGTGTTCTTATATAGAGCGCCTCTAGTGTCATTAATTTAGATTGGTTGCTGCATTGGTCTAATATCTTCCACTGGAAAGCTGATTTGTCACCGTTGCACTCGATTGCATGTACTCCCATCGGTGAGTCCGCCTTGGCATGCTCTGCAACCCTTGTGGTAATATGTCGGCATGTCTGCCCAACATAGATGGATTTGCATCCATTACAAGTGAGTTCATAAACCACGTGGGATTTGAGATCCTTATCAAAGCTAGACTTCAGGCTAGGTAAACAGCTTTTAAGTTTCCGAGTGGTAAAAATCGTCTGTACAGGATGAATTTTGTTGAGCTTCTTTACAAATTCATTAGAGATGTTGCCTCTGTACTGTAATACAAATTGTTGTTTCTCAGTTTTTTCACGCTGTTTGACGTCAACACCCGCGTTATATCTATGACCTTTTCTTGGTTCTTTCATTCGCAGCTGGTTAATCGTATCCTTAACAATATTCCCTACCCAATGCCTAGGATATTGATTATGTTCCCAAATTTCTTCATTTTTTGTCAATGCTTCATGGAACGCTTCCCAATTGCTGGTGGCTCGGAACAGGCGGTGTATTGTTCCCTGTATAATGCTTTTCTTATGTTGTAGGGGTGCACAGCTTCGATAGTTTAGGATTGTTCCAGTATCTGATGGTTTTTGATACCATGTGCAAAAAATTGTCCCCTCCGGTTGTACGTTAATTGACATGTCCAGAAATGGCAAACTGTTTTTGTCATCTATTGTCTCTAGTGTAAATTGAAGATTTGGATGGAGGTTATTGACCGCATCTAACAGCTCTTTTGTGTCACCTCTAACTATTCGCACAATGTCATCGACATATCTTAGAAAAACTTTTGTTTCGGACAAACAGTTAATGTCAGTCTTATCATTTTCACGGCAGAATGAGCACATCCAGAACTGGTTTTCCATGCTATCATATTCCGCGTTACTGATTTGCTGACATTTTGCGTGGAACCATCTATTGCAAATTTCACACTCAACCCCCCTGGACCGTGTTGTCACACGGTGTTCGCAATTGCGACACGTGCTAGATTGTGTGCTCATTTTACATTTAGGTGTCTGTAATTTCAATTGTGGCTCCCACGATTTCATCCAAAGGTTTGCCAAAATTACTGCCAAGGACGCACCCATTGCCAACCCGTCTTTCTGACAGTACCAACTTTCATTGCATTTAAAATGGACGTTGGTGACGGCTAATTCAAGCAGACGTTTCATTGTTGTTCTAGGTATGTCTGGTTTATCGTCCCTAGCGTAAAGCAATCCCAGGGCAATGTTAATGGCTTCCTTTACGGGAACGTTGGTGTATAAACTTTTTACATCTAATGATAGGATTTGTTCGTCTTTTTCAAGTTTTATTTGTTCCAAAGTTTTTCGTGCGTCATTGGTGTTAGTTTCTATGTTAGCTCCGTCAATCTTTTGGAAAAAGGGTGTTAGAAACTTGTTAAGTTTATGGTAACAACTCCCCGGGATAGAGAGAACAGGTCTAAGAGGGGTTTCTTTTTTGTGTACTTTTGCTAATCCATACAACCTTGCCGGTTGTGCTCCAGTGGACCTTAAAGCTTCGTAAACCTTAACCGGTATCTTCCCCTTTTTTCTCATATCCAAAAGTTCTTTGTTTAGTTCTTTTTCATTTTTCATTACAATATTATCACCACTCTTTTCAAGTTTTCTGAACTGTTCGCAATCTAATACTTTTTCCAGTTTTCCTGCGTACGTGCTCTTTTTCATAACACAAAACCCCACACCCTTATCGAAAGGAACAGCAATCAGGGCGTTGTCACGCAGATATTTTTGCACTTTTGTTAATGCTCTATCTAAAGGTGTTTCTCTGATGTTTTTTGAGTACCATTTTGCTGCCGCTTCGATTTCAAACAGTTTTTCACCTGGTACATTGTTTTCACGCAGATTCCTTATCAAACTGTCTATGTCCGCCAAGAAATGCAGCTCTTTAAACTTGTCCCTTATTGGATGCTTTGGACCAAAAGCGAGCAAGTCCCTGACGAATCCCGGCAAAACGATATTATCTAGAACCACTACGGTCTTCTCATTAGATGATCGTAGCGGCTTGTCTTGCCTTTCCGAAAGTTTAGCAAGTTTTCCCTGCAATCTTTGTTCAGAAGCAACAACATGGTTGCGAATTCGGTTGCGTAAGACAAAAATTACGGAAGGCAATAGCTGGTTATCTAAATTCCTAAGGAGAACTTTCCGACTAGCAGCTCGCTTTTGGTCACATTTATGATGCGTGTCAGCTGCTGTGGAAATTTCCGACCTTAACAATTTTAGTTGAAAACTATGCACCGCTTGGTCTGAAAAAACATCAGTTTTCGGAACACGAAATTTCAAAAAGTCCGGTATTATATCTGTGCTAAGGCAAGTTTTAAGAAAATTTATTCTGCATCTGCTACTTTCATACTTACAAACATTGTTTTCATAGTCCAAGTATGGTTTCCAACAGTCCCTTTTTTGCAGAATTTTTCTTAACCAACATCTAGGCAGTTTAAGCATAGCTGAAGGTTTGTGAAAGACCTCCGGTGAGTGAACACCAAGAGATGCTATCACTTACCACTGAGCATTCGCTTTTTCTTTGCCTCCCGTTGATTTTTGCACAGTTTCCTTTTCCCCCGGTTCTTTTTCAGCAGTTTCCGTAGATTAGATTGATGTTTCAACACTAACCCCAGTGATTTTAGTTCAATGTCGGGGTCCTGGTGTAGTTGGAAGTATCTGCTGATGACGTTGGTGTTCTTTTGCTTTCGTCTGGACACCAAATGCTTTGTTGACTGGATCACTAAAATTCCCGATTTCAACAGCTGTTTTAAAATGTTTTTTGCGCCATGCCTTTGACAGTAAACTATCGCCTTGATTCTGTCCGAATGACGTTGTAAAAAGGCAACCAACTCATCTACATCACACGGCCTGTTGTCATTTGTTCGTTTGTGAGGGGTGATGGAGTTGTTCAAGGTGTCGTGCCAGATCACGAAATCACTGCGGTCTTTCAGGTGACCCTTGTCCCAGGCGTTTCTTACGTTCTTTTCGGCGTTTCTGGAATTTGGGTTGAACGAAAGACCAGGAATGGCCGTCACGGACGGGAGTAACAGTTTTGGATGTTTGCTGTTTTTAGGCCTCAATGCATGGAAAAGCGAACTTGCCGCCAGAATATGCACCATTCTTCAATCTGTAATTGTTCCATGTTGATCTAGCTAAAATGACATAGAAAACACAATTTGCCCCTTCCTGGGCTTTGGCTTGTTGAATTGACAGATTTGATCAAGATTTAAAAAGAATTGTCAATTTAAAACTTTCTTACGAACGTTTTCGAACTCTGAGTTCATCGTCAGGTTATAAATAATACAAAATGCTAAAATGAAAAGCCAGAAAATAAAATGCAAATCACTAAAATAACTCTTTCAAGGAAATTTAAAACGAAATTTTACATATCTACAGTCTTATCTACAAACTTTTACATCTGAATATTTATACATTTTCGATTTGATGTAGCAGATGCATATCGACATGTTTTTTATTAAAAACCTACATAAATTGCTTTAAACTTACTTTAGTTTTGTTCAAATGTAAAATTGAAATTTTCGTTTCATAACGTGTCTTACTTTCAAGTGGATTTTTATCTCCAAACTAAGCTTTCAGTGTCAACTCTCGTATTTTTACATAATCATTTTAAATATTAGTTTCTCGTTTCTAATCTACATCTATCGTTATCAAAAACATCGTTTAGTTTAAAAATGTTAAATCAGGTTTTTTATTCAAACTGCTAAGAGAAGCCTCTGAACATAAGTTTGAAGTACGCAACTCGCAAGTAATAGGAAGAAAGGCTTCAGAGTATTTTCAGGGGTTGTTAGTCCCTTCAGTTTTTCACAGCAATGAAAAAATTCTCTAATCCTTTAAAAGTTCAATTCTTATAACACACGAGCCCGGTTTGTCGAAAATTTTTTGAGATTCCTTCACAAAAAAAGCAGATATTTCTTGATTGTGTAAAATGTTCTCGTCGCAGAATTTTTAATTGAATGCAAGTTGATCAATTTATGATTCTTCGGATCTTTTCCGTTTGTGCCCCTCCCATCTTAGTGGGCGCATATTATTGCATCCCCCCAGATGCACTTGCCATATTTTTACATAATCATTTACAATGTATTGGCACGTGCTCTGTAACTGGGGATGCAAAACGTTCTGAGGGGGCACAAACGGAAAAGATTTGATTCTTCTTTAATATAAGTGGAGACTTTCTGCTAAGTTGAGGTTCTCGTGTGGAAAATTCTTATTTCAACAGCAGTTTTCTTCAACTGTTTTAAAAGTTCCGAAAAAATTGTTCTTTCATAAGTGACTCCCTTTCGTAAATTTGCATAGGTGGTCTAATTCAATCGTAGATCGACTTTTGATTTCTCATTATTTAGTGTCGGGCTTCGTTCACGTCGTTCAAACTCGGCTTTACCTCGTCTCAACTCTGCTCTTTATCTTTATCAATTCGTACATGCAATTGTAGTTCTCGTTTGAATGAAATTTTAATTGGCAGTTTTTTAATAGTAGAAAATATTCTTCCTCATTTTATGTTAAAATTCAAATTATTTGTTTATTAAATTTATCATTTATTATTGCTCTCAAACGAAATGTGCATCAATTATATTTGTCCTCTGGTCTTTTTTATGCAATTTTTGCTTGACCGATTTTTCGTCTGACCCATTTGACTTTTTATTTCCTCAAAAACTGGATAAACAGGTAACACTCGGAGGTCATTAAGTCAACAGGTAACACTCGGAGACTTACGTCAAATCAGTCTCTAAGAATGCGATCCCCCAGTCCACCCTCCTCCACCTGGCCTTTTTAACCCCCTTCTCGCCCAACCCTCCCTAATTCCTTACAATGCTTGCATCCTTGAGCCCCAGCTGGGCACTACCGAAGCAACCCCTCGCCTGTCGTTTGAGAGCAATTCGCCTGACGTTAGTCGGTTTTGTTTAAATATTTGGCTCTTTTTCTCGTCGGCTTTTTAAAGTCAACAGAAGGTATACACCATTTACTGTAATTAAACAATAAATGGTCGTTTTAATGGAGAAGACTCCGAATATATTAACCTTGTTTTCCACTAAATGTCGGACAGTCATCTGTGAATGAAGAATTGAACTAAAATTTGACAATGATTTTTGAAATTTTAACGGTCATGCTAATGTTTTTCCTAAATACCTCATTTGTATGATTTATTGTTGACAATGTGACCTGGCTTTTCATGGCATCTTTTCGCTACGATGTAATCAAGTTTAGTTTTTAGTAATGGGGGAACGGATACTCCAGGGACCAGAGGGGATAGGACAAATTTTTAAAAAAGTAGTAAAAATTGATCTAAAAACGACTTGCATTTTTAACAATGTGAACAATTTTTGTGACAATGTTTTAATATATTTATAGTGTTAAAGGAAAAGTTCTAGTAAAAATAATTATGAACCTATAAATTAGCCATTTTTAAAACTGTAATATTTTAAATTTTTTGTCCTATCCCTTCTGGTCCCTAAGGTATCCGTTCCGCCGATACTGTTTTCCCTCCATTCTTTGCCACGAGAAACATGAAAAGGCATATCATTGGGCTCTCAATGGCTTTTTGTGCGTCATTTATTGTTTAAGTTTATTAAAAATATATTGTTATGATTGTCTGACGGAGAATTGAACCTTCAGATCCTTGTAGTTTGCTTTTTCAATAATGGTCCTCGGTGAGATCACGAGTCAATTGTCCAACGTCTCTATCGAAACTCCTCCGCCTAAAGCTGAGACGCATGAGAAGACAGATTCGTCCGTGGAACAAAATGTTCAGGACGAACCTCTACTGAGAGATAATCCGAGGAAATATGTCATGTTCCCTATTGAATACCCTGATATCTGGCAAATGTACAAAAAAGCAGTGGCAAGTTTCTGGACGGTGGAAGAAGTTGATTTGTCAAAAGACATGGACGACTGGGAAAAATTGAAACCGGATGAGCATCATTTTATTAAGCATGTGCTCGCCTTTTTTGCGGCAAGTGATGGAATTGTGAACGAGAACCTGGTTGAACGATTTGGTCAAGAAGTTCAAATTCCTGAGGCACGAAGCTTCTACGGATTCCAAATCGCAATCGAAAATATTCATTCTGAAATGTATTCTCTGTTAATTGATACGTACATACGAGACCCAGCTGAGAGAGATTACCTTTTCAATGCTTTGGAAAATATGCCTGCCGTTCGAAAGAAGGCTGATTGGGCTTTGAATTGGATCGCTAATGAAAAAGCAACTTACGGAGAGAGGATTGTGGCCTTTGCATCAGTCGAAGGCATTTTCTTCTCGGGATCTTTCGCATCAATTTTTTGGCTGAAGAAGAGAGGCGTGATGCCAGGTTTGACCTTCTCAAATGAGCTAATCAGTCGAGATGAAGGTCTCCACACCGACTTCGCCTGCATGATGTTCAAGCATCTAGTTAATAGACCTAGTGAAGCTAGAATAAAGGAGATTGTGACAGATGCTGTGAAGATTGAGCAAGAGTTTCTCACGGATGCGCTACCCGTTGATCTCATTGGAATGAACAGTCGACTGATGTGTGAATACATTGAGTTCGTGGCAGACCGCTTGCTCGTCGAGCTTCAATGCACTAAGATCTGGAACAGAGAAAACCCATTTCCATTTATGGACATGATCAATCTTGAAGGAAAGACCAATTTCTTTGAGAAGCGTGTGGGAGAATACCAGAAAGCCGGTGTCATGACCTCGGTCAACAATTCTGCGAACAAGCAATTCGTGTTCAGCGTTGATGAAGATTTTTAAACCATTATCTCAATCAGTGAGATGTTTGCGTGTGCTTCTATCGTGCAATCTGACTGTATGCAATTGTGTCTTGTGTTTTACTGAGTGATAATATAACGACACTATCAACTTAATTTCTTGAATGATAAGATTTGCGATTAATGAGTTAAATGTGACTTGACTTGAGTTGAATGTTAGTGTTTAAACGTTTTTGTCGCGATCTATTTCTCTCAGTTGAGAAATTTTTGTGTCCGTACCTCTGGGAACAAACTAATTCAGGGTTTAGGACTGATAATGATTTTGTACATAGCCTAATAAAGTTAGAAATTACGTCCTTTGTATAAATTCTATGGGTGAAAAAAGCTTGTCCAGTCTGGTACCAATTGTGTTGAAAAAGTTCACCTAGCGGCTGAAATCAGTGATGTGTTTGAGTGTTAAAAATGATCGTTTCAGGGTAGTATGGGTGAATCGGGGGATCCAGTGAATAAATCAGACGAGATCAAAAAGGCAGCAAATGCCTGTTTCTCTAATGGTCAATTTGAAAAGGCCATTGAACTCTACACAAATGCGATTGACATTGACCCAGACAATGCCATTTTGTACAGTAACCGAAGTTTCGCTCACTTAAAAATGGAGAGTTATGGCTATTCTTTAGCAGACGCCAATAAGTCAATTGAATTAAATTCCAGTTATATCAAAGCCTACTATAGACGAGCGAGTGCTAACTTTGCGATGGGAAAGTTTAAGATAGCTCTCAAAGACTTTGAAAATGTTGCCAAAGCAAAGCCTTCAGACGCAGATGCCCAGAAGCGTTTCAAAGAATGCGAAAAAATAGTCCGCTTGATTGCGTTTGAGAAAGCGATAGCAGTGGATGACAATGAGAAAAGCGTAATTGAGAGTATAGACTTGGATTCGATGGTGATCGAAGATTCTTACAACGGACCTTCTCTGGACGAGGAGGGAAATGTCACAAAACAATTCACAGAAGAACTTTTACCATACCTCAAAAGTCAAAAGGTCATTTGCGCTTTATCTTTCTTCTAACTGTATCTATAATCAAAAAATTGTTAGGTGTAAATTTTAAAACAGGAAATGCTCCATTCTAAACGTTGTGATTTCATTGCTGAACGTTCTGTTAAGTTATTTTTTAAACGTGTTTAATACACTATTGTAGTATTGTTTCCTTTGAAATTTTTGAACTTGTCTATTGGTTTTTTAATTCTTTGTTTTTCTTTTTGTATTGCTGATTGTTCTTATTACGTTTCAATAGCTCTTAACATTAGAAAAACGTATGATGAATCTTTATAATTTCTTATCGTTGGTTTTTGAATGTTCTGAAACGTCCAGAATTGAAAAAACCCAGCAAACGTTTAATTTTTCACCCTGGGTACATTTTGAACGCCTAAAGTAGATCTGTTGCTGAGAGGGGTAGTCTGAGCATTGTTTGAGCTCACATTACTGCCGGATTAATGTGATAGATTAAAAAAAAAAACTGAACGTTTTTGTGTCAGTTTCTTAGTAGTTTTTATTTTGAATGAAAAATTATCGCATTTTTCAGCGAAAATTTAGTCGAACGAAATTTGTTTTAGCCCTGTGATCTGTTTTGAGGCGATTTTTGCTTGACCGATTTTTTGCTTGACCGATTTTTTGTCTCACCCTTTTGACGTTTCGTCCCCTCAAAATCTAAATTAATTGAAGGTGATTTTTTGTAAAGTTGTAACGCTCTCCAAATGTAAACCTTGCCCCTAATTCTATTGTCCCCAACCAAAAGGCTAGCCTCCCTAAACTTTAGGCACTTCCGTCCAGTCGTCTGAGAGCTATTGATACAATGATAGACAGTTATTTCGAAGGTTAGTTTTTCGGTAAAAGGTATTGTTTGAGTCGTTTCTATAATTCTTTGCTATTTGATTTTGAGCAACAATACTTGGACCTATTAGCCAGATTGCTTGGGTGATTGCGCTCTGAATTTATTGCAAAATTTCATAAAAATTTAGTTTCGCGTTGGGATCTTCATGAATAACTAGCCTATTTGCCCATAGCTTATTGCATGTTTAATACTTCAGGTGTTACATCGGAAGCACGCGTACAGAATACTGCTGCAAATAAAGAGCATGTTTGAGAAAGAAGAGACGTTAGTTCGCATACAAGTGGAGGATAAAGACAAGATCACAGTTTGTGGAGACATTCACGGACAGTTCTACGACCTGCTTAATATCTTTGAGATCAATGGCGTGCCATCGCGGACCAATCCATACCTCTTCAACGGTGACTTTGTCGATAGAGGAAGTTTTTCTGTTGAAGTTGTCATGACCCTTTTCGCCTTCAAGGTAAATAAATGTTTAAATTGTTGTTTATTTATTTTGCAATGACAGATCCAATGCTTCGGCAGAATTAATCTTGCGTACATTTTGTCAAAAGTATTTATCAAAAATTGAAGCTGTGGCCTAGTAGTGAATTGAAAAGTAGGTCCTGTAACTAGCTGTCTATATTGCGGCAATTATCATAAACTTGTAGGTTTTTCGAAATCAATATATAGATTTAAACACTTAGTACATTTTTGATAATATTAGATATGTACGTGGTTTAGTTGCTGTATCCGAAACATGTGTACCTGGCGAGGGGTAACCACGAGAGTCTGACTATGAACAACATGTATGGCTTTGAGACAGAAGTCACTTCCAAATACTCTTCACAGATGTTCAAACTCTTCACAGAAGTGTACTGCCTCCTACCTCTTGCACATTGTATCAACAATCAGGTATTCATCACATGAGACAATTCATCACATAATAAATTCAAAAATACGTATATACGTATATATGTTTAAAAATTCAACGTTCAAATCGCAAAAATTATAGTCAGATGCTTGTTTTTGAAGAGCATTTTCGGTAGCATTCCAATTGCCGTTTTTATTTAATGTTATGAATGGGATGAAATTTACGTTCTAAAAAATTTGATCACGCGCCAGAAGGCAAAAAGCAAGTGTTTGGTTACTACCAAAAATTAGCAACTGAGTTTATGTGCATGCCGTTTAGTGTTTAGGTCAATCGTGTGCTAAGTACACGACATTTACCTCCCTCAAATAGATGACGTGTACTAGCTTCATAAATGTTAATTATGAATGTAAACTTATCCTTAAATGAATTGAATAGAAGTCACCCAAGCACTATCATGCTAATGACAGCTTGCGTTTCAGAGTAATTCAATGAGCGTTCGTTATTCGGCTATGTTTACAGGTTTTAATAATGCATGGTGGCTTATTTGCCGAGGATGGTATAACACTGGACGATATAGCCAAAACTGATCGTAATCGACAGCCACCAGAGTCTGGCATCATGTGTGACCTTCTGTGGAGCGACCCCCAATCATTAAAGGGTCGCGCACCCAGCAAGCGAGGTGTTGGATGCCACTTTGGACCGGATGTGACGGAACGCTTCTTGAAGGAGAACAACCTGAAATATATAATCAGGAGTCACGAAGTGAAAATGGAGGGATACGAGGTTGCACACGGAGGAAAGTGTATCACAGTGTTCTCAGCGCCTAACTACATTGACCAAATGGGCAACAAAGCGGCCTTTGTTAAGCTCACAGCTCCAGATTTGAAGCCAGATTTCGTGACCTATGACGCAGTGCCTCATCCTAAAGTAGCTCCTCCGAGAATGCCATTTTTCCTCATGTGAATATGTACTCATTTTATTTAGTGCTTTGATATTGAGAGTGATATATTTTTGGCAGCGAAGCGAGTTGAAGTTGTTAGCTGCTAATACTTTGAATTACATCTTCTTTGATGGTCTGATTTTTGTTGTCCGAATTCATTTTACTTCAGAAATAGCAGCGTGCGTACAATATTCCTTCAGCTATCTTTATAAATGTTTTTGCTGACCCAAAAAATCATCATCTGTTTGTACGTGGCCTTTAAAAATAAGCGGGAAATTGCAGTCATGGAACTCTTGCTCAACAATTTGCTCTCAAAAGATAGTTTTAAACCATCATTTCAGTCCTGTTCTGTTGGTTATGACTTCCTGATCGTTCTGCTAAGCCGCACAGTAAAATTACTACGTAGGATTATAAGACATATAATAAAAAAAGTTCTTCGTTGACTTCAAAAAGGCGTCGGACAATGTGAGACATGGCAAAATATAGAATTCAATTGAAGCTATTGATTCAATTGATTTCTTGGAAAAAGAAAGTCCTTGGTTTTCGAAAATTTGCAGGTTATTTTGACTGATTTTTTTCTGGAAAGTTACATTTTACTGCAATCTGCGTGGTGTCCATTATTAAGAAATCTTGGTTTATCTTGATTTAAAATTCAAATGTTTGATTGTTTCTTATTGTCAATCTTAATGTTTTCTCCGGTCTTTTTCATCTCTTAATGTTTTTCCTCTCTCCCTCAACCTTTTATCTCTCGTTTTTTTTATTTCCTCGCGTAATTGAACTTGAAATGAGCTCAAGTACCCTTCTGTTGGTTGACATTGCTTAAGAGGAGGCTCCCCTCTCACTGGGTGAGTTCAATAATGATTCTGGGCGTGTTTCTAACTCATCAAGAGATTGATTTAGCTCAACACAAGCGTCTAGGAATAGATATCTTCACATTGCGTCCCACATGATCGCGTCGCTAGTTATCAGACAAGTTAAACTAATTGCTGCGTTCAACTACGGTGCTCGCGACAACAGCATAGTAGCTGATCCTCGGATAATGACAACAGAAAGTGACTTTGCTCTATCAAAGGCAATGGAATGTCCCACTGACTGATAATTTTTGCTATCAGCTAACAACGACATGCGCAGTAAGGCCTTCTCCAGAGTCCTCGACAGACCGCTCAAAACTTCGATTGCCAGATGGACGAAGTTGAGCACAGCTATTTTCATACTGAGCAAATTTTCGATCTTCAGCAGCTTCAATTGCATAGCCAGACTTCACTGCAGCATGAGAAATAAAGTTCGGTTGCAGAGAGGAAGTCGCGGTTATGTCTAGAGCAGCGGATTGGCCAGATTTCCAAGAAGGCAGATAGATGTCTCCTGGGCGTTAGTTATTTTGCGCAATGAGATTGCGTTTTTCAATTACTGTGGACAATTTAGCTACTGAATAGATGGAAGCTATACGATCGCGAACACATCTCGGCTTCCATGGCAGGCAACTGCATGGTCACCAACTGTGTCCATTGTACTTGACCTGATGTAAAGACATTTTCTTTCTTGATCATAAACCGCGATCCGGGCCTGTACTTGACACTGACTTGAAATTCCTTAGCCTAAAGATGTAGATCTAGAGCGGGAATTCGAGGCGCAGCAAGCCACGCACCAGAATGAGGCAGACATAGTGATAGGAGTCTTACTTTTTTCCTGGTTGACCTTTGATTTTTTATTAGAACAGCAAGTTCATCAAGTGCTTCTTGCATCTTCTTTTGCGTGTGCGACAGTAGATTGAACGGTTCCGGACTCTGGTGTAACTCTTTAAAAGTGTCACTTCCTGAGGGACGCCTTGTTGGTTTTTTGTTGACCAGCTCGTCAGGCTATACTTGAGCCCACAAAAGCTCCTTTGTATAGGCCCAGAACCTCAAAACATTCCCTTTTACTGCCTGATCAACGGAGGATTAATTGTTAATTGATCACAGCTCAAATTTGTCTTTTGTCAAGATTACACCTCTCTCAGGGCCTTCGTTGGTTAGGATTTGAAGCGTTGGTTTGATCTGATATTCTGACCAGCAACAAACCCATCATCTAAGTACCAAGTGTGCTGTAACGAACTCGGAACTGAAGTCTTGATCTTGTATGATGGGCCATAACGTCAAGCAAAACAATAACGGTCCCAGCGGAGCAACCTGCTGAGCACCCGATTCACTTTGAATGATTGCATTGTTATAAAAGAGTGGTGTGTGCTGGGAGTAGCAAAAAATGGTGAAGGCGGCAATAAGTGTGAAGTCGCTTTTAATATGTGTGAGCGCTTGTTTGAGTTAAAAGCGTTTCGAAATCAATTTGAAGCAGGCCTTCGTCTGACTGAGCACTATGTTGTCGTATGTAGTTTCTGACGAATGAATGCCTCAGCGTCTCCACTAACGCCGCGCTTGCAGACTATCAAACAGCTCAATTGCTTCTGATTTAGCTTCACTTGCCAGGCAATTTTGCTATGAGGCGTCGCAACACTTCGGCAACTGCTATCGGACGCTCCCCACCTTTCTTTTTGGATAAAGCCGTGTGTGAAGTGCAGCAGAGTGCTTTGGAAAAACGGTAAAGAGTCCCCTGCTACCAAAGTTTACAAACTTTGTTACCGCTCTCAGAGAGCCAACTCAGGCCGATCAGGTGCAGTGCAGTCTACTGCGTGCTGAAGATGTTCTGGAAACGTCTTAGAGGGACCGGCTGCAGTGCTTGCTGAATGTCTTCAGTTGTTCATAAACTGCGTTTCAATTAAATTGGAACGCATTTGATGCAATATCTTCAGGTTAACTGACGCCGGGTAACGGTTCTTTTGGGAGTAACTTTTCCAGTGCTTCGAATGTAGCGTTGTTATGGGGTGCAAGACTTTCCAAAGTTAAATTTTAGCAGCTTTGCAAAATTGACCTTGTAATCATAACGTTTTTGCTCTGACCGTTGTTTCTTCAACGCCGTTCGTTGTCTGTCTTTTTGATTGTATCATGGAGACAGCTTCTGTCCAAAGCTAAGCATATTCACCGGCGTTCCAACGATCAAAACGTTCTGCGAGACGTTGGTCTTGATTGCGCGTGCCTCTTTTTTCGTCCTCGGTTACAAGCACGTAAGACGCATTTTGAAACCGCGAAAAGTTTTGCCAATTTGTCTTTGTCTGGAGCCTCAACACACTGAAGAAGAATACTTGATAGCAATTGAGACCATCTTGCTCTAAATTTGATTGGATCAAAGCGATAGATTGACACATACGAACTCAATTTTGTCAACCCGTCGCTAAATTTGTTGCTTTCGGACTTTATTGAGATCAACGCTTTGAAAATATGAGTTTTTCAACTGACTGGAATCACAGGAGACCAATAGATTTTGTATTTTATTTCAGAGGTCGGTGTTAATTTTCCGACGGCTGCCTAACTCTCTGTATTTTGAATACGCTCAAATTAATTTGGAATTTAACCAAGCGTCGTGCTGACCCCCATCCAAGATATCTTATTTTTTTGTACTGATCGCAGTTTTCTTGTATTTGAAATCTGTAGAGCTTGTCTGCTGTATCTGACAGAAAAAGAACTGTGCCTGGAGCTTTGTGAAGAGGCTCTTTAACACTTAAATTTTGCAATTCTTCAGTCAAACCCGTATGCGTGTCTTTGCTGGACTCAGGATTTTGTTGTTCGCTTTGTGTGCCTACATTCTCTAATTGCGTTGCACCTCTCCTGTTGAAAACTGTATTTCTTAAGTTATATTTCATTTTCTTCAGTAAAAAATCTCAGGTTGGGCGAAGTAATTTTGGAAAACTATCCCAACGAACAGAGGCTGTATTGAAACGATCTAACCGTTTTCGACTGACATTATTCTCGGAGTCTTTATAGCTCATAAAACATCCACCAGTATGTAGAATAAACTACCAGTATAAACATCCACCATTAAGTTATATGGGTCCTAATTGTTTTTATTTCTATCAGTTAATTGATGATCCAATTTAATTCAATCTCCGTACCAATAAAGAAATACTTATCACTCTACGGCCTGATTTAGATTGAGTCGCCCCAATTTTCCAACGTTAGTCGGTTTGAATTAATTGCGAATTAAGTCGAAAATGAATTAATTGCTCTCAAACGAAGTTTGTAGTAACTGCATGTCGTCTTCTGAATTTGAAAAGGCCAGCAGTGAGGGGATTTTCGTCCAGAAGATCGATGTCAAACTGAATGTAAAAAAAGTGATGAAGCAAGCGCCACTTGGAATCTACTGCAATTTTCGCGCTTTTGTCTTTATTCACCGTGATAACTAGAGGACTAAGAATTCATCCTAACGATTATCTTTTTTATCATTAATTTTTAATTTCTCTTTGTACTTTTTGGAGCAGATGAAGAGCCACCATTCGAATTCTTTCAAGTGTTTGAAGTTCTCGTTCAGAATAGATTTTTACCAACCAAGTCTCGTGCACATACGTTGTCATTGAAAACCCTATTTGATAATTTTTTTGTGATGTGAGATGTAGTATATTCCTATCCAAATTTTCCTATCCGAGTTAATCAATTGAAGAGCATCGATACAAATGTTTGTCACACAAATGAATTGAGGAACACTCTCCAGCAATTACCAACTTTGAAACAATACAACTGCGTGTATTTCAAAGCAACTTTAAATTCTTTCGTGATTCACTCGGTTTTTCTTAATATCCGAGTTCATCGCAGTACTCCAACTAGTCTTGCAACTTTGCAAATTTTATTAATTTTAGTCCCACTAAATCAACGGCCCTCGGACTCAGTAATTTTTCTCTCCCAACATTAGCTCGATCACATATTTTTTTCCTTTTCGGTTAACGTTCTCTCATCTTAATTAAAGTTACTTTAAACACTTTATTAAACAAGATAAATTATTTTATTTAGTGTACACATCCAGAGTAGTAATAGCATTAGTTAAACAGACATATCAACGTCAAAATCCGCGATTCTTGTTGCTCTGTTTGCGCACGTCAGTTCTGCGCCAAACCGTTTTGATCACTATTGCTCTTCAACGGCCATTGTTTTCCATGTATGATTATTTTACTAATTCTTGCCGTTATAGCTAAAATAATAGATTGGGGTGCTGTTGCCGTCATTCCAATCAATTTCCTATACAAATAACACTCTAAATTTGAAATATTGACCACAATAAGTCAATTAGGGGTAAATCGTGCAAGATGGGGGGAGCAGTTGATAAAAGAGTTTTTGTCGCGGAAAGCCGATCCACAGGTGAACCTGCTCACAGTTTTCCATGACCTCACTCCCAATAGTACATGAGCAGTAACCGCGCGCATATCTCGTGAGTGTCACGCGTTGGTAGAACTATCAAAGGGATAATCTCCTGATCTAGGTGTCAAAAGCACTTGGGTTAAAAAATATTAAGAAACTAGGGTGGGAACCAGTTGCATGCGACAAATCAATCTTTTGACATTCTGAGTTATGAGTCGTTCGCATTTTGAAAACTAGCACACGTAGCACTGATCGTCTTGTTGGTAATTTCAAAAAATGATCTGGTTAGCAGTTTTTTTTAGTAATACAAACATTTCCGCAACTAAGCTTCCCACTTCAGCTTTTTGTCCTTACTACAAACTCGTGCATATATTCTTACTTTTATTCGTTTATGATCCTGGTTTTGGTGAATAAACGTACTACCTCAGTTCAAGTGTCACACACAAGGGAATAGTTCAATGGAGATCTTCCTCAATTTTCGATTAGTGGAGGGAGTGGAGCATTGATTGACAATATAGTGCTTCAACATGAAACAACAGTCAAGCTGGTCAATTATATTACAATACACAAACGTATAATCTGCAAGTTCAATTCATGTTCCTTCCCCTATCTCGCTCGCACGTTTCCTCTTGGGCTACAATTAGTCGAATGATCACCAACATTTGGGGGTCATTTGTTTCCAATTGCGCAAAAACAATCCCTTTATTGCTGCCATTCATTGACTGCCTTTTGTTTATCAAGTTTGCCAATTTCATCTTTGTCTTTTTCTTTTTCCGATTTATAGAGTTGAGTCCACGGAGACTTCGCCGAGGACATCGGTGGCTCAGATAGTGACGGAGGGATGCTCCATCAATCTCAGGAGAACCCGATTCTCTTTAATTTCTTTCAGAAAGAGATTTAGTTTTTTGTTTTGACCTCATCGTTTTCTTTGTTCTTGCGATAGTTTTTAGCTGTGTTTTAATATTACTTGTTTTTGGAAAAGCTGTTAATAGTTTATCTGGCCATCCTAATACCAAAGCCTAACTTCTCTCAAATTGCGTGTCAGTTGTGCACTTTGTCTTTTTTTATTTTAGCTATGTTCTGCAAACATATGCCATAAGAATTCGGTCGCTTACTTGTTTGCTTTCAACAAAGTAGTTAACACTGTTCAACTTAGCTGCATTCTATTTAATCTAAATAGATTGGCTTAAGTACGCGCTTTCTAAAGAGCTGTACTGGTTTTAATCCTGCTCCATTTCATGCTCGCTACCCTATATTAGTCCTGTGGTCGTTTCTCGCTTTTTGCTCAGATTTTTTGTCTGACCCTTTTGACTTTTTATCCCCAAAAACAAGATGAACATGCAAAGCCCGGAGGGCATTAGGTTGTGGAGCAGCTCTGTTAATGCCTTACGACTTAAGTCTTAATGTATGCGTATCAGCTGAACTGTTTTGAGAAGACAATTTCTTGGTGAAAAGTGGTATTTAAGATCAAGATTTACCCCATCGTTCAACCGCAACCCCCGCCCGCTCAATTGCTCCAGCTCCGCCAACTTAGCCTTTTTACAACACTCCGCTTCCGCCTCTCGTCCAACCATACACCCATCCTTCTAAACCTCCCGCACGCCGCTCATCCCCATCGGCCTAAGCTATTATCCATTAGCCCCAACTGGCTGACATAAGCCAACGGCTCGCTGGTCGTTTGAGAAAAATTTGCACAATATTAGTCAGTTGTGTTAATTTTCTGCGATGTGGTACATGGCAAAAAGTTTTGGGTTTGGTGATCTTCTTGAAGCTCTCACATACTGCGAATTCAACGTTTAGGTTGTTTTTGCGCCCTTCTGTTATGCTTTTTAGCAGACGAAGTGTTTCCAGACACAAGTACTGCTGGTCATTTCGAGGTATGAAATATAATTGTTTTTGTAAAATCGCCTGTGCCTATACGTTGGATTTTTAGTGCGAAATCCTAATGTGAAAATATAAGTGGAGTTTGATACGTAAATTCGGGATTGCTTGCCTAATTTTTGCGATGCGAATGACGCTTATTCTATTATGTCAAAAAATGAGGCAGTAGGACATTTGACATTCGAAATTCCAACTAGCTTTAAGGTGCAGAAATCATATTTCTTCCGTAGCATCAACAGATCTTGATGCGTACGTTTCCAATCTTTTGGTTTTCGCTCTAACGCGGCACCTAAGCCCGATCGTGATACATCGCAATTCACTCTAACATTAAATATTATGTTAATGCCAATTTTCAGCTGTTTTATTTAATTCAAGTGACTTTCATGAATGTCAGTCCATATGAATTTGGTTCCTTTCCTTAACAGCGGGCGAAATGCTTGACATAGTCTGGCTATGTTCGGGATTAATTTGCTAATATAATGCACAGATCGTAAAAGTGATCTTAGCTTTTTAAAAAATTTTTGTGGAGTTTGTATAGATAATGTTGATGATTTTCACGAGACATATCCGAGTCTGAAAAATTTTGTTCCCTAGCCATTCTATTTTTTTCGCGAAATGGAACTGATCTACAGATTGTCTGCATCCAAACTTTCACCATTCGTTTACATCAGATGGTATTATTTTAAAGCAGTACTTAATATCACTATGTCGTCCAAAAAAAACAATGTTTTTGTAAACCTATAAGAGAATAATCTATGGCTTTTGGGATTCAGCTGGCATCGGTTAGACCGTAGAATCGAGTTTTAAAACGATAAAAACAAGTTGATTCTCCGCAAATTTTCAAAATAATTAGATGTTTCAGGGTGGATTTTAAGTAAGCTGTGGGATAATTTTAAGTAAATTGTCGAATAATAATCAGTTTGGACAGTCTGTGTTTTCTGTCAAGTTACGTGATGTCGAATCTATGAGCTTTTTATTGTTTGGCATGAATAGCACTGTTGAGTACTTTGAAATTTAAATGTAGTTTTGCTGAATGGTCCTCTTTGGTGGTTATGACGATTGAAGGAAGTTTTTATCTGAACAGCTCGATAATTTTTCGAGATGGTCTTCCTTTTGTAGACGATCATTTTCCTCATTAACTTTTGTTTGAAAGTTTTTGCGACTCCTTTTCTAATTTTTAGCAGTGTATTTATGAAATTTTGATTTTTCGATGCGAGACTTTGAAATGAGCGTGAAATGAGCTCTGGGAATGTGGCAGCGATTGATTTATTGCACCTCGATTTTGAGCACAAGTATTATTAAGAGTTACCCCATTGTGGTTGTTGAACCACCGCAAGTTCGAGGTCTTTAAACAAGTCTCTCCCAATTTTGTGTGGTGCCCATCCTGAACCTCTATCATCAATGCGTCTTGTTTCTTCCAATTGATGTACTCTATTGATGTTTGAAGTTTGCAAATTACTTTGATTGGCTCATTTGAGGTATTCAGGCCCCTTCGTCAGTAGTTTTTATCTCCGGTAGTTTTTGCTGATTCTTTAAGGACTCCGTTGCCCAAGCTTTTGATTAGAATGCTGCACACACTTCCCGGAGCTATCTTTGAGTTGCATTCTGTATTTCTAATTCGACTTCTGACGTTGATTGGCTCTACTTTTGTAGCGATTTCGCTTGTTATTGTGTAAACTTCATTATCTTGAGCTGGTTAAAACCATGCAATTCATTGTATTTATGAATTGCATGGACACTGTCATGTACTTCATCGTTAGTCTCATCAATTGGTCTTACATTTGTTTGTAATGAAAATATCTCTGATTGTTGTCTTCATCGCCCATCTGACTGTTCTTTTCACGTTCCAGAGAAACTTTCGACTGATTCTCCCTTTGTTCTTTCTTTGCGAATAAGACATATAAGTCGTACGTTTTTTGCGGCTTTTTGAAGCAGTTCTTTGCTGATAGGTTACCCCATGGTTTGTCCCCGCATAAAAGGTCAATTTCATCAGTTTTTCTGCATCGATTTTGCCAATTCATTTTCATTTGAGTGTTGCGTGATCTCCTCTCCGTTGCCGGTTGTCCAATTGTCCTCATACGTTTCTTCTTATTTCGGTTTCGGTGTGTACGTTACCGATGTTGTTGGTCCGTGAAACGATTCGTCCAATGGGATGTTTTCGTTCGCCAGGAGGGGCTTTTTTCGTTATTTTCCATTTCTCCCAGTTTTGTTTTGAGTTGGTTTCTCCCAGAAAGAGTCGATGCTTAATGGTATCTTTATGGAGCCCGAGTTGGCCATGTTATATCGAGATACCACTTTTCAAGTGTCATCTTATCAATAAGTATGATTTCGCATTTTGTCATTTTAACCCGCAGTTAGTTAATGCGAGGTTTTTCTACACGATTGTTCACAAATTTGACTTTCTTTCATTTATATCTAATTGACACGCAAACAGCTATCGTGGAAATAGCGACAAATCGTAGAATATTTACGCGATCAAAATGTTCGTTTTGAGGCATAGTGTTGTAGCATATCTATTTGGTATGTTTGCTAATTAAGCAACTACGTTTTTATTTTCAGGTATTTCAATCTACTTTTCTGTCTATTAAAGACAAAAGTCTTAATCGCGGCTATTTCCCAGTAATATGCTGGATATGCTATGAATTGAGTAGTTGACTACAAAAACTACATATATTTGTCAAATTTATTTTCTGATAATCAAGTTTTCATTGGCAGCCACATTTAGGCTCTTCTGTTAGACTCCATCATAGTCTTGAGAAAACCTAAAAAAAATGTTCAAGCAATTGGAAATATGCGGGAAATGATGTATTAATAAAATTGAGGTACTGTGAGTCAAGTTCAGTGAACAGTGCTGTTGGCATGTATGTTTTGAAAGTGTGATTATTTCAGGGGTGTTTAAATGATGGCCTTGAATCAGTTGATTTGTCGGTCAGTTTTCAGCCGGCAGCTGATGCCTAAAACCGTTAAGTGTGTGTCATCTTATTCTGCCTTTGCACCATCGGTCTCACATAGCTCTTGCAGTGTCAACAAAAACAAAAGCCAGGCAAAAACACAAATCACCCCTCTTGGATGTATAGAAAAACATGTAAGTTAGCTGCAATTTTCATGTTTTAGAGGCTCTATTGTTTCAGCTCATATAGATTACCACTTCTGGAAAAATTATCCCGGAAAAATTTTTCGAAAGTCTTTGAAGTGGAAATATTAGCATCACGCGTTTTGTGGGAGAATGCAAAATCAAAACTGCATGGTGTGTTAGAAAATATTAAAGTTAATTTTGTCATAAATCAGATTCTGCTACAACAGCTTGACTTTGTGCAGTGCCAAACTAATGTTTCTTATTATCTGTCATTTGCTTATCATCCACATTAAAATCTTTGGAGCGCACTTAAAGCAAGACATGCCGCACGTGAAGAAAAACAAAAAAAATAGTTGAATTAAACTATAATAGATTTTGAGTTGATAAATGAGTTACATCACTCGCTAAATAACATTTTGAACCAATATTGAGGTCACCTGTTTTTAATACTAATGAACTATGGCCGAGTTGAAAAGCAATCTTTTCAAATGGAAATCATTTTTTAATCGACGAAGTTTGAAGCAATTATTGCAAATATTTTGTACTTCACTGGAAAAGATATGGGACCAGTCCATAATAATGCTCGGTCACAATTAGACAAAAAAAAACAAAAACAGTAAAGTTTAAAAAAACTCGCTTGTTTTTAAAAACAATCAGTTTCAAAATAATGAAAACTATTAGAAATCAACTGGAAACATCCCAAATGTTTATGATTACCTATGCTTCTATACAAAGGCATTATTACCTGTCAGTATTCAATTTTATAGCGGCTACAAAAAAACATAAAACAAAAGTTAAATAAAAACTTACCAGGAAACGCTGTCGAAGCCGTAAAGCCATATTTTGCCCCTCCAAATATGTTCGATTGCGCCTTCTTCGAACATTGATAGTGTGTTATGTGACCTCTCATTAATGAGACTAGGTAACAGGAAGGCAAAAAGAGAAAAAGCAAAACTCGGCAATAATTTTGTATTTTCAGAAAAAAAATGGTCCAAAGTCATAAAAGCCATTAGCTACAAAATGAAATAAATAAATAGGTTCGTTTATTCGTCCAAAGAAAGACCCTGAGACCCGTTATTATCCGGAATATGTCTTACGTCTACAAAGAGAACCTCAAATATGTCAAAAATCAATTATTGTGAAAAAACCCCTGTCGAAGCCAGTAAAGTCATAACGAATTCTTTAAAAACCTTAGATTTTGTGACACCAATTCCTTGTGACACCTTCCCTTAACGCCAATAATGTCATATATGGCCTGGAAATGAAGTGACTAGGTAACAAATAGACAATAATATGAACAAAAAGCGAAGTTTGAAAGTTTTTTTTAAACATTTGTTTTCAAAGTCATGAAAGCCATCAGCTATCTACTAAATTCAGTAAAATAAAAATATCGGCTTATCTATTCTTCCATCAAAAGCCAATGAAACCTGTCATTTAACAGGAAATCTCATTCCACTAAAACGACAAAATAAACGACATTTAAATACAATTTAAACTCAAATAAATTCTGCGAGAAAGTGTTGTCGAAGTCGTTAGAACCATATTCTATATATTGATGCGTTCAATTGTGCCTCAGCTTCACCAATAATGTGATATGTGAACTATCACTAATGTGATGTGAGAAAACGAGAAAGCATGAGAAATGGGCAAATGCCTAAAAAAAATTGTGAAATCTTGTAGTATCAAAGCCAGAAAATCATAACTTAAGACGTGAAACCTGTATTAAAGACTAATTTTCAATTCAATAGAAAGAAGAAGCATTCTTTCTTTGCTGACATTAAGCTAAAGGTTGACCAATATAAGAAAAAATAGAGACAAAGTTCTATAAGCCATTGTTTTTAAGCCATTATAAATAGAGGCGAAGTTCTATGAGTCAAAACGACCATAAGCTTTCAAATAAAAAACTAGATCCCTTAGTTTGGAGCAGCTTAGGAAGCCAATTGCACCTATCACTAGTGAGCTTTGATTTGAAATGTTCTGTTCTTTAATTAATATAAAAAAGGTCGAGTTTTTTTAAAAGGACCGACTCATTACAATCCGAATTATTGTTGGATTGTAACAGTCCAAGATTGGTCCACAACTAGCCCTGCTAATGCTGTTCATCCCTTAGGAACACTTAATGTTTAGAATGTTATAGATATAGATAATTTTTAGTTAAAAATTGAAAATAAATGCTGCGTTTTTGATAATTAAGGAGTAAAGATAGCGAAAAACGGCAAAATTTTAGTTACAGAGCACTCTCAACGGAAGTTGAAGTTTTAATAGCCCACTTTGAGGCTACAAAGATTTTTTTGGGGTTTTTGGGTTTGTACTTCCGGCAAGTTTAATCAAAGTGGACTAAAGAGGCTTATTTTGTTCTATTTTTGATGAAAAAGGCTTAATTTTGAAATATTTTGCCAATTAAATCAAAATAGTGAACAATATTTTATGTCTTTAAAAATAAAAGCAACAACACTATTCTTAAAAATTTTAACAAATTTAGCAAAATTGACAAAATTTTAAGCAAAAATTTTGGAAAATGTAAATGAAAATAAATCGGTCTAATCACAAAAATTTAAACGTCGATACTTCGCTCTAGAAAACGAAATTAAAGAAAATCTTTTTAATTCTATATTCTACGCTGGACGGGCTTTTTAATGATACCACCCACAACTTTCTACGATGAATTTATCGATCGGTCAAAATTGACTGAGCAAAAAAACCCGTTTGAGTATATAGTTCCTCCTCCCCCCCCCCCCCCCTCAAGAGGGATCGGAACAAATATTGTTATTTGCGGTAGCAGTGTGGGTGTACTTTTGCCCTGAGACTATAGGTTTAAGTTAAAATGAAACTTAAAAAGATTGTGGTAGCAATAATGTCTTACATTTGTATCTATTTATCTATCCGACAACTAGATTAAACACTTTTATTCCTGCAGATGAAGAGAAGTATCTCTGTGACCCCTGACACTGCTCTGAAGTACATGGAGAAGGATAAGCATAGCCATACCAAAGAGTGGATCTGGGAAAGGGGAACTTCCATCGCCCTTCTCGCCTGTTTTCCTGCTGCCTTCGTCATCCCATTTCCTATTGTAGATTTCACTCTCACCACACTAGGCGTATTCCATGGCCATTTAGGTTAGTACTGCTGTCTACCGGTTGAAAGCTAAGTTCTGACAATAATTTCGCTACACTGAGTTTTGAAAATACTGAATGTGAACACGAGGGACGTTATATTGAGGTATCTTTATTAATAGCCGCCCTCATCTTCTCAACCGGCTATTATAGCGCTCCTATTTTTTTACAATTCAAAGAATTTGAATTGTATTGGGGCGCTGTCTTTTTACGACTCGAAGAGGAGTATTGGAGAAGTCCTTTTAACAATTCAAAGAATTTGAATTGTATTGGGGCGCTGTCTTTTTTACGACTCGAAGAGGAGTATTGGAGAAGTCCTTTTTACAATTCAAAGAATTTGAATTGTATTGGGGCGCTGTCTTTTTTTTTTTTTAAGATCTGTTCACACATTTTCATGATTTTTGAAGTCAAATTGGAGTAGTGATTTTGGTCACGCCGAAACAGGAAATGGAGCGAAAAAGCGAGTGGTTTTGCGGCGTGAATTTTTTTCGCTCTAATTTTAAGTAGAGTGCGAAAATGGTGTTTGAACAAAAATTCGGTTTCTCGGTAGTGGTTTTTTGTTCACATGCGGCAATTTCACTCTGATTTTTACTGTTTTTTCAATTTTTTGGATCGGATTTTTTTTCTAAACGGTTTTCCCAATCCATTCACAGCTCATTCTAGGCCTAGTTTTTTGTTCTAATTAAATTTTCATTTCTCGCTAGTGGTTTTTTTGTTCATTTGCGGCATTTTGACATTGATTTTTTGTTCTTTTTTCTTATTTTTTGATCTGATTTTTTTAAAATGGTTTTCTCAATTCACTCATAGTCCATTCTAGGTCTAGTTTTTCTGTTTAGTCAATGAAAATTCTTCGAATTGTACGTCAGGACTTGTCCTGCTATGTTTTTTTACTTCGTCGAATAAAAAAATGTTTCGCTTTACCTCATTTTGCCGCCTTTTCAACATTTTGCGTGAAATCTTTTTGACTTCTCTAGGCTAGTTTCTCTCTTCTCTCATTCTGCTAAAAGTGATTTTGAACATCAGTTGCTCAGCAAAGCAATTCAAAATGAACAGTCAGTATAAAAAAATTGAAGTCAGAAATAGAAACGGGATAAACCCATAAAGCCCAATTTTAGATGCCCGCTATTTGAACGTCGGTCCTATAAGTATTAGTTACCTCTCTCTAATGCTGATTGTTATTGATAGTAGCCCCTGTAGCCTCTCTCTAAGAAACAGAAGTATGTTCAACTACGAAATGCCATCAAAATAAATCGGACTTAAAAAAAATGTTTTTGTACGAAAATCTTTTTTTCAATATCTTCTGTTATTTCAATCCCAGTCATGCTTATTGGAATCAACGGCGGCTATTTTCCGGCAATCTGCCGGGTATGTTTTAAATTATTGTTGGTAATTTAGCGTTTGAACGTTGTTTATGTTTTGGTTCTGGTGACCTTTTGATTTCAGTGATATCAATTTATTTTTAATAGAGAAAATTAGCTATAGAGAAAATTAGCAATTTTTTAAGTATTTTTTGTCGTTTTTCTGCTTTTCCGAACAATTTTTATGTTCATTTTTTGTGAGTTTTCTTAAATGTATTGCTTCTGATAGAAAAAAGTAAATCAATTCTGTAGTTCTGTTTTTTTTTAAATCATTTTGAGTTTATTCCAGTCCCCTTGGGTTTTGTGTGTGTGATAAGTGGATCAGTAGAAAGAGTAAGTTCTGGTGTGCTTCAGAACAATTATCGAGAACTTGCAACTTATGAGAATATAAAATGTCAAACGAATTTTGTATTTGTTTCTCTGATTATTTTCTCCTATCTCGGGATGTATTGTTTATTATGTTTTTTATTATATAGTAATCATTGTTCAAGAATAAACTAACTATATCATAAATTATGTTTAAAAAAACAGGGTTTGATGTTGCAACTTATGAAAATTTTTGGGAAACACGTGAAAATATCGATGTTATCACACTAATTTTCCCTTCTATTTTTCAATGATGTATACAGTAAATATTTTTTAATTACTTTAGGTAGTGATTGGCTAGCGGGTTCCGGATTCTTCCGGCTACCTCTCTTTTTAAGATATCACACATTCTCCGATCTCTGAGCTTTGCAAAGGCGTACCCGTTTGGGCATCATATTTCATTAGAGGACCTAAACTGGTTAAAGTAGTCTTTTCACTGCTCAGTGTGCTGAAGCTGCCGGAGAGGTAGAAATGTGAAAAGGTCATTTCTCGAATTTTATGAGCCCTTATTGTACTGGGGTTTTTGATAAAGGTCAGTCATTTTTATGGGCAAGTTTCCACCAGAAACGTATTATTATAGTAAATTTCAGATCTATATCTTCTGTTTTTGTCAACTGTTACAGCATAATTTTCAGTAATTTTGTTAATATTAGATTTTTAATTTTATAATTAACTTTTATTTTTGTTGCTTTTTCAAGTTTTTTTCTTCAATTTTTAGGTTAAGTGAAATTGTTTTATGTGTTGAGACAAGCTTGAGATAGTCTTGTTTTGGTGACAGTGACTTCAAGTGTCTTATTAATAGCCGCCCTCATCTTCTCAGCCGGCTATTATAGCGCTCCTAATTTTTTTTACTTCGTCGAACTTTTTTTCGCTTTGGCCTTTTTGCCGCTTTTTCGACATTTTGCGTGAAATCTTTTTGACTTCTCTAGGCTAGTTTCACTCTTCTGTCATTCTTCTCAAAGTCCTTTTAAACAGCACCTGCTCAGCAAAGCAATTCAAAATGAAGAGAGTCAATGCAAAAAAAATCAAACTCAGAAATAGAAACGGGATAAATCCATAAAGCCCGTTTTTAGATGCCCGGTACTTGAACTTTGTTCTCATAGGTTTTAGTTACTATCTATAATGCTTATTGGTATTGATGCTAGACCCTGTAGCCTCTCACTGAGAGACAGGAGTATGCTCAATTACGAAATGACATCAAAATAAATCGCACTTAAAAATGTTTTTATACAAAAATCAGTTTTGTTGATATTTTCTTTTCTTTCAATCCCAATACAGTTATGGGAATCAACGGCGGCTATTTTCCGGCAATCTGCCGGGTTTGTTTGTTAATTGCTCTTGAACGAAGTTCATAGCAATTATTGTAAACTTGTGTGTCTTTTTTTATGCAAATTTTTCGCTTGACGGTTTTGACTTCTCCAGTACTTCTACGCCCTTGACCTTTTGCGTTTCGCGTGATCTAAAACTCTCTCTCAATCACTATTTCAAGCAGCTGATTTCATTTGGCGGCAATTTAATACTAAGAGTCAAGCTGGTGCCATTTTTCACTTTAAAATTTGATAATTTTAATAGTGGTATATTTGATATTTGAAGCCCACTATTGAGCTTCTTAGTCCCATCTAGACTCCCCTCCCCCCCCCCCCCCGACTGAAGCAGGCTGCAATTGATTAGAGCTCCCACTAGTCGTTCGAGAGCAATTCTTCCGACGTTTAGTAGGTTATGTTTCAGTACTTTCATGTCAAGAGTATCATCAATTTTCGAGCTCATTTTGATTGGATTTTTTTAGCTAACTTGCTGGCGAGGTCTTATTCGTTCACGACTTGTGTTATGTTTTTTTAAATTCGTTTTACCTTCAGATAACGTTGGTTGTTTTTTCAAGTCTCGAATTTCCTGTTTGACTCATTCGAATTTACCTCATTCACAGTTTCAACTGAATGGACTTTCTGATGTTAATCAGGATGATTGGGATACTCCAATAATTGAATCAGGGAGCATTAATTTATCAACTTTCATTAGAGCGATTGCTAGCTGGAGTATGTATTAAGATTAAAAGCTTTTATTTTAGAATCCGTCTTCAGTATGTATAGTTTTAGAATCTAATTCGAACACGTATTGAAACTTAAAAAATCAGTCACTTTAAATCTCCGCTTTCGCTGTTTTAGTCCAGATATGCATCACTGGGCTATTCTCCGGCAATTTGCCTTTGAAAAATTTTTGAATGATAACCGCGAAGAGATATCTATGCTGTTATTGATACCATACTGTAAGAATGAGAGGATTCATGCTATGTAAAGACGATCTGATCGTCAGAGGAAAGATTTGAGGGAACACTGCCTCAAATAGTTAAGAGCTCTGACAATTTTGATATTCCAGTGAGCGTCCCATTTAAATGAACTTGAGACACCTCAACTTCGAAATTCATAATAAAAATGCGCCAATTCACAATTTTATTGCAAAATTTTTCCAAGTTTTTGAGTAATTATAAAAATGCTACTTATTGATTATAAATTTAAATATAATATTTTACAACCACAATTTCAATAATTTTTTCCCAAAAATTTGAATGACTGTAAAAAATACTACTTATTGACTATAAACTTAAATAAAAAAATTTTATAACCACAATTTCATAATTTTTTTCCCAAATATTTGAGCATTTATAGAAATTAGCACTTATTGACTATAAATTTAAACATAAAAATTGGCATAACTGATGAAAATCAATAAGATACCAGTCTTAACTCTCTACGATGAATATATCGATCGGCGAAATTTGTCTGAACAAAAAAACCCATTTGAGTATATAGTTCCTCCCCCCTCAAGAGGGGTCGGAACAAAAATGATTTGCGAAGGATTCTTTTCAGAAGACGCAGTGTCAGTATTACGGCTCTCCGATTGTCGTTGCTCAAATGGAAGGTTGTACTGCTGAATGTTTTCAGCTATTTTTGGTCGATAGAGTTGTAAACATTCGATGAGTCCGGATAACCACGCAGCTTTCCATATTCCACTGTCTTCTGCGAAGCTGATCTGTTCCCGTGAAAACACAATCATCACTGCTGCCCGAGAACTTTTTTCCTCGCATAGTTTATAGTTTGCAGAACACTTGGCCGAATTAAAAGCATTCTTCAAGTGTATTTACACATATTTCAGGGGGTTTTTCTTATCAATATCTCTGTGTTTTTCGGGAATATTTCTTGCGTTCAGAAATACCTTCTAGTGGTACGCCTTATTGTTTTGATTGGATATATTTGATAGCTTCATGAACAGTGCATTTCGCAAAAGTGACGTAAACTTTTTCCTGTTGCTATGAGGCAGACATAAACTTTTCTAGCTCTGTGAGCTATGCACAAGAGAGAACTGTGCTGTCTGCATCAGATTGGTTATGCTTACAGTAGCTACTTTGACTTTTCTAGAGCTGTACAACTGACGACCTGCAAAGGATGTTCAGGGTAAACCTTAGTAGCTCCAGCTCCTGTCAATTTGACAGGGGAATTGACATGCCATAGCAAGAGTCATCATTTTTATAAGCCTCACAGCGATAGCTGGGGCTATTATTGGCCTTCTCTTGGTTTTTTTTTACAATTCAAAGAATTTGAATTGTATTGGGGCGCTGTCTTTTTTTACGATTCGAAGAGGAGTATTGGAGAAGTCCTTTTTTTTAATCAATTTTATTGGAGTGATTTTTGAAGCGGAAATGAAACGCGTGAAAAAATTTGGAGTGATTTTGGCGCTGAACAAAAGTTAAAAGCGGAGCGAAAAGAAAGTGGTTTTTGTTCATACCGCTGTTTTTGAGAGAGCGAGAAATTGAGGTGTGAAAAAATTTTCTCTAAGCGAGCGAAATTTTTTGTTCACGTGCGGCATTTTAAAGCAGTTTTTTTCATTTATTTTGGTTAAGAGGTTTGGTTATGATTTTGTTTTAATTTTAGGCTGGTTTTGGTAGTGGTTTGAAGGTTTCTGGAAATTAATATGAATTTTATGATGATTCGGAGGTTTTTGCTGATTTTCGGGCTAATTTTTGCTTTTTTTGACGATTATTTTGTTTTACTGGCTCAAATGGATATTGAAGAAACCCCTTCTACTTGAGCAATTTTATGATAACAATTGGTTACAGTTTTGTGGGTAAGAATCATGTTTTGTTGAGAAATATGGCAAAAAAATGGCGAAACTTGGAACTATTTTTCTTAATTTTTTGCAGGTTTTCGTTTTTTTTTCTGTTTTTAGCTAAGTTTCTTTACCTATTATGACTTGCCTATTGTTTTTTGCGAACATCTGGATACCCTATTGGCTGAATGGAATTTTTCTTTGGATTTATACTTTTTTGAAATATTAAAATTTTAGTAACTTTTTTCAGTGAAAGTTGTTTTTAAGAGCTTTTTTTTCATAATTTAGCCTAAATTGTTTTTTTTCAAAATTCACATAAGTGGTTTTTTAAGTTCTAGTCGTTTTGATGAAGTTATTTTGGCAGAGATATTTTTTTCGGGATCTCAATTTATAACAAAATTTGATCAGATTTTTTTATCATATTTTAACAGATTTGATTTTATTGTTTACTTTTTTGTTTCATGACTTTGTTTCAAGGTAATCAAAATTAGTGAAGGCACGTTTTGTTTAATGAGTAGTTGGATGGCGTTTAAATGGGTTTTCACTTCGAGTCGTTTCTGGAATTCTTCCGGCTATGTTTTTTTTAAAGATCTGTTCAGAATTTGCAGAATTTTTTGACAACACTCGAGAAAAACGCACCAACAGAGATGATTCTAGTTAACTTGCAGGAAATTCTACCTAGAATTGCAGGTAATGTAATGTGTTTGCAGGTAGATTCTATGTGAGTTGCGTTAAGTAACAATTAACATGCAAAATCTAGGTAAATTTACCTGCAATTTATAATCAATTTACCTGCAATCATATAAATTCTGAATTAGTTTGACAATTTTTCAGTTGTTAGGCATTCAGTTGTTTGGTTCGTTTCACAGCTCATTCTAGGCCTAATTTTTTTTGTTTGAATTAAATTTTTATTTCTCGCTAGTGGTTTTTTTGTTCACATGCGGCATTTGACATTGATTTTCTGTTTTTTTCTTATTTTTTATCTGATTTTTTAAAAAATGGTTTTCTCAATTCACTCATAGTCCATTCTAGTCTAGTTCACTCAAGTCTAGTTTTTCGGTTTAGTCAATGAAAATTCTTTGAATTGTACGTCAGGACTTGTCCTGCTATGTTTTTTTTTTAATCAATTTTATTGGAGTGAATTTTGAAGCGGGAAATGAAACGCGTGAAAAAATTTGGAGTGATTTTGGGTGCTGAACAAAAGTGAAGAGCGGAGCGAAAAGAAAGTGGTTTTTTGTTCATACCGCTGGTTTTGAGAGAGCGAGAAAGTGATGTGTGAAAAAATTTTCTCTGAGCGAGCGAAATTTTTTTTTTCACGTGCGGCTTTTAAAAGCAGAATTTTTGCAATTTTTCTTTTTTATGAGGTTTGATTATGATATTGTATTGGATTTGGGCTCGTTCTGATAGGAATTGAAGGTTTCAAGTAGTTAATTTGAGTTTTATGCAAATTTGGAGGTTTTTGATCAGTTTTGGTGATTTTTCGACGAAATTTAATGTATTTTGGCCTTTTATTTTGTTTTAATGCTTTAAGTGCAATTTTCATAGAATCTCGTTACTCAAGGAATATCAGTGATACAAATTGATTACAATTTTGTTGGTATAAAACATTTTTTCTGAGGAAAAATGACAGAAAAATTGAGAATTTTTTAACCAGTTTTTTAAATTTTTTGCTTCTTTTCGTTTTTTTTTCAATCGTAGACAATTTTATTAACTTGTTATGATTTGCCCATTATTTCTCGAGCAGTTCATTGCTCTATTTGCTCAAAGTAACTTCATTTGGCTTTATTTTTTCTTGTAAAATTTAAAAAACACCTTACTTTTTCTCGTTTTTTTTTGTTTAATTTGGTTTTAAATGTCGTTTCTATTCTTCCTCAACCTTTGAGAGCATTTGGGGAGTTTTCTAGTGGAATTCAGCTGTGTTAGCTCTTTTGGATGTCTCTCATTTTGATTAATATTAGTTTCGAGCTGTTTTTGTTAAAGAAAATCGAGTAAATCAGAGCAAAATTTGGCCACTTTTTGTCATTTCTAAGTTTTTTGCCTATTTCTTCCAATTTGATGTTTTTTGCTGGCAACTTTTTCCCAATAAGGAGCATTTTTGTAGGTGTTCATACTATGAATTTTCACTTGAAGGCTTAGCAGGGCAGTTTTCATTTAAACAAATTATACAAAACTCTAATTCGTCAAAGAGTTTTTCTTAGTCTTTTTTAGTTTGTTGTTTAACGTTTCTCTGCAAGTACTAGGTGGGCGATTGATCTAGCCAAATATATAAATAATTGATTTCTATGAGTTATGGATGGGAAGCTGCATGTTATCTTTTGGTAGAGAATTTTCTTTGGATTTTTAGAGAATAATTTTTTTTTGATTTTGTCCTTTGTGAAGTTTCCAGTTCTCCAGTCTTTTCTTTGTGAATTGGTTACACTGTTTGTCGATTGCTAATATGCTGGTGATGCATCTGATTAGTGAGAGTAGTCAGATTTCTACTTCGAGTCGTTTCCGGAATTCTTCCGGCTATGTTTTTTTTTTAAGATCTGTTCACACATTTTCATGATTTTTGAAGTGAAATTGGAGTAGTGATTTTGGTCACGCCGAAACAGGAAGTGGAGCGAAAAAGCGAGTGGTTTTGCGGCGTGAATTGTTTTCGCTCCAAATTTAAAGTAGAGTGAGAAAACGGTGTTTGAACAAAAATTGGCTTTCTCGCTAGTGGTTTTTTGTTCACATGCGGCAATTTGACTTTGATTTTTACTGTTTTTTTTCCTTTTTTGGATCGGATTTTTTTCTAAATGGTTTTACCAAACCATTCATAGTCTGTTCTAGGTCTAGTTTTCTGTTTAGTCAATGAAAATTATTTGAATTGTACGTCAGGACTTGTCCTGCTATGTTTTTTTAATTAATTATTTGATTTTTGAAGCGGGATATGAAACGCGTGAAAAAATTTGGAGTGATTTTGGCGCTGAACAGAAGTGAAGAGCGGAGCGAAAAGAGAGTGGTTTTTGTTCATACCGCTGTTTTTGAGAGAGCGAGAAATTGATGTGTGAAAAAATTTTCTCAAAGCGAGCGAAATTTTTTTGTTCACGTGCTGCATTTTTTTCATTTATTTTGGTTAAGAGGTTTGGTTATAATTTTGTTTTAATTTTAGGCTGATTTCGGTAGTGGTTTGAAGGTTTCTGGAAATTCATATGAATTTTATGATAATTCGGAGGTTTTTAATGTATTTTGCTGATTTTCGGGCTAATTTTTGCGGTTTTTTTACGATTATTTTGTTTTACTGGCTCAAATGGGTATTGAAGAAACCCCTTCTACTTGAGCAATTTTAAAATAACAATTGGTTACAGTTTTGTGGGTGAGAATCTTTTTTTGTTGAGAAACATGACAAAAAAATGGCGAAAATGGGAACTATTTTTCTTAATTTTTTGCAGTTTTTCGTTTTTTTTTCTGTTTTTAGCTAAGTATCTTTACCTATTATGACTTGCCTATTGTTTTGCGAGCATCTGGACACCCTACTGGCTGAAGGAATTTTTTCTTTGGATTGATATGTTTTTGAAATATTTAAAAATTTAGTAACTTTTTCCAGTTTTTCAGCGAAAGTTGTTTTTAAGAGCTATTTTTTTCATAATTTTAGCCTAAAGTATTTTTTCAAAACTCACATAAGTGGTTTTCGTAAGTAATAGTTGTTTTGGTGAAGTTATTTTGGCAGAGATAGTTTGTTCGGGATCTCAATTTATAACAAAAATTGATCAGATTTTTTATCATATTTTAACAGATTTGATTTTTTTTACTTTTTTGTTTCATGACTTTGTTTCAAGACAATCATAAATTAGTGAAGGCACGTTTTGTTTGATGAGTAGTTGGATGGCGTTCAAATGGATTTTCACTTCGAGTCGTTTCCGGAATTCTTCCGGCTATGTTTTTAATCAATTTTATTGGAGTGATTTTTGAAGCGGGAAATGAAACGTGTGAAAAAATTTGGAGTGATTTTGGCGCTGAACAAAAGTGAAGAGCGGAGCGAAAAGAGAGTGGTTTTTGTTCATACCACTGTTTTTGAGAGAGCGAGAAATTGATGTGTGAAAAAATTTTCTCTAAGCGAGCGAAATTTTTTGTTCACGTGCGGCATTTTAAAGCAGTTTTTTTCATTTATTTTGGTTAAGAGGTTTGGTTATGATTTTGTTTTAATTTTAGGCTGGTTTCGGTAGTGGTTTGATGGTTTCTGGAAATTCATATGAATTTTATGATAATTCGGAGGTTTTTAATGTATTTTGCTGATTTTCGGGCTAATTTTTGCGGTTTTTTGACGATTATTTTGTTTTACTGGCTCAAATGGGTATTGAAGAAACCCCTTCTACTTGAGCAATTTTATGATAACAATTGCTTACAGTTTTGTGGGTGAGAATCATTTTTTGTTGAGAAACATGACAAAAAAATGGCGAAAATGGGAACTATTTTTCTTAATTTTTTGCAGTTTTTCGTTGTTTTTCTGTTTTTAGCTAAGTATCTTTACCTATTATGACTTGCCTATTGTTTTGCGAGCATCTGGACACCCTACTGGCTGAAGGAATTTTTTCTTTGGATTGATATGTTTTTGAAATATTAAAAAATTTAGTAATTTTTTCCAATTTTTCAGCGAAAGTTGTTTTTAAGAGCTATTTTTTTCATAATTTTAGCCTAAAGTATATTTTCAAAATTCACATAAGTGGTTTTTGTAAGTAATAGTTGTTTTGATGAAGTTATTTTGGCAGAGGTAGTTTGTTCGGGATCTCAATTTATAACAAAATTTGATCAGATTTTTTATCATATTTTAACAGATTTGATTTTTTTACTTTTTTGTTTCATGACTTTGTTTCAAGACAATCATAAATTAGTGAAGGCACGTTTTGTTTGATGAGTAGTTGGATGGCGTTCAAATGGATTTTCACTTCGAGTCGTTTCCGGAATTCTTCCGGTTATGTTGTTTTAATCAATTTTATTGGTGTGATTTTTGAAGCGGGAAATGAAACGTGTGAAAAAATTTGGAGTGATTTTGGCGCTGAACAAAAGAGAAGAGTGGAGCGAAAAGAGAGTGGTTTTTGTTCATACCACTGTTTTTGGGAGAGCGAGAAATTGATGTGTGAAAAAATTTTCTCTAAGCGAGCGAAATTTTTGTTCACGTGCGGCATTTTAAAGCTGTTTTTTTCATTTTTTTGGTTAAGAGGTTTGGTTATGATTTTGTTTTAATTTTAGGCTGGTTCCGGTAGTGGTTTGAAGGTTCCTGGCAATTAATATGAATTTTATGATAATTCGCAGGTTTTTAATGTATTTTACTGATTTTCGGGCTAATTTTTGCGTTTTTTTTTACGATTATTTTGTTTTACTGGCTCAAATGGGTATTGAAGAAACCCCTTCTACTTGAGCTATTTTATGGTAACAATTGGTTACAGTTTTGTGGGTAAGAATCATTTTTTGTTGAGAAATATGACAAAAATATGGCGAAAATTGGAACTATTTTTCTTAACTTTTTGCAGTTTTTCGTTTTTTTTCCTGTTTTTAGCTAAGTTTTTTGCCTATTATGACTTGACTATTGTTTTGCGAGCATCTGGATACCCTATTGGTTGAAGAAAATTTTTCTTTGGATTTATATGTTTTTGAAATATTAAAAAAATTAGTAACTTTTTTCAGTTTTTCAGTGAACGTTGTTTTTAAGAGCTTTTTTTTCATAATTTTAGCCTAAAGTATTTTTTCAAAATTCACATTAGTGGTTTTTGTAATTACTAGTTGTTTTGATAAAATGATGTTGGCAGAGATAGTTTTTTCGGGATCTTAATTTATAACAATATTTGATCAGATTTTTAATCATAGTTTAACCAGATTTGATTTCATTGTTTTTACTTCTTTGTTTCATGACTTTGTTTCAAGATAATTATAAATTAGTAAAGGCACGTTTTGTTTGATGAGTAGTTGGATGGCGTTTAAATAGATGTTCACTTCGAGTCGTTTCCGGAATTCTTCCGGCTATGTTTTTAAGATCTGTTCACACATTTTCATGATTTTTGAAGTCAAATTGGAGTAGTGATTTTGGTCACGCCGAAACAGGAAATGGAACGAAAAGGCCAGTGGTTTTGCGGCGTGAAATTTTTTCGCTCTAATTTTAAAGTAGAGTGAGAATACTGTGTTTGAACAAAAATTCGCTCTATCGGTAGTGGTTTTTTGTTCACATGCGGCAATTTCACTTTGATTTTTACTGTTTTTTCGACTTTTTGGATTGAATATTTTTCTAAATGGTTTTTCTAATCCATTCATTGTCAGTTCTAGGTCTAGTTTTCTATTTAGTCAATGAAAACTCTTTGAATTGTACGTCAGGACTTGTCCTGCTATGTTTTTTTTACTTCGTCGAATAAAAAAAGTTTCGCTTTACCTCATTTTGCCGCTTTTTCAACATTTTGCGTGAAATCTTTTTGACTTCTCTGGGCTAGTTTCTCTCTTCTCTCATTCTGCTAAAAGTTATTTTGAACATCAGTTGCTCAGAGAAGCAATTCAAAATGAATTCAATGAATGAGTCAGTATAAAAATTGAGGTCAGAAATAGAAACGGGATAAACCCATAAAGCCCAATTTTAGATGCCCGCTATTTGAACGTCGTTCGTATAAGTATTAGTTACCTCTCTCTAATGCTTATTGCTATTGATAGTAGCCCCTGTAGCCTCTCTCTAAGAAACAGAAGTACGTTATGTTCAACTACGAAATGCCATCAAAATAAATCGGACTTAAAAAGTGTTTTTGTACACAAATCTTTTTTTTCAATATCTTCTATTCTTTCAATCCCAATCCTGCTTACTGGAATCAACGGCGGCTATTTTCCGGCAATCTGCCGGTATGTTTTTCTTTTCAAATCAAAAAATTTCACTGCAAGAGTTTTTCAAGACCTAGTACGCTCATCGAGAGAGTCAAAGAAACGCGATCAACAGATATAACCAAGGGGCATTAATTCGAGGTGCAGTTATTCCTCTGTGACTGGGCACGGCTGGATCACCAAAATTGGTACGGTTGTCCCAGATTGAACAAAAAATCTTTGACACCAATGTGTTTTCAAGATTTGCTGGCGACTTTTTCGATGAGACGTTCGCAGAACTAATAGTAGAAATTAGGAACGCATTTTGAATTATTTTCTGCATTGTGTGTTTACCTTGATATTTCAGTTTGAAATTTTGCCTTTCAGAACCCCCCGAAATTGCGATACTAGATTCATTGTTCCGACCCGCCTTAGTAGAAGAGGAACTGGTTTTCTGTCAATTTTGGCCGATTTGAATAATTTCCTTTATCAAAAACAGCATAACGATGGCTGGGGCTATTATTTGCCTTCTCTTTGTTTTTTTTTCACATTTTCCGTATTTTTGCTCGATTTCGTATATTTTGACAAAAAAGTACGTTAAAATTGTTAACGATAGTGTTAATGCTTTTATCTGTAAAGATATAGGTTTGTTGATGAACTGTTTGAGCCTACTTTTTGTCGAAGATATTGCCCAAAGTTTTCAAAATTCAGCAATTTTCTCTAAAAAAGCCACCAAATATGCTTCTTTAGCTAATTTAATTTGAATTTGGTGGAAGTACCGAGCTAAAAGACTGCTGAAAGAATTTTAGTTGCTTCCGGGAAGGCTAATTTTACTTCTGCTTCATATGAGAGTCTGTAGTTTAATGTTTGCTGTTTTCTTTTGCTAAATTAACTCGGTATTTATCCCAAATGTGTCATTTTTGATATTGACTTTTTTCATCTAGTTCAATAGCATTTGAAAACTACGTGTTTTTGTTGGACTGGCAGCCAAAGCAAACCTAGTTTTGGTCTTATCGTCGGATTTAACAATCCAAAAGTTATTCCGAATAAACGCTGTCTTTTTGGTTTAAAATATTTTGGTTTTTTTTGGGTTTTGGTTTTTTTATTTGATTTCAAATCGAAGCTCAATTTTTGTCATTTTCAATTGTGAGTTTGTTTGTATTTGTTGTTTTCAATTTACGTGAAACTGAGGCTCAGTTAACATATTATTTTTTCGTTGAACATGTGGTTTTTGGGTCAAACGCTGTGTTTTTGTAAAATGGTTTTTTGAAGTTTGTGAGTTATTCTATCTAGTTTTTTTTTAGTTGAAAGCTTACAATCGTTAGATCTTTAGAAAGTATTTGTTTCATATAGCTTAGTCTCAGTAAAAAGGGTCGCATCTTCTTTCTAGTGAATTAATTTTAATCTGCTGTGATGCGCTTCTTGTTTTAGTTAATGGTTTTATGGCTTTGACCATGAGATCTTCATAAAAGTTGTTTTTATAGATAACCATTAGTTTTCACCCATTATTTTTACATTATACCCATTATTTTCACCTTATCACATTAATGAAAGATCCCGTTGGCGTTAGAGGCGCAATGGAACATCTGCAATCTCTTTAGTGATTAGGTCATGCTTTTGACTGCATCGACGCCGTTTTCTTGAAAACATCAATTGAATTTTATAATTTTTGCCTGTCTTTGTTGTAAAGTATGATCTAATTTGTTTAGTTTAGGCTTCATCCGATGCTTTTTTGAAATTGCTTTTAAGCAATTGTTAAACATTTTGATATTGAATATTGGTCGTAGTTTTTTAATTGCTCTCAAACGAAGTTTGTATCAATTATATTAGTCCTGTCGGTCTTTTTCATGCGATTTTTTGCTTGATCAATTTTTCGTCTGACCCATTTGACTTTTCGTCTTTAAAAACGGGATAAACGGTTAGCCTCCAGAGGGCAGGCATTAAGTTCTGTTAGAGCTTTTCAGCTCACTAGTCTCCAATTGTGTGATTCATAGGAACTGTTTTGGAGACGTATACTCGTGATTTGAAGGGCATTTCTTGGAGTTTGAAACCCCTTCACCCCCCCCCCCCCCAATCCTCACCCCTGCACATCGGTCAGGCCGTAAGGACGTGGCCCCATGTGGGCAAAGAGCCCCCATCAATCCCCCGGTGCACCCTCTCCCCTGCTGCGCTCACTTCCCTTCAATTAAGCTAAAGCTAACCTCACTAAAACGTAGCCAGCTACTGTGCGAGCCAACCGCTTGCCGGTCATTTGAGAGCAATTAACCCTACGTTAGTCGGTTATGTTCTTCTTTCTTTTGGCAAACTGCTTAAAACACTGAAATGAAAATCGACTCAAGGGCTTTGGAATGGATTCAGTAATGGAAGTTTATATAATGCGAAATTCTCTAAACGTTTTTGCATGACATTCATCGAACAATTTAAAGTATTACTGGAAGTGGATCTTTCTATTGTTTTTAAAGGTTCTGCGGTCATTCGCTAATTGTAGGGTGAGAATGCAATATGTTTCGCAGCTACTTTTGGCAACCAGTTGACAGAGTTTGATTTTTATGCATATTACCACTAACAGCTGAGATCAAAGAAACAATGTTATTGGGACCTAAATGTTTTTTTTTCATTATTGATGGTTCTCTATTTTCCAGATATAATTATTAAGAGAAGGAAAAACAGATCGATTCTCATAATTAAAAAATAAACTACCGTTAATCCAAAAGTTTAAACCAAGCTAAATTTGGCCACATTTAATCACATTTCAAATTTTGATGAGAAAAAAAACGGATGGATTTAAATATTGTTTCAGGAATGGAGGCAGTATTTACCGATTATGCTCATAGTCATGGGTTGAGGAAATTTTTCAACACACTATTGTACCTAACCTCGTTCTTCATCTGGGGCGCCCTCTCTTACTTCAACTACTCTGACGTTGGCATCTGCGGAGCTGTAAAACTACTGTGGACATCTTGAAAGCGCTAGTTCTCACAAAAACAATTAACATAGTTTTAAAATGGAAATGTGAATTTAATGCCACGTTATATGAGCCTGTTCACTTGCTTTGTTGTTCAAGGTATCGAGAAAAATTGAAACCATTGTAATTAATTTGAGCTCAGTTATATTCTTAGCAACATTGAGTTAAAAAGGTGTTTTAGTTAATTTTGATACAATTTTTCATTGCTCTCATACGAAGTTTGCCGCAGTTATATTAGGCCTGTTGGCCTTTTTTTATTCGATTTTTCGCTTGACCGATTTTTCGTCTGACCCATTTGATTTTTCGTCCTTAAAAACGGCATAAACAGGTAGCGCTAAGCGGGCATAAAGTTTAATTAGAAACCCTTAGCCGCGGTTAGTAGTCCTTCAAGTGCTTAGCGTGGTGAAGCTACTGGGAAGGAGGTAGTTTAAGGTTAAAGGTCAGTTTTAGGAATTTTTGAGCCCAAATTGTTGCAATTTTTCGTGTTTTTGGTCATTTTCCGAATTTTTTGATGGACCAATCTAAAATTGTGACTGGTTTTAAGTTGATAAAGGTCTTTTGCAAGACAAGGACTTTTATGACCATTTTAAGCAAATATGTTTTCGTAATCCAAACAAAAACACGCAATTTTATGCAAATTTTTACTATATTTTTCAAGCGTTTTGAGAAAATTTGTCATTCTTTCCGTTTTTTCAGCCCTAGGTGTCAAGGAACCTCCACTATCGTTTGATAATAGATTAATTCATAGTTTCTAGTGGTAATGGAATGGTTTTCAACATTTTAACGTCACGAATTTTAGCCTCTTCTTACAAAGCTTGCATTTTTTTTTATTTTCTTGACATTTATTGTCATTAAAGTTCCTGACACAGGGGATAAAACTTCTCCTTGAGGGTTTGAAAATAAGTTACTGAAAAAATTTTATAGGCAATGGAATAGCTTTAATTTTTTAATATGACAAATTTTAACGATTTTTTTTAATGAAACTTGCATATTTTCAAATTTTTTGAAAACTTGTCATTTTTTAGATTTCTCCAGCCTCAAGAACCAAGGAACCTGCTCTAGGGTTTAATAATAGGTTACTGTACAGTTTCTAGATGTAATGAAATGTTTTTCAAGATTTTAACATCATGAGTTCTAGCCTCTTTGACAAACCTTGCATTTTTTTGACATTGTCATTATTCAGGGTTTTTTCAAGCCTCAGAGGTCAGAAAACCACCTCCTAATGGGTTTTATAATGAGTCACTTAATTTTTAAAATTGCCATGGTATAATCATTTTTTTATTACAAATATTAACAATTTTTTGTCACAACTTGCAATTTTTTAATTTTTTTTAAATTGTTTGTCGTTTTTTAGGTGTATCAAGCCTCAAGAGCCAAGGAACCTCCTCTAGGATTTGATAATAGGTTTTTGTATAGTTTCTAGATTTAATGGAATGTTATTTCCAAGATTTTAATATCAAGAATTTTAGCATTTTTAAAAAAATTTTGCATTTTTCAAGATTTTTGAAATTGTTCATCATTTTTTTAAGTTTCTCCAGCCTCAAGAGCTAGGAAACCTCCTCTAGTCTTTTATAGTAGGCTACTGCATAGTTTCTTGTGGTAATTGAAAGTTGTTCTTGTTTTTGATATTACGAATCTAAGCAATTTCTTTAAAAAAAATTTACAATTTCAAGTTTTGAATGTTTTTTCAGTTTTTTCAGCACCAGGGGCCCAGGGACCTCCTCCAAAGTTTGATAATAAGCTGCTACAAAATTTCTAGAGGAAATGGAATGGTTATCAATATTTTAATGACTCCATTTTTTGCAATTTTTTATTGCAATTTAATTTAAATTGATTTTTAAGTTAGCAAATTTTAATTGTTTTTTTTTTCAAATTTTCAAAATTTAATATGTTCCAAGTTTATGTATCTTTGTGAGCCAGTGAAATTAGTTGAGGCTTGACACAAGGATACTAGATAGTCTCTTGAGACAATGAAATAGTACTGAATATAGTAATATCACAAATTTTAGCAAGATTTTGTTAAAATTTGCAATTGTTTTCAAAATTTTTGAATATTTTGTTTCCTTTTCTGAGTTTAACGATCATTACTGGCCAACGAAACTTATTAAGTCTTGCAGATGGGCTACTTGACAGAACTCCGGATAAAAATATGTTATTGAACATTTTTTCACTGCAATAGCTGGAAACTTTCTTGTTGAATTTTGCACTTTCAGTTTTTCTATATGATTTAATTACTAACAAGGCTAGAAAACTAGAAGTTGCGGTCGAATCTCATGGAAAGTTTTCCTAGCTCTCTTTCTCTCCGTGGGTTTGGGTTTTTTCCTTTTTTTCCTTCTTTTTTTGTTCATGCCGCACTTCAGCTGCTGTTTTATTTGACGTGTTGTCATCATCTATTAGACTCACATCACGCACTTTCAGTAAAGCTGAAGCCGGCCTCACTACACCGTGGCTAGCTGCTGACGAAGCTAACGCTCGCCGGTCATTTGAAAGCAATTCGCTCGGCGTTAGTCGGTTATGTTTGATCCTATTGATTACGTTGCTTCTGGAAAGGATTGCAATCTGAGAAGCTGTGTCTCGCTCATGAAATCGATATTCTAAAATTGAAAGAGCTTTAAACGTTAAAGGTTTCGCTAGGTTTACTCCAATCTCAACTTTTTATTCACAGACATTAATTAAGAGATTTTATCCTAGAGTTGCATCTGTATACGGTATAATTTTTCGCTATTTTACCTTACCGTTAATGAGTTTTATTGGTTTGATAATTCTTTTGAGTCTGATTATGGACTTATTAGTGAGAGCAATTTTGTGGTGTCCAAAATTGGTTTCTTCTAATGTTTATTGAATGGATAGATCTCATTTTTACAAGCAAACCGAAATATTTGTCTTTAAACTATATTATTATCATTACCCGATTAATTCTTGGTACCATCGTTATGTGACATCGTAAATATTGACCTTTTTTAAAATAAACTGACGGTATAACGCCAGCATTAAAATTGCTCCGAAAATGGGTGTTTTTCTATCTTTTCGTTTTCAGAATTATAATTCAGAAAATTAAATGCGTTTATGAGAAGTAGCTGACACCAAATTCATATCATAGAAAAGAGTCTAATGAAAAACACGAACGTCGATTCTTTTCAGCTCATAGGTTTAGGTGCTCTGTTGTATGCTGTCTCGTAAAAAGTTAAGCCACGTACCTAAAATCATTCAATATGAAATCTTAGAAGGCCAAAAGAAACATATAAAGAGCGTTAAAAATTTTGATTTACAAATTACCCCCACCCACCCTTCATCTACTTAAAATTTCTCAACTGGTTTTTTTTGCTATCAGATTTATTTCGGTACTACTATTGTAGCTGCTCATTAATTGAAATCTGGCTGTTGCACCAAATCAACTCTGAGCCTCTTTTGGCGAGTACACTCAAGTGGGAAGGATGACCGTAGTTCCTAAGAGTGCATGATTTTTGATAGCTTTGTTCCTTATGCTTTGATTCTGGGACTAGTGTTTGTGTTTAAACCATTTCCTCAGATGCATATGCGACTCGATAAAATTCGTGTGCATGTTAAGGTTGTGTTTTCAGAAAGTATGGCGCTGCTCAAGACTGCTGAGGAAGGTTTGAGCATCAAAATGTTCAACCAGCTTTTAGTGTAAGTTACTAAATTACATTCAAGATGACTACTTTCATTTTTATTTCAGAGTTTTCTCGGAAATCTCTGGCCGTCGTTCACCTTTAGTTTTTTAAAATTTCAGAGCCATCGTTTTCTTAATCGTTCTATTTTTGAACATAGCCATTTGTTAGAACTATATTGTACTAACAAATTAATTGTGATTCGCATGGTCTTTTCGCATTTCAGTAAGAAATTAACTTTATAAAATCATCGTTTTTGAACTTAACTGGATCAAGTTTGATCTTTTCATAACGGTATCAATGAATGCACATCCATCCTTAAGACAATGCTTTGATTAAAATAAAATGCGAAAATTCATTTCTGTTGAATATTTCTCTGCCTCTCACCTCATACGTGGTTTGATTTTGCTGTAGAAACGGATCAGACAATTCTGAGGGTGTCCCAGAGCTGCCACAGGGTCCCAAGTTGTCCAAAACATTCGAGTATTGTCATCTGGAGTCTGAGGAAGACTTGATGAAGAATTTGGTCTCATTCCTATCCAATAGTACTCTATCAAGAACGGACAAAAGTTTTGGGCAAAAAAGGTTGGCTCTCCGAGAATTTTCTGCATGCTTTGGGATTGTATACTTAAATATTTGCTAATTTGGAGTATGTCAATTTTAAATATTTGCTAATTTGGAGTATGTCTTTTTATCACTCATAGTATTGTTTTTAAGCTCCATAAACAGAAATTCCATGTACACTACATATGCACTTTCCAACTCTCTACATGCGTGGCCATTGAAAAACTAATATTGTGAATAGATATGTATCATATTGGATTGACAAAATTGATGGCAGTACTTCTAGTTTTCATCCTGTCTCAGATGAGTCAGATGAGGGGAGGACCTATGCAAAGGCTGACTCCTGTAAATAGTTTCAAATTTTGATTTGTCAATATTTATTGCACAGAAAGTTAAGTAAGGGGTTACTAAAAAAGCCAATTTTTCAACTGAAGGGTTATCAAGTTTGCCGATTGTCCTGGCGTTAATTTTTTGCAGCAGTGTTTGCGTACGTCTTGTTTGTTTTGCATATCAAGTGAGGCGTTGTTTTTGAAAATAGTTATTTTTTCGTTTCGACCGTGGAAACGGGGTCTAGGTTCTCAAGTATGGACGCCTCTACGTGGCAGAACTACGAGTGGGCAACCGCTCCCAGGAACCATACACAATGTACATAGACTACAAGAAACGGGTTTTTGCGGCCTGATCAGGCAAGCCCAGTCTCTCTGGTCCCTAGTATGCATTTGGGTCTAAGTTCACAATTACGCTAACTTTTGCCTCGTCTTTTTACAACTAATTTAGCGGCTCTGATTCTATTTTTGACACTTCCTACTGCCAAAGTCTCACAGTAAATTCATTCCTTCATTCATAACACTTTTCTTTTATCGTCTATGACATACCCGTCCTTGCTCTTATTATTGCGAACCTTTTGTTTGTGCGTTTTCATCTTTATTCATTTATTTTTCAAGTTTCTTTCTACTTTAAAATTTTTAAAGTTTTTGAAAAATTGTTTGTTCTAGCTGTTAGTCGAGTGGAGCTATATTGAGGTTATGTTGATTCTTTGCAATGCAAAGAATTTGAATTATATCGATTCGTTTGTTGCAATTATAATAGTCCTGTTCTCTTTTATGTGCTATTTTTTTGCTTGACAGATTTTTAGTCTCAACTTTTTCGCCCTCAAAAACAAAATGAACATCTAAAGCCTGGAGGGTATTAAGTGGCTGACCAGCTCTCTCATAGCCCTTCGCCTTACTAGGCTTCAAGTATGCAATTCACCGAAACTATTTTGAAGAGTAAATTTTGTGAAGGCTGGTTCTCAATCTTAAAAGTTTGACCCTATCACCCCTCAGTAAGCCCATTGAGTCCTCCACCTCCACATACGCACTCCGCGATGTTAGTACGTTATGTTTTTAAAAGATCCGTTGACTCCCATTTTGGATCTATTCTGTTCCTCCTCCCCAGGTTAGTGGGCATTGGTCTTTTGTTCCCCCAGGCCCACGTACTATTTTTTACAGTCTTTTGCTGTATAATAACGCATAAATTGTAATGGGGGAAACAGGTTAGATCCACATTTTTGAGGTTATTTTTGTCACGTCGAAGTAGAGAAATAAAGCGAGTGGCTTAGCGGAGTTGAATTTTTAATAGCCGCCGTCAGCCTCTCAAACGGCTATTATTTCGGCGCTCTTTTTTTATTCGCTTTACCTCTTGGTCACGTTTTTCGTTTTACATAAGTCACTATTTTCACGTTTGACTTCTGACTTACCTCGCTCGCTGTTTCATCTGAATGGATTCTAAATTCTTTCACGCATTGAATTACACAATGTAGTGAATACGGTCAATGTCAAAATAGCAAAATAAAAAAAAACGGGTTGAACCGATGAAGCCCGATCATTAAGTCATAGTGTATGAGGTTATCAAAGTTCTTTAGAGCGATTGCTAGCTGACATTAGTATTAAGCTTAATGCCCTTCAGTTTAGAAGCTGAAGGAACTTTAGGTTTAGAATCTAACTGAAGCTGCACACTGAATTAGAACAATTTTTAAAACTTTTGTCACTTTCAATCTTTATTTTTTTTCTTTTTCTGTTTCAATCCCGATGTGCATCAACAGCGGCTATTTTCCGGTAATCTGTCGGCTATGTTGGCGAATTTTTGTTCAAACACCATTTTCTCACTCTACTTTAAAATTAGAGCGAAAAAATTTCACGCCACAAAACCACTCGCTTTTTCGCTCCATTTCCTGTTTCGGCGTGACCAAAATCACTACTCCAATTTCACTTCGAAAATCATGAAAATGTGTGAACAGATCTTTAAAAAAAGACAGCGCCCCAATACAGTTCAAATTCTTTGAATTGTAAAAAACCAAGAGCACCGCAATATAGCTACGCTCAGCTTACAGCTTCGCAGCTATAAAAAACTTTCACTTGAACAAGAGTAGCAAAAACGATGTCCTGGCAATTAGCCAAAGGCTATAGCGGCACGCCAAAAACATTGAGAATTTATCTTTGTGAGTTAAAATTGTATCGCGTATCCTACTTTCAGTTCGAACAACTGATCTTCTAAAAGCAGCTAAGTCTCAGACACAGCTGCTTTGAAAATGAAGCATTTGTTCAATGCAAAACAGTATAAACTTTGGATACTTACACATATCTTTTCCGTTTGTCCCCACCTAGTACGTCAACCCCCCCCCCCCATTAGACAGCACGTGCCAGTACTTAGTAAATCAATATGTTACGATATGGCACGTGCGTCTGAAGCGTGCACAAATTCTTACACAGAAGTAGTAGATAAAACAAGGGAATCAACCACCAGTAAAATTTGTCCCTTTCTCCTAACGCTAATCGCGCATGTCGAATCGGGCCAAATTTTACTGTTTGTTGATTACCTTGTTTTATCTACTACTATATTCACCACTATAAATACATATTACACGCACAATTTTGTGTACAAAAATGTACATAGCTAGTATAATTTATGCATTTCGTACACTAATATCCAAAAGTTCTCAAAGCTAGTTTTAAGCCTAATTTCATATCTAATATGCCAAACTATACTGAAATAAATCAGGTTAATCATCTCACAAAGTTTTTTCAAAAGAATCGGATGGACTGAAAATAACTCAAAATTGCTTAGAAATCGATAATAAGAAACAATTTCCTTTAAAAATTTTGACTTTACCCTTGGAGACGATTGATCTATGATGTTTAACTGAGTGATTCTATGTACCAGGGTACATTTTTTTGAGCCGAGTCTTGAGAGGTCTTGTTAAAAGGTTGACTCGCCTTTACCACGCTACGGCAGTATTGCTCGACCTTTCTTAATGGCAACTGTGGGGGAGGGTGCAACTACAGAATGCTTGAACACATTTAATTTTAATTATTAAGCTGACTGAACTCTTAATAATCAGGTGAATATTTTAATGTATTAACACTAAGGATATCAATATTAATGTATCATTTGTAGGGATATCAATATCAATATTAATATTAAATATGTTTCTCAATAACCAATCACTTGTTTATCATTTATGAAAATTGTAGTTCTGTCATGAACCTAGATTGTAGCTGGCTATCCTTCTGAACGTTTGCCAAAAACATTGTTAGGAACTTTTTCCATTCTGAGTAGTAGTCTGTTGAGACCAGGATCCTTGGATAGCTTTCACATGCTTGAGAGAAGTTGATATAACTCTGGACAGTAGAGTAGGAATATCCTTTATCGTTCAGTAGTTTTTTCCAGGGAATATCCTTATTGTTTTCTTGATGATTTTGTTTTACTTTCCCCCATATGTATCCTCTGTCAGAAATTGTCAGTAGATATAAAGGATTCAGCTTTCCCTCCATGTTATTGACTGTGGTGAGATAAGACTCGAATTCACCAATATTGAACGAATTCCTAAGTTTATTGTGGAAAGATAAATATTCCGGCACATTCACTTCAAACTTGTCCAGTGTTTCCGGATGCTCGTAACTTAGTAGGTCCTTCTTGAACTTGGAGAGGAATAACTGGAAGAGTTCTGATTTAGTTCGTTTTCCAGTCTCACTTTCAAGTTCGGCGGTGTTGTCGGGTATGCATTTGTTCTCCTTACAAAATGTAATCATTTGAGTTGTTAAATTAGTCATCTCGTTTAGATTTTCTTCAGATAAAGAAGTGCATGATAAAGCTCCAGTTATTAAAGTCTCGTCAAATATCGAAAATTGTTAAAAATTTTTCGCTAGTTTTTGTAGTGAAGTGAAACTCATGGTGAATAGCCAAAAAGTGCCGTGGAGAATAAAGGTCCCCTCATGGAGAATTATTCTAGAACATTCTTTTTTCTAGAATATTCTGACATGATCTTTAACTTAAAATTAGTTATCCTTTCCCAAGTAATCACCTGTTTGAAAGTAAAGTAATATTTAAATCCTCCTATTAAATTGAAATCTTTGTATAATTTTTAAAAATTAAATAAAAATTTTAATAAGTACCCACCTTACTAGCTAATTTTTAAGGGCATCATATATTCGAAATTTTCACTTGTTTGATTTCATTCTGTTAGTGGTGGTGGCTTTCTTTGTCAATGGTGGCGGCCATTTTGGCATGACATGCACTTTTCATTCGATCTGCAAAACAGTTTCACTGATGTGTAATGCGATGTTAAACCAAGCTTGTTGACTTCTTGTACTATTAGTGGTTGCTAAATATGAAAGAAAGCGAACAAAAAGAGCACAGTCAAAAACACTGAGATCGATGCAAACACAGTGATTAGTGTTTTTCTGTCTCTTCTTGAATATTATACTTAAACATGCTCTCTGAATTGATTTCTAGTATGACCATATCTATATCTATGAAGATAAATACCTAGTCTACATTTCCTATTTCTAAATCTATATAATATATGTTTATAAACATTACTCATACTACATGTTAGATATTGATCAGGATCAGAATATTGATATCCCAAATGTTCTAAATAATCTTTCACTTTAACCATATTTTTACATACATAACAAGAATATTCTGCTTCTTTACAATTATTACAACATTCTTTCCAAGGTTTATTTATACACTTATTGCTTTTCGTTTTCATTTTTCGAAAAATTATTTTTTGTTTATTTCCCTAAATAAATACATCATGTCTCAATCAACTAATACTAGTGTCATAAACTTCTGCTATGTCTGTAATTTATCCTTTGAAACAACGTAGGGTTTATACAGACATCAATCATACGATCTCAAACATAAGGAACTATTGGAGAAAATGTTTGAGTCTGAAGAAGAAGAAATCTCGGAGAGGGTGTATAATTCGGATGAAGATGATTATATTATTAAAACTAAAGCCAAAAACGAAGACAGCATCTACTCTAAAGTATGATTGTAAAGAATGTCATGAAGAATTTAGGAATAAAATAGCTCTAACTACTCACTCATATAGTCATAATCGTAAGTATCTAGAAAACACAGAAGACTCATTTAAACTCCAGCCAGAACATGAGAGAATTATATATTACTGATAAAGGTGGGAATTACATTGAAGTCAGACGAAGCAACTAATTACTCTTTAGAAGAAATTAAAAACTGTTTCCAGTTCAGAAAAGTTAAGAGTTTTAAATATTAGATTACAGCTGAATGTGATTATAAGAAGAGAACCAAAGAAGAAGTTAAAACTACTAAAATATTCTTCAATACTGATTATATTAATAATAATGCAATATATGAATATGGTGACTTCAATCGATGGCTAGACTTCGAAAGGGAAATATATGAAGGTTATGGTTATGATTTCGAGTTTCATGGAATACGAAGTATTCAGTTAAACTTTGAACCAACTAAAATATCTATTGGTAGTTATATAGATTTACCTCCTGATCTCAAAAACTCTAAATCGATATTAAATATACGTAGTTATAAACACAATTGCTTACAACTAACTATAACTGCTTGAGTACATCCCGCCCCACACATGCAACTCGAAAAAGTAAATATGTAGATAAACTAATTGAACCGAGGCAACAACCTGAAGAAGATTTTGCTTATATAATAAGAATACAGAAATTGTATAATATTAATATTTGGGTATACACACCTTGTGGTGGGGGTAAAGTAGAATTGTTTAAACAAGTTGAGGATTTTGATAAAAATAGACAAGATGTAAGAATACTAGTTTGGATTAATGGACAAATAGAACACTGCGCCCTAATAAAAAATATAGAAACCCTGTTAGATCGCCCAAATAAAAACAACAGTAAATATTATTATTGTGATAGGTGTACCTATTGGTTTAACTCACAAATTAAATATGATAAACACGAATGCAACAACTCATTCAAACCAGAGATTGTTTATCCTAAGAAAAAACATATTACTTTTATAAATGAACACAAACGTCAGAGTATCAGAGTATAAAAAATATAACTGCCGATATAGAATGTTGCATTGTTGAAGTCACAACTAATGTCTGTAGATATGTTATAGCTGAACATATTCCAATAGCTGTGGGTTACACCTGGCAAGGTAACTTCAAGCACTACTTCGGTCTAGGCTGCATCAAAACTTTGCTAGAGATCTATTAGAAATAGAAATTGAGAATAAGTTCAAGCCCAACAAACAAATGATTTTCACAGAAGAAGACAATTTATATCATGAAACTAATAACACTTGTCATATCTGCAGTAAAACATGTATTAATAAAGTAAGAGATCATTGTCATGAAACTGGTAAATATAGAGGACCAGCATGTAGAATATGTAATCTGAGGTATAAACAACAAAACTTCATTCCTGTAATATTGCACAATGGCTCTGGTTACGATTTAAATCTACTATATAGTGAATTGGATGTTTAGCATTGGTTGTCTCAAATTCTTAGAGTTATAACTTCCTAGCTATGCCTCTATATCAAATGGCAAAGATATATGGATGTAAAACTAAAACATTATATCAATATGAATACTTTGGTTTGGATGATTACCAAGAAGCTATAGGTAATCTAAAAATAGACGACTTTAAATCCTCTCTACATAATAAATTACCAACACAAGAAGAAGCAGATCTAACTATAGAGTATTTACAGAATGATGTGGAAATATTAGACTACTGCATAAATGAATGTTAAACTAAGTATGAAAGAATTCAAGCTCAACCCACTACATTATGTAAGTCTCCCAGGTTATAGTTTTGATTGTTGGTTAATGTCAAGTGGTGTAACATTAGATACATTACAAGATAAACAAATGCTAGATGATTTTGTTGGAGCAAAGGGAGGTGGTTTATGTGGAATAATGGGTGATAGATATATAGATAACAGTGATGGTAAGACCATATGGTATATAGACGCAAACAACCTATATGGTTATGCAATGATGCAAAAGTTACCTTATAAGGACTACCAATTTACTACTACTACTCTAGATGTAATATTGAATACTGCAGATGATAGTGATCATGGTTACTATATAGTTTGTGATATTGATTATACTAATGAATGCAAAGAGAGAACAGAACAGTTAGCACTAATGTCTAATAAGAGAAAGATAAATGATAATGAATTAGGTTACGGAGAAAGAGATGGGGGCAAGGCAAGATCAGAGAAATTAATCTTAGACCAAAACAACAAAACAGAATATATGGTTCATTATAGGATGTTAAAGTTCTATGTTAAGATGGGAGTAAAAGTAACAAAAATACAGAGTAATTAAATTTAAACAAGATTATATATGTAGAGATTATATACAAAACAATACAAATAAAAGAGCAACAGCTAAAACTGAAGCAGAAAAGGGTGTAAGGAAATTAATGAATAACTCATTATATGGAAGAATGTGCATGAATCCTCTACACTTCTTTCAAAGCAAGTTCCTGCATGATGAAGAAAAGATAATGAAAAGTGTAAGTAAACCAACATTTAAGAATATAACTAGATATAGAGATTTTAGCCAAACAGAATATATAAAGAAAAAAATAGAATATAGCTCACCTGTATATGTAGGAGTAACAATACTCGAACTTAGCAAATTACATATGTTTGATGTATTGTATAATATTCTACAACCATCCCTCAAAGATCTAACACTTCACTATATGGATACGGACAGTTTCGTAATTAGTTATAGTGAAGGTAAAGTTAGTGATGAGCATATGGACTTAAGTAATCTAGACATACCTATAAAAACTAATAATAAAGTCCCCGGCAAGTTTAAGCACGTGCTGGGGAGTAGGATTATTGAGGAATTTATAGCATTGTCCCCCAAAACATATAGCTTCAAAAATTATCCTAAAAACACTTAAGAAAAAGGAATAAAGAAGCATGATAGTGCTAGGCACATAGATTATTATGATGCATTAATGAATAATACACAGAGAACAGTAGATGAATGCAGAATACAAAAAGTTGGCGATAACATGACAACAACAAAAACAAGTAAGATTAGTTTAAATATATTTGATGATAAAAGGTTGTATGTAAACAATATTAAAAGTTATCCTCATGATGAGAATCTCTATCTATTCAAAAGAGATTTAATAGAAAAGATTAATACTACTCCAATAGAGCTGTTAATAAAATTAGGGTTAGATGTAAGTAAAGAATCATTAGAATCGTTTGTAGATAATATTAAAGAATTAACCATCAATGATGATAGAAAGTTAATCCTTGCCGCCATTACACTATATAATGATTTATTATAATTATAAAAAATGACTAAACTAGAAACACTTATAGAATTAAATAATCTAGAAAAACAAAACAGAAGAAATAGATTAGAAGATAAATTAAAACAACAGGAATATTATGGTGAAATAGAAGAGTTATTTCATCCTTTAACTAAAACACTAAATGCAAACAATGAAACATGGCTAGCTCATAATAAACACAATCTAGCATTAAGTGAACAAACATTGAGAGCAATAGATTGGCAAAATCAAGAGTTAGATAAACAAACTAAGATGATCCAGCAAGCTGGCTCCCAGTTTAATGAAGCATTAATGAAGTCCAATGGTGAAGCATTGGTGAAGTCCAACGACAAAGCTGTAGAGAAAGCTCGAGATAAACCAGGAATGTTAGTAGATAAAGACACAGCTCAAATTATTAATTTAATGTCAGTTCAATCTAACCCTCAATTAAAGTTAAAAATCGGAATTTTAGATATTGGTGGATTTGAAATGAACGGTGTTAAACTAATTTACCAAGAAAATGCATTTATAGTTAAGGATAATATATATGAATGTCAGATGAGTTTATAAACTTTCTTACTAACCCTTATATAAAACATGGTGAAATCGAGGAAGATGAAAACAAAATTAAAAGGTTTTTAAAGGATATTAGATATGATTTAGGAAAAGGGGATAAGAAAAGTGCTAAATATAGAACAATAAAACGTATAATAGGGGTAAAAGATGATGTATTTGGTAGGGGTTTAAATAGCAACCCTAACCCAAATAATCAACGAAGTTGCCATTTAAATCAGCGTAGCTGTGACTTCGTCAATGGTTTAGTAGAAAGACTAGAATTATTAATACTAGAAACAAAAGCTGGTCATGATGGATTATATGATGAAATGCTAGATATATCTAAGCAACTATATCTATGAATATTATTAACCAAGAGCAACTAGATAATTTTGTTTTTGGCTATGGTAAATAGGTGAAACCATGACTACGTCCATGAGCAAGCTCACAACTTCATTGATCAGGGAACCTTCTTTGCAGATAGGTGAAACCATCAGGGAACCTGCTTCGCTGATGACTACATCCATAAAAAGTGTGGAAAAACAACAACTATTAGCTAAAGAAGTATTCAGTCCTCAAATAACAAAGTTTAGAAGAGAAAGAATAATACCATTATATAAAGATGAAACATGGTCAGCTGATTTAATTGATAAGTCATTTCCAACTAAATGCAAGAATAATTATAAGTTTATATTAACAGTTATAGATATAATCACAAAATATGCATGGGCTATTCCATTAAAGAATAAATCTGGTTTATCTATAACTAATGGTTTTAAAACTATCCTATCAGAAGGTCAGAAGGTCCACAGGGTGGCTCTGAAAGTCGAAAACCAGAAAAGTTATGGAAAGATAGAGGTAGTGAGTTTTGCAATAAAACATTTAAATCTTTACTTAAAGAACATGAAACAAAACTATATTCTACTTAGTGATTTAAAGGCTGTGTTTATAGAGAGATTTAATAGAACATCATTACACATAATTAATGAACCAATGTTCATCAATGGTGATGGTAATTGGGTAAACATATTAAATGATGCAATTGATATGACACCAGTTGATGCTTCTAATAATCCTGATAAAGTTAAATACACTTTTAATTTTAAGAATATTAAACCTAAACTTAAAGTTGGTGATTATGTTAGAAGTGCAGATAAATGTAAAATCTTCTCTAAGGGATACGCTTCTAATTGGAATAGAGAATTGTTTATGGTTAATGAAGTTCTAAAAACACAACCACCAACATATAAAATAGAAGATATTAATGGTGAGATAATAGAAGGTAAATATTACGAACAGGAATTTTTAAAATCCGAGGTTGATTTTGAATCTAATAATAAGGTTTTGGATTCTTTAGATATAGACCTCCGGTCATCTGCGAAGCAGGTTCCCTGGTCTTCGAAGAAGTTACACTTATAAGCCAGCAAGCTGGATAGACCTACGGTCAGCTACTTGGTAGATTCAAATCTTTCTGTAAACAAATACAAAGATGACAAGAAATAGATTCAATCAAGCTAAACATCAATGGCGAAGCATGACCGGAGGTCCATCGGGGAACCCGCTTCTCGGATCAACATCAACAAACGACTTAACACTAAGTAAGGCTCGTGGGTTACTCCTAGAAGATAATGATAATATTGATATGAAGCATACCTATAAAATTACAAATGTTCATCCTCCAATAGATGAAAAAGATGTTGTTAATAAAGAGTATAGTGACAATAACTTATTATCCTCTTCTAATAAAATAGACATTTTACTTAGAAACATAACTGAACTAAGAAAAGGTGATTTTGATAAAGTCACAACTAAAACATTACAACTAAATGAAACACAAGTTAATGATGAACTAATTAATGATTTTAGTGAATCAACAAATGAAGTCACAAATACTGTTAAGTTTTGTAATAAAGTTGCTGCTGATACTATCTCTAAATATTATCAATTAAAACAAGAATTTGATAATAATAAGTTTAATCAGAATATCACTAACATACAACTAGATGAAATGTTTACTACTGGGCTAAAAGAATTTAAAGAAGTTAATAAAAAGACTAATTCTTTTATAGATGAAGCCCTTTTAAAGAATAAAAAGACAATAGTACAATATATAATTGCTATACTTTTACGAAGTACGTTACTTGATAATAAAGAACAAGAAAGTCTAGAGAAGCATTATGGTTTTAAACAAGATATAACGAAAGAAATAGAAAGAATTTTTACTAATTAAAATAACCGAAACTATGACTAACCCAGGAGCACCGAGTGAGAGATTACTATATCCCAACTTGTCAACCGTTAATGAACAAAACATAAACGAAAAGATTCAAGCTAATAATAAATTTAACAACAATATTAACATTATAAAAGATATTAGAAATTATTCTGAAACTTAAACTAATAACTATAATAAGAAGTTAAGTAGATATAAGAATTATATCAACGTAGCTGAGATAACAGAAATAGTTTTATCATCTATAGCAACAACTGCAACATCAACATCAGTTGCATTAACAGGTATAGGATTACCTTATTCTATACCAACAGCTTTTGCTACAGCAACTGTTTGTGGTTCATTATCAAAAACAATTAATACTAAAATTAGAAATAAAAGTATAAAGTTTTCACAAATGTATATTTTAAGTAAACAGTTTAGTGATAAGTTTAATAGACTATATACTAAATCAATGAATGATAATAAAATAGATAATGATGAGTATAATGAATTAGTTAAGGTATATGAGGATTATAAGAAGAACAAGAAAAACAGGCTGAGTGTTTTTTTAAACTAAAGTTATTAGTGTTTAGTTATAATAATGTATTTAGTAATAATAATATTAGTATTAATATTAATCAATAATCATAAACATAATATAAATATAATCATAATCATAAATAAAATATAATCATAATTATATACACAAATTTAAACATAATCATAAATTTAATCATGATTATATTCAAATAATTATCTCTTCTTAGTACCTAAGTATAACCCTCTTCCTTTTTGTACTACCTTTATACCTTTACCAGTAGTTGCAAATTTAATTAAATCAGGTGTGGCTGATAAAGCAGCTCTAGGGTTTCTAGATGCAGCTGCACTTCCTATTTTACTTGCTATTTCTAATGCTCTTACTGGATTATTGGCAACCTTCTTTCCAAAGTTAACTGTAGCCCTACCAACACTTCTAAAGAAATCTTTCAATCCCTCTGCTTCTATTGTTGCATCACTAACAGTCATTGACTTATTTCTCTTACACTTAACACAATTAACCCTTAACATTTTAGTACCTTTTAAAGTAATAGCTCCACTTATATTATTGGTACCACTATAATGTCTGGCACCAACACAATATGAATTACTTTTAATTTTCTGTAAAAGACTCATTTCTATATATAAAAAGTAATGGAAGTTAAAAAGTATAATCCTTGTGTTGTTATTAAGCCTAAGTCTACGGGTTCCACCCGCGAGCGAAGCTCGAAGCCTAAGGTTAGGCCCAAGGCTAAGAATAAGCTTGAAGCTGGAGGCTTAGCTCTAGAGAATAAAAAGAAATTAGACTTTATTTATGCTAGGGGTTTTGTTAAGACAAGTAAGAAATAGTTATAATTTTAATTATCTACGATGTAGCTTTGCTAATCAGGAACTACTTCGCTTATGTTTCACCATAACTATGACTATAATAATGACTAAAACTATAATTATGATATAATATCAACCATCTTATTACCATCACTATTCACACTAATAACCTTTCTAGTTAATACTAATGCATGACATATAACATCTGCAACTGCAGCACTAAATTTAAAATGAAGTTGTATTGGTTGTGGACCTATATGATCACTTTCATATCTATTATCAAATACATATATTCTATAACTACTTTTGAATGTTCTATGATTTATATATGGTTTTATATTATGTGGTAGCCCATTATAATCTTTATTAAAGCTAACGATCTTTTTAAAAGCCTCATTATAATTATTGGTACCATAATTAATATTCATTCTATCCTCGGGATAAAACTCACTACCAATCTTACAATAACATTCAGTAACATTCATTACATCAAATGTACTTGCATCATGAGTTTGTTCATTAACATTATTTTCAAAACCAACTATTATATATTGTGGTCTTTCCATACCACTTTCCATACCAAGATAAAACAAGAAGTTAGTAGCTTTGGGCACATTCTTATAAAATGTCTTTCTTTCATAATAACTAAAGTCTATATTATTCCTTTTGCTTAAACCCTTTTGCACAATAATTCTATTATCATTACTAGGATCAATACTAGGTACACACCATGATATATCTCTAATTTCTATATTAGCATCATTAGCAACAGCACCAGGATTAGCATTAACTCTAAATAGAGCTCTATCATTATTATTTCTTTTTAATATTATTTTAAATCCTAAACCATATATAATCTTTTCTAAATCATTTACAAAACCAAATAGGTCACTCATCTTAATCATCATATACATATGACCTCGTTGTGCAGCAATATGGTCATTTTTAAGTTGACTATCTCTATTGCCCTGATTTCTAACAAAACCACTCTCATATTCATCATCAGTACTAGTTAATAACTTTTATATCAATAGATTTGGATGACAATGATCTATATATTCAATAGTCCTACCACCACTAGTTTCAAGTTTAACTGAACTAAACAATGCCATCATACCATAATTAACTAATCTGATATTAGCATCATTAGCAAATACACCACCAGCATCATCTGATACAACAAACTCTATCTCTAGATATGAATCACGCAAATTTAAATGATTCTCTTCTCTATTGAGTATGATATTAATGTTAGTATTGATTGTATTCATTGTTGCCAGATTATTTGGTTTATATTTTATAATCTTAATCATATGTAAATCATTATTATAACCATAAGTTGTATCTAAATTGAAATCCATTTTTATAAACCAAAAAAATGACGGATCCACGAAGCGGCTTCTCCGATAACTTAATCTTATGGGAACTAAAAAAGATAGATGAAACTTTAACTAAAACTAAAGAAGAGCATGAAGAGGAGTATGATATTAATGTTTGTATTAACCGTATTCATTGCTGCTAGATTATTAGGTTTATATTTTATAATCTTACTTTGTGTATATCATTATTGTAACCATAAGTTGTGTCCAAATTAAAATCCATTTTTGTAAGTCAAAAAATGACTGACAACTTTATTCTATATGAACTACAAAAGATAAATGAAACTCTAACTAAAACTGAAGAAGAATATACACTTAACTTTAGAATGGTAAAGCCAACAGAAAAGTTTAACTTCAGAGAACCTATACTTAACTCGTCAAAATTAGGTTCAATTAGATTATCTGTTTATAATTCAGTGTTTAATGTGAACAGAAGGAACAATCAATCAGATATGATATCAAGGGTGAAACATGGTCAGATACCCGTATTTTAGCTATTATACCAGGAGCATATGAATTATTCGAAATAGCAGAATTAATAAAAGAAGAAACTAATGGTAATGTTATAGTAGAATCTGATAAGAATACAATGAAAATTTTAATGGACGTAAAACAAGGTGCAATTAACTTTGACATAGAAAATTCAGTAGACCCATTTTTGGGCTTTAGAAAAATAGTATATGAACAAGGTAATTATACATCTCAGAAAATTGTTGATATGGGTTTTAGTACTATTAACATTCATTGTAATGTGATATCTGGTGTGAAAGATAATGGGAATAACACAGACATACTATATACTTTTACTCTAACAGAACCACCTGGGCTATCTAATAAATATTATACCAACTAATATCTTATATCAAAATATAACTAAAGATAGAATAGAATATATAGAGTTTCATATTAAAGATGAGCATGGAAAACCTACAGACTTCAATGGTGATGTATTAAGTTTTACTTTACATCTGGTGTAGATATAAACTTAAACTAAACTACAAAACTCTCCGATCCCAATTAATTCTTAGTTTACCATTAATATTTTTGTTTTTAGTTATATCAATGACAATATAATTTTAAGGCTCTTTCCATACCTTATTACATATATTAGCAAAATCATTATAACTAAGTTCAACATTATTAAAGAAATCTTGATATATCGATGCTAGGACTTTACCTCTTTGTTCAATTAAAATAAATAGATTACATTTCTCTCTAACACTCTGTCTATCTAGAGAGAACAGGTTTTGATTAAGATATATCATATTGCAATTATTATGTCTACCTCTACAAAAGTATTCATTAATAACTGGTTCTTTGGCTCTAAGATCATCGAATATCATTAGTTTCTTCAAGTCTTTGGGTAGTTTATCAGGAGATGGTAAATCTTTTATATCTTTAATAAATTCTATAATTGCTTTTGGGTTTATTCTTTGTAATCCATTGTATTGATCACCAGTAGGTCCAATGATGTATAGCTTATCAAAATATATACTAGCTAGAATTAGTTTTTTTAATAAGAATGTCTTACCACATTCACTAGGACCAGATATTATACCTCTGGGAAAGTTTTCTGGGAATGTGGCTTCAGTAATTATATCATCATCATTTAGCCATGAGTGTAGATCATCATTTATGTTTATAGAGATAGTGTTAGTAGGACATTGTTTATTGTTGGGTTTACCCTTTTGATAGGACTTGGTCCATCCGGGAACAGGTTCCGCCGATGTTTCACCATGTTTTTCAGCCAATAGATATATAAAATTATCATTATCATTATCATTAACATTATCATTATCATTATTAGTAAAGCTAATTCGTAGATTATTATCATTATCATTAACATCATCAGTATCCTTTACATTATCATTATCATTATCATTAACATTATCATTAACATTATTAGCAAAGCTACTTCGTAGATCATTAACATTATCATTATAATTAACATTATCAATAACATTATCAATATCATTATCATTAACATTATCATTATTATTATATTTATCTTTAACAATATCATTAACATTATATTTATCATCTGCGAAGCAGGTTCCTTGATTAACATTACAACCTAAACAAAAACACTCATTATATATTCCTGGATATTTACATTGATTAACTAGAATATTTAAAGCACTTTTAATTCTAAATCCTCTATCAATAAGATAGATCATGTATAAACAATAAGCTCCACAATAAGATTCATCATAGTGTTTTATTCTCTCATTAGAGCCTAGATCAACATTTTCTTCTAAAAATAATGGTGGGGTCTCAACACCAAAACTATCAAAGTAATACACAGGACCACCTTCTCTTCTTTTAACTAAAACCCAATGTGTACCATCAGTTGGATGTAGATTCACAATAATGTTGAAGTTAGGTTCCCCGATCGGTGAAGCCGTTTCACGGATACTATCTGGATTCTCTTCTCTCATTACTATTTCAATTGGTGTTAAACTTTTATCTTTACCTATATCTTTTCTTTTGATATCACTCATAGCATTATTATCAATATTAAATTTATTATTGAAATCCTCAAAAGTTAGGATAAGCATTTTTATATAATAAATTTTATATATAAAAATGGATAAAGGCGGTATACTTTTTTTCTTATTATTATAATTGGAATTTGTTATATAATATATGATTCAATACCAAGTAAATATACAAAACTAGAAAAAAAGCTTTGGTGGATTTATGAATAGGAGTCTAGTTGGTTTTGAATATGAAAAGTCACCATTACATACTATTGTTTATGGTGGAACTGGTACGGGGAAAACATATTTTATTAGACAATACTTAAAATTATACTCAGTCCAAAACCAAGACCAAGCTAAAAAATATAATTATAGTGTATAAAGATGACAGAGACTGGATAGATCCTGAGTCTAATAAATTTTATACTGGGTTTAATAAATGTGATATACATATGATCACAAAAAATAATATGCATAAATTTCAAAATTGTGTAATAGTACTTGATGATATGGGTGATAGGTTAAATAAGGATATAATTTATTTTTTTTACTGAAGGTAGACATTATAATATTCAAATGATTGTAATGTGTCATAAACCAGCTCAAATAATTAATACAGCAAGAATGAGTTGTGATACTATTTATTTAACAACTTATAATGGACCTGATCTATTTAAAAACTTTAATGAGATATATAATTGTGAACATGACTTTAGTAAAATAATTAGTGAGATAAATAGTAACCATTATAATCGTACAGATGGAATGTCAGATGAACTTCGCTATGGTATAATTAAATATAATAAGAAGGAAAATACTTATATTATTGTTAATAGTAATAGAACAATGATATATGATTGAAGAGTTGGTTTCCTTGATTTAAAAGCTCTTAGTTTAAAAGATGAATTGGAAAGAGAAGATATAAATAAACCTATTGCATATATGAAACCACTCATGATAAATGCAACAGATAGAAATGTTATTAATCATGATAACTATATATTCTGTTTTAATAAACTTGTTAAATTAAATAATATTAAAATACAGAATGATGTTTTGAACAAAAGAGATGATTATGGGAAAGGGTATAAAAAAGTTTATCAACTATTGGTGGAATCATAAGCTCAGGTTTAATTATATTTAGTTATATTTATCCCGATATAATATCAGAAAAAGCTGGGAGTGTAGCAATGGGAGCAAACACAATGTTGATTAGAGTAAATACATTAGTTAACGTTGGATATGGCGAAGAGTTGGATAATGATCTGCGAACAGACTCCGTCTGTGGTTATCCAACGGACGAAGTCCGTGGCAAGCCAAGTGGTTATACCAATGGTGAAACATGGGCAAAGCCCAATCTAGGAAGTAGCTTGGAGAACCACGAGCAAAGCTCGTTCACTAATCTACGAAATACAATACAAGAAGAATATATAAATCAGTGTAGCTGTGACTTCGTCAATGAAGAGATGGGAATTTTGAACAGAAAGGGGGAAAGTTTTTAGCCAGACTATATGGAAATAATGAAGAATTTAGAGAAGAGATTATAAATTTTGTTAGAGATAAAAAAAAATTAGACCTTGAATTCATTTTAGATAAGAGATGTAAAACTAATACACTCAATAAGTTAGGAAATAAATATTTAGCAGAGTGTATCACATCTAAAGATAATACTAAAGATTTAATTGAAATCATGGTTAAATATTACCCCGCGAAATGATTAGGTAAATATTAAAGTTTACCCTATTATAAATGCTTTTAAAATGTTTAGAGTGTAACTATGAATATGGAAACATTGCTGTTTTAAAATATCATTATGAATCATGTCATAAAGATAAAACTGATAAATTTATGTGTGGTAATATAATACTAAGTGGTATTTGTGCTGATAATTTTTCTCCATGGGGTTGTTCTTTAAAAAATGAATCTAGTTCCAGTTCTAGTTCTAGCTCTAGTTCTGGTTCTAGTTCTATCTATGACTCTAACTATAACTCAGATCCTAACCCTAACCTTAACCCTAACTTTATCCCAGAAGTCTTAATTAGAAGTTGTAATAAATGTAATTATGTAAAACCACTAACTGATTTTGATGAGAGTAAGTATACGTGTAGAAGTTGTACTTCAGCTAAAGTTAATTGTCCATATTGTGCTTCTGTTGTGAGATATGATGGGATACGGGCTCATGTAAAGAAACAACATCCAGATGTAGAATTAACTAGAGGATTTAGTAGAAGCTTATTAGATAAAAGACAAAGTCCTAGAGCTGTAAGTCCTTTAGTTATTGTCCAAACAGAGGAAAGTTGTTCGTGTAAATATTATAATTTTGCATCATTTCTTATTAATAACGAGTTAAATATAGAAAAAGTAAAAGAAAATATAAATTTATTGAAGACTATAGATAATTTGAAATAAAAGTATAAAAAATATTAAAAAAACATCAAAAAAGTGTGATTCGCTCTTAAAGAGTGAAAAAGAGCGATCTCCCTACTCAGGAATCACCCCGAAAAGAGTGAAATGTAAATATTGCTTTGATTTTTTTATTTTTTATTTTATTTTTTAATATTAATTGATTTTTTGATTGAATTTAGAGCTAATATATAATAGTAGATAAAACGAGGGAATCAACAAACAGTAAAATTTGGCCCGATTCGACATGCGCTTAGCGTTAGGAGAAAGGGACAAATTTTACTGGTGGTTGATTCCCTTGTTTTATCTACTACTTCTGTGTAAGAATTTTTGCACGCTTCAGACGCAAGTGCCATATCGTAACATATTGCTTCACTAAGTACTGGCACGTGGTGTCTAATGGGGGTGGGTGGTTGACGTACTAGGTGTGGACAAACAGAAAAGATGTGTGTAAGTATCCAAATTTTATACTGTTTTGCATTGAACAAATGCTTCATTTTCAAAGCAGCTGTGTTTGAGACTTAGCTGCTTTTGGAAGATCAGTTGTTCGAACTGAAAGTAGGATACGCGATACAATTTTATTTCACAAAGGTAAATTCTCACTGTTTTTGGCGTGCCGCTATAGCCTTTGGCTAATTGCCAGGACATCGTTTTTGCTACTCTTGTTCAAGTGAATGTTTTTTATAGCTGCGAAGCTGTAAGCTGAGCGTAGCTATATTGCGGTGCTCTTGGTTTTTTACAATTCAAAGAATTTGAATTGTATTGGGGCGCTGTCTTTTTTTTTAAGATCTGTTCACTCATTTTCATGATTTTTGAAGTCAAATTGGAGTATTGATTTTGGTCACGCCGAAACTTGGAAATGGAGCGAAAAAGCGAGTGGTTTTGCGGCGTGAAATTTTTTCGCTCTAATTTTAAAGTAGAATGAGAAAATGGTGTTTGAACAAAAATTCGCTTTCTCGCTAGTGGTTTTTTGTTCACATGCGGCAATTTCACTTTGATTTTTACTGTTTTTTCGATTTTTTTTGGATCGGGTTTTTTCTAAATGGTTTTCCCATTCATTAATAGCTCATTTTAGGCCTAGTTTTTTGTGTGAACCAAACTTTCATTTCTCGCTAGTGGTGTTTTTTTTACATGCGGCATTTTGACACCGATTTTTCGATTTTTTTAAATTTTTTTATCTGATTTATTTTAGAAATGGTTTTCCCAATTCACTCATAGTCCGTTATGAGTCGTTTATTGTTTAGTCAATGAAAATTCTTTGAATTGTACGTCAGGACTTGTCCTGCTATGTTTTTTGTTTCGTCGTCTGACGCTCTTTTTTCGTTTTACATTTGTTCACACAGCAAAGCTGAAAAGGTCAAATTTTCTGAATGACTTCTTCCTCTCACTAACGGCATTTGCGCGCGTGACGTCATTTCTCACTCGTTTTAGCAAAAGTTTTTAGGTTATTTGCGTGATTAGATTTTGATCATACGTGACTTACCTCACTCAATAAAATGACTTTTGCACTTTAAAACTTAAGTTTAATTTGAATTAGTTTAAGGTCAAAGGAACTCATATGTGCAGTAAAGGTCCCTAATAAAAGGCTCCTGTGGAATGAATTTCAATAAGCCTAATTAATTTATCGCTGAATATTTTTACCTAGTTTTTGAGCGGCGTCGAATTTTTTTTCAATTTAGATCTGTATCTGTTCCTATCTCTATTATATGGCACGCAGGTCCATTCTTTCGCAGCTATTCCGGCAATCTGCCGGCTATGTTTTTTTCTTTTAAATGATATGTCAAGTCATAAACTATCTAATTTCACAAAAGGCGATACGAGTCCCAAAATTGCAAATTTTGTTTTGAATGTAGTTACTAGACAAGTGATGGAAATAAAATTCTTTGATCAATGGTGACTGTTTTATTCTTTCGATAGTTTTGTGGATTGAAGAAACCACTGTTGACATCATCAATCTGTTGAAGATCTTTATAACTTCCTGGTTATTCTTGAGTCCCCCACTCGGTTAAGCAGCGCCAAAAGGTACCTACATAATTTAAAGATATCGATAACACATATCTGTTATGAACTAAGTTTTTCTCAAAAATTAAGTTGGGAACTCGCAAAATATTATTCAATTGGAGTTGGTTGTGTTTAGCTCAGATTACTTGGTGATTGATGAGAACAAGAGACAAGCCAATCTGTCTGCATTGATCAGCCATCTTGCGAGACTGGACAACCAAGTGTTGCGGACACTTACACGTCGGATACTAGCTGACACGTCGTTTTGGGTGTCTTCTCTATTCAAGTAAGAGGAAAACACCGTCTTGACAAATCTGTTATTTCAAATGATAATTTGGGTCTATAAGCAATATCATTGAATCATCAACATATTATTCGGCACATTTACAGTATGCGCAATCACTGGGCAAATTATATGCGCAATCACTGGGCAAATTATATGCTAATATATCACAAGAGCTTGGGATTGCATATAACATGCACCAATGAAAGCCGTGACGCATAAACAGAAAGGAACTGCTAATTTAATGCTGATCTTTTTGGTGCTAAATTACGAAGTGTTTTCGTTTTCTGAGGGTTAAATGATGGCCTTTTTGAATTAATGAAAATTTAAGAAATTGTGAAACGTTAGGTAACTCAGACTTTGTGAAGCGCGCGGTGACTGAAAAAATTCTCAATATTTGTTGCTCGTAAAACAGCTGAAGTTATTGATAATCTTGATCATTCACTGTTTTCCGCAATAAGAAATAGGCAGGCTTATTCCTTAAATTTGTCAGTTCGTACTAGGAAAAATTGCTTCAATGTATAATTAATAGCCGCCCTCATCTTCTCAGCCGGCTATTATAGCGCTCCTATTTTTTTTTTTTTTACTTCGTCGAATACAAAAATGTTTCGCTTTACCTCATTTTGCCGCCTTTTCAACATTTTGCGTGAAATCTTTTTGACTTCTCTAGGCTAGTTTCTCTCTTCTCTCATTCTGCTAAAAGTGATTTTGAGCATCAGTTGCTCAGCAAAGCAATTCAAAATGAACAGAGTTAGTACAAAAATGGATGTCAGAAATAGAAACGGGATAAACCCATAAAGCCCAATTTTAGATGCCCGCTATTTGAACGTCGTTCCTATAAGTCTTATTTACCATCTCTAATGCTTATTGTTATTGATAGTAGCCCCTGTGGCCTCTCTCTAAAACAGAAGTATGTTCAACCACGAAATGCCATCAAAATGAATCGGACTTAAAAAAAAATGTTTTTGTACAAAAATCTTTTTTTTTCAATATCTTCTGTTATTTCAATCCCAATCATGCTTATTGGAATCAACGGCGGCTATTTTCCGGCAATCTGCCGGGTATGTTTGATGTGTTTAGGTTTCCCCAAACTAAAGCCTACTTCCATCTCCGTGAAATAGACGGTGTAATCGGAGCTTGTCGGATGGCCCTACACAAACAGTACCCATCATTCGCTCTGAATGGATTCAAAATCTGGATGCCAGCTGCAGAGTCGGAAATTGGGTCTGGTGGATCCGAAGTGGATGAGGGGGAGAGTGAGAGTAAGAAGAAAGTTGTCCCTGAAAAGCTGCCCGTCATTTACATATCGCAATGCACTTCACCTGGATGGGCTGATGCATGTCTAAGACAGGTAGTAACATTTCGCTCTAATACTAGAAACACTAAATTCTCAGAATGGCGGCTGTTACTTATTGCTTAATACTCGGTTTAGGGTGATAGCTTTCTGCCTGATTTAGAACGAAGATCATTTCTGAATATTGTCAGTGACTAGCTTTGACTCATGGTAGTCAACTGTAGCTATCAACGAAATCTATATAGTATGAAGAAAACGGCCATGATTACTTCTTTAATTTATGTGTGCTTGTTTACATATGTATTTACTTTGAATGTTTTTACGGGTTCTCCGTTTTTGTAGCTGTGCCTGCCTGCGGACTGTCTGTTTACTCTGAGCTGCAATAACCAAGCGGAGCTCTCCACTTTGGATATCTCAGGTCCTGCCTCAAAAGAGAAAATGGACAAACTGAGTGACACTATAGATGTAGATGCCTTTCAGAAGACAGTTGAACTCCATATCTCACAAAATATGAAACCATTATTCCTCCTTGTGCACGCCGGTATGTAGCCCATATTTTATATGTTTAATAGACGCCGTCAGCCTCTCAACGGCTTTTATTTAGGCGCTCTCCTTTTTTACGACTCGAACAGGAGTATTGGTTTTCATAAGGTTTTTTTACAGGAGTTTCTATTTGTTCAAACGGCGTTAAAGCGGAAGTGAGTAAAACTGCCGTGTGAATTTTTTTCTGAGCAAGAAAAGCTATTTGATCATGCGCTGCGTTGAGTGAATGACTTTTCGACTTTGAAAAGTTTTTTTGAAAAAGTCGCGCATATATATGACAGTTTTTAGCCGTGTTTTCGTCTATTTGGCCTGTTTTTTGTAAATTGTTCTTTTTTTAAAGAAATAAGTTCATCGATGCTGCATGAATATGTAACCCTCTGAAATTGATACCACTATGTTTTTGCGCGCCTAATAATGCGTTTCAAGCGCAAAATTTGCACATATTTCCCGATTTTTAGCCAATTGTTGGATTTTGATCTATTTCTTTATTTTTGGAGCTTTGAGCGGTCATTTTTGTACACGCTCAGTAAATTTGACAACGTCTTTTTGATAATTTATCGGTTGAATGCCTCTTTTGACGCCAGATTATTTTGTGTTTATAAAAGTATACACAAATTAATCCGGTTTTGGCGATTTTTGTCCCAGTTTCCCAGTTTTGTTTGTATTTTGTAGTTATTTTATCAACTATTGAAACTCTTATAAGAAAACTGTTCATCTGCGCCGTCAAGGTTTTTTTCATTTTATTTTTACTGGATGTAGTTTTTGGCAATAAGCCTTTGAAATTATGAACTGTTTTCATTTCTTACTGAGACAGGATGGATGATGGGTCTGCAAATTTTTTAGGCCTTGATTGGTTATGTATGAAAAACCCAGTTTTTTTTTTGCTTAATGGTTTTCAATTTGATTTTGAAATAGAATTTCCTATTTGATTTTTTATTTTTCAAAAGTTGCGAATTAGTTTTCTTATCTTTTTTACAATTTCTGTTTCCTCCGCACTGTATCATATATCTTTCCAACAACCTCCTCAGGTTTATAGTTTTATTGGCCCTGCTTTTATTCCGTTTAAGTATTGATTTGAACAAAAAATTTTGTCTTGATTTTTTTTCTCAATTTTTCACTTGGAGCTTTTTTTAAATACAATACACCAGAGTTTTTGCTACATTCACTGTTGAAAACTTTTGTTGATAATCTTCTGTGAATATTCATAGGGCTAGGTCTTTCTAATATGAGACTTTTTGCTTTTGAATATTGATCTTTTTAAGTCTTTTTCGTAATTAATTTCTGACTTGATAAGTTTTTTTGGCCGTTTTTAGCTTTATCATCTCATTCGTTGAGATTTAAAACGACAACTACTGTATAGAGTTTATTTAGTTATTACATGATTACAGGTTTTTGTTAAAATTAGTGTTTTTTGTGAGAAAAATTACGGAAGTGTATAAGTTTTGTAATAAATAGAAAATTTTGACAGCTTAACATAGCTTGTGCTTTGCTGCTTGAGCAGTTTGATTTTTCAGTTTGCGTAAAACAATTTTCGTGGTAATTTTTGCTGGTTTTAAATACAGGAGTAATGGTTATTGGGCTATTTTTCAAAATTTAACCTAATTTTTCAGTTTTGTTGTCACTTCATTAAGTACCAGTTCATTTTAAAAGTATTTTTTCAGAGAGACGGCTCTTCGAGTCGTTTCCGCAATTCTTCCGGCTATGTTTTTCATTTGCTTTACCATTTGATTACGTTTTTCTTTTTACATAAGTCACATCACTGCTTCAACTGACTGGATTTTAAGTTCTTTTACGCTTTCAATTACGCAATGTAATTAATACGGTCGAAGTCAAAATCAAAACAGAAGGCTTAGACCGAAAAGCGCGGTCATTAAGTCATTCAGAATTAAGTTACGAAAATTCTTTAGAGTTTGCTATCTGACATTGGTGTTAAGCTTATTAGGTTTCAGTTTAGAAGCTGAATTAAGTATAGTTTCAGAATCTAACTGAAACTGCTCGCCAAATTAGGACACTTTTTTACACTAAAAAATACAGAAGAAAACTCGGTCAAATTGTCTCATCTTTTTTCTGTTTCAATCCCGATGCGCATCACGAGCGTCAACGGAGGCATTTTTCTGGCATTTGCCGGCTATGTTCTATGGTTTACAATTGTTCTGATCTTTAGTGGTAATTTTTGAAGGGTGACAGTTGCTTACCAAAGTAAGGGCAAAGCTTCGAATTGCTCGCAATCGTTGACGCTTATAATTGAAGCAAGATTTATTGGGCGTTATTTTAATCGGGATTTCGAAGTGACCCTTTCTAAGATGGATGCTGTATCTTTTGACTGCGACATATTGATACTTGGCTCGTTTGGTCAACTTAATATCTAGTTATGTTTTAGACAATATTTATGTGATTGAGAAATAATGTCTCTCAAAACAAACTTAAATTCTAGAGCTGGCCGTCGCTTCTTCACTACAATTAATTATGAACTCATATTGAATAGATAGATACGGGTTCAAAAAACTTTCAAAGATGTTTTATGAAACTTTGCAGTCCTGCTAATGCCTTTCTGTAGGTATTGTGAAGTGAATTTCGAATAGTGGGATTGTGAAGTCGTCTATACAGTGATTTTAAATTGTGGTCCTCAATTCTTTCGCAATTGAAATTTATTGCAGTTGAGTTTTTTTTTTCAAATGTGTGCTTCTGTTTCAGGAACTTGGCTTATGGGCCAGTCTGACAATATCCAGGCACTAAGTGCAATTTGTTCTAAGCACGACATTTGGCTGCATGTGGTGGGTAGCAACCTGGCAGCCCTCGGGATATCAGGAAACATTCCGGAATCTGTTGCGATTGTGCCTAAAGTTGCCAACAGCATCACAGTGCAGCCGAGAGAATGGCTGGCAATCCCGATGGCCCCGAGAGTCACTCTATACAAAGACACTGATCCTGCTTTGGTATGAATTTGAATTCCTGTATCTGTTCTATGAATTTGCGCAGTAATTGTTACGTAATAAGCACATGGAATATTTTGGTCGCATGAAGCCACATTTTTGCTCCTATATTTTCTTTTAAAAATTATTAACTGCTCAATGCAGCGGCGATCGGGATCTTCGCAAATTCTACGCCTTTGCTACTTTTAGCAGTTCGCCATTCTCTATCACGTTCGATTTTATTCGGTTTCTTTTTATTAACTCAGTCAAGACTGTAGTCCGAGATCTCACTTCATCAACAATGTATAAGCTCCAAGACTGTAACATATCCAAAATCGTACGTTCCTCAAACGATATAAAGCATTAATCGTCCAAACTAACAAGCGATACAGAGACGGCTAGGTTTTTTCGATGATCTTTTACCGGTTCTTGTCTGATCTTATTGACATTACAATGGGTTCGTAATCAGTCAACAATCATGTAGATAACCTAAAAATTTAAAGCCGAAAACCACCTCAATCGGTACATATCTTTGTTATATTTACTTAAAATTAGGTTAAACAAGCTTTTTCTGATATTTCTACGTATATCAGAACGTATTTTCTTATTGGAATTGATTTCCATATGCATTCATTATGACGTCATTTAGCCGTAGCTAACATCCTGCGGCCAGGAAAAAGTTGATGGAAAAACTGTGACAAGTATTAGGAGTGGGCGGATGAGTTAACCGGAGCCTAGGGTTGGTTTCCTCAACTATCCAACCCAAGTCACCGCTCTTTCCACTTTTCGATACTTTCCCGGAGTTTTCTGTCCCAATAAAGTTGTGGCTTTGTCCGACCAAATCAGGGCAAGTGTAACCCTATGCGACACAAACAGCTCAACTTCCATAACACAAGAACTGGTGTCCATGGATGTAACTATCACAACATGGACGGTGCGAGTAATAAGACAAGTGAAGAGGAATCCCCACCTGTTCTCAGTTGTACGACGGACAGTTACATAAAACGGCCCAAAGTAGTCAACGCCACTGTTCGTGAAGGGAGGACACTGGTAAGCCAGTCACTCCAAGGTTAGTAAATCAGACATGATTGGTTGCATAGTTACAGCTAGGAATTCTCTGAACCTCAGGCAGTGGACTTTGATGGAGCGCAATGATGATCCTAGTTTCAGCTCTATAGTGTTCCTGCACAATTGATCTTAGGTACTCAACGCTCTGATGTGAATGCTTTACATTGGTGTGTTTAAAGATCAATTTTACAAACGGGTGCCGTGCATCTAAGATGGAAATTTTTTGGTTAAAGCTAGCTTACATTAACCTCTTGATGTGGCCCGAGAAACCGATTAGCCCGTTTGAACCTCGAAACGGCGAGTGTTGAGCAATTCAGCTACTCCTTTCAACGGATTGTTAAAGAAGATACCTTCTTTTGGATTCAGAGGACTCTTCCTGCACCAAATACTGGAGATTACGTTCGATTGTGGTCAGAAATGCTACTATAAAGGTTCCGGTTGCCGGCATTTTTCGGTAAAAATCGGTGAACATATACGGCAGAGCGCAAATACTTTTGATAAGAACTAAACGTATCAAACGGGAATAACGATGGAACGGTTGTGGTCTGTTTTTTAACAGATGTAGCCAAAGATACAGTGTCTTCTATAGTGACAGCATTGTTGAGGCTCAGTTTGTTGTTAGTGATGACGTCTTTGTTTGGTACGAACGGAAAACTTGAATTAGTTAAGAAATGTTGACGTTCGACCCAACTGCTTAGCTGCAAATCGTCAGCGGACATTCTACACTTGCCAGCATTAGCTGGTTTATCCTTAGTTGCGACTTGGATCCATTGGTAAACGCTGGTATGCTCCAAAATTTTGCAAACGGTGTTTGAAACAAAAGTTGGTTGCTTTCATTAGACGGTCGTGCAAAACGGTTGTGCTGTCCCACATTAATCCACTGCAGAATGGTAGTGCTGTCAGTTCACATGCATACTTGGTTAACAGTTACGGTGAGTGCCTGAATAATTTCTTTTTTCAGACGAGCGGCAAGTGGAGCTGCTTGCAGTTCCATTTTCGGGCAGTCATTACTGTCATGGCGCCACAAGTGCTTTCTTCAATTCCAATGCAAGCTGTTTTTCCTTAGCCCATATCAGTCTTGACTCGGGCTCGTAAGAATGCGACGTCAATGAAAATATACTGGGAACTATCGCCGAATATATGCAATTCTAGATGATCAACGGGTCCAGTAAAGCATTTTCGATTTCGATGTTTTCATGTTTGTCAAGTCCAATCTCCAAACCAAAAACCTTTGAACCTTGTCTTGCGGGAGCTCTTCATCCTAATTTTGTCCAATGACACGTCAGATGTCCTTTAGGAGCAGTCGAACACCGACAGTAAACGGATCCATTGGTGGCGTTCTCAGGAGACTGAGTGAAGATAATCGTCGGACTTTGCAAAAAGGAGGGCTTAGCCCCGAACATATGACATGTATTTTGATAAACTACAACGTTTGTTGTTGGTCCTCTCGCCGCAAACAAAGTGATGGCTGATTTGATGGTAATACGCCAACCTCGATGTCGGTAGAGACGGCATATGGCTGTTGTCGGAAGCGGAGACTGACATAAATGAGGTTTTGGAGCAGATCAGGGCCAATAAGTAAGGATTGATTCAACGAGGCACCGTGAAATTTTGCTGCTCCACTGAGCGCCCTAAGCACCTTACACGGTTTGTGTGAGTGTACAACCGTATGGAGATTTAGGTATTTTGTCTGACTGGCTCTCAACTTTGTCCAGTCATTTTGTCTGACCGGTTCTCAACCTCGTGAGCGTCGTCAAACGCAATTACGTATCCTTTTTTAAATCGTCCTTGACTGTTGTACTTTTCCCTAAGGTCTTCATCCTTGGCCAGTGGTTTTTCGAGAGACTTAATTTGCACAAGGGAGAAGTAGTTATATGGGAGCTTGGTGGTGTCTGCCGCCCATAACTTTCCGATGTTATTTTATAGGCCGTCATGCTTGGTACTTCTCTCCAAAGTTTTCTGAATCCGCTGCAGATCGCTGATCAACCTGCTTAACTGGCTTCGAGCAACTCCATACCGTGCCATGACTTTACCTGGCGTGCCAGTTCATTGTCTTTAACAATATTCATTTTAAAGAACGTTGAAGTTTAACCTGAACTCGAAAGTTACGGACCGCGTTAGAGCAAACCTATGGGTAAGCTTACGGCAACAAGTGAATGTGTTCTAGTCGGCAGAGAAATAGTCTAACGGGCGGATGGCATGCTTGACATCTTGTCCGAGTATACATCTCATTGACTTCAGAATAAGTCACAGGATCAATTACGTCGAAGTGTGGGTAGATCGCTGGCAGTGCCTGTACATTTATATCAGAGCCGACGTTCAGACTCTCTTTTATGAAAGGCTTGTTTGTAAACGGTTGGATGACCTGATGTTCTCTTGTTTTCATAGTCAGTTCAACCCTAGTGTTAATGACTTCTTCCTATTTATACATTTGAGTTAGTTTCAATGCTTTATCGTGCAAACCGAGTCTATCTGCAAGACTACCGGCCACCCAAGAATTACTGCTGGAGGTATCACAGAAAATTAAAGCCTTCGTATCTAAACCGGAAGAATGGATCTGCTGCAATTTGGTCACCTGAAAAAGTCCCTCAACATCACTAACAGATGACAGCTTTGTTGTCTTTTTAGGAGGCTGTTGACTAGTATTTGCTTTGGTTTGAGCTGTATTGCCAGTTGGCTGGATAGTTTTGGAATTTGTTGATGGTTTGGGTGGGAAAATACTATCTGCCCCATGAAATAGCGTGTTATGCGAACTATTGCACTCTTCTGCCTAAACATGGTTGAGTGCAATGGTGGAATGTGTGTATGCCCGACAGCACGAAAAGCAAAGTTTTTTCGGCAACTCATTTTGCGCGTTGTGTGGGAGTTTTTTTCCTTGAGGACTGCATTCCTACAAGCGGTTATATCCCTTACAAACCACGCAACGCGATTTTATTGGCGCTGATGACGACGGAACTTGCATTCCTGGTTCCCTTTGTTGCGTATTTGACGTAAATACTTTGGAGGCAAATTTGTTCTTGGTTGCTGAAGTGTGGTTGTCCTCAGTCTGCTTTTGTTGAAATTTGCTTCATACGATCGCGTGCCTCAGCCTTTTTTTTCAGCCAATTGTTGAAATCAAGGAGTTGGCTTAAACCAGTGCTTTTTTTTACCGTAAAGAGTGAACAAGACTCTAATGTTTGGTGATGATTTCTGTACCGCTTGGTTAAGTCAGGAAGCGCTCTTCAGGCCCGCGGCATATGAGAGTGACTTCAAAACCCCGACAAGGCGGGACATTACTGCAGAATAGTTTGTTGTGACTACTGTGCATTTTGAGAGATGGAAAGTTGCTCAGTTTATTCAAGTGGGTGAGCTTAACGTCATGAGTGAGCGACTGCGAACCAAGTGCGTTTTTGAATTGCCCATACCACTCTTGCCAATGTAAGTAGTCGCCGTTAAACTGCAATTTTGCACTCTGGCAAAGCCTCATTTTACGGTTTGTTATTGCATCAGCCAGATTCCTAATCAATGACGCATTGTTTGGTATTGGGAGTATCCGGATCAAAAACCTGCGTGACATTCCAATACAATGGGTGGACCCAATATAACCATGTGTTGGTTCAAAAATCCGAGTTGTGTAACTGGGTGGGACATTGCTGACGAATTATGCCGGATGAAGACTGCATATCAATTAAAGAGGGAGAATTTTGACAGACTTGTGGTGGTACATTATTTATCGGTGGTATATTTTTTTTCCGTTTGGCGGCATATTAACATCTGCAGCTTCCTTGATTGGTTGCCTCTGCTGTGGAAAATGCCAAAGTTTATTTTTTGTTGGCCGAGAGGATTATCCGTCATATTATGGGCAAGAGGTGCAGCGGAGTGAACTACTTTGTGTACTTTTTTAGTTTGAGGAAGTTGACAGTGTGAGCCCGTGTTATTAAAGCAATAACGGTGCGCTGTCTTACTTGTTTCGAAGACTGTTGGGGACTGGAGGTTGATTAATCAAAGGGGCATGTGAAATGGGAGCGGTGGTGTTTGGAGTGAATACAGGGTTCTGGTGGGGAAGAGCTTTAAGAATTGCGCGTTCAACAATATGCTGTTGGATATTTGGGCTTAGATGGACGCCGGGACGGAAAGGATCATTTTTTGGGGAGGGGCCTGGATTATCAGTTGTCCGAAAAGGAGGGAGAGTGGCGTTTGCAGCTATTTGTACAAAATTTAATTGTTGTCGGGGCATGTAAGTTGTGCCGCATTGCTCTCAGACAGAATTGATGTCTCATGTCCCCTGGCCTGTGAATTTCGAATGTGTGCGTCTGGAAAATATAGAGAAAATTATTTTGATTTATATTCGGTTCGATTGGCTGTGGTAAAACGGGCTGTTGAATTGGTGGTGAAGCCCTCGGGGCATGTACAGAAGGCGGGTGACTATCTGCGGATCCTTGGTTAGTTTTGCTTGTAAGCGCCATACTTTGTTGGCTTATTTGATTCATTTGCGTCCGCTGATCCGCCCGGTACAAGGCCTGTTTATGAGCAGCAGTAAAAAAAATTCTCTGGTAAGGTCTCTCTGCAAGTCTCACTGCTCAGAATGTAGTTGCCTCGACAATTTTTTGGAATAATGTGTCTTGAATTTTCAGTGTTCTGATCTTCCACTGTTTCGCCATCGTTGTGGCCTTCTGGAGAGTCTTTGGTAACCTCTGGTTTACCAATTTTCTCATTGTTGAAAAATATGGCAAGTAAGTAATTGATCTAGTCCTGGACAGCTTCACTCCCATCGAGCTCCTAGCACTTGCAGTTGTTTCAGACTAGCTACTTTTAGAAACGGCGTCCAGCAATTAAAACCCACGCAGAGTTGCGCCTGCAAACTGCTTCCTGTTGTTTTCCGCCAGTTCATCTAATTGCATTCGTTTTTTCTGTTGGATGGCAGCTTCTTGTTTTTCAATCTCCTCTCATCAATTTAGCAATCACGTAATCAGGTTTACGTTGACTAGACGTTTTTGACGAGGCCAGCAGGGACGACACTTTAGAACGAGTAAATGCTCTCGGTTCATGAAACCGACTTACTTCATCATCTGCAGAATTGAAGTAATTTTGTACTGAAGTGAGGATTTTGTCGTTCTTAGTTGTCATTGCCTCCAAATATGACTCTAATTAGGGAGCAAGTCCGCTTGGATTCTCCGGTTTTCCAGCAAATGCAGTCAGGTCCTCATTTTTCTCTAAAATAATTGCAAAGGTTCTGTTGCATTTTGTTTCTAGGCGTTCAACTTTCACTCACCTACTCTGACTATTTATATAATGAAGGATATCTTCATGTATAGCGTGCAAATCAGCTTCACGCTTTGATCGAGCAGCGTACATGTTCTTGACTTTTTGATCATATTGACAGCTGGAAAAGTCAAGATACATTCTAGCCAGAGCTTCTTCAGAACAAACCTAAGTCACACCCTAGACGGCTACAGATGCAACCCAACTAACAATCGTACAATAACCCTACATACAGCAGAAAAAATAATTATACTACAACAGGAGCGCCAGTAAGGTAAGGTCGAAAAAGTCAATAGACAATCCAGCCTTAACTTGTGAGTCAACAAAGTCACGCCCTAAAAAGTAAAAAGACGAGATCAACCAACCAGCATACTGTCATAGTCATCATACTGCAACACATACTAACACACTACATCAAAATCCAAAAAGTACGAGTTCGTGAAAAGTTAAAGGACGAGAAGCACGTGGATGGTACAGTATGGAAACGAGCGAAAAAAAATGGCAATGCGATAAGTTTTTTGTTGGCTGGAGGTTGTGACTTTTACAAAACTTTTTCTGTGTTTTTAGTTTCACTCAATTGACAAACCTTCGAATTGAAAACCATTATATTTTGACAGTTTTGCCTGCATTTTATGCTTTTGTCCTTTAATTTCTTTGGGTTTTTTTCAAATCCTTGATGGCGGAACGGTAAACTAGTAAACTGGACGGTTTTTTAATCGAATGTACGGTTAATCAATATTCAGTTTTCATTTTCTTATTTTTCTGAATTGCACCAAATTGAGCAAAATTTTTTTAAAAAATGAACAATTTAGCATGTTCTTTTTTTTCTATATCAGATGTTGGTTTTATATACAAACTGGTCTGATCAAATACCGCATTTTTGAAATTTACTAAAAATTACCAAAGTCAATGGTTTCAATTTAAAATTTTTGTTTGTGGGGGCTGATGGTGACCGGTAGCTATGTTAAACCAAATATAACTTCTTAAGAAGTTTTGGCCTTTTTTAAGTAGATGTGTTTTGCCATCTAAATTCAAAAAAGTTTTGCAGGTGTAAGAGTTTCCAAAATTTTTTTCTAACGTCTTCTGCTGTCTTGCTTGCAGAAAAGTGATTCGTGAGTCTTCCACTCTGTCTACATTCTAAGAGATATAGCTATGCGCTGTCACAATTGGATTGTGATTAGATTTTTTTTTTGGGTTGGCAAGTTTTCTTTCTGGGTAGGCCTCGTAGGGAAAAGCAGCTTCTATTTGTCCCTTACCTCCCATTTCTGCCATTGATCTGGAACGCTTCCTTTCCGTTTAGGAATTTTTGCTGATTTTGGTGTATATCCCAGGAAAAAGGGGTAAAACTGGCACTCAAGGAGTAATATTTAACAACGTGAGATAGCAAATAGCTCATTACTGGTATAATCATGTCGTTTGATAACAGTAAGTTTATTCATCCCCAGTGAGACCTTTCCTGTTGATTGGGAGTGGCATCATTATTAACTCAGTATAGACTGTAGTCCGAGCTTTCACTTCGTCAACAACTTATAAGCTCCAAGACTATAACATATTCAAAAACGTACATTTATCTAACGATATAAAGCATTAATTGTCCAAAGTAACAAGCGAGACTTTGATGGCAAGTTTTTTTTGATGTTCTTTTACCGATTTTTTGTCTGTTGTTTTTGACGTAAAAATTGGTTCATACTCGGTCAACAATCGTCCAGGTAGCCTAAAAATGTTAAGCCAAAGACCATTTTTATCGGTACATATTGATGGTGTATTTAATTAAAGTTAGGTCGAACCTTCTCTGAGCTTTTATTGTATATAAGAATGTGTTTTTTTATTCAGAACTGTATACACATTCATTCAGAACTGTATACGCATTCATTACGACGTCATTCAGTCGTAGCTAACACTTTTGAATTGTACTTTTTACAAATTTCTGCTGATTTATGTATCATAAACATTCTCTCATTCAAAGTTTTGACCTCAACTAAGTTGAATCTTACTAATTATGATATCGGAATATTGTCGATCGCACGTTTATTCTAAAAACGTTGATATCGTGTTCAAGTTTTTAAAGAAGCGGTTAAAGAGCAATTAAAGAATTAATAGCAAAATGCGAAGCTCCAAATGAATTAGCGGCCCCTAAAAAGAACATCAATGTGGAAATGCATTCAATTTTAATTAGATAGTTATGAGACCACAGAACCCTCACAAAGTAAAATATAAAATATTAAACGACGAACTGTGGAGAAATTACACTCGAAAGACCGGCGGTGCAGTTAATTTATGTGGAGTAGCTTAGAATTGGTTTAGAAATGTGCAAAATGCGACCCCAGGGACTTCAAACAGCGGACTGGGAGTGAAAATTATCACCTGCTTCCACTTGAGGCAGGTGATAAAAAGGCCGGGTAACCGAAAAACGCCCAGATAGTTAAATTTACTTCCCTCTGTCATTACTTTTTGTTTTATCTCGGTTGTGTTCACGAAAATGTACATATCGTCAGGTACTATAATTTTCTCGAAAAATAGCCAATATGGCCAGTATTAACGAAAACCACTTAAATTGGTTCATATCGTGGTTGTTTTTTCTTAAAATTAGTTCGAACTTTTTCTGACTTTTTTTACGTATTTTATATTGTGTTTTTTTTGGAACGATTTCTGTACGCATTCATTATGACATTTTGTCGTAGGTTACACTTTTGAATTGTACTTTTTACAAATTTCTGCTGATTAATGTATGATAAACATTCTCTGAATCAAAGTTTTGAACTCAGCTAAGTTGAATCGTACTAATTATGGTATCGGAATATTGTCGATCGCACGTTCATTCCGAAAACATTGATATTGTGTTCAAGTTCTTCGTTTAACGGTTCTGTTGTCTTATTTGAACGGTTCAGTTTTCATTGCTTTCGAAAAGGATACGGTTGCGCCCCTCTTTTTGAGCGTTACTAACAACAGTAGTAGAGCCTCTACAAACTGATTAATAGGAGTAATGTTGCACACATGTTACGAATTGCTCTTAAACAAAGTTTGCTGCATTTATCCGAGTCATACTGACATATTGGCTATTTTTCGAGAGAAAATTATTGTACCTGACGATATCTAAATTTTCGTGCAAACAAGCAAGAGAAAACAATAATTAATGACAGAGAGAAGTAAATTGTACTCTCTGAGCGTTTTTCGGTTACGCGGCCTTTTTATCGCCTGCCTCAAGTGGAAGCAGGTGATATTTTTCACTCCCAGTCCGCTGTTTGAACTCCATGGGGTCGCATTTTGCACATTTAAACCAATTCCAAGCTACTCCCTATAAATTAAATTGCCCCGCTGGTCGTTCGAGTGTAACTTCTCCGCAGTTAATCGGTTAATATTACAATTTTTACTTTATGAGGGTCAATCTAATTAAAAACGGATGCATTTCCACATTGATGTTCTTTTTAGGGGCTGCTAATTCATTTGGATCTTCGCATTGTGCTATTAATTCTTTAATTGCTCTCGAATGTAGTGTGAAGCATTGAAGTCGTGCCTTTTTGTACAAAATTTTCGGTTGATTTGGGCTGATATTAGTCACGCTTTAATGCTTCGTTTTGCTTGAACTGTATTGCTTTCTCCATTACAATTCCGAGGAGCTAATTTCAATTGGCGGCAGTTAACTACTAAAAGTCATTTTTAATAACGGCGCTTCAACGTAAAAAAAACTATTTTTCCAACCCTGTGGAATCACGGTAGGATTGAGTGAACGAGCAATTCGTCCTACATTACTCAGGCATGGCTGTTGGACATATGACTTTTAACTTTTGTGGCGTTTTTAAGTTCTGTATTTTCATCTTTGCAAATGCTGATTGTAATTCATCTCCGCTCTTGTATTTAATTAACGAAAGATTAATTGTTTTTGTTATTAGACAATTTATCAAGTGAGAACATTGAGAGATGACTTAGTGATCAATTATCAGAATGTCAATTAACCGTTATTGAACCTAAAATAAATTATTCCGTTTATCAAATTCAACACAGTCTAGTACAATGTAATTTTACTGGATACTTGAACAATGGTAACAATGTAAAAGCGAAATGGTAACTCGTGGATTGATTGTCAACTCGATGAATAAATAACTTGGAAACTGATTTGTTTAGACTGCTCCTGCTGGTCTTGGAGTTGAGTATGACTACACAGACTTGCACGTGATACCACTATGGGCCAATCTACAGCTCATGGGACAGGATAGAATATCGGCCATGCTCCATTCCAACGCATCACTTGCTCAGCAATTATCACACAAAATTGGAAGCATTTCTCAGTATTATGTACTTGTAAGTGCCACTTATTCGCTCATTTCTACAAATTTACGTCTTTGTTAATGAAATTGCTAATCATCGCTGGATAAAATTGATGGGTTGGCACGATTCACGGAGCCCTCACTAAGCTAAATGTCCCAACCCGTCTCTTGTGAGATTTGAATTGAAATCTGGCCGATTGATATCTTTGGCTGATTCAGAAGTAGATAATAGGAAAGCCATTGAAACTTTAACATTTCCGTCTCAAATTGTAAATTACTGAAAGTTTTGAAGTTTTCTCATGTTTTCACGTTTTCAAGTCATTCTCAATCAACAAAAGATGCTCCGTGAGTATTATGCCGTGAGTCGGGGAATTTATCGTTTGTATCATAATACATAATACTGACAGTAAGCAAGAAATAAATACAATTGATACTCGGAACGTTAGCCCGACCTATATACTCATGATCTCATTGAAAACTCTTATCTAAATGAGCAAGTTAAAATTTAAATTTCGCTCAGAAGTGCAGTAATGAGATGAAATACTTACAGCGGAACAGCAAAATCCAAAAAATGATTAAAAACAGAGTGGCATCTTCAACAATTAGCCACATCTGAATTAAATTAGCTCGCATGGCAGATCGGTAGACGTGCAGGAAGCTTCATTGACCTAATATTGGTACCATTGCAGAAAACTTGAGCAATATATTCAACAAATAGGAACATTCGAGCATAATAGAAACATTATTTTTATATTTCATTTAAAAATTCTGGAAGACGCATTTGGTAGCAGCATGCATCTAATTAGCCATACGAGAACGGCGAGAAATTTCGAGGCGAAAGGATACATAACTCTCTAATCGGGCTGCAGATTTAACAGAGGGCACCAGAAAAAAAAACACATTGGTGTCAAACTAATACTCTGTATCTGCCAGGAAGTAGAATTGCAAATAACTGTCTTTTGAATTGGAGATAAAATTTTTGTATCTGCTCCAATTTATTGGAAATATCATTCGACACAAATAACAGCAAATTTAAAACAATTTAAGGCCAAATAAGTGGTCTACGAAGTCTCGTTTCGTATACATACAATATGATAAAGCCTCTCTAATGGGGAAGAATTGCAAACGTTAATATTTTAAGTTATGATTAATAGCCGCACCCATCGTCTCAGCAGGCTATTATTGCGCTCCTATTTTTTTTGTATTTTACTTCGTTGAATGAAAATTTGTTTAGCTTTACCTGTTTTTGCCGCTTTTTCGACATTTTGCGTGAAGTTTTTTTTACTTCTCTAGACTAGTTTCTTTGTTTGCTCAGTCTGCTCAAAATCCGTTCAAAGAGCAGTTGCTAAGCAAACAATCAAAAATAAACTTAATCAGTATCAAAACATGGAATCAAAAACAGTAACCGGATAAACCCATTAAAAAAGCCCAGTCTTATATGCTCACTGCTTGAAGTTTGTTCTTATTGTACTAAAGTAATGCTTATGTTGAATACTTAGCTTAACAAAGCTAAGTATTCAAATTACATCATTCTAAAAATAGAATGATGCAATTAACTGAACCTTTCATATTGCGTAAAATGTCCGTTCAGTCAAACGGACATTTTACCGTCCAGCCAGCAGGACGGGAATTATCCCGTTCTCAAGACTATATATAGCAAAGCAAAAAGCACAACTTTGAGAAATTAAGAATTAACAACTCAGAGAAACTGAGAATTTAATATCTCCAAATTGAGAAAATAATCTCAAAATAAAAGTAATTCAAATCGGAATTGCCAAACTCTTTCTCAACTATATCGAATAACGAATAGTTAGAGATATTATCCAAATCCGAACTTTATTCAATAAAGGATAAATAGTTACTGATAATAATTCAGGTTAGTAAATTTTTTACTTTAGTAAACTTTCCCGACCTTCTCCTTTTTATAAGTTAACTTTTAAAACTTTAAGTTTTAGCTCTTATAACCTCATAACTTTACTTGTAAATTTATCTATGTTAGATTTCTATAAAGATTATATAAAACTTATAACTAGATCAATTAGTCAAATTTACTTATTAGATCAATTAATACTTTTATGAGACTTATCAGGCTTAGAAAGATAGCATATACTAGGAGTACGACCATCGAGTCAGAAGTTTGAACCTTCGCAACCCATACCCTCTAGTATATTATAGGTTTTAGGTATCATCTCTAATGCTTATTAGTATTGATGCTAGCCCCTTTGTCATCTCATTAAGTAACAGGAGTATGTCTAACAACAAAATTAAATTAAAATAGTTCGCACTTGAAGAAAATTTTGACATCAACCTTCTTTTTTTCTGTTCTTTCGATCCCAATCGGGTTTATGTGATTCAATGGACTATTTTTGGGCCATCTGTCGTATGTTCCTACATCTACTCATTTTGTTATACTATCTATTTGCACAATTTTTAACGGAAATACGTTCGATTTTACGTTGGTCAATTGTCTCAAAAGCAAGCTTTGTTATCTACAGATTGGTTTCTTTAGTGTCATCCAAAGTATCCCATTTACATAATTTTGAGTTTACGCTTTCTGATCTTTGAACAAGCTTGAAGTTTTTAAGTTTGTTGCTCAAATGCAAACGTTATTTGATTTTCTTTAAATGTCCCCACAAGTATCCGGCCCTTTACGGAGATAAATTAAGAATTTTCTAAATGTATATAGGTGCTCAAGGGGTATAGATATAGCAACCGTATACAAGCAGCCCATACTGAATAGTAGGTTTAATGTTACTGGAATAATACGCAAGGAATGTGTCATAATTTCAATTTTATACCCCACTGCTTTTCGAATCACATTTAGCAGAATCAATGCCGTTTGAATATAACGATTTGTCAATAGATTCCGAGATAGTTGTGAACTAAATTAAATTGAACTTCGCTGTCATTGAACTTGAACTTGCATCTTTCACTGCATCTTAATCATTGTCTTCATATTAGGAACAAGTTTATGGTCATGAAGACAATTTTTGATGGCTACCAGATGTCTTTGATGTCAAACTCTATATTTCAAAATACTTGGGATTTGTATCATCTGGAAAAATAATAAAGTTTAAAATGATTTCATGCATATTAGGAAGAGCAAAAGACCTAATATGAAGCCTAAAGGTACACCAAAAAGAATATCTCTCTCTCTCAGTAAGAAGAAAAACTATTTACTTCGACACGCTGCAGTCTGTTTATCAGATATGCTTTCGACCACTTATTGCATTTTCCTCTAAAACCTTATTTCTGATTAAGATGTATAGGGGATTACTAGCTAATAGATAATAGTTTATTAATCTTTTAATAACATAGTGCAGACTATGACAATGTAGTCGTTTTATGACAATGTAAAGAGAGTAACAGAGTTGAAGCAAGAGTTCAAAGTTTTTCGGCAGGTATTGTTTTTCATTCTAAAATAAAAAGGTATATTACTGACATGTTAAAATCAAATCAAATAGTCTGTTAGAGCTCTTTAATTCCGCTGACTAAGAAATTATCTTTTAAAAGTTCTGCAAGATTCTTTGCATTTTACTAGTTTGCTGTACATATTTGAAGATTCACACTAGTTTTTTGAAGTTTCAATGCTAGTTCGGGAAGAAATGAGGTCAGAATGTTATCAGATTTTTTTTTTATTTTTTAGGTCAATAATTCAATTGTAACAGATACTTTGATACACAATTTCTTGAAGTTGAAAACAAGTTTGGAGAAAACTAAGTGCTTTATCGCAGCAAAAGTTGACAATACTACAAAAGACGTTTTAGAAAATTTTAGTTTGTTAATTATATGCTGCATTCTTACGTATATTCTTTATAACATGACAGATCGAACATATAGATCGCGTTCCTTCAATATTGTTAAATATTCTTTAAAATCACAACATTTCTTGTATTTCAGTCACAAGCAACTGCGGTGTCTTCAGTTGTGCTGTTTCAATTCTCTCTTGAAAACGCAGAGAGCATCATCTCATCCCACGACAAATTTGTGTTGGATGAAGCTCATCAGATTGATCAAGATGCTATTAATATGTGGGTACGTATCAACAAATTCTTTCAATGCTAATCTTCTAATGCCTGTCATGTACTACTTTTGAATACCTGCTGCTGGAAAAATTACATAAGATGATACCGGAGAGAGATTGTTACAAGCAAGAAGACAGTTTAAATGTATGAATGAATCTATTGTTAATCGTGTTTCAGTTGTATAAAAAACTTCGAGTTGAGACTTCCAAAGTGTTACTGGACCTGGTGCAGCTCTACACCAACATGTATCTCAGATTCTCTCCAAACATGTCTGCATCTCGTGAGTCGTCTTTGTTCTTTATGGGAAGATGCGATTTTTTGTTAAAATCAGACTATTGTATTTATAACCTCAACTAGCACCAATGATTGCGAAATTTTAATCGGCCTAAAGTGGTAACAGAAATAAGATACTTTTGAACTCTAGAGTGTTGCTAAGCAATCCGCATTTTAGCTAGCGACTATCAATTTCAACCGTAGTTTGAGAGCATTTTGACACGTTGGTCGGTTATATTTTTTCTAAGCTGTATTGTTATATTCTAATGTAAAAACATTCTGTGTTTAATAGCCGCCCTCATCTTCTCAGCCGGCTATTATAGCGCTCCTATTTTTTTTTACGACTCGAAGAGGAGTATTGGTTTTCTTAAGGTTTTTACGACTCGAAGAGGAGTATTGGTTTTCTTAAGGTTTTTTTTTTTTACCGGAAGTACTATTCGTTCAGACGATGTTTTGACCTAAAAGCGAAAGCGAGTAAAATTGCAGTGTGAACTAATTTTTTCTGAGCGAGAGAAGTTTTTTAATCATGCGCTGCGTTTAGTGAATGACTTTTTGACATTGAAAAGTAGTTTTTGACTGAATGGCACATATAGATAAACCGTTTTTAGCCTGTTTGTCGTCTAAGTGGCCTAGTTTTTTGCTTGTAATTTGGTTTTTTGTAGAAATAATTTTTAATCGATGCTATGTTGAAATGTAAACCCCGGAAATTGATGGCACAGTATTTTGCATAGCCTGAAATTGCGTTTCAAATGCGAAATTGGCAGAGTTTTCTTGATTTTTTAGGTAATTTTTGGCTTTTTTCTATTAATTTCTTCATTTTTGGATCTTTTAGCTGTTTTTTTTCTCAAAAATCATTCAATATGGCACTTTCCCTTTGATAATGCATATACTCAATGCCACTTTCTACCTCGATGTAATTTTGTTTCATAAAATTGTACATTTGCTAATCCGATTTTCGTAGTTTTTTGCCAATTTTTTTTTCAGTTTTTTGTTTGTATTTTGCTTTTAATTACTAGAAATAGTATTTTGGGGAACATGAGGGACTTTAATTTCGTTTCAATAAAATTCAATCATTTTTTGGTGTTAAGTTTCTGAAAAAACAGAATTTTTTTTCATAAATTCAGTCTTAAATATTTTTTGACCAATTTTTTGCAAAATGTTTCATTGTTTCGTATGTCTGAATTCTGCTTTTTCTTGATTTATTCTGTTCAGCAGGTTGGATTTTTGTCTCGAATGACTCGTTGTCTTTTCTATGTCTTGAATGCTGATCAATGAAATGTACTCGTTTTTCTTGATTTTTTAAATTTGGTTTTTAGCTTTCAAAAATCAAGAATTGGTCTTTTTGTTACGCTTTTCCTGACATTGTGTCCATATTCTTCACATTAACGTTTGTATCATTCTAGTTTTGTCCTGGCACCTACTTTTATATTCGTTATATTGATTTTTTCAGTTGTTAAAAAGTTGAATGAATTCAGCTTTTTCTTAGATCTTGGTTTCTTCGGTTTGCAATTGATTTAATTCAAAATAAGGCAGTACTGGGAGTTTGCTAGAAAGTCTTTTCCAACGTTTCTACTTTTTACTATTCATTGCAATTTTATTCCGGGCTTGGTATTGTTTTTAGACGATTTTTTGCCTTTGAATATTATTCTGTTGCTTTTGTTTTTCTATTAATCTAATTTTTGAATTAGTATGAAATCATGTTGTCTATAATATATACAATAAGGAATAATCTTGTATTATTTTTGTCTTAATTGCCGTGATTAGAAATCTAATTGTAGTGGTTCTCTGATTCTTAAGTTTGAGCAATCTTCTTTGAATAATTTTGACTTTCCTGTCTTTTTTGAAAAGTTTTTATCTGCCGTTTGCTTCCGCGATCTTTTGAGATTAAAATCATTAATTATCTGAGGGCAATTGATGGCCCTGTCAGCTTTGTCAGGCTATCAGTATTTTGAGCATCCTAAAAAATTCAAACTTTTTTCACGTTACCAAACGTTTTCAATAATAAAATTTTGCTGCATTTTCTTTCTCTTGGTGACCGTTGTTTAAATTTCACCGATTTTTAGATCAGACCCGGGAGGTAATCAGTTAATGGTTTAATACAAAAGGTAATGGCTGCAGCTTTTTGTGAAGTTTTGTTGCTTCGAGTCGCTTCCGGAATTCTTCCGGCTATGTTTTTTTTTACCGGAAGTACTATTCGTTCAGACGATGTTTTGACCTAAAAGCGAAAGCGAGTAAAATTGCAGTGTGAACTAATTTTTTCTGAGCGAGAGAAGTTTTTTGATCATGCGCTGCGTTTAGTGAATGACTTTTTGACATTGAAAAGTAGTTTTTGACTGAATGGCACATATAGATAACCGTTTTTAGCCGTTTTTTCGTCTAAGTGGCCTAGTTTTTTTGCTTGTAATTTGGTTTTTTGTAGAAATAATTTTTTATCGATGCTATGTTGAAACGTAAACCCGGGAAATTGTTAGCACAGTATTTTGCATAGCCTGAAATTGCGTTTCAAATTCGAATTTGGCACATATTTCTTGATTTTTTAGTTAATTTTTGGCTTTTTTTTCTATTATTTTCTTCATTTTTGGATCTTTTAGCTGTTTTTTTGTCAAAAATCAGTTAATATGGCAACTTCCCTTTGATAATTCATATACTCAATGCCTCTTTCTACCTCGATATAATTGTTTCATAAAATTGTACATTTCTAATCCGATTTTCGTAGTTTTTTGCAATTTTTTTTCAGTTTTTTGTTTATTTTGCATTTAATTACTAGAAATAGTATTTTGGGGAAGATGAGGGACTTTAATTTCGTTTCAATAAAAATTCAATCATTTTTTGGTGTTAAGTTTTTGAAAAAACAGATAAATTTTTTTCATAAATGCAGTCTTAAATATTTTTTGACCACTTTTTTGCAAAATGTTTCATTGTTTCGTATGTCTGAATTCTGCTTTTTCTTGTTTTGTTCTCTTCAGCAAGCTGGATTTTTGTCTTGAATGACTCGTTGTCTTTTCTATGTCTCGAATGCTGATCAATGAAATGTACTCGTTTTTCTTGATTTTTTAAATTTGATTTTTAACTTTCAAAAATCAAGAATTGGTCTTTTTGTTACGGTGTTCCTAACATTGTGTCCATATTCTTCACATTCTCGTTTGTATCATTCTAGTTTTGTCCTGGCACCTACTTTTGTTTTCGTTATATTGATTTTTTCAGTTGTTAAAAAATTGAATGAATTCAGCTTTTTCTTAGATCTTGGTTTCTTCGGTTTGCAATTGATTTAATTCAAAATAATGCAGTACTGGGAGTTTGCTAGAAAGTCTTTTCCAACATTTCGACTTATTACTATTCATTGCAATTTTATTTCGGGCTGGGTATTGTTTTTAGACGATTGTTTGCCTTTGAATATTATTCTGTTGCTTTTGTTTTTCTATGATTAATTTAATTTTTGAATTAGTAGGAAAATCTTGTTGTCTAGCATATATACAACAAGGAAGAATCATGTATTATTTTTGTCTTAATTGCCGTGATTAGAAATCTAATTTTGACTTTCCTGTCTTTTTTGAAAAGTTTTTATCTGCCGTTTGCTTTCGCGATCTTTTTGAGATTAGAATCATTAATTATCTGAGGGCATTTGATGGCCCTGTCAGCTTTGTCAGGCTATTAGTTTTTGACCATCCTAAATATTTCAGACTTTTTTAACGTTACCAAACGTATTCACTAATAAAATTTTGCTGCATTTTCTTTCTCTTTGTGACAGTGGTTTAAATTTCACCGATTTTTAGATCAGACCCGCGGAGGTAATGAGTTAATGGTTTAATACAAAAGGTAATGGCTTCAGCTGCAATTACGGTTTTGTTAGTGTGGTGCTTCGAGTCGCTTCCGGAATTCTTCCGGCTATGTTTCTTACTTCGTCGAATAAAAAAATGTTTCGCTGTACCTCATTTTGCCGCTTTTTCAACATTTTGCGTGATATCTTTTTGACTTCTCTAGGCTAGTTTCTCTCTTCGCTCATTCTGCTAAAAGTGATTTTGAACATCAGTTGCTCAGCAAAGCAATTCAAAATGAACAGAGTCAGTATAGAAAATTGAAGTCAGAAGTAGAAACGGGATAAACCCATAAAGTCCAATTTTAGAATGCCCGCTATTTGAAACGTCGTTCCTATAAGTCTTAGTTACCACCTCTAATGCTTACTGGTGTTGATAGTAGCCCCTGTAGCCTCTTTCTAAGAAACAGAAGTATGTTCAACTACGAAATGCTATCAAAATAAATCGGACTTAAAAATATTTTTTCAATATATTCTATTCGTTCAATCCCAATCATGCTTATTGGAATCAACGGCGGCTATTTTTCCGGCAATCTGACGGGTATGTTTCTAAATTTCGTTTTTGTTCTTTATCAATCGTCTATTACGTACAGACTTTCCATTGAGAAATCACAAAAGGTGTTATAGAAATTAAGACACTATTTAATGTTTTTGTGACCACTGTAGCAATTGCTCTCAAACATAGTTAATTTTTTTAGTCCTGTTGATCTTTTTTATCCACGTTTTCGTAAT